>NC_080427.1:78049561-78683489 GCF_029873635.1 Malania oleifera
TGATATAATAGTTCAGCTGGCTATAGACCAAGATCAGTATGATATAGCAGTTCAGCCGACTTTATACCGAGTACAGAAATATGATAAGATAGATTTTATACAGAATTATAAAAATGAGATCAAGATATAGACTTCTTAGTTATAGACAGTACTATTTGTTATCAGAACAGCGATGGACTAGTATGATTCAAATTTAGAGCACAATACCATAGCTAGCTAGCCAAATCAAATAGTGTAACCCCCTGTGTGTTGACCCGAGAAGTGTTGTAGTGAGTTTGACGGGTGGACCAGGTTGGGTGTTTAGCCGACAGTGCAACCACAGTATTCATAAAGTGTTGGGTCAAAGGCTGATTAGCTCGAAGTGTTACGGCGAGTAGGATACCCACTGTGTGTCGACTCAAGAAGTGTTGCGGCGAGTAGGATGGCAGGACTAGGTTGGGTGGGCAATCGTGCGCAGTTATGTTATGTTTGAATTAACCTGGTAGGCCAACCATGGTTAAGTCCAGCCCTCAAGTAGCACAACTCGATCATGCGGGGTTAATTCATGATAGTATGCTAGTGCCATTAGGGAAAGAAAGAAAAGAAATTATACTAAGAATATATTTATGCACATTTATGGAAACAAGTTTATTTATTAAGTTAAAGTATGTTTGAGTAGAAGATAAATATATTTTCAATTATAGGTGGAAGTTACAATTTAAATGTTGTTTCTTCATAGCTAAATTAATGGATATATATATATATATATATATATATATATATTACTAATGCTAAGAACTCATTTGCCACACACTAATAATAATTTATTCCTTCTTACTGAGAGGTGTCTCACCCCAATGATATTTTAACATTTCAGGGAATACCAAAAATCAAGCTTAGGAGGTTTCGGGGCGAGTCTAGATAGTGTTTGGTTTTGAAGTAAGTAATTATGTGTATGTAATTATGGTGATCTTAGAACTCTGGTATTGTATCTGAGATATTATGTGTATGATTCCACTGCATGGTTAGATATATGTGATGAACAAGTTAGCCTGGTACCAGTTCGGGTTCGGGATATTACAGTTGATATAAGTATATATATATTCTTCTTTTTTTTCCTACAAATAGAATTTTCGGGTCGTTATAATGTGGTATCAGAGCCTAGGTTGCTAGGTTCTGCAGACTTTAGCTTATTACAATGCCAGAGTATAGGACTGGATCTTGAAGAGGGTGAAAATGGGTAGATTTGGAGTTTAGCAAGTCATTATTGGAAGTTAAGATAGAATCTTTGGTTTTGGTTTTGAAGCCTAGAAGAGGAATCCATTGACGGTCTTATGTGATTTTCCTACAATGACGGTTTCAAGAAAATTTCAGTAAACTATTGATGGTTTTTGTTTCTGTGCAAAGAGACTGGAACTTGAGACAAAGGCTGGTTAGATAGGTTGGAATTTTTTGGGTTAGAGGTTTGACCCTTGAAATGGTTAAGTATATATATAAGAAAAGGATAGGATAGGGATTTAGGGCCAAACCGTTGACGGTTTTGTGTGGCAAGTAAAAACCATCAACAATTTTGTGTTTGAGTTGTGTATTGATGCTTACAATGAAGAGGTGAAATACTTAGTTGTTTTCTTAGTTAGATAATAGTAACTATCACAATAAAGAAAATAAAATTCTAAGACTGGTTCTATCTTATTTTCAAGATGGACCCTGTAAATAATAACGCGAATGCTGGAGGTAGTAGCCATGTGGGGGCTTCTAGCTCGAGTGCCAGTGATTCAAATCAAGTCCTGCGTAGCGTGGCTTAGCAGGTGATGGCGGAGATAGCACAGAGTTCTAGGGAGTAGGGTTGTCCACCAGTAGACCAGGGCTGCACCATAGAGCAGTTCACCCAGATGAATCCCCCAACTTTTCTAGGGAGTGCCAATCCAATTATGGTAGAGAATTGGATGCAAGAGATTGAAAAGATTATGACAGTACTACATTGCACTAAAAAACAGAAAGTTCAGTATGCAACATTTAAGATGACATGAGAGGCTGACCGATGGTGGCTAGTGCTGAAGCTCTTGGAGGAGTAGAGACTAGTACCCCTAGCTTTGACCTTGGGATGCTTTAAAGAGACATTTTTCAACCGCTACTTCTCCATCTCTGTTAGAAATGCTAAGATGGAGGAGTTGCTAAATCTAATCCAGGGTCAGCTGATAGTGCCACAGTAAGCTGCTAAGTTCGTGGAATTTTCCCGTTTTGCCTTATTTATGATTCCTGATGAATTCAGGAAGGTGCAGAGGTTTGAGAGTGGGATGGGATACGAGATATATGAGTAGGTGGTAGTTTTGCAGGTATGAGATTTTTTAGAGCTGGTGGATAAAGCCACCATAGTAGAGGCGAGTCGGCAAAGGGGCACAGGAGTATAGAGTCAGGGGAAGAGGCCCATGCCTCCTAGTTTTCAAGCAGGTACCAGCTAGGGTCCATGGAGGGGAGATAGAAATAGTGAGGAGAAGAGAGAGGAGATAAAACGTCGAGTGTACCCTACATGTGTAGTGACCCAAAGAATAATAGTATTTAAATAATAATGAGGGAGAGAAATGGAAATAGAAACAGAAGGAGGCAGTAGGCTTCGTTGACGAAGGTCTTATTGATCTCGTCGACAAGGTCCCATTTCGTTGATGAGAAAATACCGAGGGAAGGTTTTGGGCTGCTCTAAAATTCGTCGACGAAGGCTAAGGTTTGTCGATGAATTTACTGAAGGACTCGTCGATGAGGTGACATGTCTCGTCGACAAATCTAACCCTATAAATAGTAAAAACTCAAATTTTTATCACATTTCAGTGCTCTCTTTCTCTCCTACAGTCCCTCTCCCTTCTCTCTTCGATTTCGGCCCCGCCAGTCGCCGGATCGACAATCCGAAGTCACCACGACGCTCCTGGCAAAGTTCTCTGCAAGTCTGCCAGAACGGATTGTTGGTGACACAAAGTTGGATTTCATCACAAAATCAAGGTAAGACCTTTTAGTCCTTTTTTGGCCTTATGACAGTTATAGGAAATGATATAGGCAGAGAAATACTAATATTTTGTTCTAGAAAATGTTGTTTTCAGGGTGTTATGTAGGGGGCCATGTGGGTGTTAGGCCTGTATACCATAGGGGCTTTTTAGTAGTCAGGTAAGGGAAGTATGCTATGCTAGGTAATTTTAAAATATTATACAGTTTATTAAATTATGAATATTATGTATTGAAGTATGGTGTGGCTTGAGAATATGAATATAGTACAGAGATATGCTTTACGAATTTCAGTACCATGATTATACGAATTCTAGTACCATGATTATACGAATCTTAGTACCATGATTATACGAATTTTAGTATTATAATTATGCAGTTTCAGTGTTATGATTATATAGCTCTCAGTATTATAATGTATAGATTACAGTTACAGTTTATTCAGTATCATGGTTATTATGATTATTTCAAAATCATGGTAAATCAGATAGTTGTATATAGAGATATATTATATAGTATCAGACCCTATTGGACTATGCAGTTACAGAGCATGGTACCTTTGCTACAGATATTATGTTATGTTATGAATGCAACCACCTATTTAGATAATACGTGGTAGTAGGTCGATCACCTAGGCCCTTGATGTGGACAGACTCCCCATCAGATATGGGTTGAGGTGGGCAGATCAGACCGATGGAGTATAGTGATTTACCCTGGTCGGCCAGCCAGTGTAGATCCCGCCTACGGACCGCACAACCCTGTCATGAGGGGTTAAATCATGACACACAGTTATCCATAGGGAAAGTTTTCAGTTACTATTACGTATGTACAGATTTACAGAAACAGGGAACATACTTACTTATACTAGAAGTATTTTGAATATTAATCTTCAATACTGTTATGTTAAGCAACATGGAAAGGGGTGGTGGATTTTATCACTTGTACTGTATTTACATATTTAGTTATATATGAATATATGAAAACAGATTTTCATAATATTGTAACTCATTTGCCACACACTAGTAATAGCATATTTCGTCTTACTGAGCGTTGGCTCATCCCAGTGTTGAATCATTTTTCAGGTGATCCAGGTAAGCGAGCAGACCAGGCTCACAGATAGAGGGGCTCCAGTAGTGCCCTGTTTGTGAAGTGAGTATTGTGGAAGATTTTTGTATATCCCAGCATAGTTGAGGGTATTTTGGGGAACAGATATATGTGTATATTTTGGGAAACATGTTAGCACTCTAGTATTGTATTGTATATATATTTACTTATGGTTATGTTTATTTGATTTCTGTTTCTCGCTGCTTAGGTTAATGATTGGGTTTACCCCTAGTATGGTATCAGAGCATATAGAATGTCATTATATATATAAACAAACATGGTCATTACAACATGTCCTAGATGTAACAAGAAGCATGATGGGGAATGTCGAGCTGAAAATAATGTTTGCTATCAGTGTGGTGGACTAGACCATATGGCATGAGATTGTCGTGCACAGCACAGGAAGGCGCCTGCTCCTAGATAGTTTCAAGGAAATAATCAAGTACTAATTTTCATATCTTCAAGTAAAGTTGTTGTTTTATTTGATTTAGGAGCCATTTATTCTTTTATATTTTTGGATATATCAAACTATGAGGGGTATAAACTCAGTTGGTAGATGCCGAAATATTTGTAATCACACCAATAGGGATGATAGTGAAATGTAGAAAAGTGGTTCGAGATTATCCAATGGATGTTTAGGGGAAATGTTATCAGCCAATCTAATAGCATTTGACATGCATGGATTTGATGTTATTTTGGGGATGGACTGGTTAGTTTTCAACTATGCCAATAATGATTGTCATAATAAAGGGGTAGTGTTCAAACCTCCCGGCGAGCAGGAGCACAGATTTGTTGGGTTGTGCGTGCATGCCTCGCCATAGATGTTGTCAACTAATCAAGTGAGGAGGCTGCCTTTAGAGAGATGCCAAGGGTACCTGTCCTATGTGAAGGAAGTGTCAAAAGGAGGAATTAAAGTTGGAAGATATCCTGACACTAATTTCTAAGACTCCAATAAATTGGAAATATTTAAAGGACCAGTTATAGGAATAAATGCATAAAGAATTCATCTGACCCAGTGTGTCACCATGGGGAGCACTGGTTTTGCTTGCTAAAAGAAAGACGGGTCATTGCGGATGTATATCAATTATCAAGAAATAAGTAAGGTGACAGTTAAGAACAAGTACCCACTGCTAGTATAGATGACTTGTTTAACCAACTTCGGGAACATAAGTCTTCTCAAAAAAAAAAAAAAAAATCAAACTTCGAATAAGGTACCATCAGGTGAAGGTTAAGATAATAGAATATTCAGTTGACCCGAGTAGTTAAAGAAACAATTTATCACTGCACCAATACTAACAATTCTTTCATGGGAAAACAATTGTGTGAATTACAGTGTTGTGGTTCAAAAAGGGGCTTAGATGTGTTGTGATGCAACAGGAGAAGGTTGTGGCATAAGCTTCTTGGCTACTCAAGGAGTATGAGAAGAGTTATTTCAAACATGTTTTGAAATTTGTGGCAGTGGTATATGTGTTGAAATTTAGAGGCACTAATTGTATAATGGAAAGTGCGAGATTTTCACGGGCCACAAAAGCTTAAGTGCCTCTTCACATAGTAGGAGTTGAATATGAGACAAGGGAGATGATTTTAATTAATAAAGGATTATGATTGTACCATTAGTTACCACCCAAGGAAAGCTAATATGGTAGCCGATGTATGGAGTCAAAAGTCAGGGAGTACATCAGTGTCAGTAATAGTAGATCAACACTAGATCACAATAAATTTAGGAAAGTTTGGTGTAGAATTTGTAGAAGAGATCCCCAAGCATTTATTGCTAATCTGATCATTCAATCAATACTACTAGAAAATATTAAGACTACCCAGATAAGAGATATAGAGTTAGTAAAGATTATATAATAAGTGTAGGGTGGACTGGGGATGGAATTTAATATCTCAGATGATGGGGTCTTAAGGTTTCACACCAAACTATGTGTACCCGATACTGTTGAGATTAAAAGAACCATTATGGATGAGGCATATCGTTCTCTTTATTTAGTGCATCCAAGAAACACTAAAACGTATCAGGATTTGCGAGAATTTTTATGGTGAAATAATATAAAGAAAGAAATTGCCTAATACGCAAAGTAGTGTCTAATATGTCAATAGGGGAAAGCTGAGCATCAGAGTGGTGCAATAGAAGCGTGATGGGTGCACATCATCATGGATTTTGTAATGGGATTACAACTAGTATTTCACCCCCTAGACTGATGAACCGATAGGGAGAAGAATCCAGATACTAGAAAATATGTTGCGGTCTCGAGTGTTGGATTTTGGGAAAAACTAGATTTAGTATCTGCTGTTAGTAGAGTTTGCCTATAACAATAGCTACCAAGCCAGTATTGGCATGGCACCATATGAAGCATTGTATGGTTGAAGGAATCAATCTCCACTATATTGGGATAAGATATTCCTGAGAATTGTGTACTAAAGAAAATTCTGTTGGTATAAGAATTGAACAACAATTTTGAGGACGAAATTTTTATAAAGAAGGGAGAATGTAGAGACCCAAAAAATAGTAATAATAAAAATAATAAAGAAAATAGGAAATTTGGTTTGGCACAGGCCAAACCATTGACGGTTTTGGATGAGCTCAAAAAACCGTCAACGAGTTTGAATTATTGCAGCCAGGTAGGGTAAAATAGTAAAAATTAGTTTGGTTAAAAACCAAATTATCGACGGTTTTGCTCTATGATAGAACCCTATAAATAGGGCAGCAACTCATTTTATTTAAAAATAAAAACACTATTTCTCTCCTCTCTCCTAGGGTTGCGGTACTATCTCTCTCTCTCTCTCTCTCTCTTCGATTTCTTGTCTGGTTTAAGCCCGAATAAAAGGAGAAATGTCATTTCGGGATCTTGGCGACGTTTTTCTGCAGTTTAACCAGAGCAGTTTAGTTGTTTGGGGATTCTAAGCACGACTTTTAGGTTGAGGTAAGAAAATGAATTATGTTAGTTGTTTTAGGGTTTAATCAGTTACTGGGAATATGTGGGCCTAGGAAATGTTAAATGGTTATTATTCTAGAGTTAAGCTGATTAAGTTAGGGTATTTGGATACAAGGCTTTGTGCGAATGCCGTAGACACTGTTTTATGATCCTTACAGGCTTTTCTTCAATAAACAGGTAAGGAGAATAGATTATGTCATCTACTTTTAGGAAATTTACTTGATTAAATTGAAGGATATGATTATTGAAATGATGAATATGATTTTACTAAATATTCAGGCATATGAAAATAGTAAATATGAATTATTATAAGCATATTTTGGAAAATCAGCTATATTTTTCCCAGGTAGTTATTATATTATGGACTACTACTCAGAATTTGTCTGGCATGAGTAGGGTTATTTTGCAGTATAAATCAACATGTAGAATAATTTATGATGATACATAACAAGTGTGATTTTATACAGAATTATTATAAGATATTTTTAGATAGATATATGAAATAATAGTTTCAGACAGTTATATGATATAATAGTTTCAGACATATATATATTATAACAGTTCGGCCAGCTATATGTTGAGATCAGTATGATATAGCAGTTTAGCCAACTATATGCCGAGATCAATATGATATAACAGTTCAGTCGGCTATATCCTGAGATCAGTATGATATAGCAGTTCATCCAGCTTTATGTTGAGTACAAAAATATGATAAGATAGATTTTATGCAAAATTATAAAAATGAGATCAAGATATAAAGTTGTTAGTTATGAGTAGTACTATATGTTATCAGAAACCCGATAGACTAGTATGATTCAGATACAGAGTATGGTACCGTAACTAGCTAGTCATATCTGATAATGTAACCCCCCATGGGTCGACCCGAGAAGTATTCCAGCAAGTAGGATGGGCAGATCAGGTTGGGTGTTTAGGCGACAGTGCAACCACATTACTCAAAAAGTGTTGGGTCGGAGGCCGATTAGCCCTGAAGTGTTGCGACGAGTAGGATGGGTGGACTAGGTTAGGTGGGTAATCGTGTGTAGTTATGTTATGTTTGACTTAACCTGGTAGGCCAACCATGGTTAAGTTCAACTCTCAAGCTGCATAACCTGATTATGTAGGGTTAATTCATGATAGTATGCTAGTGCCATTAGGGAAAGAAAGAAAAGAAATTATACTAAGAATATATTTACGCAGATTTATGAAAGTAGGTTTATTTATTAAGTTAAAGTATGTTTGAGTAGAAGATAAATATATTTTCAATTATAGGTGGGAATTAGAGTTTAAATGTAGTTTCTTCATAGCTAAATTAATGGATATATATATATATATATATATATATATATATTTTACTCATGCTAAGAACTCATTTGCCACATGCTGATAATAATTTATTCCTTCTTATTGAGAGGTGTCTCACCCCAATGATATTTTAACATTTCAAGGAATACCAGAAATCAAGCTTAGGAGGTTTCGGGGTGAGTCTAGATAGTGTTTGGTTTTGAGGTAAGTACTCGTGAGATGCATGTATATAGTTATGTTTTGGTTTACTATGGGTTGTATAACATTTTGAGGAGATGTATATGTAATTATGGCGATCTTAGAACTCTAGTATTGTATCTGTGATATTATGTGTATGATTCCGCTACATGGTTAGATATATGTGATGAACACATCAGCCCGGTACCACTTCGGGTCCGGGATATTATAGTTGGTATCAGAGTTTTATATGTAGGAGTATATATATATACATATAACAGAATTTTCTGGTCGTTACATAAAGCCTTGTCTTTCTGCCATTAATTTCTTTTTTATTTCTACCCAATATTCATAACCCCATGTCATCAATGAAAAAAACCATAGTGCATTTTTCCTTTTATAAAACCCTAAAGAATAGAGATTTCATCTTTACAAAAAATTATTCTAATGGTCATTATTTTTTTTTTCAACTATGAAACATATATAGAGACAAGTATTTTAATACAATGAAAAGATACCCTAAAGACACAACATATAACAAATTTATACAATCCAACCTCTCTCCTTCTTATATGGATACAATACATACAACCTAAAGTGTATATGGGATTTTACTAATACCATGCTATAAATTTTACATATAATTAAAAAACATATAACTTTAGAAAATGTTGAAGTTTACAATATTAGTTTGACCTTATGAAAAAATTAATTAGATGATATATATATATATATATATATATAGACTCTAATATTCATACATCTCAAGCACATAAGCCATATATCATATACTTTATGGATGCTTTGGCTTCGAACGATTATATACATCCCTTAAAGTACATAGCCTTTCAACAACAACTACGACTTCACACACCTCTATCATAAAATTGATGGGTATAATTAATTGGATGTGGAAGATTATCTCCTTTAATATACAAATTTTCAAAAGAAAAAAAAAACTACATATCAGGCATATGCTTTCGGTGCCCAAAATTAAGATTTTTTATATCCTAAGTTGGTAGGTATTTTACAAATAAATAATTAAATTAAAAGACCTACTAGCTCACAAGTCTTTTTACCACCACCAATGTACCTTGCCCCAAAAATATTTACATTAGTCAATATCTCATGATGATACATATTCAACCTAAGGAACTTTTAAAAAGCAACCTATTTCTTAACTTCTTACATGATGAATTCAACAACATAATAGCTATAGTTAAATAAAAATATATATATTATAACACGTTAACTAGCAAATCCAACAAACAAGCTAACTTAATTTGTACGTGTTTCTATCCCTATTGTCCTATTTTTCCTATTTCCTCATTTTATGAAATTTTGGTATTATCAATTAATTTCTTGAAAATCAATCACCTTTGGATTGTAAAACCCCTTCTTTCTTGTGCATTGAGCATAGGTAATACATTCATCTATTTATTCTTTCAATTATATTTTTCTTATAAGACATTTTTTTAAATAAAATTTGGGGTATAAAATGTTCACTCCAAAATGATTGAAAGTTTTTTAGTACAAGGGAGGAGTGACCTATTTATGTAGCCTACCAAACCTTTTAATGACTTGAGCACATTGTAAGTTTCATTATGTTAATAGTAAAAGGATACAAAAGAAGCATAGCCACCTTATAACAATTCTATCTGTAAGTGTTCATTATTTAGCCTTAAATTTGAGCCAACAATATTTTGAATCTCTTGATATCAGATGATCTTGTTTTCAGCTGAAGTGTTTCTTTTTTAGTGGTGCCTTTTGTACCTATTTTGCTGAACTAACAAGGATTGTTTTGGTATGTTATGATTAGTACAAATGATATACCACGTTAATTAATGGTATTTCCTACTTCTTATCAAGTTCTAGGCTAATGAAAATAAGAATATACCAGAGAATGTCAAGACCCCATAGTGTTTGTCTTTAGAAATGGTACCAATTAAGCTAACGATACTAATGTGTGGCTATTGCTTAGCCAAAAAAAGAGGGGGTTGTGTGGGTACTAGTAAAATAGGGATGTTACTTACAATTTTGATTTTCTAATATTAAGATAAGCATAAGCTCTACCCTTTAATATTACTTTCCATGTCTATATGCTTTCCTTAGTCAGCCTATATAACCATATGCTCTTATATTTGATTTTGTATGTGTGAATTAAAATAACCCATAGGAAAGATTTTGAAATGCATATATGCCAAATGAGTTTTATTGTAGATGGTTCACTCCTCTCTGAGAGTAGTTTTAATCCAATACCGCGTTCTTTAGAAATTTGCACACATTTTTCCATTTCACCTTGTTGTAGGTATTCTATTCATTTCCTTTTCATAAGAATGCCATAGATATTTTTTCAAGGTCTCCAATAAATCTTTGAGAAAGGAAAAGTGTTTTGGATCAATAGCCATGTATGCTTTGCATAATAGATCGAATAAGTTGCAATCTTCCAATATAAAGAGATATTTTTGTGTCAAAGAGTGTATTTTGGCTGAGATATTTTCAATAAGTACTTTACAATCTTGGTCACTAACATTTTTTGTGACCAATAATAGTATTATTGTGCAAATGAATGTGCAACGAAAATAAACACTCTTACAACGCAGCAACCAACAGTGAAATATATAGAAAAACACAATTACATAGATTATATGAAAGCAACAAAACAGTGACATGAAGAATTACATGGTTCGGTAATACCTACATCCACGAGAGCAGACAATGGTGAATTTTTACTATCTTTTTTCAAAAGACACAAAGTTACATCATACAACATGTATATATAACCCTCCTAGAGGTTTTCCCCTAGAAACCCAACCTATACAACTTCCCAATTCAAAATTCAAAAACCAACACTGAATAATTGAGCAAAATTGTCAACGGTTTCAATCATATCGTCAACAGTTTAAAGCCGAGACCAAACAGTTGATGTAGTAGGATAAAAATTGAAAGTTAAGGAGTTGTCCCAAGAGGAGGGGTGAATTGGGTTATTAAAATTTTCTTTTAATTCTTTTTATGAATTCTTAATCTCTTGTTGATTTATCAAACACACAACAAAAGTTTAGTTATTTGTTCAATCCACAAACCAACGCTTCAACACAACACAAGTAATACTTAAGCAATCAAATAACCAATCAATGACTAAAGTAATCAATCAACAAAATACCAAACCAAGATATAGT
This sequence comes from Malania oleifera, assembly GCF_029873635.1. Taxonomy (NCBI): domain Eukaryota; kingdom Viridiplantae; phylum Streptophyta; class Magnoliopsida; order Santalales; family Ximeniaceae; genus Malania; species Malania oleifera. The sequence continues at coordinate 78,061,236 of NC_080427.1, forward strand.
ATGCAGCTCTTTGTCAATTTTAGCTTTGTTTGTAGCCCTGTGTATATGATTGCTTCAAACCTTGTATTGAATGAAAATTGTTTGTACTCTTTTTACTAAGATTTCTATAAACGATTAAACAACGTACTCCCTTGTGGGTTTTTGCAAAAGTTTAATCAAAACTTACTATCATAAATTTAAGAGTCTTCTTGTTAATCTTGGATTTTGTTTTTCCAACAACCTGCACTCATACACACCACACAACATATATACAGAATGTAAAAGAGTAAGGTAAGAGCGAGGACAAGATTTTTATGAGGTCTGGCTTATCCCCAGCCTACATCCTCGACATAGGCCAATATCACCTAAGGATTCCACTAGAACACTCCTTTCCGGGTAGAGCAAACCATTACAAGTGATACCCCACGCTCAGTCACTCCTTTAATAGGCTAGAGCAATGCCTCTCCAAGTGATACCCCACACTCGGTCCAACGATCCAACAAACTGAATTCGTTCAAAGAACTACAGGAAATAAGAAACAATATGGTGTACAAATACACTCTTACAACATAGCTGATTATTACAAGTTAGAGCACTAATATACTTCAAATCAAATGTCAAATAGACAATATGAAGCTCAAGAATGAATATCACCAGAGGTTCTTTCTTAGGATTTGAGAAAACTCAATAGCAAATTAAGAACTGTAGGCTTTTGATCAACATAGAGCAAGAGAGAGCTTTAGAAGAGATTGCAATTTCAATGTTTGAATGCTGATTATAATGCTTGGTGTTTTAATTCTTTGGGTTTAGGGAGTATTTATAGAGTTTTAGAATGAGATTCCTTGTTTCCCATTTGAAAAACTTATTTTTGAAATTTTCCCATTGGTGTTCAAAATTTAAAAACTTTGCAGGTCAGTCAACTGGGCCTATTCCGTATGGGGTCAGCCGACTGGGCCAATCGACTGAGTCCATTTTGTCCGTCCAAGAATTAAATGAATTAATTCTCAGTCAACTAAGAATTCTGGTCAGTCGGCTTGACAGTTAATTTTTCCCAACTTTCATTTTTTCAAAACTTTGAACCCTTGATTTTTGAAAACTCAAATGTGACTTTAAAAATATTTTTTAGGGGTTTTTCAAAAATTGGTCTCTAAGTCTATATCGTATCCTAAAGAGCTTCATATATCTATATTAATATTGAAAGAAGTACTTACATATGAATTCTTGATCGTAAACATATTAAGCACTAAGTCTTCATGTTTTTTGCATCTCTTGAGGTCCATCTTGACTTCATGTCCCGATAAGCTTTAAACTTTAGAAATTTCTTGCATTGAAACCAATCTTCAATATCCATTGCTTTCCAATGCTTTAATATCTGGTAAGCTTTCATTTGATTGATTTTAATTATAAGCTTTCTCCCTTGGTAAGGTTATGAGCATTTTGAACATTCAATCTTGAAATATTATCACTTTAACCAATACATGTTAAATTTCTTTGATTTGTTATCATCAAAATAAGATTTTTTAGCCTTGTTAGGCAAAAAAAAAAACGTTTAACTGTTTCTTTTGCACCTAGCAAAACTGTCAACGATTTTAGGGAGACCGTTGATGGTTTCCTTTTACATGTCAGCTTCACTGTTTTCTACCATGTTTTCTCTTTGTATATGCATTCCACTTAATGTATGAGCCATATATTATAACAATATCCACCTTAGAAAATAAATGCCTCTTATAAGAAAATCGAAAACATAACCCGCTACTCCACCTGGGACAATAGGTTGGGACAGCCTCCTGTCTAGTAACTAGAGACATTAAGCAAGTCCAGGCAATGCTTGAACTTAACCATGATAATCGGCTTTGTCAAGATATCTATTGCATTCTCAGAAGTGTGAACTTTCTCAAGTACAAGTTCACTTGAATAAATCAACTATAGTAACCCGAACCACACAAATAAAGAAATAAATAAAAGAAAAAAGAAGAAACGAAAAAGAAGGAAAAAGGGTTTGGCTAGGACCAAACTATCAATGGTCTGGAGAGACTCAAAATTTTTTTTGATGATTTTCTTGCAAGGCAAACTATTGAGAGCATATAAGGGCGTTTTTGGATTAGCAAGTGGCCAAACCGTTGACGGTTTCTTGCGGGGGCTGAGTCTGTAAATTAAGTTCCTATATTATTTTTTCATTCCATACTCACTCTCTCTCTCTCTCTCTCTCTCTCTCTCTCTCTCTCTCCCTCCTAAGCCTCCCGGATCACTCTCAGGTGCTCCTCGATCCTCTCTCTCCCTCCTCCCGACACGTAGGCCATTGATCTTTAGCAGATTCGAGTGGCCAGGGTTTTGTGTTCTAAAGGTTTTAGGCAATTTCATCAGGAACAGGTAAGGGGATTAGGTTATGTTAGTTATTTTTTGAAATATGAACCATCTGAATTGAAGTATGTGTGTACAGAAACAATATATATGAATTTATGAACAAATTAGGCATAAAAAATGGTTGTTTTGACTTTTATATGTTTTTTGGGGAGGCTAACGTGAATGGGTTAAACATCTCCTATTTTTAGTAAGATATATAGTTTGAATCAAATTAAACCCTAGAGATGCTCATACCTCTATTTTCGATAACTTATATGTTTCCTAGACAGTTATGTATATTTATGATTTATCATATGAAAATTGTGTGGCATAAGAATGGTTTAAAATGGCATAAATGAATAGAATGTTTATACAGTTATGATACAATATGATATGAAGGGTATAAGCCAAGATGTGATGTGACAGCTATAAGCTGATATGTGATATGATGGCTATAAGCCAAGTTATGATGTGCCGATTTAATACCAAGACAGGATATGACAGTTATTTTTCAAAATAATGATCAGCTTATATTCTATACAGTTTTATGAAAGTGAAATTATGATTACAATTTTTATTAAGTAAATTGCCAAATATGATTTTAAGAACCCTGAGGAGTCAGATGTTATGTTATGAGCATGGTACCATAGCTAGTTTTGGCAAGAAGTGCAATCATACTGGGATGATAATGTGATGATGGATAGTCGATCTGCTGCCTGGGTACAGTACTACTTCCGATGTAGTTCCGGGTATAGGGTAGGCACAATCGTACTTACTACCATTTTTTGACCTAGCTATGGTCGGCCGACTATATGCTAAGTCTAGCCTTCGGGCTACACAACCTGTCATGGAAGGAAGCATGTTGTTAGGAAAGCATATCAAGGAGAAAGCATAATGATGCTAGTTTTACAATACATGGTGTTTCTTTTATGCATATACGGGCAAATTTACTATGAATGGGCTACATTGAGCCAACAAGAATATTATTCCGAAATTATGTATTTTCAGATATACTGTTTAATATAGTTTTAAAATGCCATTTCAAATAAAGTTAAATAATGAAAGAAGTATGTTCACATGAAAATTGATGTTGGCCACACACTAATAATAACTTAGTTCGTCTTACTAAGAAGTGCCTCACCCCATTATCCATCTCGTTTTCAGGTCCTACAGGAAACAGTGCCTAGCTTACTACGGGGCTAGGAGTAGACTTTTGGGAGTGGTAGGCAGAGCTGGTGAGACACCAGCTATTATGTGTTCATTTTTGGGTTGTAATATATTGACAAATAGTTGTATATGTGTACTTAGGAATAGCTAGAACTCTGGTAATGTGATTGAGATGTTTTTGTTTAGCTGTATGGTTATTTTTAGTATTAACAGGATCAGCCGGTAGTCCTTTTTTAGGGTGGGTTATGGTATTTATGACATAAGAGAGTTTTTGTTTTTAATTAACATTCCTGGCCCACTCTCAGGTTTGGGGCATTACAAGAGGTATCAGAGCCTAGGTTTCCAGGTTCTTTAGACTATGTCAGATGATCTTACTAGAGTATAGGTTCGAATTAGGACAAGGATAGGAATGAGTAGAATAGGATACTGGTGAATTTTGAGTTTTGTTTTGTCAGCCTAGAGGAAGAAATCTCTTGATAGACTTCTGTGATTTTCTAAGTCAGTCGACGGGTTCAAAAAACCACGGCAATTCATCGACAGTTTTGTTTCCACTAGAACGGGAATATTAAGTTGGCAGAGTATGTTGTAATTTAGGCGAGATGATTTAGGCTGGTACTTGAAATTTATCAATGGGGTCTTTTAGTGTTATAATTTAACCAGACATGTTAGGATATTAGAATTGAAAGTTGAGGTGTAGTCCCAAGAGGGGGGGGTGAATTGGGTTTAAAAAATTTTCTTTTTAATCTTTTTATGAATTCTTAAACTCTTTTAATTCTTTCAATGAATTCTGAACATTTTCTTGATTTAGAAATCACACAAAAACTTAGTTTTCTTTATTCAATCCACAACCACACAATTAAACAAAAACTTAATTAACTAATCAATCAACCAAACCAATCAACCACAATATATTCAACGAAGATATGAGATTCAACTCTTATATAAGTTTCAGCTTTTACAACCCTGTAAATAATGAAATTTGACTCAAAGCAAACCACAACTTAAATTCGCAATTAAATCATAATTTAAATAAACTTCTAGTTAATTTGTCTTTGGGTGTTAACCAATTAATGTACTCCCTTTGAGGTTTTCGCAAAGATATTGATCAACCAACGCACTCCCTTTCGGTTTCCACAATCCCAAAACCAAATTAATCTTTAGTTTATTTAAAATCCAATCCACATAGTTTTTATGATTAAGAAACTTAAATCATCCACGCAATTAACATATGCTTAAAATTAAAAAGTTTAAGGGAAATAGAGAGTGAGACTTAAATCATCCCAGCCTATGTCCTCGCCTTAGACAAAGCACCTATGGATTCCATTATACTTGTTTCTTTTCAAGCTGAACAAAACTGTTACAAGCAATACCCCACGCTCAAACACTCCTTCACTAGGCTAGAGTAATGCCTTACCCCACGCTTGGGCACTCCTTCAATAGGCCAGAGTAATCGCTTCTTCAAGCAATACCCCACGCTTGGTCAACAATCCAAAAACCTGGAATCATCAAAAACACTACAAGAATACAAGATAATCGCTACATACAAGAACACTCTCTCAAAGAGCAGATTAGTATAAATTCAGCACTATATACTTCAATATTTAAATATCAAGATGAAATATAATTGAACCTCAAGTATAGAATTCACCAAGATTCTTTCTTAGATGATGACTAGCAATATAAATTAGTGTAGGAATGATCAACTCTTCAAAAACTTTTAGCAATTCGATTGTACAAAGGTTTGAGCAAGAGAGCTTTGTTTGCAAGATAGTTTTCAACAGATTTTTTGTGACGCCCCAATTTTTGTACAATTTTTTTTTCAATAACCAATAATAAATGAATAATCACTAGTCATCCACAACATACACAAATTAGCCACGTCAACAATCCTACTATCATTCATACGACCCGACCCGCATTGGGTACCGGGTAAAAAGTTATTTTATTACACAACCTAATAGTGGAAGACAGTATATACATATCAGTTAGAATACAATACCCTGAGTATCGATATACACATATATACAATACTATCTCATACCCAAAAACAATACAACCCTAGGGAATCACACCTCCCTAGTCCAACTCACCCTCTATATCAGGGTTCCAGCTCCCTACTATCATAGAGCTCTATCGCCTAGCCTATCTCTATCCCTTAAAAAATTTAGATAATTTGGGTGAGACACATCTCAGTAAGAAGGAATAAATTATTTACAGTGTGTGATCATATGAGTTCAGTTATAATACACTTTAGTTTTCAAACCATCGTTTCATCTGAGAAAATACACTGATATACACGTTCTCATAATCATATAGATATACAACACAAGCTTTTATAAGATTTAAAACCATTTCTTAAATTCAATATTCCCAACAAAATTTACCTGCGAAGTTCGTGAAAGTAGAGAAGATTACCCACCCATACAAGTAGCTTCCCTCTGCCTTAACACATTATGTAGCCTGATTGGCCACATCTGATACCTATCAGGGCACTCACTTTACTCAGTAAGCCCTTAGGCGGAGAGTTTCACTTCGCCTCAATTATTTATATTATTAACTCATACGGTTCCATTTCTCAATTTTATCTTTCTTTATTTCTCAATTTCCATTCTTTCTTTCATTTCTCATTTTAGCCAATTTTATCATTCTTTCACTTTTCGTTTCCATTTTACTTTCTGGCTCATGAGTATCCTCAGTATCAAATACCAACATCGCGTCTGTAACTCATGACCACCCTCAGGATCTTTCTATCCATTCCATGCTTCCCCCCATGGTCAAGGTTGTGCAGCCCGAAGGCTGGATCTAACTGTGGTTGGCCAACTAGGTTAGATCAAATATCATATCACATATCGCGTCTGTAGTACGACTAGTTGGCCTATAACCCTAATTCGGACTCAGGGAGCCCAACAACCCTACAAAATGGCTCAATCGACTATCATGCCACACGCTCCAAGAGTCCATGTGGTTACACTAACACCACTAGCAACGGTACCGTGCTCAATATCATAACCATCCATCAGGGTTCACTGCCACATACCTGCAATCATTATGCGGTATTGACATTTCATCAATCATATTCCAGTATATCACAATTCAGTTCAATATAAATATTCTCATTATTTTCTGTGCACATTTCATCATCTCGTGATAATATATATCATATTTCACGTATTTTCACATTTTCCCAAAATACTCATATCAGTAATTTGTACAAACTCATTTCTTATGCAAATAATTTCTACTCACATATAAATATCACATTCCATTATTTTTCACTAATCACATCAATCATTCTCATCCGTCGTTATATTTCACATTTTTCAACACATGTCATGTGCCACATAGTTTTCTTCTAATATTCATAACATATTATTTTCACACTCCAAAGTATCACAATTTAAAATCACTAAAATGCCACACAATTTATCTGATATTCATATTGTAGTAATTTCTAGTCAAAATACCATAAGCACATTTTCACATATTAATTGAAACAGTAATTCTAAAAATACTGCTATAATTTATTCTCCTTACCTGGCTTACTGAGAGTCTCGTTAGAACCCCAAATCCTATGCCCTTGGTGCCCAAAATTCAACTCCTGCAATTTGCATTTTCTCCAAATTAATTAATCTATTTCCCCAAAATAATACCCATCTAACCTTCCCTAGGCTCCATATACCTCAAACTAATATTTAAACTAATATTTAACAGCCCCACTTAATTTTCTGAATTTTGCCTACGGATCCTAAAATTACACCCGCGGTGCTCACCCGGACCCTAAATTTCAGAAATCCTACTTCAAATCCAGATGCTCAATATTTTAGAATTTCTAAATTAATCCTAATTAATTAAAAATAAGCTCCTTAATAGCCCCCCCCGGTACCCTAAATTTGGGGTTTTGCCCACGACGACCCCATGAGAATTCCGTCCTGCTACACTTGTAGAGAATCATCCCTAAATTGATTTACCCCAAAAGATACGTCTACACCACTCCTACCATTGATCCGCTCTGGTAGAAATGACGACTGTGGAGAATAGAGTTCAACGGTATCTTCTGATTTTCGATTGGATGAAAATACGTCACGAAATCGAGGAGAAAGAGAGAGAGAGAGAGAGGGAGTATGTCACGCACAGGATAGGAGAAAGAAGAAGAAGAAGAAGAAGAAGAAAGAAAGAAAAAAAGAAAAAGGAAAACCAAAAGTAAAGTAAAAAAAAATGAATCTCCTGAAGCTTCTAGCTTCTAGAGAATAATAATAATAATAATAATAATAATAATAATAATAATAATAATAATAAAAATATATTTAATTAATATTAATAATAATATATTTTATTAATAAAAATAAAAATAAATTTTAATTAGTTTTTTCCTTTTTTTATAAATTCGATTAATTAATTAATTAAAAATTTTTTTTTTGGGAACCACTCTGCTAATCTTCTATATCCCTTTTTAGGGTTATTATATTTTTTTAATTCTTGGTGTTCTTTGCTATATAAAAAGAGCAATTACCCAGCCGGAAGTGATGAGATTCACATCGTCTGGGTTGTAAAATGTGGGTTCAAAACGAGGATGTTGTGTTATATAATTGAGGGAAAATGTGATACCCCGTGGAAGAAAGGTTTAAAATGATTGGATGTTACTACCCATATATACAAGGTGCACCTTTCTTTTCGGGAGCCTTCCCAGAAGAACTCCACGATTAAGCGTGCTTAGCTTGGAGTAATCTTTGGATGGGTGACCTTTTGAGAAGTTTTCTCAGGAAGTGTGTGAGTGAGGACAAAACACACTGAAAATGACATGTATTGGTATGTGGGGCCAGTCATTAGTCTGATAAGGCTCGCCCCCCTGTTGTTTGGTCCAAGTGGAGGAAGAGAGACGCAGTATTCCCTGGCAGACCCAAGTTGGGCCATTACAAAATGGTATCAGAGTAAAAAAAAAAAGGAAAAGGAAGCTAGAAGCTTCCTGGGCTGAGGAATTTTAAAAGTGAAATCCACATTTTCAATTTTGCAGATAGAGCCCCTGTTAGTCTTCTCTCACTCTCTGTATCTCTCCTCTTCTCTTCTCCTTCTCTTCTCAATTTCTCGGCGGATATTCAGCCGATCAGGAAACAAAAGATACCGCTGGGTTCCTATCTCCGCCACCGACATTTCTACTAGAGCGGATTTGTCGTGGGAGTGACGAAGACACCACTCTTGGGGAAAGGTATACTCCCTCTTCTTCCTAAATTTCTCCTTGGATCTTCAACTAAATCGATGATCGGGCACCACCATGGGGTCCTACTCTCGATCATCATCATTTTGACAGTAGTAAATTTTCAATTTGGGTTTCCTAGGCACCACTCCAAAACGAGAGTGTGATTTGGGGAAATAAGTAAATTGGTTATGTTTGAGAGTTTAATTATTTATTTGGAATTTATAGTCCTAGGAAATATTGAAATAGTATTTTATTTAGGGTTAATTTAATTGAATTAGGATTATTGAATCAAGGTTTGGGTGAGCGTCGTAGGCATCATTTTGGGGTCCTTGTTGGCGTAGTTCAAGAAATTAGGTAAGGGGAAATATATATTAAATCAAGTTTTATCAAGTAAACGGATAAATGGATTATGTTATGCATATATGTATATGTTTTCATATGGGTTTAAAATTTGAACCGTTTAAATTATGATTTCTGAGTCTAGGGCTATTTTATTATTTATGTATATATATAAAAATGGACTGATGAAAGTGAAAGACTTTTTAGGATAATTATGTAAAAAATTAAAGGTATATTTTCAGTATATGAATGTTAAATGTAGGTTGGCTTATTTTACAGGAAATGTATGAATTTTACTGTTAAATTGTATGGCATGAGTAAAATGGAAATTCTGGGTAAATTATGTTATATGTATGAGATGCAGGTTATATAGGAAATGCACTAAGAATGGAAATGTTATATGAATTATGTTGCATGTGATTGTTAATGTAACCATGTAAATGATGAACAACTAAGAGGAGCTGTAGACAAACTGATGACAGCTAAAAGGAGCTATAGTAACAGATTAGCACTTATCTATGTGGACTAACTGATGTACAAGTAAAAGGAGCTGTAGACTAACTGATGATAGCTAAAAGGAGCTATAGTAGCAAATTTAGTACATATTTATATGGACTAACTGATGTACAGCTAAAAGGAACTGTAGTATGAATACATGAAATGAAATGAAATGAATGAAATGAAATGGAAATGAAATATGAAATGTGAATAATGTAAAATGGGAAAGAGCCACGTAAAATGAAATGCAATGAAATGTCAAAGTTAAGAATATGAATAGATGAGAGATACAAAATAATGAAGGACAGAATAATGTATTACAGTAGTATCAGTATGTATGCTAGTATAACATGGTATGTGTATGGGCGGGGTAAACTCTTTGCCCTAAGGCTTGTTGAGAAAGGCGAGTACCCTAGTAGGTATTAGATGTAGTAGTAGGCTGCATAACATATTAGGGCAGAGGGAAATTACTTGTATGGGAGAGTAAATTTCCTTATTCTCGAGAGCCTTTGCTGGTAAACCTTTTTATGAACTGTGTGAGCACGAGATTACTTTTTCACTAGAGGACTTATTGAGTAAGGTAAGTGTCTTGATATGCTTCAATTGTGGCCATTGGTTGCCTAAAGTATGAGAGTAGAGGGGTTCTACTTGTGTGGTCGGGTAATCACCCCAATCCTTAGGTGTTCTTGTGGGTAAAATACTTTGCATGTGTTTGATCAAGCTTAGGAAAGGATTTTAGAAATTATGATAATGATTTGAAGATGATGAATATATATATATACCTATGTTATTTACAAACGTCATGTTGGCTACACGCTGATTTAATATATTGTTTCTTCCCTTACTGAGATGTTTCTCACCTGAATACAAATTCATCTTTTTCAGGGCCTCCACGTGATCGAGCTTAGAGAGCTCAAGGCTATTATAGTATTTTTGAGTTAGAAAGAGAGGGTATAAGTTTGATGATATCTTTGAGTTGTATTAAGTTTTTATGTTTTATGTTTTAAGTTTTTTGAGTTATGGATGGTTGTGAATACTGGATGTTGGAGATATGTATATATATGTAGATGCAAATTGATGGATGGATTATTTGGGATGTTATATTTAGAAACTCTAGTATTTTATTGTTGGAGGATTACATTTATGTTTTCTGCTACGTGATTGAATTAAGTATTAGGTTTAGATGAATTAATGACGTGGCACCCGGGTCCCACTAGGCAGGTTCGGGGTGCCACGAAGCACAATTTATTCAGGTATAACGCACTAGACTGGGACGCTCTTTGATGACTTGCAGGACCAAATCCATGACTCGACCTAAGACTTGACCAATGCACTTGCAAGAATTGAGTGGTTGGAAGCTAGTTTAGCTCCTAACCCACTACAAGAAAATCTTGGACAGCCCTTTGAGGTTGAAAATGATGTTGCTTCCCATCACTCTAGGAATCAAAACCACACTCTAAGAGAGAGGGCAATACCTCAAGAACGACCTCCCATTCCTCCACCAAAAAAACAAAATGCTCCTAGAAGGTTCCAACATTATAACCCCTTATATTTCAAACTAGAATGATAAGGATTATGATGAAGAGGATTTTCAACCTAGTAGACCATACTATAGGGAAAATCATGACCTGGATGTGGATGTGGTGGAAAGAGTGAAAATTGAAGCCCTTACATATGATGGTAAAATGGACCAAATTTTTTTTTTTTTTCAATATTGGTTGGCTGAAATGGATTTATATTTTGATTGTTATGAAATAAATGACCCACATTGTGTGAGATTTGCAAAAACGATGTTGATCAGGAAAGCAAAGATTCATTGGGTGAATGTTGAAAGACAAGAAGGTCGCCTTAGTCATAGGCCTATAGAGCATTAGGACTTGATGAAAGAAAGGCTGTAAGAAAAATTATGTCTCAATCTCATATAGGGAACACCTCATGGATCAAATCTATAGCCTTATGAGAGGAAGTTTGAGTATACATGACTGAATACATGAGCAAATTTGATGAACTTTCCATTAGGTGTGGCGTGGAAGAAAGTAATAGCCAACAAATTTTCTGTTTCAGAATTGGCTTGAAACCCAAATTGAGAAAAGAGTTGTTTCCCCATCATATTGATTCACTTGAACATGCATTTAATTTGGCACCTGACTATGAGCAAATGAGTAAAGCTCAAATGGGAAGAAAATTTGGGAACACTTCCAATGATACTTACCAAAGAAAGGCCACATCATATGAGAGGACTAGACCCACCAACATGGGTCTAGTGACTTCTAGAGGTAGCAATCCCATCATCTAACAAACATTGGAAAAGGGAACAGCGCCCATGAATGGATCCTAAAAAAAAAAATTTGGGAATGATGTGAGCTATAAATGTCACAAAAGAGGCCACTTTGCTAAACAATGCCAAATTAAAAATTTGGCAATTGAAAGTGAAGATAATGAGGAAGATTTGAGGGAAGAACAACCTTATATCCCTAAGGAAGTAGCAAGCGAGGATGAGTTGTCAATTAAGGAAAATGAAAATGCTAATTTGAATGTCATGAGATGCATCATGATGACCCTTCAAGAATAAGAGGATTGGCACTGCACTTCTATTTTCTATACTTACATTAAGTGTAGGAATAAAAGTTGCAAAATGATTATTGATTAAGGGAGTTGCATGAATGTAGCTTCAAAATCAGCCTTGAAAAAATTGAATTTTTAAGTTGAACCTCATCCCCATCCTTACAAAGTTGCTTGGGTAAATACAACGACAATGCCCATGAGCCATAGATGCTTAGTTCCTATCAAAATTGCGTACTATGAAGATGAAATTTGGTGTGATGTTCTTTCTATAGATGTTGCACATATTCTTTTAGGAATACCTTAGCTTTATGACCTTGATGTTTCACATAATGGGCATGCCAACACCTATACCTTTAGGTGTAATGGGAAAAAGATTGTCTTGAGTCCTCTTGAGCCTAAAATTGATTTAAAAAAAAAAAAAAGACAAGCAAAACAAGAAAAAGAAAGATTTGAAAGGAAAAGAAAAGGTTGGAAATTCATTGTACATTTTAAGTGAAAAACAATTTGAACAAGAAAACAAAGAAACACAAGTTGTCTATGCTGTAGTGACCAAAGAGAGTGACTTCTCCATTTTCAAGCATGAGACACCACTTGAGGTGTCACCCATACTTTATGAGTTTGAGGATGTTATTTTTTAGCCTCCAAGTGAATTGCCTCCCATGAGATACATTCAACATGCCATAGACCTTGTTCCAGGATCATCTTTGCCTAATTTGCCTCATTATAGGATGAATCCTAAAGAACATGATGAATCGAAAAGACAAGTTGATGAGTTGAAAGGTAAGGGTTTTATTCAAGAGAGTATGAACCCCTATGCATGTCCTGCCCTTCTCACTCCTAAGAAAGATAGAACATGGAGAATGTGTATTGATAGTAGAGTAATTAATAAGATCATCGTCAAGTATAGGTTTCCCATACCTAGGCTTGATGACATTCTTGATCAAATAGTTGGTTCCAAAATATTTTCAAAGATTAATCTTAAAGTTGGATACCACCAAATAAGAATAAGATTTGGAGATGAATGGAAAACTGCCTTTTAAAACCAAAGATGGTTTGTATGAATGGTTGGTGATGCCATTTGGCCTCACTAATGCACCTAAGACATTCATGAGAGTGATGACCCTAATCTTGAGACCTTTCATTGGTCACTTCCTTATTGTCTATTTTGATGATGTCCTGATTTATAGTCAAACAAGGAAGGAGCATCTAATTCATTTGAGAAGAGTGTTTGAAGTGTTAAAAGAGCAAAAAATTTATGCAAACTTGAAAAAGTGTACTTTCAAAACCTCACAGGTAATCTTTTTAGGAATTTGTGTGACTAAAAGTGGAGTTCCTATTGACCTTGAAAAGGTCAAGGCCATTCAAAATTGGCCTACTCCTAGGAACATTCATGAAGCAAGAAGTTTTCATGGGTTAGCCACATTTTACTGAAGGTTTATTAAGAATTTTAGCACCATCATGGCACCCATCACAAATTGTCTTAATAAAGGTGAATTCATATGGCCTAAATTTGCAACCAAAGCTTTCTTAGACATAAAATACATGATAACTAAAGCACCTATGTAATAACTCGAGAAATTAATCAGGGCCTTGTTGAAAAACATAAAAGATTTGTCGACAAGGATACATGAGGATCTCATCGACGAAGACACATCTCGTCGACGAGAAGATACCAAGAGGAGATTTTTGGAAGTCTGAAATTTGTCGACGATGGGTGTAGGTTCGTCAACGAACTTTCTTCAGGACTCGTCGACGAAATGATGTGTTTCGTCGACGAATCCTGGTCTATAAATACTTCTAAAATCGGATTTCGATAGAATTTTAGTGCATAAATCATTCTCTCTCTCTCTCTCTTTCTCTCTCTCTCTCTCTAAAACGCTCCCCTCCCCTTCTCTCTTCGATCTTGGCTCTATTTCTCAGCAGATCGAAGATCTGAGGCCACCATGACGCACTTAGTGAAGTTTTCTACAAGTCTACCAGAGCTGATCGTTGGTGGAGTTGGTTTAAAATTCATCCCAATTTCAGGGTAAGGCAATTTATTCAGTATTAGCTTTCCCTACAGTTATAAGAAATGTTGTATGCAAAGAAATACTGATATTTTGTTCTAGGGGATGTTGTTTTCAGGATGTTGAGTAGGGAACCCTGCGGGTATAGAGCTAGAGTACAGTAGTGGTTTTCTAGAATTTAGGTAAGGGAAATATGTTATGCTAGAGATTTTTAATATGTATAACAAAAGATTATGAATGTGCATTTATAAGCATGCAGATCAAATTATTTTTCCAGTATATCATGAATATTATTTTTACAGCAGAATTACAAAAATTGAGCATAAGATTTTGATTACTCAAATGTGTGGCATGAGTTTATTAGAGTATTGTATGTCGATTTTACAGCTTTACAGATATTTAGTTATATATATTATTAGCAATGAATGAGACTTATAGTATTTCTTAGAATAACATGATTTCTAAACCATAACACTGAGACAGAAATACAGACATTACAGACAGATTATGCAATTATAACATTCAAATGCTACAGTTATATTATTCAAAGATTACTGATATTATATACAGATATTACAGATATTATGTGCAAATATTACAGATAGTACAAATAGATATTACAGATAACACAGATAGATATCATATATATTTTAGACAGATATTCTAGATATTTCAATCAGATATTCTAGATATTACAACTTAGATTTACAGTGTTATGGTTGTTTTGAAATCATGTTAAAAGCAGTAAGATAAATATATATTTACATATGTGTACGGTTTACATGATATTAGAAATCCTTGTGGAAATTTAAGATAGAGATAAATAGTAGAGCATGGTACCATTGTTATTACAAATAGAGTGCAACCACGTTACTCAGCTAGTATGTGGATTCCGTCTAACCATGCCAGGAGAGATTGCAGTCTCTCCAGTGAGCTGGGTTGAGGTGGTTGGTTAGATGATGTTAGATATGGAGATTTCCCGAAGAGATTGCAGTGGGCCAGATTGGCAGATGTTACAGATATAGATTGACTTGCCTAGTAGGCCAACTAGAGTAAGTCTGGCTTATAGACCGCACAACCCTATCATGAGGGGTTATATCATGATACACAGATCTCAGGGTATAGTAGAAGTTCCTATGTACAGATATATCACACAGCAATAATTTATATTATTATATTAGCAGTATGTTCAGATAGCAAACTCAGAGACACGGATATGCTTTAAATTACATTACATATATTTTGTGTAGTTTATCAATTTAATCATATTACAATATCAGTATTTTAAATGAGTAACTCAGCCGCCACACACTAGTAATAGCATATTTCCTCTTACTAAGTGTCATCTAATCCCAGTGACTATTTATTTTTCAGGAGATCCAGTTAGGCGAGCAGATCAGGCTCGTGGGTAGAGGTTGCTTTGGTGCTGCCTTTGCTGAAAGGGTAGGTGTATTTTGGTTCCACTGAGTTGGGGTAGATCCCAGGTTTTTGATGTTATCATTGTGTATTTTGTGTTGTAAATATACTTCAGAATATTATAGTTTTTCTAGTATTGTATATAGTAGTTCCCAGTTTTTGCATACCGTTGCTTAGATATGTACGAATATAGGGTTTTCTCAGTGTTCCTTTAAGCCTAGGGTATTACCAGTAGTATTTCAAATAGATGTTATTTGTGTTATATGTTTATAGAAAAAAAAAGTTAAAGAAATAGTAGGTCATTACAGTTTGGTATCAGAGCCTAGGTTGCTAGGTTATGTAGACTTTAGAATGCAGTGGGAACAATACCAGAAAATAGGAAAAGAATTTGAGGTTTGTTCTATGGTCAGAATACAGGATTTTCGTGGTGGTTTCTATGTATTTCCTGGGGTGACGATTTCAAGAAAACCATAGTAAACTATCAACGAGTCATGTGTTTGGGTTACATGATTGGATTTTGGGATACAGAATAGGGGAGTGGTTAACAGAGAATTTGAAGTTTTAGTTGAATGAGTAGATTAGATCTGTACGGGGGATAGGATAATGAAATGATGTTCTGTGTATTTTCAGGATGGATCCAGGGAGTAGTGGTACAAATGCAGGAGGTGATAGACCAGACAGATGGTCAGACTGAGAGGATGATTCAGACATTAGAATATATATGCTTCGTGCATATGTGCTAGATTTTGGAGGTAGTTGGACTCAGTTTATGACACTAATTGAATTTGCTTATAATAACAGCTATCAAACTAGTATCGGTATGGCACCCTACGAGGCATTGTATGGTAGAAGATGTCGTTCTCCTCTTTTCAGGGATGAAGTAGGTGAGAGGTGAGTTTTGGGTTCAGAGATTGTTCAGCAGGCGTATGAAAAGGTCTGACTAATTAAAGAAAGAATCATTACCACACAAAGTCGGCAGAAAAGCTACGCAAACACTCACCACCAAGAGTTAGAGTTTGACATGGGAGATCAAGTATTCTTGAAGGTAGCTTCTCTGAGAGGAGTTATGAGGTTTGGAAAAAAGGGCAAGTTAACCCCTAAGTATATTAGCCCTTTTGAGATACTAGACAGAGTAGGGTCAGTTGCCTACAGGCAAGCTCTGCTACCAGTTTTATCCAGAATACACAACATGTTTCATGTTGCTATGTTGAGGAAATGCATCTCAGATCCATCCCACATAATTAGCTATGTATAAATAGAGCTTAAGGATTCATTAGCTTGTGAAGAAGCACCAGTACAGATATTAGACAAAAAAACACAAACACTGCACACTAAAGAAATTCAGTTAGTAAAAGTTTTGTGGAGTAATCACGTTATAGAGGAAGCTTCTTGAGAGCTCGAGGAGAAAATAAGACAAAGATACCCGCGGTTGTTCCAAGAGGTTTAGTGGTAAACATGTAAAGTATAATAGTTAGATAATATTTCTTTTGCAGGTACATGTATTAATTTAGTTAATAGTTAATTTTTTAGTTTTATATGTGTAATCTCCCAGAACATAGAATGTAACCATGGTATTCCTCCACCATAAGTGAGGGTAAGTAATAAAATACGTAGACTATTTTCCTAAGAGAATGATGTATGGTATAGATAGTAAATTTTGAGGGCGAAATTTTATAAGGAGTGGAGAATGTAATAACTTGAGAAATTAATCAGGGCTTCATCGATGAACATAGGGGATTCATCGACGAGGATACATGAGGATCTCATCAACAAAGACACATCTCATCAACGAGAAGATACCAAGAGGGGATTTTTGGAAGTCTAAAATTCATCAACGATGGGTGCAAGTTAGTCGACGAACTTTCTTCAGGACTCGTCGATGAAATGACGTGTCTCATTGACGAATCTAGGTCTATAAGTACTTGTAAAATTGGATTTTGATAGAATTTCAATGCAAAAATCATCCTTTCTCTCTCTCTCTAAAACACTCCCATCCCCTTCTCTCTTCGATCCCGACTCCGTTTCTCATCGGATCGAAGATTTGAGGCCACCACGACACACCTGGTGAAGTTCTCTACAAGTCTGCCAGAGTTGATCATTGGTGGAGTTGGTTTGAAATTCATCCCAATTTCAGGGTAAGGCAATTTATTTAGTATTAGCTTTCCTTATAGTTATAAGAAATGTTGTATGTAAAGAAATACTGATATTTTGTTCTAGGGGATGTTATTTTTAGGATGTTGAGCAGGGAACCCTGCGGGTATAAGGCTAGAGTATAGTAAGGGTTTTCCAGAATTTAGGTAAGTGAAATATGCTATGCTAGAGATTTTTAATATGTATAATAGAAGATTATGAATGTGTATTTACAAGCATGCAGATTAGATTATTTTTCCAGAATATCATGAATTTTTTTTTATAGCAAAATTACAGAAATTGAGCATGAGATTTTATTTACTCAAATGTATGGCATAAGTTTATTACAGTATAGTATGTCGATTTTATGGCTTTACAGATATTCAGTTATACAGATTATTAGTAATGAATAAGACTTATAGTATTTCTAAGAATAACATGATTTCTAAACTGTAACACTCAGACAAAAATACAAATATTACAGACAGATTATGCATTTATAACATCAAGATGCTACAGTTATATTATTCAGAGATTACTGATATTATATACATATATTACAGATATTATATACAAATACTACAGATAGTACAGACAAATATTATAGATAACACAGACAGATATTATATATATTTCATACATATATTCTAGATATTTCAGTCAAATATTCTAGATATTACAGCTTAGATTTACAGTGTTATGGTTGTTTTGAAATCATGTTAAAAGCAACAAGATAAATATATATTTACATATGTGTACAGTATTACACGATATCATAAATCCCTGTGGAAATTTTAGATAGAGATAAATAGCAGAGTACGATGCTGTTGTTATTACAAATAGAGTGCAACCACGTTACTCAGCTAGTATGTGGATTCCGTCTAACCGTGCCAAGAGAGATTGCAGTCTCCCCAATGAACTGGGTTGAGGTGGCTGATTAGACGATGTTAGATGTGGGAATTGCCCAGAGAGATTGCAGTGGACCAGATTGGCAGATGTTATAGATATAGATTGACTTGCCTGGTAGGCCAACCAGAGTAAGTCCAGCCTACGGGTCGCACAACCCTATCATGAAGGGTTATATCATGATACACAAATCCCAGGGTACAGCAGAAGTTCCTACGTAGAGATATATCACATAGTAGCAGTTTATATTATTATATTAGCAGTATGATCAGATAGCAAAATCAGAGACACGGATATGCTTTAAATTACATTACATATATTATGTACAATTTATCAGTTTAATCGTATTACAGTATTAGTATTTTAAATGAGTAACTCAGTCGCCACATACTAGTAATAGCATATATTCTCTTACTGAGCGTCGTCTCATCCCATTGACTATTTATTTTTCAGGAGATCCATCTAGGCAAGCAAATCAGGCTCGCGGGTAAAGGTTGCTTTGGTGCTACCCTTGCTAAGAGGGTAGGTGTATTTTGGTGCCAGTGAGTTGGGGTAGATCCCAGGTTTTTTATGTTGTCACTGGGTATTTTTTGTTGTAAATATACTTCATAATATTATAGTTTTTTTGGTATTGAATATAGTAGTTCCCATTTTTTGCTTACCGCCACGTAGATATGTACGAATACAGGGCTTTCTTAGTGCTCATTTGAACCTAGGGTATTATCAGTAGTATTTTAGACATATGTTATTTGTGTTATATGTTTATGGAAAAAAAATGTTAAATAAATAGCAGGTCGTTACAGTGTTGCTACACCTTCCTAATTTTCAGAAATTGTTTAAAGTAGTTTGTGATACTTCTGGTGTAGGCATAGGAGGAGTGCTTACTTAAGAGGATCATCTTGTTGCCTTCTTTAGTGAGTAATTGAATGATGCAAAACAAAGTTACTCCACATATGACTAAGAATTTTATGATATGGTTTAATCGTTGAGGCATTGAAGACATTACTTGCTCTCATGGGAGTTTGTACTCTTTTCTGACCATTAGGCCCTTGGATATTTGAGCACCCAAAATAAATTGAATCATAGGCATGAAAAGTGGGTTGAATAAATTCAGCAGTGCACTTTTGTGCTCAAACACTGAGCCGATGTTGAGAACAAAGTTGTTGATGCCTTGAGCCAAGTTGTGGCCACTTTACAGACCTTAAAGGTGAGAGTCATAGGTTTTGAAAGCATTAAGAGAGAATATTCTCAATGTCCTGATTTTTGTGATATCTTTTCTGACTTGTTACAAGGACTTCCTATATCCCATCCTAATTTTGTGATCCATGGTAGATTCTTTTGGCCTAGCTTGAAAAGGGATGTTTTTAGAATTGTTTCTCATTGTGTTACATGCCAAACTACGAGAGGTAGGAAGCAAAACACTAGATTGTATACTCCTTTACCTGTGCCTCATACCCCTTGGTAGGACAGTAGTATAGACTTTATTTTAGGACTCCCTAGGACTTCTAGGGGAAATGCTTTTGTGTTTGTTGTTGTGGATAGATTTTCTAAAATGTCATACTTTATTCCATGTAACAAGACACATGATGCATATAAAATTGCCACTATCTTTTTCAGGAAAGTTGTAAGGCTACATGGTCTTCCCAAGACCATTGTTTCTAATAGGAATGTGAAATTTGTGAGTTATTTTTGGATGACCATGTGGGCTATTAGGCACCAAGCTTTAGTTTTCTAGTGCCTACTACCCCTAAACTAATGATCAAACTGAGGTGGTTAATAGGAGCTTGGGTGACCTATTGAGATGTCTAATGGGAGAAAACATAGGTTCGTGGGATTTGTGTCTTCCTTTGACCGAATTTGCATTTAATAGTTCAATGAATAGAACCACATGATTGCATCCTTTTTAGGTTGTCACTGATTACCAACCTAGGAAGCCTATAGATCTCACCCCATTACCCACCACGGGCTAGAGTGAGTGAGCAAGCTGATACATTTGCAAAGCCCATACATGCTTTACACTCTGAAAGAAGAATGAAAATTAGCTTGAATAATGAGCATTATAAATCTATTGTTGATGTACATCGCAGGTTGTAACAATTTTCAGAAGATAATATGGTTATGGTCCGTATTCGGTCCGAGTGGATTCCTTTAGGAAAGATAATAAAGTTGCATACCAAAAAGATGAGACCTTTCAAAGTTTTAAAGAAAATTAGTTCTAAAGCTTACATGTTTGACATTCCTATTGATTTTGCTATAAGCAATGTGTTTAATGTTGAAAATCTAACCCCCCCCCCTTTTCTTAAAGCATCATCTTTTGCTGAGTCTTCCAATTCTAACCTTGCAGGTGATCCAATTCCATTCCCCACTCCTTATGAGCATGAAAACCCAAAGTTGCCTATGCCTCCACCTTTGCCCATACCAAAGAAGCTTGATGAGATTGAAGAGATCTTAGATGAAAAGACTACATTCACATAAGCCGGATCATACCAAAAGTTCTTGGTCAAGTGGAGAGGCAAGCCACTTTTCGAGAGGACTTGGATACTTAAAATGACCTCCTTCATCTCAACTTGAAGTTGTATTCAACGTACATCACTTATCATTCTTTGAAGAATAATTCTTTTGGGCCCGGGAGAGATGATAGGGATCAACATGCTTTGACTTTCTCCTTTGCTGATATGGTGACACGTGGACGACCTATCGACGTCCACTATTACTCATATTTGTTTTGTAGGTACACATGGAATTACTTGAAGATTATATACCTATTAATGGAAGACTTTTGAAGACTTTATATTATTTGTGGATGCATTCTTGAAGATGATACGTTATGTTGGATTTTATATTTTGCATGGACACTTTAATTTGGACTTGGACATTTTATTTCAAGACTTTATGGACTCATGGATTGAAGATTTGAAGACTTAGATATTTATTCTTGAAGACTATTTGGTGCATGAAGACCTAAGTGAAGAATTCGAAGCAAAATCAAGCCCCAATACACATATGGGCCCCACATGGTTTTATGCTCAATAGGCCACATGGTTTTGGCACGCATTTAAGTCTCAAATTTGAATTGTAAAAGTGTAAGACAACTAAGCATGAGTTGTGTGTCTATGAGTTGGAATTCCTTCTTTTTTAGTAAGTATTAATTGTGTTAGGTTGTCTTTAGTGTGAGAGTTGTGAGAGTGTTTAATGTTTTGTCTCTCATGCTTGTGTAAGAGTTGTGAGAGTGTTTAATGTTTTGTCTCCCATGCTAGTCTTTATATCCTTTTTCATTGTAAGAACTCTAATTTTTCTATGTTTTGAATATTGAAGAAAAACTCCATTTGTAATGACTCGAAGTATGGTATTTTAATAATAATTAAGAGAGAGAAAAATGGGAATAGAAAAGAGGGTGCAGCGAACTTTGCGACGAACGCAAAACTTTCGTTGATGACGCAGTAATTGGGCTTGTCAATGAGGGTATGTCTCGTCGATGAGAAAATACCGAGGAGGTTCTGGAAATTCTGAATTTCGTTGATGAGTGGTGAAGGTTCATCGACGAAACCCTTCAGGGACTCGTTGACGAGGTAACGTATCTCGTCAACGAATCTAGCTCTATAAATAGCCTAAAACTCGGATTAAATGCAGAAAAATCAAAAAATTTCTTACTCTCTCTCTCCTCTACAACTCCTCTCACCTCCCTCTTTGATTTCGGCCCCGTCGTTCTCCGGGTCAACTATCCGAGGCTACCACGACGCTCCTAGGGAAGTTTTCTCCAAATCTAAAAGAGCGGATCGTTGGTAGAAGCGAGTTGAAATTCATCCCTGAGTTGAGGTAAGGCTTTTTATGCCAAATTTGGTCTTTCCATAGTTATAGGAAATGATATTCACGTGAAAATACTGAAGTTTAGTTTTGAGAATTGTTGAATTCAGGGTGTTGAATGGGGAACCCTACGGGTGCAATACGAGTGGAATTTTTATAGGGTTTTCTTCAGTACCAGGTAAGGGAATAAACTAAAGCAGACATTTTCCATGCAAACTATTATTATTTAATAGCGAATAAATTTTTAGGGAAGCATGTATTATATTTGAATATTATTGAGAAAATGCACATTTGGGAAAATATTGCTGTTATACAGGAAATACGATTTTAGAATGAAATGTATAATTTTACTCAGCAATGTGTGGCATGAATATTATTTTACATGATAAGTATTATGTTATCGCAATTTTTGCGAGTAAAGCATGTTTTCAGGAATTATGTAATAATACAGTACATTACGATTTTGAAAATACATGATAATTGATTTATTTATTCAAAATGATATGCATGAGATATTTGGTGCAAGACCATGATAGATAGTCAATGCGAAGTCGTGTATGATGTATGATTTCGGCACAAGGCCGTATTTATGAAATGATTGGCGTAAGGCCGTATTTATGAAGTTATAGAAAATGCTATGAATCCATTTATGTTAAACGCTATATTATCATGTATTATATGTTATCAAAACCTAAATGTTAGTTTAGTTTAATTTTAGGAGCACGGTACCGTAGCTATATAAATCAGATATCTATGTTCAGATTAGTGTTAACCTCCCCACGAGGGGGTGGGAGATGGATAGTCGATGTGGCTTTTAGTGTAGAGTTGTAGAAGTCTACCTAGCAATCCGGACTAGGGTGTGGCAGGCCCATCATACTTACAGACATTTTTGACTCGGTAGTGGTCGGCTAGCCATTGTCGAGTCCTGCCTTCGGGCTGCACAACCCGTCATGGGGGGTATTACATGACATCAGCTAGCTATTCATCGTGGGTATGTTTTCAGTATTATTAGTTATATCAGACAGTTATGATTAGTATGATTTATTAAAAATATGAAGGTATACGTTTATGCAATTATTAAATGACTAATGTTTTCTAGTATGAAGTATGTACTGTATATCTATATTACCATTAAATATTCATGTTGCCACACAGCTATATTTATTTTATTTTCCTATACTGAGAAGTGTCTCACCCCCGAACTTAAATAATTTTCAAGAAACCCAGAAGGGCCAGCGGGTCATGGCTGCCGTTGAGCCTGGTGTACCACCCCGTTAGGAGGGTAAGTTTGAACTAGGATCAATGCTCTTGTTGGAAGATCCTAGAAAATACTTTTGGTATTTTTGGATATTTTAGGAAATTGTATATACACACAGTGTTTTGGATTATGGTTAACTCTGGTATTATGTATTTTATGGTATGGAGGTTGATGATTTACATTTACTGTTGCCTAGGTTCCACTGTGTATGACAGGTGTCTCCGCTACCCACGGGTTTGGGTTGACTATTTTCTTTAGTGTGTTCTATTATATAATTGGTTAAGTAGGTCATTACAGTTTAGTATCAGAGCCTAGGATACTAGGTTCTGTAGACTCTAGAATGCAGTAGTAATAATACTAGAGTATAGGATAAGGGAATTCGAGGTTTGGTTTTGTGGTCTAGATGCAAAACTTCCATAGTGGTTTGTGTTATTTTCCTGGGGTGACAATTTCAGGAGAGTCATGGTAAACTATCGTCGGGTTGGGTATCTAGGTTGCAGGATTGAAACTTGAATTGAGTTTAGGAGAGATGAATTAATTAGGAGTATATACTATATTGGTTGGGTGATATGTATAGTGAAGGGGTTCTGAGTTAAGTTATTTGATTTTCAGGATGGACCCTAGTGGCAGTAGTGCCCATGCCAATGGGAATGAAGATGCTAGACCCTCAGGTGCTGCGAGAGGTGATTCGGATATAGTCTTACGCAGAGTGGCACAGTAAGTTATGGCCGAAATTGCCAAGAGTTCGAGGGAACAGGGTGGTCAGTCGATAGGCCACGGTAGCTCGATAAAGAAATTCATTAAGATGAATCCTCTAGCTTTCTTAGGAGGAACTGACTCTGCAGCCACTGAAAACTAGGTGCAGGAGATAGAGAAAGTGTTGCAGTGCTGCAGTGTTCAGAGGAGTAGAAGGTACTATTCGCTACATATAAACTGACTGGAAAGGCTGAGAGATGGTGGTCGGCAGTGAAACTTTTAGAGCAGCAGAGGACAGTACCTATGGAGATGACATTGGAGTAGTTTAAGGAGACATTCTTTGACAGGTACTTTTTGGCTTCGTCCAAAGATGCTAAGATAGAGGAGTTCCTGAATCCGAAGCAAGGACAACAGACTATACGGCAGTATGCGGCGAGGTTCATCGAATTATCTCGCTTCGCCCCGTACATCATACCAGATGAAGCAAAGAAGGTACGGTAGTTTGAGAGATGTCTAAGGAAACAAATACATAAGCAAGTATCGATATTGAAGTTACAGGATTTTACTAAATTGGTGGATAGGGCCACTATAGCAGAGGTTGACGAGCGGTTGGAGACTGAGGAGTAAAGGCAAAAGAAGAAATCTGCACCTTCTGGTTCCCAGTAGGGAGTTGGCCGTGGTTTGTGGAAGAGAGGTGGTTACTACAGAGATCGAAGGCAGGAGACCGGGAATCGCAATTTTTCGGGTGTGCAGCCATCTCCAAGTTGCCCGACTTGCGAAAAGAGACACCTGGGGGAGTGTTGTGCCAGGCGAGGTGTCTGCTACCAGTATGGGGAGTCAGGGTATATGATGAGGGATTGTCAAGCTCAGATTGGTGTTGCTCCTACTCCTAGACCTGCTCGAGGAGGCTACTAGGCACCACGTGGAGGCCATCAATGGAATATAGCCCCAGCTAGGGTTTTTGCTCTAAAGTTGGGTGATGCCGAGATAGCCGACGACGTGGTGATAGGTACTGTTAATATGTTTTCATTTAAAGGTATTGCACTTTTTGACTCGGGGGCCACACACTTGTTTGTATCTTTGGGGTGTGTTAAATTGTGTGGGGCTAAAATACAGACATTAGATGCTGAATTCTTAGTAGCTACACCGACCGGGTCAGCGGTGAGATGTAGTAGGGTGCTTCATGGTTGTCCCGTTGATGTTCAAAGGAGGATTCTATTTTCTGATTTGGTAGTGCTGGATATGCATAGGTTTGATATAATTTTCAGCATGGATTGGCTAGAAGCTAATTTTGCCAATATAGACTGTCATGCGAGAGAAGTAATATTTAAACCGCCAGGAAGACCAGAATTCAGATTTACAGGGTCACGAGTGCAATCTTTACCTCAGGTGATCTCAATTATCCAGGCGAGGAGACTGCTTTTGAGTGGTTGTCAAGGATTTGTAGCCTTTGTAAAAGAAATGTCAGAGAATGATTTGAAGCTTGTTAACATGCCTGTAGTGAAAGAATTTACAGATGTGTTTCTAGATGAATTACCAGGTCTGCGACCTGATCATGAGGTAGATTTTCCTATTGATCTACTTCTAGGTACAACACCAATCTCTAAAGCACCGTATCGAATGGCGCCTACAGAGTTCGCATAATTAAAAGATCAGTTGTAGGATTTGCTTAATAAGGGCTTCATATGACCTAGTGTCTCTCTGTGAGGAGCTCTAGTACTATTTGTGAAGAAAAAGGATAGGTCTGTGAGGATGTGTATAGACTACAAGGAGATTAATAAAGAGACAATCAAGAACAAGTATCCTCTACCCCGTATCGATGATTTGTTTGACTAGCTCTAGGGTACACGGGTATATTCCAAGATTGACCTCAGGTCAGGCTACAATCAAGTAAAGGTAAGAGCAGAAGATGTATTGAAGACGACTTTCAAGACCAAGTATGGGCATTACAAGTTCCTTGTTATGCCATTTGGTCTGACGAATGCTCCTACGATATTTATGGATTTGATGAATAGGATTTTTCATCCATATTTAGATCAGTTTGTGGTTGTTTTTATTGATGATGTACTAGTCTATTCAAGGAGCTATAAGGAGCACAAGATACATTTGAGGCAGGTCTTGTAGATGCTCAAGGAGAAGAAGTTGTATGCAAAGTTCAGAAAATGTGACTTCTGGCTCGAGAAAGTGGTGTTTTGGGGGCATGTGATCTCAAGGGATGGAATTTCTTTGGATCCTAGTAAGATTGATGCGGTAGTGAATTGGGCTAGATTGAGGAACGTCTAGGAGATTAGGAGTTTCTTGGGGTTAGCCGGATATTACCGTCATTTTGTTGAGGGATTCTCAG
This sequence comes from Malania oleifera, assembly GCF_029873635.1. NCBI lineage: Eukaryota > Viridiplantae > Streptophyta > Magnoliopsida > Santalales > Ximeniaceae > Malania > Malania oleifera. The sequence continues at coordinate 78,087,881 of NC_080427.1, forward strand.
TTTTATTAGGGCCTCTAACACGACTAACTAAGAAGAACGCCAAATTTGAATGGGATGATAACTGTGAGCAGAGTTTTCAGGAATTGAAACAGAGGCCAGTCACGACACCAATACTGATCATCCCATCAGGGGGTGAGGGTTACGTTATTTACAGTGATGCATCCTTGAAAGGACTTGGTTGTGTATTGATGCAGCATGGCAGGGTGGTGGCGTATGCGTCCAAAAAGTTGAAAGAATATGAAAAGAACTACCCTACCCATGACCTTGAATTGGCTGCAGTGGTACACGCATTGAAAATTTGGAGGCATTACCTGTACAGCAAGCAGTTTGAGATTTTCTCCAACCATAAGAGTTTAAAGTATTTCTTCACTCAAAAGAAATTGAATATAAGAAAGAGAATGTGGTTATATTTAATTAAATATTTTGATTGTACTATCAGTTACCACCCAAGGAAAGCAAACGTGGTAGCTGAGGCATTGAGCAGAAAGTCTATGAGATCAGTGTAAGTAGTTATGGAGATCTAGTATCCGATTGTGATGGACCTGGAAAGACTCGGCATTGAATTGATCGAGAGTAATCTTTAAATATGTATCACTAGCCTAGTGGTACAGCCTACTCTATAGGAAAGAAATAAAGCTGCTCAGAAGGAAGATCTAGAATTAGCAGAGGTGATAGACAGAGTGCAGATTGGTTAGGGTAAGGAATTCTGCATTTTAGATGACGAAACTTTACGATCCCATTCCAGATTGTGTGTTCCTGCTGATGCAGACATTAGGAAGACAATTTTGGAGGAGGCTCACAGACCTTTGTATATGATTCATCCCGGCAGTACGAAAATATATAGGGATCTATGAGAGTTTTATTGGTGGAGTGGTATGAAGAGAGAAATTGTCGAGTATGTAGCACAGTGTCTGACGTGCCAGTAGGTAAAAGGTGAGCACCAAAGGCCAGCAGGTCAGTTGCAGCCGCTATTTATCCCAGAGTGGAAGTGGGACCATATATATATGGATTTTGTCTCAGGGCTGCCATCAACATCGCATGGCCAGAATTCGATTTGGGTGATAGTAGATTGGTTTACTAGGACCGCCCATTTCCTCCTTATCAAGATCAGCTATCCCCTCAGTCGTTTGGCAGAGATTTACATCCAGGAGATAGTTTGTTCTCACGAAGTGCCTGTGTCCATAGTGTCAGATCGAGACCTGCGTTTCACGTCATGGTTTTGGAGAAGCTTGCAGGAAGCTCTAGGGTCTCAGGTATCATTTAGCATGACATTCCATCCTCATTCAAACAGGTAGACTGAGAGGACGATACATATATTAGAAGATATGGTCCAAGGATTTTGGGGGTAGTTAGACTCAGTTCATGCCATTGGTAGAGTTTGCGTATAATAACAGTTACTAGTTCAGCATCAACAAGGCACCATTTGAAGCTCTATATAGTAGAAAATGTAGTTGTCTGTTATATTGGGACGAGATGGGTGAGCAGTGAGTTGTGGGACCAGAGCTTGTACAGTAGGCATACGATAAGGTTCGGCTCATTAGGGATAGAATCAGTGCAGCTCAGAGCCGACAGAAGAGTTATGCTAATAATTGCAACAGGAATTTGGAGTTCGATGTGGGTGATCATGTATTTTTGAAGATAGCTCCGTTGAAAGGGGTTATGAGGTTTGGTAGGAAGGGTAAACTTAGCCCTAGGTTCATCGGTCCGTTTGAGATTCTAGAGAAAGTGGAATTGGTTGCCTATAGGTTAGCTTTACTACCTGCATTATCCAGGATGCACGACATATTCCATGTTTTCATGCTGAGGAAATACATCCCAAACCCTTCTCATATTATCAGTTATAGTGAATTAAAGCTTAGTGATTCGCTAGTATATGAGGAGGTACCAGTGCAAATTCTAGATAGCAGAGAATAGGAACTATGTAATAAGAAGATTCCTTTAGTAAAGGTTCTATAGAGGAATCATGTAATAGAAGAGGTTTCTTAGGAGCTTGAGGAACAGATTAGACAGAAGTACCCACAATTGTTCTAAGAAGTTCAGATATAATTAGGAAATGTAAGTAAATATGTAGTATTTCTTTTGCAAGTACATGTAATGCTTTAGTTAGTAAGTGATATATTAGTTTTGGGGGAAATTTTATTTTGTATATGTAATCTCCTAGAACTCGGAATGTAACCACGGTATTCCTCTACCATAAGTGAGGGTAAGTAATAAAATAAGTAGACCATTTTGCCTTTAAAAGATGATGAGTTGTATGAATAGTAAATTTCGAGGACAAAATTTTATAAGGAGGGGAGAATGTAATGACCCGAAGTATAATGAGGGTATGTCTCGTCGACGAAAAAATACTGAGGAGGGTTCTGGCAATTCTGAATTTCATCGAAGAGTGGTGAAGGTTCGTCAACGAAACTCTTCAAGGACTCGTTGATGAGGTGACGTGTCTCGTCGACAAATCCGATTCTATAAATAGGTTAAAACTCGGATTAAATGCAGAAAAATCAAAAAATTTCATACTCTCTCTCTCCTCTACGACTCCTCTCACCTCCCTCTTTGATTTCAGCCCCGTCGTTCTCCGAGTCAACGATCTGAGGCCACCACGACGCTCCTAGGGAAGTTTTCTCCAAATCTAAAAGAGCGGATCGTTGGTGGAAGCGAGTTGAAATTCATCCCTGAGTTGAGGTAAGGCTTTTTATGCCAAATTTGGTATTTCCATAGTTATAGGAAATGATATTCACGTGAAAATACTGAAGTTTAGTTCTGAGAATTGTTGAATTCAGGGTGTTGAATGGGGAACCCTACGGGTGCAATACGAGTGGAATTTTTAGAGGGTTTTCTTCAGTACCAGGTAAGGGAATAAACTAAAGCAAATATTTTCCATACAAACTATTATTATTTAATAGCAAATAAATTTTCAGGGAAGCATGTATTATATTTGAATATTACTGAGAAAATGCACATTTGGGAAAATACTGCTGTTATACTAGAAATACGATTTTAGAATGAAATGTATAATTTTACTCAGCAATGTGTGGTATGAATATTAGTTTACATGATAAGTATTATGTTATGGCAATTTTTACGAGTAAAGCATGTTTTCAGGAATTATGTAATAATACTATACATTACGATTTTGAAAATACATGATAATTGATTTATTTATTCAGAATGATATGTATAAGATATTTGGTGCAAGGTCGTGATAGATAGTCGACGCGAGGTCGTGTATGATGTATGATTTCAGTGCAAGGCTGTATTTATAAAATGATTGGCGCAAGGCCGTATTTATGAAATTATAGAAAATGCTATTAATCCATTTATGTTAAACGCTATATTATCATGTATTATATGTTATCAGAACCCGGATGTTAGTTTAGTTTAGTTTTAGGAGCACGGTACCGTAGCTATATAGATAAGATATCTATGTTCAGATTAGTGTTAACCACCCCACGAAGGGGTGGGATATGGATAGTCGATGTGGCTTTCAATGTAGAGTTGTAGACATCCACCTAGAAGTCCAGACCTGGGTGTGGCTGGCCCATCGTACTTACCGACATGTTTTACTCGGCAGTGGTCGACCAGCTATTGTCGGGTCCTGCCTTTGGGTTACACAACCCGTTATGAGGGGTAATACATGACATCAACTAGCTATTCATCTTGGGTATATTTTTAGTATTATTAGCTATATCGGACAGTTATTGTGACGACCTGCTTAATTTCCCCATATTTTTTTTTCTAAAATATAATAAAATCAATATCACAAATCTCAGCAAATCATAATCCACCTAGACCCGTGGGTACCAGGGATACATCAAAAACACATCACGGAAGCCTCTGCAGTAGGAAACATAAATCATAAACACCTCATTATACCATACATCACAATGCCAGAGTTACTACAATCACTGTATTATAAATACAAAAACATCCATCACATTACCATAAATACCAGAGTCACTATATCCACTATATTCTAGTATATACATCGTAAGAAAAAGATCTAGGGACACTTCCCATAAAATCCAACTGTCCCTACTAAAACTTACCCTTCAAAGAGGGCAGACAAACAACACTAGATCAGCGGGGCTTTTCCTGCTCTCCTATCTGGGGCTCCTGAAAATTCTATAAAATTTTGGGGTGAGACACCTCTCAGTAAGGGAAATAAACTAATACCAGTGTGTGGCAACATGAGTATTTCGTGTTATACATATACCATACAGAACGTATTCAGTAACTGTTATGTCAAATCTAGGAAAACATATATATCATCAAAACATGGCAGAACATACTGCATTTTTATAAACATATTTCATCTTATATAATAATAATACAAAAACATTTCTGGTAGGTTAGCTGGCTGTTGTCATGTATTACCCCCACATGACTGGGTTGTGTGGTCCGAAGGCAAGACCTGACAATGGTTGACCAACCACTACCAAGTCAAAAGTATAGTCTGTAAGTCTGATGGGTCTGCCTGACCTGGTCTGTACGCCAGGGGCGCTCACACACTTCTTAAAAACCACATTGACAATCTAATCTCACACCACTCCATACAGAGGCGTTAACACAAATATCTTGATCATAATGACCATGGACACATAGCAACGGTACCGTGCAAGTTCTAGCCTAGACCAAGTCAACTAGGTTCTAATACCATATAACATATATTGAAACTATGATACATGGATATTCCATATCATTAATTTTCAAATCAATCATATCATTTTGCATATATATGTATATCATGAAAATCATCAATCCGTACGCCAGTATTTCACATTTTACCATAATTCGGCCCGTACGCCGGTAAATCATATTCATAGTTCAGCTCGTATGCTGGCAAATCACATCCATAGCTCGGCCCATACACCGATAAATCATATACATAGCTCAGCCCATACGCTGGAAAATCATTTCCATAGCTTGGCCTGTACGCTAGAAAATCATATCAAAATCTCGGCCCATACACCGGTTTTCCATTATAAAAATCTGTATCATTAACACATTCCCAGAAATAGTATTTCATATTAATTTCTACTCATGCCACACTAAACAGGTTTTTCGTATATTTAACATGTCATCACTTTCAACAGCATTTTCCTAAATATAAATCATATATAAATATATTTATTTTATTGAAATCAAATTCTATAACAATATACATATTTTTCATAAAATACTAGCTTAGTTTATCCCTTTACCTGATTCTTAAAAAGCCCCTAAGAAAATCTGTCCTGCACTCGTATGGTTCCCTACTCAACACCCTGAAAATAACATTCCTCAAAACTAAAGTTCAGTATTTCTATGCATATAACATTTTCTACAACTGCCAAATAACTAAATACTGAGTAGAAAGTCTTACCCTGGATTTGGGATGGTTTCCAACTTAGCCCCACCAACAATCCGCTCTAGTACATTTGCAGAGAACTTTCCCAGGAGCGTCGTGGTGGCTTCAGATCATTGAACCAGCGAAAATCTGGCCTAAAATCAAAGAGAGAAGGAGAGGGAACCGAATGGGAGAGAAAAAAGAGGGTTCTGCGCTGAATTTCCATCAAAAATCCAAAATTTTCACTACTTATAGGGTTGGATTCGTCGACGAGCCACGTCATCTCGTCGACAAGTCCTTTAATAATTTCGTCGATGAAACCCACTCCTCGTTGATGAAATTCAGAATGCCTAGAACCTCTCTCAGCATTTCCTCGTTGACGAGACACATCACCTCGTCGATGAGCCCAATTACAATTTCATCGACAAACGCTTCGCGTTTGTCGACTTGGCTTGCTGTCTCCTTCTCTTCTTGTGTCCATTTTCCACCTTCTTAATCATTATTTAAATAATATTATTCTTTGGGTCATTACAGTTATGATTAGTATGTTTTATTAAAAATACGAAGGTATACGTTTATGCAGTTATTAAATGATTAATGTTTTCTAGTATGAAGTATGTACTGTATATCTATATTATCATTAAATATTTATGTTGTCACATAGATATATTTAGTTTATTTTTCATTACTGAGAAGTGTCTCACCCCCGAACTTAAATAATTTTCAGGAAACCTAGAAGGACCGACGGGTCGTGGTCGTTGTTGAGCTTGGTGTACCACCCCGTTAGGAGGGTAAGTTTGAACTAGGATCAATGGTCTTGTTGGAAGATCCTAGGAAATACTTTTGGTATTTTTGGATATTTTGGGAGATTGTATATACACACAGTGTTTTGGATTATGGTTAACTCTGGTATTATGTATTTTGTGGTATTAAGGTTGATGATTTATATTTACTGCTGCCTAAGTTCCGCTGTGTATGACAGGTGTCCCTGCTACCCACGGGTTTAGGTTGACTATTTTATTTACTATGTTCTATTATATGATTGGTTAAGTAGGTCGTTACACCATTGTTGAAGCTTGAAGCTTTGTCAAATCTTGTAATTGTGTAGTGTGAGGCTACACCATTCCCGTTAGAGTTTAAGTGGTGAGAGACTACTCTATCCAACACCACCATCACCTCCTCCTCCTCCTCCCTCCCTCACCCATATAACCTCCCCCTCGACCTCCTCTCTCTACCCATATGTACCCGCTTTCATATTTTTATTTCAAAGCTCGATTGAAGGACTTATAGTGTGGTCTAAGCTCATGTTTAACAACATCAAATCATCCAACGATTCTCTTGGGTAAACTCGTTCCTTTTCTTAAATCCTTACTTGATTGTGTGAGCCATTACTTGAAGCCTAGAATCCCATATTAGAGGAGCCCACTTGAATCCTTAGTTTTCAATATTGTCAAATGCTAATATCAATCGTAAGAATATTAAGTTGTTAAATTAGAACTTGCATTCTTGAATTTTTAAAAGTAGCATATTTCCACATAAAAACTTGATTCCTTAATAAAGGAACACTTGAGACTTAATTTCTAGAAAAAAATCATACACTTTTTCTAAACTCTTACAACATGTGACGTCACATAATTTATGATGTTTGTACTTGGTTGATTGAATTCTTGAATCAAAGTGTTCATGTATACATGCTTGCTTCAGGGTTGACCGTAGGACTAGGCTGACCATACCCGTCCTACATCAGTGTCCACAATAGTATAAAACTATTAAGCATTAGAGCGACACAATTTGTCATTTATTGAGTTTTATGTTGTGGTTGCCACTGCTTATATATATCTTGGCCAAGGATTCTCTCCTTAACAAAGGTAAAGATGTAGACAATAATTTATTTTAGATGAGCCATAACTTCAATCTGGACAAATCCTTCAGACACTCTCAAGTGGCACCAAACTAGGAGAGGATGTGACAAACTCAATAGCCCCTTCATGAAAAATTAAGTATTAGCCTTTTTGTAAAAGAGTGTAGTGAACAGTATATATGACTAATTGTCTGATCACTCTTGCTAGACACGCCATATATATGTATGTAGAAGACAACCCTCCATACCAAGGAATGCTTTAATATCTCATCCATCTTAGAAATCTTAAAATGTACTTTTTATCCCAAAATAACGAGATGGGTTTCTATTCATTATTATTTTTTAAATCTTTTTTGGAATTCCTCAAAAACTTTGATCAATTTCAACCCCATTTACTCTTTTATCTACATGTTCAAGAGAGGTAACCATTTGCCCTTTACTAGTTTTATTAAGTGATTCATGTACTAGCGTGAAATATCCAAAATCATCAATTTTTATTGATAGACTATTGTTTGCTTCAATATAATCAACAAAAGGTATTAGGGGTTGTTTCGTATTATTATTATTATTATTATTATTATTATTATTATTATTTGTTTCTTTATAATGAAGACACATATAATAATTACACGTTTGTTTCGTTACTACTTTGCAGTACCTTAGTAAGTATGATGCAACCATTATAACATTAAATAATAATTAATTTAAAAACAAATTTCTATTTATGTTAATGTCCCACATGCGTGCACACGTGCGTGCACGCGCACACATACACATATAACGTAAAAATATTTTTAATAGAAGAAATCCTTTTCTATCCAAAGTTAAAGATAAAATTTTTAATTACCAATCTCTCTAGACAAACAAAATATTAGAAATAAAAATAAAAAGATTATTAGCATTAAATAAAAAAATATTTCAAAAATTGATCATCAATATCCGTGCGCAAAATTGGGGTATACACGTGAGGTACAACCTGTAGATGCGGGTGTTCTACCTCTACCGCCCATTAATTATTTCCACGGATCGCCACATCGGCATTCCACCCTTGAGTTTCATAATGAGGGCATGAGTGCCCCCACGGACGCCCTCACTTTTACGTTAAATACATCCACGTATGTATGTGTACGTGTACACGTCTTGCCCACGTCCATGATGCTCCCCTGGCCCACACTCCCAGCACGAGGCAACGCTGGGCCCACCTGTAGGGCCCACCTGTGTTCGTTTGGCAGTGGGCGTCTTCTTTTACGTATCCAAATATATTCACCCTAAAACTTTCTCGTGTACACATACACAGGTATCAATATTCTTAAATCAAGCTTCAAGAAAATCTTACTCGTGAAGCCATTTAAGTCAAGTTTCATGAATATGAAAATATATTTATTTCTTTTAAAAAATAGTTGTGATTATATGATAATAAATTTGAGGCATAATTTATACTGATAATATAAAATTTAATGAAAATATTAAGGAACACTCCGCACACGCAAGAGCTTTTTACACCGGGCTACCCTTTTTTTAGAGTTATCTTGGAATCTGATTAATTATTGACTACATTTAGAAAAGATAAATGTAAAAAAATTAAATACATTTTGTTGACTTTGATTATTTCATTAAGCTTAATCCAACAACAAAATTTAGTGTCACAATTAAAAAGCTGAATTCCAATAGATTGATTCTCAAATCTCTCTCTCTCTCACAAACACACCCACACACACATACCCATTTAAACCCCAGCACCTTTTCTCCAAAATCCTCATTTGTTTGACTTTCCTCTTCCACCATCTATCTCCCATAGGACCCGTATTTTCCTCAATCATTCTAACTTCCCTCTTTCTTTGATATTACTAGCAAACTTTAGCTCAACCCAAACCTAGATTTCAACAATTTCCATAGGTGCTGATTAGTAGAAACAATAATGTGATGGAGAAAGGGAGCATGTAGAGACCCGGAAAAATAATAACAATGAAAATAATAAAGGAAAAGGAAAAAGGAAAGAAAGAAAAAGAAGGGGAAAGAAATTTAAAAGGGGCATCAGCAGGGACTCGTCGACGAGTGTAAGAATTTCAGACCATTCAGGGTTCGTCAACAAACTTATTTTCTTAGTCGACAAACTACCTTCTTTAGATCATCGATGAGTTCACGTGAACCATAGGTTTGGCCGTCCGAATTGTAATAACCCAAGAAATTCTTCCAAGCCTCATCGATGAACACAGAGGTTTCATCGACAAGGGTTCTTCAGGATCTCGTCGACGAAGACCTGTCTCGTCGACGAGAAGATACCAAGAGAGGGTTTTTGGAAATATGAAATTCGTCAATGAGGGTGTAGGTTCGTCGACGAACTTTCTACAAGACTCGTCAACGAGATGACGTGTTTCATCGACGAAGCCGGCCCTATAAATAGTTGGATCTCGAATATTTCAGCAGGAAATCTCGAGATCCCAGCTCCATTTCTTGCTAGATTGAAGATTTAAGGTCACCACGACGCTCCTAGTGAAGTTCTCTACAAGTTTGCTAGAGCTGATCGTTGGAGAAGTTGGTTTGGAATTCATCCTAATCTCAAGGTAAGGTATTTTATCCAATTTTTACCTTTCCCACAGTTATAGGAAATGTAGTATGCAATGAAATACGAATATTTTGTTTTGGGGGATAATGTTTCAGGATGTTGAACAGGAAACCCTACGAGTATAGGGCTAGAGTACAGTAGGGGTTTTCCAGAGTTTAGGTAGGGGAAATATACTATGCTAGAGATTTTTATATGTGTACTAGAAAAATTATGAATGAGTATTTACAAGCATGCAGAATAGATTATTTTCCAGATACTTTATTACAATATAGTATGTAGATTTTATAGTATTACAGATTATAGCAGTGAATGAGACTTACAGTATTTCTCAAAATAACATGATTTCTAAACCATAACACTCAGACAGATGTTACATACATATGTACAGATATTTCAGACAAATATTATAGATAGATATACAAGTATTTTAGATAGATATACAGAAATTACAGACAAATATTACAGATATTACATATAGATATCACAATTATTACGGACAGATATTTCAAATATTTTAAATAGATATTACAGATAATTTAGATAGATATTTCAAATATTATAGCTCAGAAAGATAGTGTTATGATTGTTTTGAAATCATGTTAAAAGCAGTAAGATGATTATATAATTATATATGTATACAGTATTGCATAATATCAGATCCCTGTGGAAATTACAGACAGATATATATACAGCAGAGTACGGTACCGTTGCTATTTCAGACACGTGCAACCACATGACTTAGATAGTATGTGGATTCTGTCTAACCATGCGAGGAGAGATTGCAGTCTCCCTAGCATGCTGGGTTGAGGTAGCCGGTTAGACGATGATAGAGGTTAGAGATGGCCCAGAGTGATTGTAGTGGGTTAGATTGATACATATTGGCGGATGTACAGATATATATTGACTTTTCTAGTAGGCCAACCAAAGTAAGTCCAGCCTACGGGCTGCACAACCCTATCATGAGGGGATATATCATGATATACAGATCCCAAGGTATAGCAGAAGTTCCTATGTACAGATATATCACACAGTAGCAGTTTATACTATTATATTAGCAGTACTTTCAGATAGCAAATTCAAATACACAACTATGTTTTAAATTATATTCTATATATATATATATATTATGTACAGTTTATTAGCTTACTCAGATTACAGTATCAATATTATTTTAGTATTTCAAATGTGTAACTCAGCTGCCACACACTAGTAATAGCATATTTCCTCTTACTGAGCATTGTCTCATCCTAGTGACTTACTGTTTTTCAAGAAATCCAACTAGGCAAGCAGATCAGGCTTGCGGATAGAGATTAGCTTGTACTACCCCATACAGGAAAGGGTAGGTATTTTGAGATACCAGAGTTTTGGGATAGTTTTCAGATTATAGTGATGTCACTGGGTATTTTTGTATTGTAAATATATTTCAGAACAGGGTAGTTATCTAGTATTGTATATAGTAGCTCCCAGTTTTTGTAAACCGCTGCTTAGATATGTATGATGCCTAAAGTTTCTTCAATGCTCCTTTGATCTTGAGAAATTATCAGTAGTATTACAGATAGAGAACATCTGTGCATATGAATATATAAAAAAATGTTAAATAAGTAGCAGGTCGTTACAGTTTGATATCAGAGCCTAGGTTGTTAGGTTCTGTAGACTCTAGAATGCAGCGAATACAATACCATAATATAGGAAAAGAATTTGAGGATTTGATCTGTGGTCTGAATACATGATTTTCGTGGTGGTTTCTGTGTTTTTCCTGAGGTGATGATTTCAGGAAAATCATAGTAAACTATCGACGAGTCATGTGTTTAGGTTGCAAGATTGTATTCTGGGGTAAGAACAGGGGAGTTGCTTATAGAGAAACTGAGATTTTAGTTGAATAAGATAAATTAGATCTGTACAAGAACTAGGATTCTGAAATAGGGTGGGTTTTTTGTATTTTCATGATGGATCCAGGTAGCAATGGTACAAATGCTGGAGATGACAGACCAGGACCCTCTAGTATGAGAGGTGGAGATACAGATGTCGTATTACGCAGCATCACCCAGTAGGTGATGGCTGAGATGACCAGGAGCGGAGGAGAGCGTGGCTACACGATCGAGTAGTTTACGTGGATGAAGCCTCCTTCTTTTGCTGGAGGAACCCGATAGTAGTTGAGAATTGGGTTCAAGATGTTGAGGAGATTTTAGCAGTACTGGCATGTACAGACGAGCAAAAAGTGGCATTTGCATCGTTTAAATTGACAGGAGAAGCAAAGCGCTGGTGGAGATTAGCGCGGATGATTGAAAAGCAGAGGTTAGATCTAGTGCCAGTGTCATGGAGTCGGTTCAAGGAATTATTCTTTGAGCGATATTTCCTTGCTATTGTTTGGAGCACAAAGGCAGCATAATTCCTACATTTTGACTCAGGGGTTGATGACAGTGATAGAGTATGCTATGCGATTTCTTAAGTTGTACCATTTCACCCCACATTTGGCACTAGATGAGGAGAAAAAGGCAAGAAAGTTTGAAGAAGGTCTGAAACAGAGTTTATTTGAGCAAGTTATTGGCTTCTGGTCTCAGACGTTTACAGAGGTGGTGGTTAAAGTTTCTATTATTAAGAGTGGTATGTAGAGAGGTGCTGTAGCTCAGGTTTAGAGGAAGAGGTCCGCACCTCAAGATTTACAGACGAGTTCTAGTCGAGGGCCATGGAGAGGAGATCGATATGGGGGTGGTTAGGGACAGATGACGAGACGTGGTGGCTTTCAGGGTGGATGGGCTATTCCTACCTATCCTAGATGTGGCCGTGAACATCTAGGTGAATACAAGATGGGAGAGTACATCTGCTACCATTGTAAGAGACCCAGGCATAGATTTGGTCGTGTTAGGGATTGCCAACTCAGGCACCAACTCCCAGACCATACTGAGGTGGTTATTAGGCGCCCCGTGGAGGACATCAGAGGAACACTGCATCGACGAGAGTGTACGCGTTGACGCTGAGCGATGCCGATGCAGCTGGAGACGTAGTTAAAGGTACCCTTACTGCTTTCTTATATACAGCTGTTGTTTTATTTGATACAAGTGCCACCCACTCTTTCATTTTGTCGGTATATGCTAAATTAATAGGGTATGAGACCCAATTGTTGGATGTTCGGTTAGCTGTAGCTACGCCAACTGGATTAGTAGTGAAATGTAGGAGGGTACTCAGGGACTTTTTAGTGACTATACAGGGAAAGATATTGCTAGTCGATTTGGTGATATTAGAAATGTAGGGGTTTGATATAATTCTGGGTATGGATTGGTTGGTAGATAATCATGCTAGTATTGATTGTCATTTGAAAGAAATGATTTTCAGACCATCAGGTGAGTGAGAATATAGATTTCTTGGTTCGTGGGTACGTTCTTCGCCACAACTTGTATTGGCTATTTAGGTGAGGAAATTGATTCAAGAAGGCTGCCAAGGATTTTTCTCATACATTAAGGAATTGCCAAAAGAAGAATTGAAACAAGCTGATATTCCCATGGTCAGAGAATTTTTAGACATATTCGCAGAGGAATTACCTGGTTTGCCACCAGACCGTGAAGTTGAGTTTATAGTGGATCTTTTATCGGGGTCAACACCAATATCTAAAGCTCCTTATCGAATGGCCCTAGCCGAGTTAAAAGAACTAAAGGAACAATTGCAAGAATTGTTGGATAAAGGGTTCATAAGGCCCAGCGTGTCGTCATGGGGAGCGCTAGTTTTATTTGTGAAGAAGAAAGATGGGACTATGAGGATGTGCATAGATTACAGGGAGATAAATAAACTGACAATTAAGAATAAATATCCTCTTCCCAGTATCGACAACTTGTTTGATCAGCTCCAGGGGACCCAAGTTTATTCTAAAATTGACCTGCGATCTGGGTATCATCAAGTGAAAGTGAGGGCAGAAGACATCTAAAAAATGGCATTTCGAACAAGATATGGGCATTACGAGTTCCTAGTGATGCCATTTGGGTTGACTAACACACCAGCAGTGTTTATGGATTTAATGAATTGAGTGTTCCATCAGTACCTGGACTGATTTGTGGTTGTATTCATCGATGATATACTGGTCTACTCGAGAAGTTTTGAGGAGCATGAGCATCAATTGAGGCTGGTATTGCAAATATTGAGAGAGAGGAAGCTGTATGCGAAATTTAAGAAATATAAATTCTGGCTGAGGCAAGTTTCTTTTCTTGGCCATGTAATCTCTGAGACAAGTGTATCTATTGACCCAAGTAAGATAAAGGCAATAGTGAATTAGGTAAGGCCAAGAAATGTTCAAGAGGTTAGGAGTTTTCTGGGTTTAGCAGGTTATTATCGGCGTTTTGTGAATGGTTTCTCCAATTTGTCAATTCTGTTGACTCAACTCATGAGGAAAAATGTGATGTTTGAATGAGTTGATGACTGTGAATGGAGCTTTCAGGAGTTGAAATAGAGGTTGGTTACAGCCCTGGTGTTGGCTATCCCATCGAGGGAGGACGGGTTTGTGATTTACAATGATGCATCCCTAAAGAGACTTGGGTGCATATTGATGCAACACGGCAGGGTCATTGCATATGCTTCTAGACAACTTAAAGAATATGAGAAAAACTATCCTGTGCATGATCTAGGGTTGGCCGCGGTGGTGTACGCTCTTAAAATCTAGAGGCATTATCTGCATAGTGGAAAATGCAAGATCTTCATAGATCACAAGAGCTTGAAATACTTCTTTACCTAAAAAGAATTGAATGTGAGAAAAAGAAGGTAATTAGAACTTATTAAAGATTATGACTGCACTATTAGTTACCATCCAAGGAAAGCAAATGTGGTAGCAGATGCTCTAAGCAAGAAATCAGTGGGACCAACATTGGCAACTATGGAGGTTCAGCATTCAATCCTGATGGATTTGGAGAGACATAGCATAGAGTTAGTAGAGGATAGTCCTCAGGCATTTGTTGCCAACCTAGTTGTATAGCCTACATTATACAAGAAAATTAAAGTAGCCCGGGGAGATGACGCAGAATTGGCGGAAGTAATGGCTAGAGTGCAGGATGGTCGGGGAGAGGAATTCAGCATATAAGATGACGGAGCCCTGTGGTTCCGTACTAGGCTATGTGTTCCTGTAGATACCGAGATCAGGAGAACTATATTGGAGGAGGCTCACATATCACTATACACAGTCCATCCCGGCAGTACTAAAAGGCATCGAGATCTACGAGAGTACTTTGGGTGGAGTGGAATGAAGAGGGAGATAGTCGAGTTTGTACAACAGTGCTTGAAATGCCAACAGGTTAAGGCTGAGCACCAGAGATCAGCAGGATAGTTGCAGCCACTTTTCATTCCAGAGTGGAAATGTGATCACATTTCCATGGATTTTATTACGGGGTTACAACTAGTGCGATAGGGATTGAATGCAATTTGGGTGGTTGTTGATCATCTGACAAAGACTACCCATTTTATCCCTATTAAAATCGGTTATTCCATGGACAGATTGGCATAAATATATGTTCAAAAGATAGTTCGCGTCCATGGGGTACCGATATCCATAGGCTCGGACCGAGATCCTCGGTTCACCTCACGATTTTGGAAAAGTTTTTAGAAGACTATGGGTACACAATTAGCATTTGGCACATCTTATCACCCCTAGACAGATGGTCAGAATGAGAGGACTATCCAGACATTAGAAGATATGTTTCAGGCATGCGTGCTAGATTTTGGGGGCAATTGGAATCAGTTTGTGCTGTTGGTTGAATTTTCTTACAATAATAGCTATCAGGCTCGTATCAGCATGGCACCATATGAGACATTATATGGTAGGAGGTGTCATTCACCTATTTTCTGGGATGAGGTAGGTGAGAGGCAAGTTTTGGGTCTAGAGATTGTTCAGCAGGCGTATGAAAAGGTCCAAATAATTAAAGAAAGAATCAGTACTGCACAAAGTTAGCAGAAAAGCTACGCAAACACTTGCCGCTGAGAATTAGAGTTTGACGTGGGAGACCAAGTATTCTTAAAAGTAGCTCCTTTGAGAGGAGTTATGAGGTTTGGAAAGAAGGGCAAGTTGAGCCCCAGGTATATTGGCCCTTTTGAGATACTAGAAAGAATAGGGTCAGTTGCCTACAGGCTTACTCTACCACCAGTTTTATCTAGAATACACGACGTGTTTAATGTGGCTATGTTGAGGAAATACATCCTAGACCCATACCACATATTTAGCTATGCAGAAATAGAGCTTAAGGAATCAATAGCTTATGAAGAAGCACCAATACAGATATTGGACAGAAAAACACAAGAATTATGCACTAAAGAAATCCAGCTAGTAAAAGTTTTGTGGAAGAATCATTCTATAGAGGAAGCTCCTTGGGAGCTCGAGAAGCAGATGAGACAGAAATACCCACAGTTGTTCCAAGAGGTTTAGAGGTAATTAGGTAAAGTATAATAGCTAGATAGTGTTTCTTTTTGCACATACATGTATTGAATAGATGAAAGTAGTTATTAGTTTTATATGTGTAATCTCCCAGAATTTGGAATGTAACCACCGTATTCCTCCACCATAAGTGAGGGTAAGTAATAAAATAAGTAGACCATTTGCCTCTATGGGATGATAGATTACATGGATAGTGGTTAAAAAAGATAGTAAATTTCAAGGACGAAATTTTATAAGGAGGGGAGAATGTAATAACCCAAGAAATTCTTCTAGGCCTCGTCAACGAACACATGGGTTTCGTCGATGAGGGTTCTTCAGGATCTCATCGACGAAGACTCGTCTCATCAACGAGAAGATATCAAGAGAGGGTTTTTGGAAGTCTAAAATTCATCGACGAGGGTGCAGGTTCGTCGACGAACTTTCTACAAGACTTGTCGACGAGATCACGTGTCTCGTTGACGAAGTCGGCCCTATAAATAGTTGAAACTTGAATTTTTCACCAGGAAATCTCGTATGAAACTCTCTTTCTCTCTCTCTCTCTCTCTCTCTCACTCTCTCCTCTCTCTCTCTCCTCTCTCTCTCTCTCTCTCTTCTCTTCTCTCTCTCTCTCTCTCTCTCTCTCTCTCTCAAACATCTTCCTCTCCTTCTCTCTTCGATCCTGGCTCAATTTCTCGCCAGATTGAAGATCTGAGGCCACTACAACGCTCCTGGTGAAGTTCTCTGCAAGTCTGCCTGAACTAATCGTTGGAGAAGTTGGTTTGGAATTCATCAAAATCTTAGGGTAAGATATTTTATCCAGTTTTTACCTTTCCCACAGTTATAGGAATTGTAGTATGCAATGAAATACTAATATTTTGTTCTGGGGGATAATGTTTTCAGGATGTTGAATAGGAAACCCTACGGGTATAGGCCATAGTACAGTAGGGGTTTTCCAGAGTTTAGGTAAGGGAACTATGTTATGCTAGAGATTTTTATATGTATACTGGAAAAATTATGAATGAGTATCTATAAGCATGCAGATCAGATTATTTTCCAGAATAGCATGAATATTATTTTTATAGCAGAATTATAGAAATTAAGCTTGAGATTTTGAATACCCAAATGTGTGGCATGACTTCATTACAGTATAGTCTGTAGATTTTATAGTATTACAGATTATAGAAATGAATGAGACTTATAATATTTCTCAGAATAACATGATTTCTAAACCATAACACTCAGACAGATATTACAGATAGATATTCAAATATTTCAGATTGATATTACAGATAGATATACAGATATTTCAGACAGATATTATAGATAGATATATAGATATTACAG
This sequence comes from Malania oleifera, assembly GCF_029873635.1. Classification (NCBI taxonomy): domain Eukaryota; kingdom Viridiplantae; phylum Streptophyta; class Magnoliopsida; order Santalales; family Ximeniaceae; genus Malania; species Malania oleifera. Next base: position 78,105,360 of record NC_080427.1, read on the forward strand.
ATAGATATTACATATATTACAGATAGATATCATAGTCATTACATACATATATTTCAGATATTTTAAATAGATATTACAGATAATTCAGAAAGATGTTTTAGATATTATAGCTCATAAAGATAGTGTTATGGTTGTTTTGAAATCATGTTAAAAGCAGCAAGATGATTATATAATTATATATGTATATAGTATTACACAATATCAGATCCCTGTGGAAATTACAAACAGATATATATACACCAAAGCATGGTACCGTTGCTATTTCAGACACGTGCAACCACATGACTTAGATAGTATGTGGATTCTATCTAATCATGCAAGGAGAGATTGCAGTCTCCCCAGCATGCTGCATTGAGGTAGCCGATTAGATGATGATAGATGTAACAACCCAGAAATTTTTTAAATAATTTGAAATAGTAAAGAGGATGGGAAAGGAAGAAAGAATAAATTTGAGAAGGTGGCAGCAAGCATTCGTGAATGAACGGATTGGTCTCGTCGACAAATGTTCTTCTGAGCTCGTTGACGAGGGTATGTGTCTCGTCGACAAGGAAATAATGAGAGGGGGTTTTTCACGAATTGAAATTCGTCGACGAATTCACTATTTCGTCGCCGAATTTTGTACAGGACTCGTCGACGAATCGACGTGTCTCGTCAACAAGTCCCTGCGTATAAATAGTGGATTTCTTTCATTTCTGCGTGAATTCTCTGCATGTTTTCTCCCTCTCTCTCTCTCTCTCTAAAATTTGCACTACCACCTTCTATCTTCGATTTTAGGCCGGATTTCGACCGGTTTGACAATCTAAGGCCACCACGACACTCCTGGAAGAGTTCTCTACAAATCTGATGGAGTGAATCGTCAGTGAGAATAGTTAGGAATTCATCCCAAATTTAAGGTAAGGCTTTTTATGTAAAATTTGGTTTTACCCTTGTTGTAGGAAATACTATATGTGAAGAAATACTGAAGTTTAGTTCTGGGAGATGTGGTTTTCATGGCATTGAACAGGGAACCCTATGGGTGCAGGACTGGTTATTTTAGGAGGCATTTCAAGAATTAGGTAAGGGGAAATATTTTATGATAGCTTTTCATAATTTTAAATGACTAGTTTTGAATATGAATTCTTATATACATACAGGTATAATTTTCTAAACCTTGCTGGTATTGAAAATGTTGTCTTTAGGTAGATAAATTATATTGGGAAAAATCATGTGGTTGAAACCATTTTTCTTTTTTATAATTAAATGATTGTGATTAATGTGGAATAAGGAATTATTAAGAATGTGAATGTTGTTGATTGTGAAGTTATAATTGGATTGTGAATATTGTTTGGTTGGAAATACTGGATGATTGAGTATGCTATGGTATTTGTGTGGACATTGTTGATTGGTCAGGTTTATGATTGATCTGTGGTGTGGTTCATATAAATGGCGATATAACGTTGGCAGTGGTATGAGGAGGTCGATATATGGACGTTTATACTAGGAGGTAAACATTGGTAGTGGTATGAGGAGGTTGTTTACCTATTTATCATGAACGGGGTGTTGGACCTTGATGCAGTGTGCTTGATTAGTCTTGTGTGGACCAGTCCTATGTGGATATTTATGTTGTGGTTTAATTAGTCTTGTGTGGACCAGTCCTGTGTGGATGTTGATGTTGTAGTTGAGCAGTCCTGTGTGGACATTGATGCAGTGTGTTTAATTAGTCCTATGTGGAAATTGATGCAGTGTGTTTGATTAGTCCTAAGTGGACCAGTCCTGTGTAGACATATGTGTTGTATGGATTCTGTGTGGATTAACTATAATGTTGGTGTTTTTTTTTTTTTTTTGAAATTCTGTGAAGTGATTGTGTTAGCAGTGTATGACTTTTAATTAATTAAGTTTTTTGGATAAAGTAGAGTATTCCACCCAAGAGCTTGTTGGGGAAGGCAAGTACTTTGGTTATTATTTATGGATACTAGGGTAGAGGGAAGCCACTTATATGGGCGGGTGATCTTCCCCATTCTCGGTGTCTTCACCTGGATACATAAACTGAGGGCTTACTGAGAAAGGTGAGTGCTCTGGTGTTAGCACTAGAGCAGAGGGAACCTACTTGTATGGGCGGGTAGATTTCCCTATTCTCGGCAACTAACCTTAAAATACTGATGGTTATGGGTATGTGGTTGGAAGATAAAGACGTTGATCTTGTGTGATTATGGGCATGTGATCTGGACTTCTTATGAACTGTGTGTACACTTTAGATGAATACTTTAATTATATTATAAACACTTCAACCACACACTATTATAAATTATTTCTTCCTTACTGAGAGGTGTCTCACCCCGTCATATGCTAAATCTTTTCAGGTTACCCAGGTGATTGAGCTTAGATAGCTCCAGGGCGGGGTAGTTTTGTGAGTTAAATATAACATATCGGATATGTATTTAGTTTATGTTTAATATGTATTAATTCTGGATTTATTATATAAGGGATTAGGTTGTAATTATTATAGATCAATGCATGTAAATATAGCACTCTGATATTTTCTGTTGAAGACATTTATTATTTTTGCTGTGTGAATGGTATTAGAGATGCATGTCGGTCTCTTAAAGCACCGCGGCCCGCGTGGCGGGTCTGGGGCTTTACAATAGAGGTTAGAGATGGTCTGGAGTGATTGCAGTGGGCTAAATTGATACAGATTGGCAGATGTACATCAATTGACTTGCCTGGTAGGCCAACCAGAGTAAGTCCAGCCTACGGGCTGCACAACCCTATCATGAGGGGATATATCATGATATACAGATCCCAGGGTTTAACAGAAGTTCTTATGTACGGATATATCACACAGCAGCAGTTTATACTATTATATTAGCAGTATTTTCAGATAGCAAACTCAGATACACAGTTATGTTTTAAATTATATTCCATATATATATATATATTCTGTACAGTTTATCAACTTACTCAGATTATAGTATCAGTATTATTTTAGTATTTCAAATGTGTAACTCAGCCGCCACACACTAGTAATAGCATATTTCCTCTTACTGAGTGTTATCTCATCCCAGTGACTTACTGTTTTTCAGGAAATCCAGTTAGGCGAGTAGATCATGCTCGCGGATAGAGATTAGTTTGTACTGCCCATACAAGAAAGGGTAGGTATTTTGAGATACCAGAGTTTTGGGATAGTTTTCAGATTATAATGACGTCACTAGGTATTTTTGTATTGTAAATATATTTCAAAATAGGGTAGTTATCTATTATTGTATATAGTAGCTCCCAGTTTTTGTAAACAGCTGCTTAGATATGTATGATGCCTAGAGTTTCTTCAGTGCTCCTTTGAGCTTGAGAAATTATCAGTAGTATTACAGACAGAGAATATCTGTGTATATGAATATAAAAAAAATGTTAAATAAGTAGCAGGTCGTTACACAAACTCTCTGATGCCAGACTAGTTCGTTCAGATTCTTGCATTCGTTTGACTGAGCATAAGCCTCAGGTGCCCAAACACCATGAAATTCAATATTCTTTATCTTTTTTATTCCAAAACTTATTTGTATCCTTTTGAAATGATATTTGGACTTAGTAAAAATATTTTCCAAGTCATTAAAAAGGTCTATAGGTCTAATAATTATACCTAAGAGTTTTATATATAAACAAACACTAATTTGAGAAGTACTTACATGAGATTGTTTAGATAGGATATAAGGTTCTTGTACATTTATGGTTCACATATAATCGATGATTCGTAACCTTATTGTAAGCTTTGACATTGTTCATAGTGAAAAAAAAGTTGCTGCTCCTGTGGACGTAGAAAAATTGCCCAACCACATAAATCTTGTAGGAACCCGAACCCAAAAAAGAAAGATAAAAGAAAAGAAAATAAATAAAAGGGAAGGAAAAGCAAGAAAAGCATGGAAATGGTTTGGTTCAGTACCAAACTATTGATGGATTCAGGCCATCTTAGAAAATCGTCGACGTTTACAACAATCAAGAGCACTTTAAGTGTCAAACCATCGACGGTTTCGTCAAGCTCAGGAAAATCGTCTATGGTTTCCTACGGACCGGCTTGCTAATAAATAGAACTTAGGTCAACTTTTTAGAAAATTTTAAGACCTCTCTCTCTCTCTCTCTCTCTCTCTCTCTCTCTCTCTCTCTCTCTCTCTCTCTCTCTCCCTCTCTCTCTCTCCTAAAGCCTCCCAAGGCTCCATCTAGCCCTTTGATCATCTCCCTTGTCTTTCTCGACTTGTTGGCAGCCTTCTCCTCACCATATTTAGGAACCAGGGAATTGTTCCAAGGAATGGGATGAGCAGTTATTTAGGAACAGGTAAGGGGAATAGATTATGTCAGCTTTTTCTTAAATTTAAATCAATTAAACTCTAGTATATGAACTCGTGTATGTTATATATGCTTTTCTGAATGATTCAGGCATATGAAATTGATGTTTTTACTTATTGTACGTATTTGGGGAAAAATCAAAGTGAGTAGGGTTGGTCATCTACCTTTTCCTTATTAAATGGGGATTTTGATTGAAATAAAAATTATGAAGATGATCAGACCTAGTTTAAAAAATATATATATATTTTCTCGAGCAGCTATTGTATTACCAATTAATGTACAAATCGTGTGGCATGAGGTTAATCCAGTTTGTTGTATAAGTGAATCAGTGTATTACTATGGTATTATTCAGTGGAAAATGGGATTTATATGTTTTATGGAATTATTGGAAATGGTATACGACGACTGTATGTCGGGGTTTGATATGACGGCTGTAGAGACCCGCAGAATCATGGTAATTAAATAATAAGGGAAAATAGAGAAACAAGAAAGTTTTAAAAGGGGTTTCCACAGGGTCTCATCGACGAGTGTAGAAGTGCTCGTCGACGAGCAGGGCTCTTGGGCCGTCGACGGGGATACATGTCTCGTTGATGAGAAATTACCACGAGGACTATTTCCAGAGCCTAAAGCTTGTCAATGAGGAGAAGGTGATCATCGATGAACCTCCTTCATGGACTCGTTGATGAGGTATCGTGGCTCATCGATGAGGCCATATGGATAACACTCTATCTATAACCCAAAACAGATTTTCAGCAAGGAAATTTTATTTTATCAGTTTTTTCTCTCTCTCTCTACATGGTTTCTCTCACTTCTCACTAGTTTTTCAGCTCCGTCTCTCCCCGATTCGACGATTAGATGCTACCACGGTGATCCTAGGGAGATTCTTTACAACATAACCAGAGCAAAATGTTGATTTGAGAAGTTTGGGAACCATATCAAAACCAGGGTAAGTAGATTATTTGGTATTGTTAGTATTACCAAGTTTATTTGAGCCTAGATTTTGTATTATATGAGAATATACTGGATTTTTGTGAAGTAAAATCACGGTATTATATTTTCAGGAATAGGGTGTTTTGGGGACCCTAGTGGGTGATATTTCAAGAACCCAAGTAAAATGATACATGGTTATAGTATAGAAATTGTGCATATGTGGATTTGGGGAGAATATGTATGTGATAATTATTTAGGTGAATTCAGTTGTTTGATTGGGAAATTATATGTGTGTTATCTCAGGATGTTGAAATTATGAATGTTGCATGCGTGAGGTTGTAAATAGCATCTAGCGCTCAGATAGTCAAGTAAGGGAAATATGCTATGCTAGGAAATTTTAGTATAGTTATTAATAAAAATTATATGATTTACCATATTATTATTCAGATCATAAAATATTAGCATAACAAAAAATATAGATTTCAGAGCAAGTGAATCTAATTATTTAATTGTGTGGCATGAACTCGTAACAAATTAGTACAAAATTTATGTAGTTTACAAAAACCATGTTTTATAGTATATTAGCAAAAAATATCATGGAATATACATGTTATAAAGAATGATGAATTTCCAGTATATATACAGATAGAAATTTTACAGAATATTTAGAAACATGATTTATAGTATTTCCAAGATACCATAATATACAATATACGTATAGAAACATATATTTTCAACATTTTCAGAATACCGTGATTTCAGAACAATAACCCCCAGATACTCAGATATTCAGACATATATTCAGATATACAAATATTAAATATTCAGTCAGTTATTCAGATTTTTAGATTATTCAGATCAGTTTTTCAGTGTTATGGTTATTTCAAAATCATGGTAAAATGGTAATATAGAAATATTAGTTACATATATATATATATATAGTATCAAACCCTAATGGACTAGATTCAGTCAGCAGAGCATGGTACTATAGCTATTATCAGCCAACCACTGATAGGTCCCGTATGAGGGCCACACAACCCTGTCATGACAGGTTAAATCATGACTTTCAGTTATCCATCTATGAAAATTTTCTCAGTTATTATATATATATATATATATATATATATTTGGATTTATAGAAACTGTAAATATACCTATGAATATTAGAAGTATTATGAATAGAATATTCAGAAAAAAGTTTATGTTAAACAACATAGGTATGAGCTATATTGTGTATTAATTATACGTGATTTCTCAGACTTAGTCATTTATGGTACTTCTAAATCAAATTTTACAATTATGTAAACTCATCTGCCACACACTAGCAATAGTATATTTCTTCATGCTGGGTGTTGTCTCATTCTAGTGATTTAACATTTTTCAGGTGATCTAGTTAGGCGAGCAAATTAGGCTCGCAGATAAAGGGGACTACAGTACTACCATGTATGTAGGATGAGTGTTTTTGGGAAGTCATTTTTGAGTAGTCCCTAGGTTTAGGTGATGGCATTTTGGGGATGGCTATGTATGCATGTTTTGGAAAATTCTAACACTTTGGTATTGTATATATTTTGATGTGGTTATATGTATTTTGCTTTCCACTGCATAGGTAGTTTATTGAGTTCTAGATTCCACGGTCCCTATCTGGTCTGTGATGATAGTTTGGTTTAAATTAGAAGGTATCAAAGCAGTGATACTTTATAGTTTGTATATATATATAGGAAAAATACAATAAAATGACATGAAAATCAGGTCATTACAATGGCTATATGCCAAGGTTTGATATGACGGTTGTATGCTGGAGTTTTGATATGACAGTTGTATGACGGGTTTTGATATGACGGCTGAATGCCGAGTTTTGATATGACTAATCTTATATGAAAATGTGAACGTGATAGGTGTTATGCTGAATTATGAAAATGAGATTTGTATTATAGTTTTTATTACTTAAATTGCATTATATGGTTTAAGAACCCTAAGGACCAAATTTGTTAAAAGCACGGTATCGTTGCTAATGATTGAGATATTGCAACCGCACTGTTTTGGATATAATTGTTGGTATTGAAAAGTCAATTTGGCCATAGAAGGGTTGTGTATCCCCTAGAGTCTAGACCAGGCTGGGCAGGAAAATCGGACTTGCAGACATAAGGTTTGACTTAGCCTGGTGGTAGGCCAGCCAGTGCTAGGTCTAGTCTTCGGACCGCACAATCGAATCATGGGGGTTTACATATGATGATGTTGTATGTCCAAAAGGGGGTTTCTTCTACGCATATATGTGAATTTATGTAAATGTGGTTAGTTATCAAACTGTTTTATATTATATAAGAAATGTGTATTTTAAACAATATAGGTGTGAGCTGTATGGTACATATGTCATATCCATCTGATAAAGTAAATTAAAGAATGTGTTTAAGTTCACAAAACTCATGTTAGTCACACAATGATAATAACCTATTCCGCCTTACTGAGAAGTGTCTCACCCCAATAAGTATATCAATTTTTCAGGACCTACAGGAAATTGAGTATAGGAGCTCCAGGGTAGGACCTAGGCGATCTAGCTGAGAGTAAGCTTGGAAGAATATTATTTTGTTTATATCTAGTTGTTTTTTATCGGTATGGGTTGTAATATGTTTTGGGAAATATTGATGCAAAGATTGAGTGTTAGTACTCTTGTATGTATGGTTGTAAAAGTATATTTTACTTCTGTTGGTTGTATATTTAAATTAATTATGAAATGGTTGACCTTGGACCCCACTGGGTCTGTGGATGTTGATTTCATGGTATCAAAGAATTATAGGGTTATTTATGGAATATTAGAACTTCGGGCCCCATTGGGTTCGGGGCGCTACAGTTGTGGTATTAGAGCCTAGGTTGCTAAGTTCTGCAGATACTACAAGAGTATAGGAATGAGTGGTGATAAGAGTAGGAATGGGTGGCCTATGTCACATCTCGAAAATTCTGCTATATATATATATATACATATATTTTCCCATATACTAAACTTTGATACCATAGAACATAAACATAGTCAACCCGGACCCAAAGGGATACCAGGGATATGCCTGTCCATATATACATGTCAACTATGCAGTGGAAACTATGATACACCCAACCTTATATACAATATCAGAGTTCTACTGTATCCATAAGTACATATATACATCCCCAAAAAGAACCATAAATATGCTAGGGACACCCTCAAAATCCATCTCCCAACTCAAACACTTACCTTGGTTCTAGGATGGCACCAACACCTCCTTTACCTGGGAGCTTGTCCCGCTTGCCTATCTGGATCACCTGAAATGTTTGAATTTTGGGGTGAGACACCTCTCAGTAAGATGGGATAAGTTACCACTAGTGTGTGGCAAACGAGTTTTACATACATAACATAACTTAACTATTAATTACGCTCTAATTTAGATATCAATTGAATGTAAATACATACCATAACTCACACCTATGCCATTTAAAATAAGTTTTCTATTTGAACATACTTTTAGCTGTAATAGATAATTCCCATTTTCTGTAAATCTATATATATGTAATTGTGAAAGCTTCCCTAGATGGATAACTGTAATCATGAATTAACCCTGCATGATCGAGTTGTGTGGCCCGTAGGCTGGACTTAACCATAGCTGGCCTACCAAGTAAAGTCAAATTATAAATCATCTGTAGTACGATTGGCCTGCTTAACCTGATCCGGACTACCAGGGAGCTCCTCTACTCTCCTTTGAGGCACAATCGGCTGTCAACACCACACTCTATCTGAGATGTGTGGTTGCACTATCTATACTGTATTAGCTATGATACCATACTCTGTAATCTATTCTGGTCCATCAGGGCTCTGATACTGTATAATACTATACTATATATATTACTATTTTACCCTAATTTTGTATAAACTGTAATACCATGATTCTATAATAACTGTACAACTGTGATATCATGGTTCTGTATAAGCTATAATATCATGGTTTTATAAAAGCTGTAATATCACGGTTCTGTAGAAGCTGTAAAATCATGGTTTTGAAAAGTTATAATATAATGGTTCTATTAAAGCTGTATAGAATTCTGTATTAAACCTCTATACTATATCTGATATTTCTCATGCCACACAATTTGAATAAAACTCATATACTATAATCTGTACGAGTAAAAATGTATTTTCCTGCTATATGAAAATGATACATATCATTTGTAAAATTTTCCTGAAGCCCTAATTTTTGAATTTTCATAAATATATAACACATAAAAAACCAAAATTTTATACTCTAAATTTTATATCCTACAATATCCAGAAAATCATATGCTAAAATCCCATAATCACATGGTATATTTTAATTAATAAAATTTGTGAAAATTTTTGAGCCAATGAAAAAATTTAAATATCAAAGAATAAAATAAAAAAAATATTAAGGGTTTGTTTATGTAACGACCTGAAATTTCCATCCATTTTTTTTAATATATATAATTCTAATACCTTGTATGAACATAACTGACATCATCACAGCTTGAGGGACTGTGGTATCCTGTACATTTCATATAACACCTAAGCAACAGAAGTACACACATTTCCAACAAATACCAAAACACAATATTAGAGTACTATATACCTACCTCTATCCATACACATATACATATAAAATTTCCTAAAAGCCCCAAAGTACCGTGGGCTCCACCGACCAGCCTAAAACTCACCCCAAAAACTATGCCGACTCTACACCAACTCTACCTTTGAGCCGACCCTGCGCGCCTCTTCGAATTACCTAAAATGTTTAATAATTTTGGGGTGAGACACCTCTCAGTAAGGAGAAACATGTTATCACCAGTGTGTGGCATATTAGTTAGTTGGCAACATATCATTTAATTAGTACTGTATACGATATACATAAAGAAAAACATATGTATAATAACACATGCTTATATCATATAGAATATGAAAATATCTGAGCTATCTATTCAAAAGTACTTCTATCTATAATACGTAATCTCTGTTTTCTGTGTGTGCTATACATAACTATATATCTGTAAATTTCCCCCTAGATGGGTATATGTCATGACTTACCCGCTCATGATTAGGTTGTGCAGACCCTCCAGTGCTAGCTTAACTATATGCATATTTGGATGCCTATAGGACGAAAGGCCCGCTCCACTTGGTCCGGACGCCAGGGAGCTAACAACTCTACATGAGGGCACAATCAGTTGTACCATACTCTATTTGAGACGTATGGTTGCACTTTCTATACTGTAATGCAACAGTACCATGCTCTGTAAACTGCTGTATTTCATTGGGGTCTGATAATGTATAATAATATTTTTATATAAATCTAGTTGTTTTAACATGACTTTGTATTTCTGTATAACCATGATTCTGTATCAACTCTATGGCCATGACGCTATAATGACTGTATATCCGTATATTCTGTAGTTATAATTCTATATTTTGTATGTCATGGCTCGATATTCCATATAAAATGTATTTCTGCATTTTGTATGCCATGGCTCTATATTCTGCATAAATTGTATTTCTGTATATCATGGTTCTATATTTTGTATATCATGATTCTATAAAATTCTGTATAATCATGGTTCTGTATTAAATTCTATATAATCATGGTAATAAATACATTGTATGATCACTTTGTAAAATACTATACAATCATGCTCTAAAATATACTATGTAATCATAATTTTTGTAAAATACTATACAAGCATGATTTTTTAAAATACTGTATATCATATAAGTTGTATTTTTGTATAATTCTGTATGGCCGTAGCTCTGTATCTATAAAACTTTATAAGCTGTGTTCCATAATTTTTTTGGTTATATAATCATGCTTTTATAAAACTATATAGCATATTCTATAATATTCCAGTATTTTTCATGCCACACAATTCAATAAAACTCTATACATATGTTTTGTAAAACTATATAATTTTCGTGCTCTGATCAAATACTATAATATACTGATAAAATGTCTAATAATACTGCCATAACATGTATTCCCCTAACCTGACTATCTGGGTTCTAAATACTATTTATAATTTCATGCATGTGACGTTTACAATTTTCAACTCCCTGAAATAACACCCATATAATCCCCAGTCACACAACTGAATTTACCAGAATAATTATCACATTCATATTTCCCCAACTCCATATATTTAGTATTTCTAAACTATAATTTACCTGAGTTCCTGGAAATATACCCACTGGAGTCCTCAACCCATACCTGTAAGGTCCCAAAACACCCTAATCTTGAAAACATAATACCCTAATTTTACTCCACAAAATACTAGTATATTTCCATACAACACAGAATCTAAACTAAGATAAGTTTGGTGATACTAAAAATACCCAAATATTCAACTTACCCTGATTTTGGGATGGCGCCCAAGTTGACCTAACTAACAATCTACTTCAACAGGCTTGAAAAGAATCTTCCTTAGAGTAGTGTGGTGGCTTCCGATCATCGAACTAATTTAGAACAAAGCCAGAATCATAGAGAGAAGGGGAGATGGATGGGTTTTAGAGAGAGAAGGGATTTTATACATGAATTTCTCGCTGAAAGCTGAGTTGGGGCTATTTATAAAATGCGGATTCATCGACAAGACACATCACCTCATCGATGAGTCCATGAAGGGAGCTTGTCAATGAACTTGAATCCCTCACTGACGAACTTCAAGCTTTGCCAAACCCCTCTCGATAAGTTCTTGTCGATGAGACACATGTCCACGTCGACGAGCCCAAGAAATATGCTTGTCGATGAGCACCCTACGTTTGTTGACGAGACCCTATGAATCCCTTTTGAAAATTTTCTTTTCCTCTCTTTTCTTTTATTATTTATTTACTATAATTCTTCAAATTACTACATTCTCCCCTCCTTATAAAATTTCGTTCTCGAAATTTGCTATCTGTATTGAACACCATCCATTGAGGAAAATGGACAACTTATTTTATTAATTACCCTCACTTATGGCAGAGGAATACCGTGGCTACATAAGCAGTTTTAGGAGATAACTATACATTCATCATTTTGTACTGATTAAAATGAAACTGTCATTATCTGAACCATACTGGCTATTACTATATCCCACTAAACAAGTGTGGGTATTTTTGTTTGATTTCCTCCTCAAGCTCTCACGAAACTTCCTCTATGGCATGATTCCCCCACAAGACTTTTACTAACGGAATTTTCTTGGTACGTAGTTCTTGTTCCTTTCTATCTAAAATATGCATTGGTGCTTCCTCATATGCTAGTGAATCTCTAAACTTTATCTCTGCATAACTGATCACATGGGATGGGTTTAAAATGTATTTCCTCAGCATGGAAACCTGAATTATGTCATGTATTCTAGAAAGAACTGGTGGTAAAGCTAGCCTGTAGGCGACTGACCCCACTTTCTTAAGTATCTCAAATGGGCCAATGTACCTAGGGCTCAGCTTACCCTTCTTCCCAAATCTCATAACTCCTCTTAGTGGAGCTACCTTTACAAATACCCGATCTCCCACGTCAAACTCTAATTCTCGGTGGCGAGTATCTGTGTAACCTTTTTGTTGACTCTGAGCTATACAAATTCTGTCTTTAATAAGCCAAACTTTATCGTATGCCTACTGCACCAACTCTGGTCACAATACTCGCCTTTCTCCCACTTCATCCCATTATAATGGAGAACGACACCTCCTACCATATAAAGCCTCGTACGGTGCCATCCCAATGCTAGCATGATAACAGTTATTGTATGCAAACTCGACCAGCAGCAAATACTGGGTCCAACTACCCCCAAAATCCAGCACACACGCTCGTAGCATATCCTTAAGTATTTGGATTGTCCTCTTTGTCGGCCTATCTATATGAGGATGAAAAGTAGTGTTGAATGCTAATTGCGACTCCATAGCCTTCTTTAAGCTCCTCCAAAATCGTGAAATAAATCAAGGGTCTTGGTATGAGACTATAGATACTGGCACACCATGAGAGAGCATTATCTCCTGAATGTATAATTCCGCCATTCTACCCATAGAATAATTGAATTTAATAGGGATAAGTGAGTGATCTTCGTCAGCCGATCTATAACCATCCATATAGCATTTTGTCCCTGCCACGCCAGTGGTAGCCCTGTCACGAAGTCTATGAAAACGTGATTCCATTTTCACTTAGGGATGTAAAGTGGCTACAATTGCCCTATCCGTCTTTGGTGCCCAGCCTTTATCTGCTGGCATCTCAAGCACTATTTCACGAATTTAGCAATTTCCCTTTTCATGCTGCTCCACCAAAAGGATTCTCGTAGATCCCGATGCATTTTTGTGCTACCCAAATGCACAGTGTAAAGGAATCTATGAGCATCCTTTAAGATTGTCCTCCTAGTCTCGGTGTCTATAGGAACGCATAGTCTGGCACAGAACCTCAAAACTCTGTCATTTGAAGTACTGAACTCTTCCTTCTGTCCGTCTTGTACTTTATCTAGCAGTTATGCTAATTTTGGATTACTCCCCTGGGCGGTTTTAATTCTTTCTTGCAAGGTAGGTTGTACCACCAAGTTGGCAATGAATGCTTGGTGATCATTCTCTACTAATTCCACACCTAGCCTCTCCAAATCCATCTGGATAGGGTGCTGAATCTCCACTGCTGACAACACTACTTCCATTGACTTTCGGATCAGTGCATCAGCTACCACATTTGTTTTCCCTAGGTGATAGCTAATAATGCAGTAAAGAAATGTTTCAAACTTTTGTCGTCCATGAATATTTCACATTTTCCTCAATAAAGATAGTGTCTCCAGATCTTAAGGGCATACATCACCGTAGCTAGCTCTAAATCATGCACATGATAGTTCTTCTCATATTCTTTAAGTTGCCTGTGTAAGAACCTAAACTGTGGTATATGGATTTGATATTTGAAAGAAGGGTAAATTGGTAAATTGAGCAGGATTCATCGATGAGGTTAGAGTTCATCGACAAAGTCCCTTCTATTCTTATTGATGAAATTCAGAGGCTCGTCGATGAGAAGAAATCGAGAGATTTCAGGAAACCTAGGATCTCAGGCTCATCGATGAGGCCATCGCTTCATCGACGAAGGCAATGGCAGACTCGTCGACGAGGCCGCCAATTCGTTGACAAGGGCGGCCGAGCCATAGGCTATAAATATCAGTTTCCATTGCTTGTAAGCTAAGTAATCTCAAAATATCCTCTCTCTCTCTCTCTCTCTAGTTTTCTTCGCCGTTCATCGCCTGATTCGTAAATCAGACGTTACTATGAGGATCAGGGAAGGATTCTTTACGTTTCTAGCGAATCAGAATTTCATTTTGAGCGATTTCAGGTTTTGGGCTGAAATCAAGGTAAGGCTTGGTTTTCGTTTCTAATTCAGAGTATGGGTAGTAGTATGAATTGTAAGCCTGTATTGTACTGTGGTTTGTAGGTTTTGGAGTCTCGGTTTGTAGTTTTGGGTACCGTAGAGTTCGTAGTTGGAATTCAGGTTAAGGTAAGGGGATTTAGTTTATATCAGTTTATTTTTGAAATTAGGATCAGTAATCTTGTAGGCTACGATTGTATGTATATTTTGGTAACTTATTTGGGGAAATCTATCGGGTGAAAACATAGGATTTTTAGGTTACAGTTTTCAGGAAAATTTGGGGATTTCGGGTATCATCTCTACTTTGTTTTGAAAACCATTCATTTTATTTAAATTGTATTATTGAGATGATTGTTATCCATATTTGCATAAACTGTATACTTGAAATGGAAAACGATATAATTTGCCATAAACCAAATAAGTGTGGTATGTATGGTTGTATGTAATTGTTCCAGGTATGTTGTAAAACAGTTATATGGTAGCTTATTACCGTACGCTGATATGTATAGGAGTATGAGCTCCAAAATGACTCCAGGTTTTGTGAAATCAGCTAGTGGCGGCTAATTACCGTACGCTACGCCATGTACTAGTGTGAAAACCATGGGTGAGAGTGTCCGACTCTATATCCGAGGGTGTGAAATATCACTATGTCATTCAGCTGGTCACCGAAGGGTGTGAGCCACCCTGTATGGAAATGTAATCGTTGTGAAGTTTTGAGTTCATGGAGTAGTTACATGTTGGCAATGTAATCGCCGTGAAACTTGAGTTCATATTGTAGTTGCATACTTGTGTGAGCTACATCATATTGGCAATGTAATCACTTGAAGCTTCAAGTTTCATAGCGTAGTTGTGTATTAGTGTGATGACACTGACCATATGTTTTTGGGTATCGTATGTACTAGAATGCATTTGTGAAAATACTGAAACTGTATGGAACTATTTTGTAACTGTATCGTATTGTATAGTATTATGTTTTATGTAAAATAACACTGGTATGCCACACACTGATATAACTTGCTTTCTTCCTTACTGAGAGGTGTCTCACCCCGAATGTACGTACAATGTTTTTAGGTCCATCAGGTAGCCGTTATTAGCATCCTAGCAATCGGAAGTGGGGGTGTCGTTAGCTGCTGTTAGTGCCTGATTAGGTACGAGGTTTTGTAACTGGGTTGTCGTGGTGGTTTTGTAGACACTCGGAGTATGTATGGTATTTATGGGAATGTGAACCCTAGTATTGTTGGGTATGTGTATCCTAGCTTTGTACAGACTCTGGTATCTTATGTTATATAGATAGATGAAACATTTTTCACTACGTAACTGATGAGTATGGATGTATATGTGTATGTGTGTAGGGCATTCGTGTACCCCACGGGGTCAAACCCTCTTATTGTATTGTATCATATATGTTTTAATTGATAAAGAGATAGGTTAGGTTACTATATTCATACTTGGGACCCATTTGCGGGTTCGGGGCATGACAACTTGGTATTAGAGCTAACCAGGTTGTTAGGTTTGGTAGACTTGGTTAGGAGTATTGATGTGTACATACTAGAGTATAGGATGTAGGAAATGGGTAGTGTTGGTTGAGGGATGTTCTATTGCTAGACCGGGATTTGTCAGTCGTATCCCGTATTTTTCCTAGGATGACGATTCCAGTAAAGGCAGGGCAGACCATTGATGGATTCGTGTCAGTGTGACGGGACATGGTTAGACCATGAGAGCAATGGATGTCATGATTAGGTCTACGATTGTGTTAACTGAGTACGATATAAGAATTCTAACCCATTCCTATTCTGTTTTCAGAATGGAGCCCAAGGATAATAACTTGGAGAGTGGCTCCAAGGAGATGGAAAGCGACGAGTCTCCTTCTGTGTCTTGTAGTTTGGCGAGACAGGTGATCCAAGAGATTGGATGGAGTGTTAGGAGATGCGAGGACTCTCTTACTGATGTGGGCTGTACCATCGAGAGGTTCACACGCATGCACCCTCTGACATTTATGAGAGGACCTGATCCGATAGTGGCGAAGGACTGGATCGAGAAGACCGAGAGGATTTTGGAAGTTCTCCACTGCACTAAGAAGTAGAAGGTCTTGTATGCTACCTTACAGTTGATTGGGGAGGTAGGGCGTTGGTGGACGGCGGTGAGTTAGCTGGAGAGGCAGAGAGCTAGTCCATCTGGTATAACGTGGGGCTTCTTGAAGAAGGTATTTTTCAAGAGATACTTTCTGGTCTCCACTCGGGATGCGAAGGCTAATGAGTTCTTAGGCCTAACACAGGGAACTTTGACAGTGCAGAGGTATGCTGCCAGGTTTATCGAGTTGTCTCGATTTGCGCTGTACTTGGTTCTAAATGAACACGAGAAGGCTCGGAGGTTTGAAAGGGGTTTGAGGAAAGACATCCGTAGTCTTGTGGGGATGCTGCAAATCTATGAGTTCTCTGTCTTGGTGGATAAAGCCACCCTAATTGAGACCGACCTTCAGGGAGATGAGGTAGTGTAGGTTCAGGGGAAGAGGTCAATATCTTCTGGTCCTCAGAGTGGTCCTTAGAAGGGACAGTGGAAGAAGAAGAAGAGCTAAGGTTCTGGTTATTGGCAGAATATCGTGCACCAAGTGCCGTAAAAGGCACGACGACGAATGTCATCCATTTTGGGGAAATTGCTACAACTGTGGCAAGTTAGGCCATATGTCATAGAGCTGTCAAGCACCAAGGAGAGATACGCCTGCATAGAGCTAGAATCATGGGAGTAATCCTATGCCTCGAGGAAACTACCAGGCAACCATGGCTCTGGAGAGGGTATATTCACTGAATCCAGCAGATGTAGAACACACTGGAAAGGTGGTGATAGGTACCATGTTATTGCTTTCGAATAGAGCTATTGTTTTATTTGATTTGGGGGCAACCCATTCGTTTATATCTTCTAGTTTGGTGAAGTTGTGTGGGGCTGAAACTTGTGTGATGAATGAGATTTTGTCTGTGACTATGCTGACTGGGAGTGTAACGATCTGTAGTAAGATGTTAGGGAACTTCCCAGTGGAAATCCAGGAAAGACTACTACCAGCAAACCTTGTAGTATACAACATGTATGGTTTTGATGTCATACTGGGATGGATTGGCTATTCTCCAGTTTTGCAGTGATTGATTGTCATAGGAAGGTAGTAGTGTTCAGACCTCCTAGAAAGCAGGAGTACGAGTTCGTAGGATCGTGTGTTCGTTCAACGCCACAGGTTCTATCAGCAGTACAGGTGAGGAGGCTACTCTTGCATGGATGTCAGGGTTACCTAGCTTGCATGAAGGGACCGCCGTGGGATGATTTGAGGCTCAAGGATATTCGGGTAGTTAGGGAGTTCCCGGATGTGTTTCCAAATGACTTACCTGGTTTACCTCCGAATCGTGAGGTGGAGTTTGCGATAGATATGATGCCTGGAAAGGCACCTATCTCTAAAGCTCCGTACCAGATGGCTCTACCAAAACTTTGAGAGTTGAAGGAGCAGTTGTAGGAATTACTAGACAGGGGTTTCATTCGACCTAGTGTTTCTTCCTAGGGAGCTCCAATATTGTTTGTGAAGAAGAAAGATGGGTCGATGTGGATATGTAATGACACGGAAAATATTGATATTTAAATATTAAAGGAAGAGGAAAAATGGAAAAAGAAACAGAAGGAGGTAGTAGGTTTTTTAAGAAATTTCCAGGACTCATCGACGAATACAAGGATTCGTCGACGAATACAAGGTTTCGTCGACGAGAAACTACCGAGCGAGGAATGGGCTACTTTGAATTTCGTTGATGAATACAGGGTTTTTTCGATGAATTTAATGAAGGACTCGTCGACGAGATGACGTGTCTCGTCGACGAATCTAGCCCTATAAATAAGAAAAAATTGGATTTTTATCTCATTTTAGCACCCCTCTCTCTCTCCTCTCTCTCTCTCTCTCTCTCATACGAATCTCTCTCATTCTCTCTTCGTTTCCTGGCCTATTTTTCACTGGATCGAAGATCTGAGACTACCACGACGCTTCTAGCGAAGTTCTTTGCAAGTCTGTCGGGACTGAACGTTGGAAAAATTGGGTTGAATTTCGTCCCAATCTCAGGGTAAGGCATTTTATTCAGTATTTGCCTTTCCCTTAGTTATAAGAAATCTTGTAGGTAAGAAAATACTGATATTTTGTTCTGGGGGATTGTTTTTTCAGGATACTAAGCTTGGAACCCTGCGGGTATAGAGCCAGAATTTTATAGAGGCTTTTCAAAGTTAAAGTAAGGGAAATATGCTATGCTAGCAACTTTATTTATGCAATCAGAAATTTTATATATATATATATATATATATATATATATATATAAAATCAGAAATTATATATGCATGTATGCTAGATATTATATAGAATGTGAATTTTCAAAGTATGTGTGGCCTGAGTACATGATATTGGTATGCAGTTTTTCAGTATTTCAAGTGATATGAATATAGTTAGATAATTGCAGATTTTATATAGAAAAATATAAATATATATATACCAATTAAAAAAATATTTATTATAAGAGTATATTTAGTGTATATAGAAAATTATGTTTTCCTAACTGCAATATAGTGTTATGGTTATTTTGGAAATATAATTAAAACGGTATAAAGAGTACAGTATGTATTTATATAGTATCAGATCCCTGTGGAAAGATTACAGACAGATATAGTTTACGGAGCACGGTATCGTTTCTATATACAAATAGAGTGCAACCACATATCTCAGATAGTGTGTGGGTACCGTCTAACCGTGCTCGGAGAGGATGCAGCTCCCCAGTATACTGGGTAGAGGGGGCCAATTAGACGAGGTAGCAGCCAGTCCCGCACTTAGGAGAGGATGTAGTTTGGTTGGGTTGAGGTAGTGTAGAGTATGATGACTTACTTGGAGGGCCGACCAGGTTAAGTCCCGCATACGGGCCGCACAACCCTGTCTTGAGAGGTTAAATCATGACATATAGAGTCGCAGGGAAAGAACACAGTTATATATATACGTATACAAATTTATAGTTTTCATTACATATAGTATGTTATAGTAGTATGAATAATAGAAAGCTCAAATGATACAAATATTTTAAGCTTTTATACATGTGTTCTGTAAATTTTCCAAATCATGCAGTTTTAGATACTATTATTATAATTTTATTACTCAGTTGCCACACACTAGTAATAACATATTTCCACTTACTGAGCGTCGACTCACCCTATTACTTTAACATTTTTCAGGTGAGCCAGCTAGGCGAGCAGATCAGGCTCATAGATAGAGAGTCATTTGATTACCCTGGCTATAGGGTGAGTTTTTGACAGAGTTGTGTATATCTGTTTTTGAATAGATGATGCTTGGAGGGGGGTATTTTTGTATGGTCTGTATATACTGGATTCTTGTATTGTATAGCGTATATATGAATGGTTGGATGGTTTGTGTTTCCACTATTTTGGTATGGATGTGGATATATATATATATATATATATATATATATATATATATAATGGTAAGAAATTTGAGGATGTTACATTTTTTGTATCAGAG
This sequence comes from Malania oleifera, assembly GCF_029873635.1. Lineage (NCBI taxonomy): Eukaryota > Viridiplantae > Streptophyta > Magnoliopsida > Santalales > Ximeniaceae > Malania > Malania oleifera. Next base: position 78,125,487 of record NC_080427.1, read on the forward strand.
CCTAGGTTACTAGGTTTTGTAGACTCTAGAGTGCAGCGAAAAGCAATACCAGAATATAGGAAAAAGATTTGAGGTTTTGTTTTATGATTCGGATACGGGATTTTGTGATTGTTTCTATGTTTTTCCTAAGGTGATGATTCCTAGAGAACCATACTAAACTGTCGACGAGTCATGTGTTTGGGTTGCAAGAGCGGATTTTGGGGTTAAGAGCAAGAGGAATAGTTAATAAAGGATTTGGAATTTTAGTTGAATAAGTTGGTTCTATAGGAAAATAGAATTTTGAGACGGTGTTCTATGTGTTTGCAGGATGGACCTAGGAGGTAATAACGCTCACACCAGTGGGGATGATGGAGCTGGTCCTTCTGGCGCAGCAGATGGGGAGTCAAATGCTATGCTACGTAGTGTGGCTTAGAAAGTTATGGCTAAGATAGCACGGAGCTCTAAAGAGCAGGGAGATCCGTCTCCAGTTCAAGGATGCACCATAGAGAAATTTATAAAGATGAACCCACCAGCTTTTTCTGGAGCTACCGATCCTGCAGTTGCAGAGAATTGGGTGCAGGAGGTAGGGAAGATCCTGATAGTACTTCATTGCATCGATAAGTAGAGAGTTTTGTACGCTACGTACAGACTAGCAAGGGAGGCTGAGAGATGGTGGATGGCCACTGGATTATTGGCGGAGCAGAGGATGACTCCAGTGCCGATGACTTGGGCCCATTTCAGGGATATATTCTTTGATAGGTATTATCCTGCTTTAGTAAGAGAGGCCCGAATTCAGAAGTTCCTGAGCCTGTCCCAGGGGTAGATGTCAGTCCAGCTGTACGCGGCGAGATTTATCGAGTTCTTGCGTTTCTACCCATATATCGTCCTTGATGAAATAAAGAAGGCTAGAATATTCGAGAGGAATCTGAGTCGAGATATCTACAGGCAGGTGGCGATACTGAGGATCCAGAATTTTTCAGAATTGGTTGACAGGGCAACTATAGTGGAGGAGAGTCTATCTGGAGAGACAAAGACACAGAGTCAGAAGAAGAGGGCTGCGCCCTCGAGTTTTCAGGCAGGTCCTAGCTGAGGCCCTTGGAGGGGAGGTAGGTCTGGCGGGGGTCAGAGACAGATAGTAGAGCAGGGTGGATTTCAGGGCAGTCAGCCTCTCACCATTTGTACCAGATGTGGATGGAGACACCTGGGTGAATGTCAATTTGGGGAGAATGTTTGCTACCGCTGCAGGAGACCTGGCCATATGGCTCGATCTTGTTAGATGACACTGGGTTATGTACCGGCTCCTAGGCCATTTTGGGGATGATACCAGGCGCCCCGTGGAGGTCAGCAGAGAAACACTACACCGGTGAGGGTCTATGCGTTGATATCGGGAGACGCTGAAATGGTTGGAGACATGGTCACAGGTACCCTTACTGCTTTACCATATACAATTGTTGTATTTTTTGATATAGGTGCCACCCATTCCTTTATATCAGCAGGGTATGTCAAAATAATTGGGGTAGAGACTTAGCTATAGAACTATCTGTGGGTACGCCGATGGGATCTGTGGTTAGATGCAGGAGGGTACTTCAAAATTTTCCAGTAAGTATTCAGCAGAGAGTGCTGTTAGTCGATCTTGTGGTCCTAGATATACAGGGGTTTGATGTGATACTAGGCATGGATTGGTTAGCAACTTATCACGCAAGTATTGATTGTCACTTGAAGGAAGTGATTTTTAGACCCCCGGGCGAGTCAGAATTTAGATTCACGAGTTCACGTGTACATGCCTCACCACAGCTAGTGTCGGCTATTCAGGTGAGGAGATTGTTACAGGGTGGTTGCCAGGGGTATGTCGCATACATAAAAGAATTTCCAAAACAAGAATTGGGACAAGCTAACATTCCGGTAGTGCGGGAATTTCTAGATGTATTTCCAAAAGAATTGTCTGGTTTAGCACCAGATCATGAGATTGAGTTCACTATAGACTTGTTGCCGGGATCTGCACCAATATCGAAAGCACCATACCGTATGGCCCCGGTAAAGTTAAAAGAATTGAAAGAACAGTTACAGGAATTGCTGAATAAAGGTTTTATCAGACCCAGTGTGTCGCCCTAGGGAGCGTCAGTTCTGTTCGTGAAAAAGAAAGATGGAACCATGAGATTGTGTATCGATTATAGGGAGATAAATAAATTGACAGTTAAGAATAAATATCCTCTCCCTAGGATCGATGATTTATTTGATCAACTCTAGGGGACCCAAGTTTACTCTAAGATTGATCAGTGGTCAGGTTACCACCAGGTGAAAGTTAAAGCAGAGGACATTCCGAAGACCGCATTTCGTACTAGATATAGGCATTACGAGTTTTTAGTGATGCCATTTGGGTTGACTAATGCACCAGCGGTTATCATGGATTTGATGAATCGGGTGTTTCACCAGTATTTGGACCAGTTCGTGGTTGTATTTATTGATGATATATTGGTCTACTCGAGGAGTTTTGAGGACCACGAGTATCATTTGAGACTGGTGTTACAGGTATTGAGGGAAATGAAATTATATGCAAAATTCAAGAAATGTAAATTTTGGTTAGGGCAGGTCACATTTTTTGGCCACGCGATCTCAAAAGCAGGTGTATCAGTTGATCCAAGCAAAATAAAGGCAATGGTGAATTGGGAGAGCCCGGGAAATGTTCAGGAAGTCAAGAGTTTTCTAGGGTTAGCAGGTTATTATCGACGCTTTGTGGATGGTTTTTCCAGGCTATCAGGTCCATTAACACGACTTACGAGGAAAAATGTAAAATTTGAATGGACTGATGACTGTGAGCAGAGCTTTCAAGAGTTAAAGTAGCGGTTAGTTTTAGCTCCAGTACTGACTATTCCATCAGGGGAGGACGGTTTTGTGATATACAGTGATGCCTCTTTGAAGGGTCTTGGTTGCATGTTGATGCAGCACGACTGGGTTATTGCATATGCGTCTAGGCAGCTTAAAGAATATGAGAAGAATTATCCTGTCCATGATTTAGAACTTGCTGCAGTGGTGTATGCTCTCAAGATTTGGAGGCATTATTTATATGGTGGAAAGTGCGAGATTTTCATGGATCATAAGAGTTTGAAATATTTCTTTACTCAGAAAGAATTGAATATAAGGCAAAGAAGGTGACTAGAACTTATTAAAGACTATGATTGCACGATTAGTTACCACCCAGGAAAAACAAATGTAGTGGCAGATGCTCTGAGCAGGAAATCAGGGGGATTTGTATTGGAAGCTATAGAGATTCAGCACTCGATTCTGGTGGATTTGGAGAGGCTCAGTATAGAATTGGTGGAGGAGAATCCTCAGGCAGTTATTTCCAGCCTAGTGGTTCAGCCTACACTTTACGAGAGGATTAAGGAAGCTTAGGGTGATGACGCAGAGTTGGCAGCGGTGATGGCTAGAGTACGTGATGGTCAAGGTGAGGAGTTTAACATATCAAATGATGGAACTCTGCGATTCCATACTAGGCTATGTGTTCCTATAGATACTGAGATCAGGAGGACTATATTGGAGGAGGCTCACACGGTCTATCCCGGTAGTACTAAAATGTATAGGGACCTAAGAGAGTATTTCTGGTGGAATGGAATGAAGAGGGAGATAGCTGAGTTTTTTCAGCAATGCTTGACGTGTCAGCAAGTTAAAGTTGAGCACCAGAGGCCAGCAGGGCAGCTGCAACCATTGTTTATTCCAGAGTGGAAGTGGGACCACGTTTCGATGAATTTTGTTACGGGGTTACCACTAGTGCGATAGGGATTAAATGTGATTTGGGTGGTTGTAGATTGTTTGAAAAAAACTACTCATTTCATCCCTATTAAAATTGGTTATTTCATGGAAAGATTGGCAGAGATATATGTTCAGGAGATAGTTCGTGTTTATGGAGTACCAGTATCCATAGTCTCGGACCGAGATCCTTGCTTGACTTCACGATTTTGGAAAAGTTTTCAGGAGGCTATGGGTTTGCAGTTAGCTTTTAGCATTGCTTTTCATGCCCAGACAGATGGTCAAACTGAAAGAACGATTCAGAAATTGGAAGATATGCTTCGTGCTTCTATGCTTGATTTTGGGAGCAGTTGGATCCAGTTTATGCCGTTAGTTGCGTTTGCTTACAATAATATCTATCAGGCTAGTATCGACATGGCTCCATATGAGACATTATATGGCAGGAGATGTTGTTCTCCTCTTTTCTGGGATGAAGTAGGTGAAAGGTGAGTTTTGGGTCCCACGATAATACAATAGGCGTCTGACAAAGTCCGATTAATTAGAGAAAGAATCAGTACAGCACAAAGTCGGCAGAAAAGCTATGCAGACACTCGCCGTCGCAAGTTAGAATTTGATGTGGGAGATCGAGTATTTTTAAAGATAACACCTCTGAAAGGAGATATGAGGTTTGGGAAGAAGGGCAAGCTGAGCCCTAGGTTTATTGACCCTTTTGAGATACTTAAGAGAACAGGGTCAGCTGCCTACAGGCTAGCTTTGTTGCCAGCTTTGGCTCGTATTCATAACGTGTTTCATGTTGCCATGTTACGAAAATACGTCCCAGACCCATCCCACATCATTAGCTATGAAGAGATAGAGCTTAAAGATTCATTGGCATATGAAGAAGTACTAGTACAGATTTTGGATAGAAAGGTTCAGACTTTACACACTAAAGAAATACAGTTAGTTAAAGTTTTGTGGAAGAATCATGCTATGGAGGAAGCTTCTTTGGAGCTTAAGGAGCAGATTAGATAGAGATACCTGCAGTTGTTCCAAGAGGTATAGAGGTACTCAAGTAAAGTATAATGGTTAGATAAGTTTTTCTTGCAGGTGCATGTACTGATTTTAGTTAGTAGATAGTTTTTAGTTTTATATGTGTAATCTTCCAGGACATAAATGTAACCACGGTATTCCTCCTCCATAAGTGAGGGCAGGTAATAAAATAAGTAAACCCTTTTTCCTTTACAGAATGGTGGAGCGTATAGATGGGGATATAGATAGTAAATTTCGAGGACGAAATTTTATGAGGGGAGAATGTAACGACCCGGAAAATATTGATATTTAAATATTAAAGGGAGAGGAAAATGGAAACAGAAATGGAAATTTTATAAGGAGGGGAGAATGTAACGACCTGGAAGGACTCTTCGACGAATATAGGGATTCGTCGACGAGCGTATAAGGAAATTCTTTGATGAATACAGGGTTTCATCAACGAGAAACTACCGAGCGAGGAATGGGCTACTCTGAATTTTGTCGACGAATGTAGGGCTTTTCGACGAATTTAATGAAGGACTCCTCGACGAGATGACGTGTCTTGTCAACGAATCTGGCCCTATAAATAAAAAAAAACCAGATTTTTATCTTATTTCAGGGCCCCTCTCTCTCTCCTACGACTCTCTCTCCTTCTCTCTTCATTTTCGGGCCTGTTTTTCACCGGGTCGAAGATCTGAGGCTACCATGACGCTCTTGGCGAAGTTCTTTGCAAGTCTGTCGGAGCTGATCGTTGGAAATATTGGGTTGAATTTTGTCCTGATTTCAGGATAAGACATTTTATTCAGTATTTGTCTTTCCTTTAGTTATAAGAAATGTTGTAGGTAAGAAAATACTGATATTTTATTCTAGGGGATTGTGTTTTCAGGATATTGAGCTTGGAACCCTGCGGGTATAGAGCCAGAATTTTATAAGGGCTTTTCAGAGTTAAAGTAAGGGAAATATACTATGCTAGGAACTTTATTTATGTTATCAGAAATTTTATATATATATATATATATATATATATATATATGCATGTATGCCAGATATTATATAGAATGTGAATTTTCAAAGTATGTGTGGCCTGAGTACATGATATTAGTATGCAGTTTTTCAGTATTTCAAGTGATAGGAATATAGTTAGATAATTGCAGATTTTATACAGACAGATATAAATATATATATATATATATATATATACGAATAAACAGATATTTATTATAACAATATATCAGTGTATATAGAAAGTTGTGTTTTCCTAAATGCCATAACACTCAGATTATACAGAAAGAAAGTACAGATAGATTACACAGTTATAACATCAAGATGCTACAAATATTTTAGTATTTACAGTACAGCAATATAGTGTTATGGTTATTTTGGAAATATAATAAAAACGGTATAAAGAGTACAATATGTATTTATATAGTATTAGATCCCTTTGAAAACGTTATAGACAGATACAGTTTACGGAGCACGGTACCGTTGCTATATACAGATAGAGTGCAACCACATATCTCAGATAGTGTATGGGTACTGTCTAACCGTGCTTGGAGAGGATGCAGCTCCCTAGTACACTGGGTAGAGGAGGCCGGTTAGACAAGGTAGCAAACAGTCCCGCACTTAGGAGAGGATGTAGTTTGGCCGGACTGAGGTAGTGTAGAGTAGGATGACTTACCTGGAGGGCTGACCAGGTTAAGTCCCGCCTACGGGCCGCACAACCCTATCATGAGGGGCTAAATCATGACATACAGAGTTCCAGGGAAAGAACACAGTTATATATATATATATGTATACAGATTTATAGTTGTCATTGCATATAGTATGTTATAGCAGTATGAATAATAGAAAGCTCAGATGATACAAATGTTTTAAGCTTTTGTACATGTGTTCTATAAATTTGCCAAATCATGCAATTTTAGATACTATTATTATAATTTTATGACTCGGTCGCCACACACTAGTAATAGCATTATTTCCACTTACTGAGCGTCGACTCACCTTATTACTTTAACATTTTTCAGGTGAGCCAGCTAGGCAAGCAGATCAGGCTCGCGGATAAAGAGTTGTTTGATTACCTTGGTTATAGGGTGAGTTTTTGATAGAGTTGTGTATATTTGTTTTTGAGTAGATGATGCTTGGAGGGGGGGGGGGCTATTTTTGTATGGTCTGTATATACTTGATTCTGGTATTGTATAGCGTATATGCGAATGGTTGGATGGTTTGTGTTTCCACTATTTAGGTATGGATGTGGATATATATATATATATATATATATATATATATATATATATATATACACACACATATATAATGGTAAGAAATTTGAGGATGTTACAGGATGTGCAATGCTTATCGTGAGATTAACAAGGTAACTGTGAAAAATCGCTATCCTTTACCTCGCATCGATGATCTTTTTCACCAATTGCAGGGGACGCGAGTCTTTTTGAAGATCAACTTGCGATCAGGATATCATCATGTGAGAGTCAAGTCGAAGGATGTAGCAAATACGACTTTCTGAACCAGATATGGCCACTACGAGTTCTTAGTCATGCCTTTTGGGTTGATGATTGCTCTAGCGGTGTTTATGGATCTGATGAATAGGGTTTTCCATAAGTACCTGGATCAATTCGTAGTGGTATTCATTGACGATATTCTGGTATACTCGAAGAGTACAGAAGAGCACGTGGAACATTTGAGGTTAGTATTACAGATTCTGAGGGAGAAGAAGTTGTATGCTAAACTAAAGAAGTGTGAACTCTGGTTGAATCAGGTTGCATTCTTAGGCCATGTGGTGTCTAAGGGTGGTATCTTAATTGATCCTAACAAGGTTGAAGCGGTAGTCGACTGGGCGAGATCCAAAAGTGTGTAGGAGGTTCAGAATTTTCTAGGACTAGTGGGTTACTATTGTCGGTTCGTAGAGGATTTCTCTAAATTGTTTGGATCTTTGACACGATTGACTAAGAAGGGAGTGAAGTTTGACTGAACTAGTGATTACAAGGAATGCTTTCTTGAGTTAAAACACCAACTGGTTACTGCTCCAATATTGACCATTCCTTCGGGGGATGGAGGTTTTGTGATCTATAGCGATACGTCCTTGAAGGGTTTGGGATGCGTGCTTATGCAACATGGTAAAGTGGTAGTTTATGCTTCTCGGCAACGTAAGGAGTATGAGAAAAATTATCCTACGCATGATCTGGAATTGGCTGCTATAGTTTATGCCCTAAAGATCTAGCGACACTACCTGTACGGTATTCAGTGTGAGATTTTCACTGACCACAAAAGCCTCAGGTACTTTTACATGCATAAGGAGCTGAATATGAGGTAGAGGTGGTGGCTAGAGTTGATTAAAGACTATAATTGCACGATCAGTTATCACCTGGGGAAGGCTAATGTGGTAGCGGATGCGTTGAGTCGGAAGTCAGAACATGTAGCAGTATTTGCAGTTATAGCTCAGCATCATGTCAGACGGGATCTGGAAAGCCTTGGTGTGGATTTGGTGTCTGGTGATCATCAGGCTTTCATTGTTAGCTTGGTGATCCAGCTGACCTTGTTTGAACGTATTAAAGCCCTGCAGGCTAATGATATGGAGTTAGCTGAGCTTGTGGGAAAAGTGCAGCAAGGTTTGGCTGTGGATTTTAACATCTCTTACGGAGGTGTATTGAGGTTTGGGACTAGGCTATGTGTTCTAAACAACAATGAGATCAGAAGGAAAATTCTGGGTGAAGTGCATCGTTCTTTGTATATGGTACATCCAGGTAGTACAAAGATGTATCGGGATTTGCGTGAGTCCTTTTGGTGGAGCGGTATGAAGAGGGATATTGCCCGATTCGTGGAGTAGTGTCTGACGTGTCAGCAGGTGAAAGCTGAACATCAGAAGTCGGAAGAGCCATTGCAGCCTTTGCCTATTCCGGTGTGGAAATGGGAGCATGTTTCCATGGACTTTGTCACTGGATTACTGCCAGCGCTTCACGGGCAGAATGCTATTTGGGTAATCATGGACAGGTTGATGAAATTTGCTTATTTTGTACCGATGAAGATTAACTACCCTTTGAGTAGGCTAGCAGACCTGTATGTGCATGAGATAGTGAGAATGCACGGAGTACCGGTGTCCATTGTTTCAAATCGGGATTCGAGGTTTACTTCTCGATTCTGGAGGAACTTGCAGGAAGAACTGATGATGAAGCTTACTTTCAGTACTGTGTTCCACCCCCAAACTGATGGACAGTTGGAGAGGACGATACAAATCTTGGAGGATATGTTACGGGCTTGTGTATTGAACTTCGGTGGTAGTTGGATTCAATTTCTGCCACTAGTGGAGTTTGCCTATAACAACAGGTTTCAGGCTAGTATCAAGATGGCACCGTTCAAGGCTTTGTATGGTTGGAGGTGTCGATCTCCTTTGTATTGGGATGAGGTCGGTGAATGTTAGGTTTTAGGACTTGAACTTGTACAGCAGGCATCTGAGAAGGTAGGTTTGATCCGGGAGAGGATTAGATCAGCTCAGAGTCAGCAGAAGAGTTACGCGGATGTTTGTCGTTGTGAGTTGGAGTTTAAGGTGGGGGGTAAGGTATTCTCTAGAATCGTTCTGATTAAGGGAGTGATGAGATTCGGGAGGAAGGGCAAGTTGAGCCCGAGGTACATCGGACCATTTGAGGTTATTGAGCGAGTGGGTCTGGTAGCCTACAGAGTTGCGCTACCCCTAGAACTCTTGAGGATCCATAATGTATTTCACGTATCCATGTTGAGGAGGTACGTGTCGGATCCGTCGCATGTTATCAGTTACGAGTCTTTAGGACTTGAGGATACTTTGGCATACGAGAAAGTGCCTGTTCAGATTCTGGACTGGAAGGTTCAGAAGTTGCTTACCAAGGAAATACCGTTAGTAGAGGGATTATGGCGGAATCACACGGTTGAGGAAGTTTCTTGGGAACTAGAAATGGAAATATGACGGAAGTAACCGTAGTTATTTTGAGTAGTAGTTGGATAGCAGGGTGGTATGAGTATGTATGTATGTATGTATGTAATACTCTGTTATCGTATTAGTATTGTGTGGTTAGTCTCTGGGAGAGTCTTGTAGTATTATGAGATCCCAAGACCGTGTATGTATATTACCACAGTATTCCTCTGCCATAAGTGAGGGAATGTATGTAGGTATGCATGTATTATAACGGAGCTGCATATAAATGGCTAACGTTTCCTCTGTATGTATGTATGTATCGTATCGGGGCTGTGTATAAATGGCCGCTGTTTTCTCTAGAGTATGTATGTATGTATCATGATGGGGTTGTGTACAAATGGCCTCTATTTTCTTTAGAGTATGTATGTATCATTGAGGGGCTGCGTATAAATGGCTGCCGTTTCACCTTAGAGTGTGTATGTATGTAGTAGTATGAATGTGTTTGTAATGAGAGATTGCAAATTTTGAGGACGAAATTTTTGTAAGGAGGGTAGGTTGTAAGAACCCAAACCGTGGTATATGGATTTGATATTTGAAAGAAGGGTAAATTGAGCAGGATTCATCGACGAGGTCAGAGTTCGTCGACGAAGTCCCTTCTGTTCTCATTGATGAAATTCAGAGAATCGTCAACGAAGAGAAATCGAGAGATTTCGGGAAATCGGGGATCTCAGGCTCATTGACGAGGCCACCGCTTTGTCAATGAAGGCAATGGCAGACTCGTCGACAAGGCCGCCAATTCGTCGACAAGGGCGGCCGAGTCAAGGGCTATAAATATCAGTTTCCATTGCTTATAAGCTAAGTAATCTCAAAATATCCTCTCTCTCTCTCTCTAGAACTTGAAGAACTCTCTCTCTCTCTTTCTCTCTCTCTCTAGTTTTCTTCACCGTTCGTCACTTGATTTGTAAATCAGAAATTACTGCGAGGATCAGGGAAGGATTCTCTACGTTTCTAGCTGATCGGAATTTCGTTTCGAGCGATTTCAGGTTTCGGGCTGAAATCAAGGTAAGGCTCAGTTTTTGTTTCTGATTCAGAGTATGGGCAGTAGTACGAATTGTAAGCATGTATCGTACTGTGATTTGTAGGTTTTGGAGTCTCGGTTCGTAGTTTTGGGGACTATAGAGTTCGTAATTGGAATTCGGGTTAAGGTAAGGGAATTCAGTTTATATCAGTTTATTTTCAAAATCAGGATCGGTAAGCTTGTAGGCTACGATCGTACGTATGTTTTGGTAACTTATTTGGGGAAATCTATCGGGTAAAAACACGGGATTTTCGGGTTACAATTTTTGGGAAAATTTAGGGATTTCGGGTATCATCTCTACTTTGTTTGGAAAACTGTTCATTTTGTTTAAATTGTATTATTGAGATGACTGTTATCCATATTTGCATAAACTATATACTTGAAATGGAAAACGATATGATTTGCCGTAAACCAAATAAGTGTGACCTGTATGGTTGTATGTGATTGTTCCAGGTATGTTGTAAAATAGCTATGTGGCGGCTTATTACTGTATACTGATATGTATAGGAGTATGAGCTCCAAAATGATTCCAGGTTTTGTGAAATCGGCTAGTGGCGGCTAATTACCATACGCCAAAATAGCTAGCGGCAGCTAATTACCATATACTGCGCCATGTACCGGTGTGAAAATCGTGGGCGAGAGTGTCCGACTCTATATCCGAGGGTGTGAAATATCACTATGTCATTCGGCTGGTCACTAGAGGGTGTGAGCCACCATGTATGGCAATGTAATCATTGTGAAGCTTTGAGTTCATGGAGTAGTTGCGTGTTAGCATTGTAATTGCTGTGAAACTTGAGTTCATATCGTAGTTGCATACTTGTGTGAGCTACATCGTATTGGCAACATAATCGTTTGAAGCTTCGGGTTTCGTAGTGTAGTTGCGTATTAGTGTAATGACACTGACCATATGTTTTTGGGTATCATATGTACTAGAATGCATTTGTGAAAATACTCGAACTATATGGAACTATATGAAACTATTTTGTAACTGTATCGTATTGTATAGTGTTATGTTTTATGTAAAATAACACTGGTACATCACACACTGATATAACCTGCTTTATTCCTTACTGAGAGGTGTCTCACCCCAAATATACGTACAATATTTTCAGGTCCATGAAGTAGCCGTAATTAGCATCCTAGCAATCGGAAGTGGGGGTGTCGTTAGCTACTATTAGTGCCTGATTAGGTATGAGTTTTTGTAACCGAGTTGTCGTGGTGGTTTTGTAGACACTCGGAGTATGTATGGTATTTATGGGAATGTGAACCCTAGTATTGTTGGGTATGTGTATCCTAACTTTGTATAGACTTTAGTATGGTATGTTATATAAATAGATGAAATATTTTTCGTTGCGTAACTGATAAGTATGGATGTGTATGTGTATGTGTGTAGGGCATCCGTGTATCCCATGGGGTCGGACCCTCTTATTGTATTGTATCATGTATGTTTTAATTGATACAGAGACAGGTTAGGTTACTATATTCACACCTGGGACCCATCTGCAGGTTTAGGGCGTGACAGCCAGGATGCATAAGCAATAACTCTCACGTGTTGCATAAACACACACCCGAGCCCCTTTTGGGACGCATCATTGTAAAGAACAAATCCATTCTTTCCTGATGGAATAGCCAACACCGGTGTAGTAACTAGCCTCTGTTTCAACTCTTGAAAGTTCTGATCGAATTCATCACACCGTTCAAACCTTATATTCCTTTTCATGAGCTATGTCAAGGGACCTGACAGTCTGGAAAACCCATCCACAAAACGCTGGTAATACCCTGCCCATCCTAGAAAACTCTTGATTTCTTGAACATTCCTCACCTCGCCCAATCTACCACTGCCTCTACCTTGCCTAGTTTAACTATTATACCATTCTAGGTATCACATGCCCTAGAAAAATGACCTGCCTCAACTAGAATTCACATTTCTTGAATTTCGCGTATAGCTTTCTTTCCCTCAATACTTGCAACACCAGCCTCAGATGATGCTCATAATCTTTAAAACTCTTCGAATAAACTAGTATATCATCCGTAAAAACCACCACAAACTGGTCTAGATACTAATGGAACACTCGATTCATCAGGTCCATAAACGCTGCTGGTGTATTCGTCAGACCAAACGGCATAACAAGAGACTCTTAATACCCATAACGGGTCCTGAAAGACACCTTCGAAATGTCATCTACTTTAAATCTCACCTGGTGATAACCTAACTAGAGATCAATCTTGGAGTAGACTTGAGTCCCTTGGAACTGATCAAATAAATCATTGATTCTAGGAAGAGGATATTTATTCTTTATCATTACTTTGTTTATTTCTCTGTAATCAATGCACATCCTCATGTTCCCATCCTTCTTCTTTACAAATAAAACTAGTGCTCCCCAAGGCAAAATGCTAGGCCTAATAAAACTTTTTCCTAACAACTTCTACAACTAATCTTTTAACTCTTTTAATTCTACTAGAGCCATTCTGTAAGGTGCTTTAGATATTGGTGTCGTCCCTGGAAGTAGATCAACTGCAAATTTTATCTCTCGATCAGGTGGTAAGCTAGGCAATTCCTTCGGAAAAACATTTGAAAATTCTATAACCACTAAAATATCAGTAAGCTTTAATTCTCCTTCTGGATTCTCCTTAACATAAGCTACGAATCCCTGACAACTGCTCTGAAGTAGCCTCCTCACTTGTAAAGCCGACACTAATTGTGGTGGGGCGCGCACACGCGATCCCATGAATCTGAATTCCTATTCTCCTAGGGGTTTGAAAATGACTTCTTTCTGATGATAGTCAATGCTAGCATGATTAGCTGCCAACCAGTCCATACCTAATGTAACGATCCAAAGAATATTGATATTTAAATAATAAAGAGGGAGGGAAATGGGAACAGAAATAGAAGGAGGCAGCATACTTCGTCGACGACATTGCATTTAGATATAATAACCCAAGGAATTTTCTAATGGTCTCGTCAATGAACATAGGGGATTCGTCGACGAGGGTACAAGAGGATCTCGTTGACGAGGGCATGTTTCGTCGATAAGAAAATACCAAGAGAATATTTTGGGCAATTCTGAATTTTGTCGACGAAGGGAAGAGCCCATCGACGAATTGCCTATTAGACTCGTCAACAAGATGACGTGAGCCATCGACAAAGGCTGCAGTATAATTAGCCCTAACCTTGGTTTAATCGCAGAAATTCAACAAAATTCTTCCTCTCTCTCTCTCTCTCTCTCTCTCTCTCTCTCTCTCTCTCTCTCTCTCTCTCTCTCTCTTTCTCTCCTACGGTCTCTCCTACATCACTCTTCAATTTCAGCCCCGTAAGTCACTAGATCAACGATCTAAGGCCACCACGACGCTCCTGACAAAGTTCTCTCTAAGTTTACTAGGGCAGATTGTCGGTGGGATCGAGTTGAATTTCTTCCCAGAATTAGGGTAAAGCCTTTTATTCAATTTTTGGCCTTCTGGCAGTTGTAGGAAATTATGGAGACAAAGAAAGAATGATATTCTGTTCTAACGAATGTTGTTTTCAAGGTGTTGAGTAGGAAGTCCTGCGAGTGTTGGACCAGTATACCATAGGGCCTTTCCAGTAGTCAGGTAAGGGAAATATGATATGTTAGGAAACCCTTTTATGATTTCAGTACGAACTATATATTTTATCAAATTATTATTCAGATTATATATATATTTACAGTTTCTAGAATTTGATAATACTAATATTTATTTGTGTGGCTTGAGTTGATAATAGAACAGTACTATATTTATAGAATTTGTGAATACCATGTTTATAATTATTAACTGAAATACCATGATATTTGCATGTTTATAAAATAACGAATTTTTCGGTGTATAGTATACTCAGAAATATGCATTTTCAGTAATTTCAGAATAACACATTTATCAATACCATAACGCCCCAATATACAGATATTCATACAGTAGTTCAGTTATACAAAAATCATATTTTCAGTCAATTTATTTAGAATTTCAAATAAATTCTATGAGGTTATTGTTATTTTGGAAACCACAGTAAAAATAGTATATAACAGATATCAATTACCTATATAGTATTAGACCTTGATGGATCAGACAACAGAGCACGATACCATAGCTACAGATATTCAGTTCAGAGTGCAACCACTTTACTCAGATAGTAAGTTGTATGAGGTCGATCGTGCCCACGTCGAGACAGGCTCTCCATCAGATATGGATTGAGGGGGCTGATCAAACTGTCAGAGTTCAGTTGACTTACCCTGGTCGGCCAGCCAGGATAGGTCCCGCCTTCGAGTTGCACAACCCTGTCATGAGGGGTTAAATCATGACATACAACCATCTAGGGAAATTTTCTCAAATATTATAAGTATAAGTAGATTTTTCAAAAATAGTAGTAGTATTATGAAAAGTAAATTTATATAGTCTAATATATGTTATTTATACCAGCATTTACAATTTCAATTATCCATGATATTATTTTTAAATCATATTATTTATATAGAAATATAACTCAGTAGCCACACACTAGTAATAACATGTTTCGTCTTACTGAGCGTTGGCTCATCCCAGTGTTGAATTGTTTTTCAGGTAAACTAGCCAAGCGAACGGAGTAGGCTGGCAAGTAGAGGGGCTATTGTGCTGCCCTTTTTGAGAGTGAGTATTATTTTTGAGTGGCATGTTTTGTAAACCTTTGGTATTAGTAAGGGTGGTTTCGAGAGAACAGTGATGTTTGTACATTGTGGGATGATTTGACACTCTGGTATTATATTATATGTGGATTTATTTTATATGATTGGCTTTCTGCTGTTTAGGTTACTGATTGAATTTAAAACTAGGGAAAATGATTTTATTTTATTAGTAGGTCATTTCACCTAATATCACGTCAAACCCTTGCAGGTCTAGTACCACGAGATTAGCTGGTAGTACTTTCCCCCGAATGGCCACTGGAAAATCTCAAAGTACCGTCCTACATCTCACTACAGATCCAGTCGGTGTGGGAACAGACAGCCCTATATCTAATAGTTGTGTCTCAACCCCAAATAATGTAGCATAACTCGATGACACAAATGAATGGGTGGCACCTGTGTCAAACAAAACAACAACTTTTTATGATAAAATGGTAAAAGTACCTGTCACAATGTTTGTAGCAGTCTCTTCGTCTCCCGACGTCAAAGCATAAACCCTTACCAAGGCTACATTCCTCTGCTGGCCACCACCCCTAGGTGCCTAATTATGTCTCTGGATCTATCTAGGGACTGGTGCTCTATTCAGTGACCACTGAAACTCCCGTGCTATGTGTCCAAGTCTTCCACAACTGTATCAAACATTACTCCCCAACTAGCATGCTTCTATATGCCTCCTACCACAAATGGAGCAAAGAGGGTATGCTTGCTCACCTCGATACCTGTGATCTCCTCCCTCCTATCTCCAAACTCTGCCAGATCTATCTCCCCTCCAACGGCCTTGTCAAGAACTCGTCTGAAATCTTGAAGATTCAGGCCTCTTTTTATGACTCAAGGTCCCCACATCCCTCTGGCTCGGTGCTCTTGCATCTTTCTACTCGCTCTCCTCTACCATAATGGCCATGTCAACCAGCTTAGAGAAGTCTTATAGCTTTAAAACCACCACTTGTTTATAAATATCCTGTCTCAAACCTCTCTCAAACTTCCTAGTCTTTTTCACCTCATCTGGAAAAATATAAGGGGTGAAGCGTGACAGCTCAATAAACTTCACTGCGTACTGTTGGACTATAAGATTTCCCTGAGTCAATCCCATAAATTCTGCTACCTTCACCTTCCTAACGATGGTGGGAAAATAGCAATCAAGAAAATTTCTTTAAATTGGCACCAAGCCATAGCTACTGCTACCTGTCTCTATTCCTCCAGTAATCTCATAGTCGTCCACCACCTTTTGGCCTCACCTATAAGTTTATAAGTAGCATAAAGAACCCTCTGCTCATCGGTGCAATGGAGGACTGTGAGTATTTTCTCAATCTCCTTCTTCCAATTCTCAACCACTACAGGATTGATTCCTCCTAAAAAGGCAGGAGGATTCATCTTCATAAAATTTTTAATAGTACAACCTTGCTCTGTCGATGGCCCTCCCTGCTCTCTGGAGTTACGTGCAATCTTAGCCATAACCTGCTGAGCCACACTACATAAGACTGTGTCTAAATCCCCACCACCTACACCAAAGGGGCCTACCCCATCATCTCCACTGGTATGAGCACTACACCCTCTAGAGTCCATCCTAAAAAGGAAAATAAACATAATCTGAGGACCCTGTCTGTATAACATAACTAACATATTCATCTACTTGAAATCTCATATCACCAATTAATCTATCGTTCTTTCTCTCAATATAAGATTCAGTCCAGTAATTGAGAAACACAACCCGACCATAATTTACTATGGCTTTCCTAAAGTCGTCACCCCAGGAAAGACACAAAAACCAAACCAATAATTCTACTTCCCAATCACTAAACAAAGCCCTAAATACTTATCGTCATTTCTCCAACATTGACTCAATAAATTCTTAATTCATTCCTATACTCTGGTATTGTTTCTGCTGCACTCTATAGTCTATAGAATCGAGCAACCTAGGCTCCGATACCAAACTGTAACAACTTGAAATTTCCATCCATTTTTTTAATATATAAAATTATGATACCTTGCATGAACATAGCTGACATCATCACGGCCCAAAGTGGGACCGTGGCATCTTGTGGATTTCGTATAACACCTAAGCAGCAGAAGTACATACATATCCAACAAATACCAAAATGCAATACCAGAGTACTATATATCTAGCTCTATCTATACACATATACATATAAAATTTTCCAAAAGCCCCAAAATACTGTGGGCTCCACCCACTAGCCCAAAACTCACCCCAAAAACTATGCTAACTCTACACCAACTCTACCTTTGAGCTGACCTTGCACACTTCTTCGGATTACCTGAAATGTTTAATAATTTTGGGGTGAGATGCCTCTCAGTAAGGAGAAACATGTTATCACCAGTGTGTGGCATATGAGTTAGTTGACAACATATCATTTAATTAGTACTGTATATGATATACATCAAGAAAAACATATATATAATAACACATGCTTATATCGTATAGAATATGAAAATCTCTGAGCTATCTATTCAAAAGTACTTCTATCTATAAAACGTAATCTCTGCTTTCTGTGCGTACTATACATAACTATATATCTGTAAATTTCCGCCTAGATGGCTAAATGTCAGACTTACCCCCTTATGACTGCGTTGTGCATCCCGAAGGCGAGACTAAACAATGGTTGGCCCTCTAGTGCTAGCCTAACTATATGCATATCTGGATGCCTATAGCACGAAAGGCCCGCTCCACCTGGTTTGGACGCCAGGGAGATAACAACTTTACATGAGGGAACAACTGGTTGTACTATACTCTATTTGAGACGTATGGTTGCACTGTCTATGAAATAAATAAATAACAATTCTTGTGGAAATAGTTATATTTTTTCATTTACAATATTTTAAAAAGTACAAAAATATTGTCACCCTACTTTTAAAATTTTTTAATATATATATAAATGTTGAAAATTATATTTTCAAGATTTTTAATTTTTATTTTGTGCACGAGTATGAAATTTGGATCTTACAATTTAATCATATGGATTATGTATTCTGTCCCCCCCCCCCCTAAATCTACATAAAATTAAATTCAAGCCCTAAAATCTACAATCTCAAATATTACCTTATATAATTTTATCAATTTTATTTTGATAATTATTATGAAAAAAATTTGGTATGCATGTTCTAAGTGTGTGTGTGTGTGTGTGTGTGCGCGCGTTCGAATGTGAATGTATTTATTTATTGTAGTTTGCGGAAGAAATTAATGTTAATAAAGTAGGGGAG
Organism: Malania oleifera; assembly: GCF_029873635.1. NCBI lineage: Eukaryota > Viridiplantae > Streptophyta > Magnoliopsida > Santalales > Ximeniaceae > Malania > Malania oleifera. The sequence goes on from NC_080427.1 coordinate 78,144,085, forward strand.
TGAGAGATTGGTAAGTGGGCGTGTAGATGGTTAGATTCGCCGCTGAGTCATGAGATAAAAGCAAAGGCATAGAACTCGGTAGGTCTCGGCCTTGGCCACCCTCTTAATTTCAGCTGCAACTTAAGGGCTCCCATCTATAAAACTCACGACCCTCACATGGGCTATGAGTGAGAGAGAGAGAGAGAGAGAGAGAGAGAGAGGCGAGGCTTATATATTTTTGCTTGGAATAAGGCGTAAAGTGATTTCCTGTCCTCAACCTTTCCCTCTTTCCCATTACACACACAGAAAATTTAAAGAAAAGAAAGAAAAAGAGAGTGGGGAAAGATGCAGTGCATGCTAGGGTTTGTATTTCTCTTCCTTTTGTTTTATCAAAAACTATATACACATTCTCTTATAAATCTGATTTCTAGGCGTAGGTAGCTGGGGTTTGTGCTTGTAGGGTTTTATCCCGTTAGGCCTTGTTTTTTTTCACAAATAACGCAAATCAATGGCCATCCACTGTTTGGGGGACAAATATTCTCTCCCCGCAGTATTGGGTCGGGTCTGTACATGTGACCCATGCCATGCTCCCATTCTCCTATATCTATCACTGTTAATCATTCCCAATCTATCTCTCTCTCTCTCTCTCTATATATATATATATGTATGTATGTATAGAGAGAGAGAGAGAGAGAGAGAGAGAGAGAGAGAGAGAGAGAGAGAGATTGGTAAGTGATTAACAGTGATAGATATAGGAGAGTGGGAGCATGGCATGGGCCACACGTACAGACCCGTCCCTATGTCATGGCTCTATATTCTGCATAAACTGTATTTCTGTATATCATGGTTCAATATTCTGTATATCGTGATTCTATAAAATTCTACATAATCATGGTTCTGTATAAAATTTTGTATAATCATGGTAATAAATGCACTGTATAATCACTCTGTAAAATACTGTACAATCATGCTGTGAAATATACTATGTAATCATAATTCTATAAAATACTGTATAAGCATGATTCAGTAAAATACTATATATCATATAAGCTGTATTTCTGTATAATTTTGTATGACTGTAGCTCTGTATCTATAAAACTGTATAAGCTGTGTTCCATAATTTTGTAGGTTATATAATCATGCTTTTGTAAAACTGTATAACATATTCTATGATATTCCAGTATTTCTCTTGCCACACAATTCAATAAAACTCTATACATATATTCTATAAAACCGTATAATTTTCATGCTCTGATCAAATACTATAATATACTGATAAAATGTCTAATAATACTGGCATAACATGTATTCCCCCTACCTGACTATTTGGGTTCTAAATACTATTTATAATTTCATGTATGCGGCGTTTACAATTTTCAACTCCCTGAAACAACACTCATATAATTCCTAGTCACACAACTAAATTTACCAAAGTAATTATCATATTCATATTTCCCCAACTCCACATATTCAGCATTTCTAAACTATAATTTACCTGAGTTCCTAGAAATATACCCGCTGGGGTCCTTAACTCATACTTGCAGGGTCCCAAAACACCCTAATCCTGAAAACATAATACCTCCGTTTTACTCCACAAAACTCCAGTATATTCCCATACAACACAAAATCTAAACTCAAATAAGCTTGGTAATGCTGAAAATACTATTCAACTTACCCTGGTTTTGGGATGATACCCAAGTTGGCCTAACTAGCAATCTACGCCAACAGACTTAAAGAGAATCTTCTCAGGAGTAGCATGGCAGCTTCCAATCGTTGAACCGGTGAAGAACAAAACTGGAATCATAGAGAGAAGGGGAGAGGGATGGGTTTTAGAGAGAGAAGGGATTTTATGCTTGAATTTCTTGCTGAAAACTGAGTTGGGCCTATTTATAAAATGCGGATTCATCAAGGAGACATGTCACCTTATTAATGAGTCCTTGAAGGGAGTTTATTGACGAACTCGAATTCCTCATCGACGAACTCGACTTGCTAGTTGACGAACTTTAGGCTCTAGTAAACCCCTCTCGGTAAGTTCTCGTCAATGAGACACGTGTCCACGTCAACGAGCCCAAGAAATATGCTCTTCAACGAGCACCCTGCGTTCATCAACGAGACCCTATGAATCCCTTTTGAAATTTTCCTTTTCCTCTCTTTTCTTTTATTATTTATTTACTATAATTTTTTGGGTTACTAGAGTTTAATTGTGGAAAAAGAATTTCTATTGTTTTATTTTAATTTTTTAGAAAATAAAAAACTAGTTAGTTAATTTTTCAACAACTTTTGCATGAAATGAATGAAAAGTAATGAAAAATATTGACATTATTTTCTTGTGGAAATAACTTTAATTTTCAAATCTTATTTTCAAATAATTACAAAAGTATCACGTTGTTTTCTAATTTTCTAAATTCATATAGTAAAGTTAGAAAAAATATATTTTTTTTATTATTTTTCTAAATTTCTAACTTTTAGTTTATGTATGGGAGACTAGAATTGGGATTTTGGATTTTAATTTATGTGATATTGAGTTTTATTTTACAAGTACATAAATTGAAATCCAAAAATTCATGATGCTAAATACTACCTTATAAAATTTTTGCAAAAAAATTTAAAAAATAGTTGTCTTTCTTGTAGTTATTTTAAAATATAGAAGTAAAAAATGAAAAAAATATTTTAAGAAACTAAACAAGCTCTCTATTTTCTATCTTTGGAATGCAAATCTTGAAAACTAAAAAATAAGCTAATTTTTTTTATAATTATTTAGAAAACTAAAAGATAAAAATGGAAAATTTTTTCCACAATTAGTTGTGCAAAATAATTTTTATTTTTGATTTTAATTTTTTAGAAAAAAATCAAGTTAATTTTTTATTTTTACAATACTTGTATGAAATAAATAAATAACAGTTCTTGTGGAAATAGTTATATTTTTTCATTTACAATTTTTTTAAAAGTACAAAAATATTGTCACCTTACTTTTAAAGATTTTTAATATATATAAAAATGTTGAAAATTATATTTTCAAGATTTTTAATTTTTATTTTGTGCACGAGTATGAAATTTGGATCTTACAATTTAATCATATGGATTATGTATTCTGTCCGCCCCCGCCCCCCCAAATCTACATAAAATTAAATTCAAACCCTAAAATCTACAATCTCAAATACTACCTTATATAATTTTATAAATTTTATTTTGATAATTATTAAGAAAAAAATTTGGTATGCATGTTCAAAGTGTGTGTGTGTGTGTTCGAATGTGAATGTATTTATTTACTGCAGTTTACGGAAGAAATTAATGTTAATAAAGTAGGGGAGTGAGATTGGTAAGTGGGTGTGTAGATGGTTAGATCCGCCGCTGAGTCACGAGATAAAAGCAAAGGCATAGAACTCGGTAGGTCTTGGCCTGGGCCACCCTCTCAATTTCAGCTACAACTCAAGGGGTCCCATCTATAAAACTCACCACCCTCACATGGACTGAGAGAGAGAGAGAGAGAGAGAGAGAGAGAGAGAGAGAGAGAGAGAGAGAGAGAGAGAGAGAGAGAGAGAGAGGTGAGGCTCATATATTTTTGCATGGAATGAGGCGTAAAGTGATTTCCTGTCCTTGACCTTTCCCTCTTTCCCATTACACACAGAAAATTTAAAGAAAAGAAAGAAAAAGAGAGTGGGGAAAGATGTTGTGCATGCTAGGGTTTGTCTTTCTCTTCCTTTTGTTTTATCAAAAACTATATACACATTCTCTTATAAATCTGATTTCTAGGCGTAGGTAGTTGGGGGTTTGTGTTTGTAGGGTTTTATCCCGTTAGGCCTTGTTTGTTTCCACAAATAACGCAAATCCAAGGCCATCCACTATTTGGGGGACAAATATTCTCTCCCCGCAGTATGAGGTCGAGTCTGTACGTGTGGCCCATGCCATGCTCCCACTCTCCTATATCTATCACTGTTAATCACTTCCCAATCTCTCTCTCTCTCTCTCTCTCTCTCCATATATATATATATATAGTAGTTATTTTCCAACATGCATACGTCACTTTATCCTTATTGCCATCTGTCTCCTATCAATTCATATTCCAATTTTATACCCCCAAATTGATAATTGGCATGGTGATACAACACTTAGGTCCCCATCCCGCCCTCTCTCTCTCTCTCTCTCTCTCTCTCTCTCTCTCTCTCTCTCTCTCTCTCTCACACACACACACACACACACACACACACACACACAAAGTTTAAGCTATTGGATATTAGACCCATCTAATCCTTGCACTAGCTAATTATATAGGTCCATCTCCAACTTGTGGTATATTAGAGTCCCTTAATTTGTGCTTATATTATTTTAGCATCTATTTATTTTATAGGTTAATTTTAATTAAATTAAATTAACCACTCTTAATTATTTTATATGAGATTATTTGATTTTTAGGTCCCAAATTTTGATTTGAGTGGATAAGGTAAAATTTTTATATTACATTTCATCCAAATACCCACACAAATTCAAATTTTGGATTTGAACTTAGGTCGGCTCCAACTATTGAGTTAAAGTATATTTGATGTTACGGAATAAGAGATATGACATGTTAAAGCTTGGAGACACCTCTAAGCCTCCTTGTGTAGGTTAGATGTATTCTATCCCTCAACACTTCCTCCCCCACCCATGCCCTATCCACTGATCAACTCTAGTTAATGAAGTTTAAATGATAAAAACAAAAAGAAAGAGAAGAAGAAAGGAACAAAAGTACTTTAATGAAATTTTGATTGATATACGGTAGGTGTCAAAGGTATATGGGTAGGTTTGATGGAGGTGAACGGCCCCCGTGCCATTGTCGTCAAAAGAATGTGTGTGTGTCTGGTGTGGGAATGAGGGAGATCCAACAAGAAATAGAGAAAGCAACGCAGACACGTTATAATTAAAAGAGTCCCATCACCTTACCCTAAATCACATTAATTAATAGTAATGATTGAGGATATTCATGCATCATATGTATCAAGTCAAAAGCATCCTGAGATGAAGATAAGAAACATTTGCATAATGGACAAATTGAAAAGTAGTGTATTCCTGCCTCTACTATTTATTCTAGCTTTTAAATTATAACAATTTTCTTTCTTTTTATCCAACTAGGTTGGCTCAAGTGATAAGGACGACTTATGACTTTGGTGACCTTAAGGTCACAAGTTCGATTCCTTATTGAGAGTGTACCCAGATGAATTGCTAGTAGTGCATCAATGGGTGGGCAACTTTCACACCCCTCTCAATTTGGTATCACACCATAGTATCCAAAGTGATACGATAGTGAATAGAGTCTTTGGGTTATAAAATAATAATAATAATAATAATAATAATAATAATAATAATAATAATAATAATAATAATAATAATAATTTTCTTCTTTTTTTTTCTAAAAAAATTAGTTATACATTATACAAAGTATTTTTTTTTCCCTTATAAAAGGATGGTGTACATTTGAGACCCTTTGAAATAGTTGACTAATCCACTAAAACAATAGATCCACCTTTCTATTTTTTTGCACTTAAATATGAAGGTATTGTCTCAAATAAAAAGTGAAAGTCGAAAAATTCAAATCGTGACATTTTAATTAAGAAAATCTTGAGTTTACCATTTGAGGCATCCTTGAAAAAGTATTACCTAATCCTACCCAGACAATTGACAATTTGAACTTTAATCCAAAAAAAAAATGCTTTAGATGATGTTTTGACTAACTTTATTTGGAATGAATTTATGTTCAAAAAATTTCTAACTTCAAAGATATAATCAATTTACCAATTAATTCTTTAAAACTAATTTATAAAATTATTTTTAATTAAAGGGCTCTATGGGTTTTGTTATATTGGAATCAGAGTTATGATTAATTACAAATTAATATGTACCAGCCCATTCGGTATGCATATCATGAGCCAACCTTGTTCAAAATATGTGTTCTACTTGTCTATGATCACTTTCTAGTGCTAGTTGTGTGGGTAACCACCATGCAAACAATATTATAGATTTTATTCATTGGGTAAAGCAATGCTTTAGGGGAAAATAGGAGTATGACTTCTTGATCATATGGTTATTTCCTTGTGTTCAAGTAGGAATTGCATAGAAGCTTTTTAGGAGAGGGTAATTATTCATCAATCTTGTAAAACTTATGTAACACCCCATCCCGTCACGTGTGCCTGGGGTGCTACTTTAGTGCCTTCTGTGTTCTTGATACCATAATCATTAAACATAAATGCAGCAAAAATAATGAAACATTCACCAAACATACCTTATCAGAGTTCTAAGTCCTTTCATACATATAAGTTCCCAAACATCCATATTACAATCCGAGCCAAAACTGGACAACTAGTTCGGTCCATACAACCATAATACATATTCATTAACTTACAACATGACTTACATACACCCGAGACCATACAAATCTTCCCAAAAAGACTATTCTAACTTTCACCCCCCTAACGCTGCTAAGCATGATGCCTGTTATTTCTTGAAAAGATGATTTGTATATTGGGGTGAGATACTTCTAAGTAAGGGTGATCAAGTTAATATCAATGTATGAGCAACATGCATTAGTGTTTACAGAAAGACATTCATTCTTCATATAATCGAAAATAACTATCTTTACATCATACGTACTTATACGGTTGAAAATAGTCCATCACATAACATCATTTATATAAATATACAGATATGCATAAAAGACACCTCCTAGGACTAATGCCTTGTATAACCCGCGTGGTTAGGGTTGTGCGGCTCGAAGGCTAGACTAAGCCCAGGGTGATCAACCCAGACAAAGTCAATATACATCCGCATCATAACTCTGGCTACACAGGCATCCGAAATTTTACTTGCGTGACCCACTTGCACTACCGTATCCTGAAAGTCCGGGCTTGCAGGTATAATACACCCTCTAACGAGGCTAATTGGCATAGAACCACCCACAACACTCTCACAGTAGAGTGTGAGCGCACATGGTCACATACGTAATTTCTAACAACGATACCGTGCTCATAACATAATGGTCTATCAGGGTTCCTAAAGCATATCATGCAATTTAAGTAATAAAACCATATAAATATTCCTTTCATATAAAACTTGACATAATACAAAACTCATCCCTCGCAACCATCATACATATAAAACTCGGCCCTTGCGACCATCATATAAATCTCCTTGCGTTTCTATAAATAGTTCCAGTATTTCACAAACATTCATCATTTCAGTTATGAAATAGTATATACATATCATTCACATGCCACACAATTTCCTGTACTTTGAATATAGCCTATAGGCAACCATGAAAACATAGCATATGTAGTTTAAAACATAAAACCGAACTTTCCACCGTTTATTTTACTGAAAATACCATAACATATATCGTAAGTTTGAAAACAAATCTTTTGAACAGTTGGTTTTAGAAACTTCAACTGAAAACCTGAATACACTTACTTCATAAACATTTCAAACGGTTCAATTTCATTCAAAACATTGAATTAACTTAATCCACTTACCTATTTTTGAAAAAGAATTTGAAACGCTCAAAAATCGAACCCTAGCTTTTTTTTCATGAGATCAAGAATTTGCTCTGCTAGGATTGTAGATGTTCACCCCTGATCCTCATGGTAACTTCCGATCATCGATTCGGGCGACGAATAACAAAGAAACCAAAGAGAGAGAGAGAGAGAGAGTGGGTCATGGTTCTAGAGAAAAAGAGAGAGGGAGAGAGAATTAGATTTCTTAATGAAGAAGCAAACAAAAAATCCTATTTATAGACTCTTGACCTGGTTAAATTTGTTGACGAAGTGATGCCTTCATTGACGAGTTACAGAAGGTCATTCGTTGACGAACCTCTTCTTTTGTCGACGAACCCTAGCCTGATATTTTCCAGCCGTTCTGGATCTCTTCATCGACAAGGGTTTGGATTTCGGCGACAAACCACATAAGGGCCTTCGTCAACGAGAACCTGGACCTCGTCGACGAAGCCTGCTGCTCCCCTTTGTAAAATTTTCCTTCCTTATTTTTTAGGTTTGCCCTCTACAATCTCCCCTCCTTTTAAAAATTTTGTCTTCGAAATTTGCCAACTATTTTCTATCACATCATCTGAACTATACTGCTCCAACTCTAGGAAGAGCCGACGGCCTCCCACATAGCAGGCCCGTCCTAAATTTATTATTTGCCCTCACTTATGGTGGAGGAATACCGTAGTTACACATAGTGTCTCGAAAATTTACAATACAATACATAATTCTCCTAGAGACTAACCATACATAAACTCATAAACAACTAACAAGCTAAACATACCTACCTTACCTGACCTACATATAAAACTAATATATACTTGTTCAATCATTCCAGTCTATCTAACACTGATCATCACTAAAAAACTATGGGTACTTTTGGCGTATTTCTGTCTCTAGCTCCCAAGAAGCCTCCTCGACCGCATAATTGCGCCATAGTACCTTCACTAATGGTATTTCCTTCATACGTGACTTTTGTACCTTCTGATCCAAAATCTGAACTGGTACCTCCTCGAAAGTGAACATATCCCCGATCTTTAATGGTTCATAGCTGATCACGTGCGTATGATCTAATATGCACCTTCTTAGCACTGATACATGGAAGACGTTATGAACTCTAGACGGTGGTAACGCTACTCGATAAGCGACTGGACCAATCCTTTCCAGGATCTCAAACAGCCCAATGTATCAAGGACTCAGCTTTCCTTTCTTTCCAAACGTCATCACTCCATTGGAGCAATCCTCAAGAATACCATATCCTTGATATCGAACTCTAGCATCCGTCCGCAAGTATCTGCATAACTCTTTTGTTGACTCTGTGCTGCCTTTATCCTCTTTTTGATAAGTTTGATCTTTGTAGAGGTTTACTGAACTAATTTTAGTCCCAACACTTGTCATTCGCCTACCTTGTCCCAGTACAATGGAGATCGACATCGGCGACCATACAAGTCCTCATATGGTGTCATCTCAATATTGTCCTGATAGCTGTTATTATACACGAACTCGACTAACGGCAGATACCTAATCCAACTACCACCAAAATCTAGTACACATGCTCGTAGCATATCCTCCAAAATCTGAATGGTTCTCTCGGACTGTCCGTCCATCTGCAGGTGAAACACGGTACTGAAGGTGAGTTGAGATCCAAAAGCGTCTTGTAAACTCTTCTAGAAACGAGAGGTGAATTGTGGATCTCAATCTGAAACTATAGAAACTGGGATGCCATGAAGTCGTACTATCTCTTGCATATAAAGCTTTGCCAGCTTGTCCATGGAATAACTGATCCTGACCGAAACGAAGTGCGTAGTCTTCGTCAACCGATCCCCTATAACCCAAATAGCATTCTACCCATGTACCGCCGAAGGCAATCCCGACACAAAGTCCATTGAGATATGCTCCCACTTCCACTTTGGAATGTAAAGTGGTTGTAGTGGTCCTGTTGGCCTCTGGTTTTTGGCCTTCACCCACCAACACATCAGGCACTGCTCTACGAAATGGGTGATCTCTCTTTTCATGTTAGACCACCAAAAAGAACTTCGCAGATCCTTATACATATTTGTTCTTCTTGGATGTATTGTAACACCCCAATCCTCTACGTGGGTCCGGAGTGCTACTAATCCATTCATTTACCTGATAATTCACATTCTAATATCATTTATGCAGCGAAAAACATAACTATAATCTTCCAAAAAATATAATACAAAAATTTTCTAAATCTACCTACACACCATAATAAATGATGCTTCCACCTGTATTCACATATATACATATCTCCAAAAAATAACCTACACTTCTAGTATTCACAAACACCAGTATGTTTCAAAACCACCCATTTCTTAGAAGACTTAAAATATCAAACATAAAACATTAAATATTTACATCTCAAAATATTATCAAAATTATACCCTTTTCCTAAAAAGTGCTATAATAGCATGAGCTCTCTGAGCTCGATCTCATGGAGGTCGTGAAAAAAATAAGTTCATATTCGGGTAAGACACATCTCAGTAAGGGAAGAAACAATATATTAAAACAGTGTGTGGCTAACATGAGTTTGTATATAACATATTATTCATCATTTGTAAATCATTAACATAATTTTTGAAATTATTTTCTGATCCTATTCAAACACATGTAAGATATTTTACCCATGAAATTACCTAAGGATAGGGGTGATTACCCGCCCATACAAGTAGAACCCCTATGCTCTGATACATAAGGCAACCCAAAGGACACAACCAAAGCATACCAGGGCACTCACCTTAGTCAGTAAGCCCTCAGGTGATAGATTAATCTCTTACACAAATAGTTCATACAAAATTGTACCGACGAAAGCTCCCAAGAATAGGGAAATATACATGCCTATATAAGTAGTTTCCCTCTGCACTACCATGTTATGCAGCCTAGTGCCACACTTGATACAACCAGGGCACTCGCCTTTCTCAGCAAGTCCTCGGGCGAAAAGTTTGCCTCGCCCAAACGTAACATGTTCTACTAGCATAAATACTGATAATACCATAATACATTATTTTGTTTGCCATTATTCTGCATTTCTCAACTATTCATGTTTTCATCTTTTACTTTTCATTTCATTTCACTTTATGTGACTCTTTCCCGTTTTACATTGTTCATATTTCACATTTCATTTTCGTTTCATTCATTTCCATTTTCATTTCATTTCATTTCATACCTAGCATATTTCAGCTGTTTTGCCCAGCATCTTTCAACTATTTTACCCAACATTTTTTAGCTATTTTACCCAGCATCTTTAAATATTTTACCCAGCATTTTTCAGCTGTTTTACTTAGTATTTTTCAGCTATTTTACATTGTTGCATTAACACTCACATGCAGCATACTTCATATAACATTTTCATACTCATTTCATTTCCTGTATATCATACATATAACGTATTTCTATACAGCATTCCTATTTACTCATGCCACACTATTTAGCAGTAAAATTCATATATATATTTCCTATAAAATAAGTCAAGCCACATTTCACATTCACATACTATAAAAATACCTTTAATTTCTTACATAATTATTCTGAAAAATATTTCACTTTCATCAGTTCAATTTCACATATAAGTATCTAATAAAATAGCCCTAGGTTCAGAAAGCATAATTTAAAGGATTGACATTTTAAATCCAAATTGAAACATATACACGTATATATAACACAATTCATTTTTTACTAAATTCATAAAAATTCTGGTTTAATATATATTTTTCCCCTTATCTGGTTTCTTGAACTACGGCAATAGGGACCCTGAAAAGATGCCTACGGCGCTCACCAAGACCCTAAAATTAAAAGTCTAGTTCCATTAAATTAACCCTAAATAAAATACTATTTTAATATTTCCTAGGCCCATGAATTCCAAATCAATAATTATACCCTCAGATATAACTAATTTACTTATTTTTCCAAATCCCACTCTTTTTGGAGTAGGGCCTAGGAAACCCAAATTGAAAATTTATTCTAGGCAAAATGACGACGACCGCGACTAGAACCGATCATCGATTTAACTGCATATTTAAGGAGAAATTGATAAAATGAGGAAAAATTACCTTTCCTTAGGAGTAGTGCTTAACTGCTCTCACAACAAATGCACTCTAGTAAAAATGTTAGCGGCGGAACTAGGAATCCAACGGCACCTTCCGTTTCTTGATCCACCGCAAATCCGTTGAGAAATTGAGAGAGAGAGAGAGAGAGAGAGAGAGAGAGAGAGAGAGAGAGAGAGAGAGAGAGAGAGAGAGAGAGAGAAGAAGGCGAAGCTGGGGCGTAGGAAAATTTTTAGGGGGGGTGGCAGCCTCTGGATCTCCTGAAGGATAAGCCTTTAGGAGGTTTGCATATATATATATATATAATATTATATTATTTAATTAATAAAATTTTAATTAATTAATTAATTATTTATTTTAATTAATATTATATAAATAGAAATATATATATATATATATATATATGTAAACCTCCTGAAGGCTTATCCTTCACAAGATCAAGAGGCCGCCACCCCCCCTGAAAATTTTCCTATGCCCTAGCTTTGCCTCCGTCTCCGTCTCTCTCTCTCTCTCTCTCTCAATTTCTCAACAGATTTGCGGCAGATCGAGAAATGGAAGGTGCCATTGGATTCCTAGTTTTGCCACCGACATTTTACTGGAGCGAATTTGTCATGAGAGTGGCTTAGGCACTACTCATAAGGAAAGGTAAATTTTCCCCATTTTTTCAATTTCACCTTAAATATGTCGTTAAATTGATGATCGGGCGCCACCACGTGATCCTAGTCATGATCGTCGCCATTTTGCTTGGAGTATATTTCATTTTGGGTTTCCTAGACCCACTCCAAAGCGATAGTGAGATTTGGAAAAATAAGTAAATTGATTATATCTGAGAGTATAATTATTGATTTAGAATTCATGGGCCTAGGAAATATTAAAATAGTATTTTATTTAGGGTTAATTTAATGGAACTAGAATTTTTAATTTCAAGGTCCGGGTGAGCACCGTGGGCCTCTTTTCAGGGCCCTTGTTGGCGTAGTTCAAGAAACCAGGTAAGGGAAAAAATATATATTAAACCAGAATTTTTATAAATTTAGCGAAAAATGAATTGTGGTATATATACATGTGTATGTTTCGATTTGGATTTAAAATGTCAATCCTTTAAATTATGCTTTCTGAGCCTAGGGTTGTTTTATTAGATACTTATATGTGCAATTGAACTGATGAAAGTGAAATATTTTTTAGAATAATTATGTAAGAAATTAAAGGTATTTTTCTAGTCTATGAATGTTAAATGTGGCTTGGCTTATTTTATAGGAAATATATATGAATTTTACTACTAAATAGTGTGACATAAGTAAATAGGAATACTGTGTGGAAATATGTTATATGTATGAGATGCATGATATACAGGAAATGAACTGAGTAAAAAAATGTTATATGATATATGTTGCATGTGAGTGTTAATGCAACAATATAAAACAGCTGAAAAATGCTGGATAAAACAACTGAAAAATTGTTGGGTAAAACAACTGAAAGGTGTTAGGTAAAACAATTGAAAGATATTGGGTAAAAATAGCTGAAAAAAGATGGGTAAAACATTTGAAAGATGCTGGGTAAAATAGCTGAAAGATGCTAGGTAAAATAGCTGAAAAATGCTGGGTAAAACAGCTGAAAGATGCTGGGTAAAATAGCTGAAAGATGTTGGGTAAAACAATTGAAAGATGCTGGGTATGAAATGAAATGAAATGAAAATGGAAATGAAATGCGAAATATGAACAATGTAAAATGAGAAAGAGCCACGTAAAGTGAAATGAAATGAAAAGTAAAAGATGAAAACATGAACAGTTGAGAAATGCAGAATAATGGCAAACAAAATAATGTATTATGGTATTATCAATATTTATGCTAATAGAACATGTTACGTTTGGGGGAGGCAAATTCTTCGCCCGAGTGCTTACTGAGAAAGGCAAGTGCCTTGGTTGTATCAGGTGTGGCAGTAGACTGCATAATGTGCTAGGGTAAAGGAAAACTACTTATATGAGCAGGTAGATTTTCCTATTCTTGGGAGCCTTCGCCGACAAACTTTCGTAGGAACTGTGTGTATACGAGATTAATCTATCACTTGAGAGCTTACTGAGTAAGGTGAGTGCCTTGGTATGCTTTGGTTGTGTCCTTTGGGTTGCCTAATGTATCAAAGCAGAGGGGTGCTACTTGAATAGGCGGATAATCACCCCTATCCTTAGGTAATCTCGTGGATAAAATATCTTGCATGTGTTTGAACAGGACCAGAAAATGATTTTAGAAATTATCTTAATGATTTGCAAATAATGAATAATATTTTATATACGAACTCATGTTAGCCACATGCTATTTTAATATATTGTTTCTTCCCTTATTGAGATGTGTCTCACCCGAATATGAACTTATTCTTTTCGGGACCTCCACGAGATCGAGTTGTTATAGCACTTTTGAGGAAAATGGTATAATTTTGATAATATTTTGGGATGTAAAAATTTTATGTTTTATGTTTTAAGTCTTCTGAGAAATGGGTGGTTGTGAAACATACTGGTGTTTGTGAATACTAGAAGTGTAGCTTATGTTTTGGAGATTTGTATAATGTGAATACAGGTGGAAGCATCGTTTATTATGGTGTGTAGATAAATTTAGAAAACTCTGGTATTATATTTGTTGGAAGATTATAGTTATGTTTTCCGCTATATAAATAATATTAGAATGTGGATTATCAGGTAAATGAATGGATTAGTAGCACTCCGGACCCACGTAGAGGGTCGAAGTGTTACATGTACTGTATATAAAGAGCAATGTGCCTCTTCTAGGATGGTATGTTTAATCTCTTCATCACTAGGAACGTAGATCCGGGTGTGAAATCTCAACAACCCTTCATCAAAGACATTAAAGTTTGTGGTTAACCCATCCTGTATTCCACTCACAATCTCTGCCAGCTCTACATCTTTCATCTGTGCTAATCTAATCCTCTCCTGTAAGGTTTGTTGCACTACCAGGCTAGCAACGAATTCCTGGTGTTGAATTTCCTCTACTAACTCTACCCCGAACCTTTCCAGGTCCATCCTGATCTCATACTGAATCCCAGTCGTTAAAACTGATGCAGACACTGACTTCTGAATTAAAGCATCTGCTATCACATTAGCTTTCTCGGGGTAGTAATTAGTAGTACAGTCGTAGTCTTTAATCAATTCAAGCCACCTGCGCTGCCTCATATTCAACTCCTTATAGGTGAAGAAGTATTTGAGACTCTTATGATCAGTAAAGATCTCACACTTTTCACCGTATAAGTAGTGCCGCTAGATCTTTAGTGCAAATACCACTGCTGCTAGCTCTAAGTCATGTGTAAGGTAATTCTTCTTGTACTCCTTGAGTTGATGAGAAGCATACGCAATAACTTTCCCCTGTTGCATCAAAACACACCCGAGCCCTTTTTGGGATGCGTCACTATATATCACGTAATCACCATCCCCTGATGGAATGGTCAACACTGGGGCTATGACTAGACACTGCTTCAACTCCTGGAAGCTATGCTCACACTCACTAGTCCAGTCAAACTTGCTATTCTTCCTCGTAAGTTGTGTCAAAGGACCTGACAGCCTAGAAAAACCCTCGATAAATCGGCGATAATACCGTGCTAAACCCAAGAAACTTCTGATTTCATGTATATTTAGTCTCGCCCAGTTTACTACTGCCTCTACTTTGCCCGAGTCTATTGGTATTCCTTCCTTGGACACTACATGTCCTAGAAATGCAACATATTCTAGCCAAAATTCGCATTTCTTGAATTTAGAAAAAAATCTCCTCTTTGAGTACCTGAAGTACTAGTCTCAAATAAGCTTCATGCTCTACAGGAATCCTCGAATAAATCAAGATGTCATTAATAAATACCATCACGAAATGATCTAAGTACGCGTGGAACACCTTATTCATCAAATCCATAAATGTTGCAGGCGCATTCGTCAAACCAAATGACAGAACCAAAATTTTATAATGGTCATACCGAGTTCGAAAGGCTGTCTTCGATACATCTTCTGACTTCACATTCAAATGGTGATACCGAGATCGCAATTTTAATCTTAGAGAAAACCTGAGTACCCTTTAGTTGGTCAAACAGGTCATCGATACGCGGTAACAGGTATTTTTTCTTTACTATTACCTTGTTAATTTCTTTATAGTCGATGCACATCCTCATCGACCCATCTTTCTTCTTCACGAACAACACCGGCGCTCCCTAGGGTGATACGCTCAATCTAATGAAACCATTATTTAGAAGTTCCTGCAGTTTCTTCTTTAGCCCTTTTAGTTCAGTCATAGCCATTCGGTACAAAGCCTTAGAGATTGGCGCCATCCCTGAAGTCAACTCAATGGAGAAATCCACCTCACAATCCGGAGGTAACCTTTGTAAGTCTTCAGGATAAACATCCGAGAACTCACGTATCACTCGAATATCCTCCAGCTTCAGTCCCTTCTTTGGTGCTTCTTTCACACATGCTAAATACCCCTGTAAAGACTTCAGCAGTAATCTCCTTGCCCAAATCACTAAAAGAATCCATGGTGGAGAGCGCACACACGACCCTTCAAATTTAAATTCTTGCTCCCCTAGAGGCATAAATACCTCCTCCTTCTTGTGACAGTCTATGCTTGCATAATTGTAGTCTAGCCAATCCATCCTTAGAATAATGTGAAATCCATGCATATCAAATGCGATTAAACTAGCAAGCAACCTTCTCCCCTGAATCTCCACTGGGTAGTCTTTAACCACCTTACTGCATACAATAATCGACCTTGTCAGCGTGGCCTCACTTAACTTAACTCCTAACGGCTGAGACTCTATCTCACATACCTTAATAAACCCCTTTGATATAAACGAGTGGGTTACACCTGAATAAAAAAGCATAACAACTTTATGGAAAAACACATAAATAATACCTGCAACTATGTCTCCTGCGTGCTTGGCATCACCTGGCGTCATATAGTACACCCATGCCTGGGCTGTATTTCCTTGATGACCACCTCAGGGTGCCAAATTCCCCTCCCATACTCCTGCTGCTAAGGTGGGTACTTTAGTTTCACGTGATAGTCCCACACCTGATGCCCTGCCACATCACACCAGTAGCAGATTGTTCTAGCCCTACACTCGCCCCAATGATTCTTATGGCATCTAAGACAAATGGCATTTTGAGAACACCCCTGAGAGGCTCGAGATCCCATCTCCTATCACTGACCTATAAAATTATTGGGTTGCTTCCACACACTCTGGCTGGAACTAGACTGAGACCCATGGGGCACGGGCCTATTCTTCTGGTTTGCCTCTCTCTCCCCTTCCTATATGCTAGCCTCCATCGCCATGGCTCTATCCACTAGTTTAGTAAAGCTCTAGATCAATAACGCCACCACCTATGTGTGTATTGCCTGCTTTAGCCCTCTCTCAAACATTTGAGCCTTTTTTGGCTCATCCAAGACCATATGTCGAGCGAATAGGGATAGCTCCACAAATTTGACCACATACTGCTACACCAACTAGGACCCCTGCATCAAATGCAGGAATTCCGCTGCCTTCGCCTCTCTAGTGGTAATGGGGAAGTATCTACTAAAGAAGACTTTCCTGAAATGACTCTAGGTAGAAGATGCATACCTTGGCCACTGTTCCTCCACCAGCTTAGGTGATCTCCACCATCTATTTGCCTCTCCCACCAGTTTAAAGGTGGAAAACCTTACTTTCTGCTCCTATGTGAACTCCAGCACACCCAACATTTCCTCCATTTCCTGAATCCAGTCTTCTGCCGCAATTGCGTTTGGTCCTCCCGAGAATGCAAGCGGATTCATCCAAGAAAACTACTGGAACATGCAGCCTCTATCAGCCGCTAGCTGATCCTATTCACGAGAATCCCTCTAAATTTCCTTCCTAGCTTGGCGTGCTATACTGTGTAGTACATTCAAGGCCTCAACGTCATCTTTGCTAAAGGCGTCCATATAATTGTCCCCTCTAGACAAGACCTCCCTTCCCCTAGGTTCCATCTTGAAGATAGGATAGAAACAGACTTAGAAATTCCACATTCATCATGGTCAATACAAATATGGAATGACTAATAGTTAAAACATACAAGTTTGTAGTTTAAAGAAATCACTTATACATTACTGCTACAAAACTACCAACGTATCGGCCCCTAATCATAATGCCAACACTACATACATACTTTTCCCACCTATCATTCCCAACCTATGTTTCTGAGCTCCAGTCCCTCAACCTAGAAATGAAACCATCAATGGATTTACCATGATTTTCCTAAAATCATCACTCCATGAAAAACATATAAGACCGTCGAAAGATCACCGTCCCTAAGCTTCCAAACTAAAACCTGACTCAACATACCCATTCTTATTCTTAACTCATCTCAACCTATACTCTAGTAATTATTATTGATAAAGTCTATAGAACCTAGAAAACCTAGGCTCTGATACCACGTGCAATGCCCCATCCCACCACATGGGCCCAAGGTGCTACTTTAGTGACTTTTGTGTACCTGATACCATAATCAATAAACATAGATGCAGCGGAAAGAATGAAACATTCACCAAACATACATCACCAAAGTTCTAAGTCCTTTCATACATATAAGTTCCCAAACATCCATATTACAATCTGACCCAAAACTAGATAACTAGTTCAGTCCATAAAACCATAATACATATCCATTTACTTACAACATAACTTACATACACTTGAGACCATATAGATCTTCCCAAAAATACTATTCTAACTTTCACCCCCCTAACGTTGCTAAGCATGATACATGTTATTACCTGAAAAGATGATTTGTATATTGGGGTTAGACACTTCTCCAAAAGGGTGATCACGTTAAAATCAGTGTGTGGGCAGCATGCATTAGTGTTTATAGAAAAACATCCATTCTTCATATAACCAAAAATAACTATCTCTACATCATACGTACTTATAAGATTGAAAATAATTGTTTCATCTTCTTGACATAAATAGTTCATTAATCACATTACATCATTTACATAAATATACGGATATGCATAAAAGAAACCTCCTGGGACTAACCCCATGTATAACCCCTGTGGTTAGGGTTGGGCGGCCTGAAGGCTGGACTAAGCGTGGGTTAATCTACCCAGACAAAGTTAACATACATCTGCGTTATAACTCCAACTACGCAGGCATCCACAATTTTACTTGCGTGACCCGATTGCCTTACTGTTCCCTGAAAGTTCAAGCTTATATGTATGGTACACCCTTTACTGAGGCAAATCAGCATAGAACCACCCACAACACTCTCACAGTATAGTGTGGGCACACATGGCCACATACATAAATCCTAGCAACGATACCATGCTCATAACATAATGGTCCATCAGGGTTCCTATAGCATATCATGCAATTTAAGTAATAAAAGCATATTTCATTTTCCTTTCATATAAAACCTGACATAATACAAAACCCAGCCCTCGCGGCCATCATATAAATCTCCATGCGTTTCCATAAATAGTTCCAGTATTTCACAAACATTCATCATTTCGGTTATGAAATAGTATATACATATCATTCACTTGCCACAAAATTTCTTGTACTTTGAAAATAGCCCGTAGGCAACCATGAAAACATAGCATATATAGTTTAAAACATAAATCGAGCTTTCCACCATTCGTTTTACTGAAAATACCATAACATATATCCTAGCTTTGAAAACAAATCTTTTGAACTGTTGGTTTTAGAAACTTCAACTGAAAACCTGAATATACTTACTTTATAAACATTTCAAATGTTTCAATTTCATTAAAAACACTTACTTAACTTAATCCCTTTGCTTATTTCTAAAAAAGAATCCAAAATGCTCGAAAACCGAACCCTAGTTTTATTTTTTTTTCATGAGATCAAGAATCTGCTTTGCTAGGATTGTAGATATTTACCCCATGATCCTTGTAGTAACTTTTGATTGTCAATTTGGGCGATGAATGATGAAGAAACCGAAGAGAGAGAGAGAGATTTAGATTTCTTAATGAAGAAGCAAAAAAAAAATGCTATTTATAGACTCTTGATCCGGTCAAATTCGTCGACGAGCTATAGAAGGCCGTTTTTCGACGAACCTCTTCCTTCGTCGACAAACCCTAGCCTGATATTTTCAAGCCATTCTAGATCTCTTCATCAATGAGGCTTTGAATTTTGGCAACAGACCACATAAGGACCTTCGTCGATGAGAACCTAGACCTCGTCGACGAAGCCTGCTACTTTCCTTTGTGAAATTTTCCTTTCTTATTTATTTTCCTTATTTTTTGGGTTCAAGTCTCTACAACTTTGTTATTGTAAACATATATACTTTACTTACTCTCATTATGTTTGTGCAATTTTTGTACACTTTCTTGGAATACAGTGACAAGGACTTAGTTGTTAGCCATGTAGCAAACAAAAAAATAAGGGTACAAATCACTTATCATCCAACCATTTGAGGAATTAGAAGGGACCATCTAGAAAAGATCAAAGGGAAAAAGTCAACTATATTAATTTGGCTCCCTAGTGTTTAGAAACTTCTCAAATTGATGTTTAATGACTTTTTTAAAATATGATTAGGATTAATGTCCTGAATTTATTATTTATAACTGTATAATTGTTGATGCCCATTTTGGCCCATGGGTTATTACTTAGGATCAATGAGCCTAAAGCGATGCCCTATTTTCAATTGGGAGCCTCTCAAGAGCCTTTTGCAATTTTAACGAGTATAATTGAGGGATCACAATGCTTCTTTGGGGCCTTAATTCTACAAAAATAAGGCTATTAGTGATAGTTTCAAATCGTCACTAATAAAACAAAACCATCACTAATACTTATTAGTGATGGCTTGATCAGTATTAGTGACAGTTTGAAATTAGTCGCCAAATCTGCTGTTACTAATACTTATTAGTAATGAATTCATAAATCGTCACTAAAAATGTAGTATTAGTGACAGTTCTATGCTATCACTAAAAGCTTAAGACCGTCACTATAAAATTTACATGTTCTCGACACAAAATCGTCACTAAAGCCCAAGTATTAGTGACGGTTTAATAACCATCACTAATATGACACTATAGTGATGGTCAATAAACCATCACTAATGTTACGCTTTTAGTGATGGTTATTAAAACCGTTTTAGACACCTTAATTTTAACCATGCCACCCCAGAAAAACCTAACACGACAAGCCTTGACTTTGAGTCCTAAACAAGCCCTTTGTCAAAATCAAGACCCTAATTTCCCCAATTGAAGTCATTTTGATTCCAAGTAGCCAAGTCCCTTACAAATGTCAAAAAATTAGTTTGAAATTGAGTCTTGTAAATTTTGGATCTGAGTCTTGATCTTCAGGTTTCAAAATAGGTTGTTAGACTGAGTCCTTTTTTATTAATTAGGTTCTTTTGGTTGCAAAATTAATCTCCATTTCCCTTAGGTTAGGTATTACGGTTCAAATCCTAGAAACCCAAAAATTAAGTCCTTTTGAACTAAGGTTCTCTGACTTTGTTTAATTTAAAAATTAGTTTTATTTTCAAAATTAGGTTTTCTTTTATTAGGTTTTCAAAATTAAGTCCTCATAATCAAAGTGTCCAAAATTTTTAGTCAAGTTCTTTAGGTTTTAGAATTTTGTCCTCTCATTTTGAAAGTCCAGTTTTTCGTTTAAGTCTAGGGATTTTGAATTGAGTCATTCAAACTTCTATAGTTGAGTTTTTAGATTTAAATGGAGTCTTTTAAATTGAAGTGTTTAAATTTTAAATTGAAATTTGTAGCATGTGAATCTAGTCTTTCATTTTGGCCAAGGTTTTGTTTGGGTATTAAAGTCAGGTTTTATTAACTTTGGTTTTCATGGGGCAAAGTGGGACTTTGGTTTTTGGGTCAAAATTGGTCCATAAAGAATATAAGAGGTCACGTTTTATTACAACAAAGGGAGCACATGCAATTGAAGTGCACGTTTACACATGGGAGTATACAACAGAGGGGTGCAAAAATAAATGACATTGCATTCTTAAAAGAGATACAAGGAAATGGAAGTTTGGTACAAATAAAGGTTGCATGAAAGAAAACCCCGGGGTACATCACAATACATGCATAAAGAAAATAAATACAAAAACAAATGCAATAAAACACAAGTGAAATTTCCAGTTCTCCAACCTCCAACTTCCATCTAGATTATCAAATCCACCTGCACAGAAAAGAAATAATAAAATCAGTTGCAGTAGAAAAGAAAATACAACAAAAAAAAAAAATTAAAGATACCAAGCCCTCCTATCCTTGAAGGCCACATAGAGGAGCCCTAAAAGCCCACCACTCCTATAATGCCACCTGGATCTCCTGAACCACCTGCGCACAAAAAGGAATTAGTTGGTTAAAAGGAATTTCAAAAATGGAAATGGAAATTCACCTGTGCAAGGAGGAGAGGACACCTGGAAAGCAATATTCCCTCTCTAACAGTCCGTTATAAGGAGTCCCAACACTGTAGCAAGACCTCAGGGAACACAAAATTACCCTGTGAAAATTTAGAGAGAGAAAAAGCATATAGAAACCCTATGAGAATTGGGAGAGAGAGAAAGTTAGAAAAGGGAGGTTCTGCCAAGATAGTGAATCAAAGAGAGGGGGTGGGTTCTGCTAAGTTCATAACAAAAGCTCTGCACCATACAGTTTGGAGAGTAGAGGCAGAATTCTGAACCGTTGAGATTCAGAAACTCAGAAGAAAAACCAAGGAGCCAAACATTCAAGTTAGATCCACCCGAAGCCTAGGAAAAGAAGAAAGGAGGAGAGAAGAGAAAAGGTAACATTTAATTAGCTTGATTCCATTTAATCCATATTGTGGTTGTGTGTGATTGTAGGTGCTTATTCGCTAAGCTTTTGGTTCAAATTCAAACATGAAGCTCATTCTGAAGTTAACTGAGATTCGGATCCTTTGATCCGAACACAAATCTTAACCCGAACCCGGGTCTGAACCCATGACCACGTGACCTGAACCACTTGAACCCAACTGGAGTTCGGGTCTAAGGTCCATCTCAGTTTTAATTAAACCCCCTAGGCTTTAAAGTCTTAACCTAGGCCATGCTTCTAAAAGAGGTGGGGCGGCTCTGTTTAAAATAAATAAATAAAAACTGAAAGGCTCATTTTTAATAAAACTAGATGTAGTGAACTGGGGAATTATGGTATTTAAATAATGGAAGAAGGAGAAAAGGAAATTGTATTTAAACAGGGTCTCGTCGACGAACACAAGTAGTTTATCGACGAGTACACATGAGGGACTCATCAACGGGACGTTTCTCGTCGACGAGAAGATATCGAGAGGCTAATTGCCAATCTCTAAATTTTGTCAACAAGAACAAACGTTCGTCGATGAATGACCTTCTTAACCTTGTCGACGAGGTGACATGGCTCGTCGACGAAGGCCAATGTATAAATATGCCCAAACTTCATTTTTGGCTGAAATTTCATGCGTAGACTTTCCTTTCTCTCTCCTTTTCGGTTCCCTACCCATTTGTCTTAATTTCTGGGTTCATTCTTTACTAGATTGATGATCCGAAGCCACCACGATACTCCTAGGGAAATTCTCTACAAGTTTGCTAGAGTAGATCATCGGTGGGGCTAGTTTGAATTCCATCCCAGATTCAGGGTCAGAATTTTTATTCAATATTTGACTTTTCTGCAGTTGTAGAAAATGTAGTACTCAGAAAAATACTGAATTTCTGTTCTGGGAGATGTTAATTTCAGGGTGTTGAATGGGGAACCATGCGGGTGCAGGACTGATATATTTTAGGAGCTCTTCAGGAATCAGGTAAGAGGATAAACTAAGCTAGTTGTTTTTATAAAAATATACATATAATCTTATAGCATTTAATTTCATGAAATATATATATATATATATATATATATTAACATTATGTTTGGGAAATACTGCTGTAAATGATGATATGTTTTAAATATATGTAATACCCACTTTGTGTGGCATGAGTAGAATTTATTATGAATTAGTATTTTTCTGGGAAAATAATAAATGATACAAAGCCTATTATGATATATCGGCGTACGGGCCAAGAGTTGTTATTATGATATACCGGCTTACGGGATGAGAGTTTTGATATGATATACCGGCGTACGGGCTGAGGATTTATTTGATATGCCGGCATACGAGCCGAGCTTTAAATATGATATGATGGCGCATGGGCCGAGAATTTAATCTGATATGTAATATAGCATACGGGCCATGAATGGTAAAATATGAAATGCCGGCGTACAGGCCGATGATTTTTAGGTTATATATGCAAAATGATATGATAATTATAACTTGGAAATTATTATTATAACATAGCCATGTAACACTGTTTGAAATATGTTATTTGTTATCAGAAGCTAGTTGGCTTGGTTTAGGCTTACATGTGCACGATACCATAGTTATGTGTTCTTGATCATTATAATATTTTGTTATCGCTAACGTACAGGGCAGCATGAGGATGGATAGTCGATATGGTTTATTGAAGTGTTGGTGCCCCTGGGGTATGGACCAAGTTTGGTAGACCCATTGTACTTACAGACATTTGCGTTGACTTGGCAGTGGTCCGCCAGCCATTATTAAGTCCTGTCTTCGGGCCACACAACCCAATCATGTGAGGGTAAGACATGACACCAGCCGACTAACCTTTCAAGGTTGTTTTTGTATTATTATTATATGAGATGAATGGTGTTTATGAAAATCCAGTACTTTCTATCATAATATGATTATATATGTTTCCCAGATATAATACAGACAGTTTCACTAAATATGTTTATGTATGGTTTTATGTGTAACACGGAAATACTTATGTTGCCACACACTGGTATTAGTTTATTTTGCCTTATTGAGAGGTGCCTCACCCGAAAATTATACAACATTTTAGGAGCCCCGGGTAGGAGAGCGGATAAAGCTCCACAACATTAGAGTTCAGTCGTTTTACCCTATCTGAAGGGTAAGTCAGTTGCTAGGTTCTGACAGATTTCTGGGCGGCGACCCTATGCCAATTTTGGACATTTTTGGGTTATGTAAATTTTATTATGTATGTAGTAAACTCTGGTATTGTGTTGAATGGTGGTATGATATATATATATATATATATATATATATATATATGATTTCATGTTTCCTACTGCCTAGGCTTCTGTATTGAATTTATGATGTATCCCTGGTACCCACAGGTTCAGGTTGATTATGATCTGCTAGGTTTATTATATCGGGTTTTATTTATCATGAAAAAAAGAAGAAGAAAGAAATAGTAAATAAGAAGGTCGTTACAGTTTGGTATCAGAGCCTAGGTTGTTAGGTTTTGTAGACTTTAGAGTGAAGCGAAAACGATACTAGAGTATAGGAAAATGTTTTAAGGTTTTGCTTTACAATCTAAAGACAGGACTTCCATGGTGATTTCTATGTTTTTCCTGGGGTGATGATTTCAGGATAACCATAATAAACTATTGTCGGGTTGTGTTGCTAGAATGCAGAACTGAAGTTAGAAATGAGTTGAGGAAGTTAAAATAAGTAACTATGTTAGGTGTGTAAGCTATAAGTATAGGGTTCTTAAGTTACGTTTATTGTTTTCAAGATGGATCTAGTAGGAGGTAGTGCCCATGCGAGTGGCAATGATGGAGCAGGGCCCTCGAGTGCAGCTGGGACTAATTCTGACGCAGTTCTACGTAGTGTGGCTCAACAGGCTTTGGCTGAGATCGCTAGGAGCTTTAGAGAGCATGGAGGTCTGTCTGCAAGCTGCGGGTGCACTATAAAGAAGTTTACTACGATGAATCCTCCAACATATTCAGAAGGAGTTGATCTTGCAGCTGCCGAGAATTAGATGTAGGAGATTGAGAAAGTCTTGGCGGTGCTATAGTGTATGGAGGAATAAAGGGTCCTCTTCGCCACCTATAAATTGACAGGAGAGGCCGAGAGGTGGTGGATTGCTGTGAGACTTTTGGTGCAGCAAAGGATGACGCCAATAGCAATGACATATGACCAATTTAAAGAATTATTCTTTGACAGGTATTTTCTAGCTACTATCAGGGAGGCTAAAGTAGAAGAGTTCCAAAGTCTGAAGCAGGGAGTGTTGTCGGTCCAACAATATGTGGCACGATTTATAGAGCTCTCTTGCTTCACTTCATATATTGTTCCTGATGAGATAAAGAAGGCGAGATAGTTTGAAAGAAGATTGAGGAGAGGCATATACAAGCAGGTGGTGGTGCTAAAGATTCAGGATTTTGCTGAGTTAGTCAACAGAGCGGCCTTGGTAGAGGTTGGTAAGTGTATGGATGCAGAGGAACAAGGACATAAGAAGAGATCTGCATCTTCACGCTACCAGCAAGGTCATAGGTAGGGTCAGTGGAGGAAAGAAAACTATGGTAGAGGGCAGAGATAGGAAACTGGGCATCATAGGGTTCAGACAGTGCAGAGTCCTCCTGTCTATCAGGCTTGTGGGAGGAGGCACTAGGGAGAGTGTCAACTGGGACGAGTTGTCTACTATCGGTGTGGTAGACAGGGACTTATGGTGCCAGACTGCCCGCTACCACCAGATATCGCTCCTGCTCTTAGACCATACTGGGGAGGCTATCAAGCGCCACGTGGAGGCTAGCAAAGAAATATGGCTCGAGCTAGAGTTTTTCTTTGATCCCGGGTGATGCTGAGACGACCGATGACGTGGTGACAAGTATGGTTAGTATGCTTTCCTTTAAAGTTATTGTATTATTTGATTCAGGAGCCACACACTCGTTTGTGTCTCTAGAGTGCACTAGACTATATGGGGCAAAAATACAGTTGTTAGACACTGAATTGTTCGTATCTACATCAACCGAGTCAGCAATAAGGTGTAGTAAGGTGCTCTGGAGTTCTTAAGTTGATATTCAAGGTGAAATTTTATCTGCTGATTTGATAGTGATGGACATACATGGATTTGATGTAATTTTTAGTATAGATTGGCTAGCAGCTAATTTTGCCAGTATAGATTTCCATTCACGAGAAGTGATATTCAGACCTACAGGAAGAGCAGAATTCAGGTTTATAGGGTCACGAGTACAATCCCCGCCTCAATTAGTTTCAGCTATTCAAGCGAGGAGACTACTGCTGAATGGTTGTCAAGGATTCGTGGCCTTTGTGAAAGAAATGTCAGGGAATGAATTGAAACTCATTAGTACGCCAGTAAGGAATTTACAAATGTTTTTCTAGATGAGTTACCAGGTTTGCCACCTGATCATGAGGTAGATTTTTCTATTGATCTGCTTCTAGGGACAGCGCCGATTTTTAAAGTACCTTACCGAATGACGCCAGCAGAATCAGTTGCAATATTTGCTTGATAAGGGTTTTATAAAGCCCATTGTATCTCTGCAGGGAGCTCCAGTATTATTTGTGAAGATGAAAGACGGGTCTATGAGGATGTGTATAGATTATAGGGAGATTAACAAAGTGACGATCAAGAACAAGTATCCTTTATCCCGTATAAATTATTTATTTGACCAGCTCCAGGGTACACGAGTGTATTCTAAGATTGACCTTAGATCAGACTATCATCAGGTGAAAGTGAAAGCAGAGGATGTATCGAAGATAACCTTCAGGACCATATATGGGCATTATGAATTCCTTGTTATGCCGTTTGGTCTGAGGAATGCTTCTGCGGTATTTATGGATTTGATAAATAGAGTTTTTCACTAATATTAAAACCAGTTTGTGTTATTTTTATTGATGATGTACTGGTCTATTCAAAGAGCTATGTGGAGCATGAGACGTATTTGAGGCAGATTCTACAGACGCTCAGGGAAAAGAAGTTGTATGCTAAGTTCAGTAAATGTGAATTCTGGCTTGAGAATGTTGTTTTTTTGGGGCATGTCATTTCAAGAGATGGTATATCTATGGATCCTAGTAAAATTGAGGCGGTAGTGAATTGGGCTAGACTGAGGAACGTCCAGGAGATCAAGAGTTTCTTAGGGTTAGCTAGGTATTACTGTCATTTCATTAAGGGATTCTTAGTGCTATCAGGACCTCTAACACAACTGACTAAGAAGAATGTCAGATTTGAGTGGGATGACAGCTTTGAGCAGAGTTTTTAGGAATTGAAGCAAAGACTTGTCACGACAACAATATTGGTCATCCCGTCAAGGGGCGAGGGTTACGTTATCTACAGTGATGCGTCCTTGAAGGGACTTGGTTGTATTGATGCAGCAAGGCAATATGGTAGCGTATGCTTCTAGGTAATTGAAAGAGTATGAAAAGAACTACCCTACCCATTATCTTGAATTAGTTACAGTGGTACACACATTAAAAATTTGGAGGCATTACTTGAATGGTGAACTGTGCAAAATCTTCTCCGACCACAAGAGTTTAAAGTACTTTTTCACTCAGAAGGAACTGAATATGAGGTAGAGAAAGTGGTTAGAACTCATTAAAGATTTTGACTACACTATCACTTACCACCAAGGGAAGGCGAACGTGATAGTTGATGCTTTGAGTAGGAAGTCTTTGGGAGTAGTGTTGGTAGCTATGGAGATCCAGCATCCGATCATGATGGATCTGGAGAGACTCGGCATAGAGTTGGTTGAGAGTGATTCTCAAGTATGTATTGCCAGTCTGGTGGTGCAGCCTACTCTGTAGGAAAGGATTAAAGCTACTTAGAAGGACGATCTAGAATTAGCAGAGGTAATGGTCAGAGTACAAAGTGGTCAGGGAGAGGAGTTTAGTATCATAGATGACGGGGCTTTGCGGTCCCATTCCAGATTATGTGTTCCTTCTGATGCCGACATCAGGAAGACCATTTTAGAACAGGCTCACAGATCTTTATACACAGTTCATCATGGCAGTACGAAGATGTATAAGGATCTGCAAGAGTCATACTGGTGGAGTTGTATAAAGAAAGAAATTGCAGAGTGTGTAGCCCAGTGTTTAACATGTCATCAAATAAAAGATAAGCACAAGAGATCGGCAAGTCAGTTGTAGCTGCTATTTATCCTAGAGTGGAAGTGGGATCATACATCTATGGATTTTATTTCAGGGCT
Organism: Malania oleifera; assembly: GCF_029873635.1. Classification (NCBI taxonomy): domain Eukaryota; kingdom Viridiplantae; phylum Streptophyta; class Magnoliopsida; order Santalales; family Ximeniaceae; genus Malania; species Malania oleifera. Next base: position 78,172,619 of record NC_080427.1, read on the forward strand.
GCCATTGGCATTGCATGGCCAGAACGCAATTTGGGTGATTGTGGAACGTTTGACCAAGACCACTCATTTTATTCCCATCAAGATCAGATACTCCATGGACAAACTGGCAGAGATATATATTTTGGAGATAGTCTGTTCTCACAGTGTACCAGTGTCTATAGTGTCAAAAAGAGACCCACATTTCACGTCACGATTTTGGAGGAGCTTGCAGGAGGCTCTAGAGTCTCAGTTATCTTTTAGCATGACGTTCCATCCTCAGTTAGACGGACAGACTGAGAGGACAATCCAGATATTAGAAGATATACTTCGAACGTGCGTGCTAGACTTTGAGGGTAGTTGGACTCAGTTTATGTCGCTGGTGAGATTTGCATACAATAATAGTTATCAAGCTAGCATTGGCATGACACCATTTGAGGCGCTTTATGGTAGGAGATTTCGTTCTCCTTTATTTTGGAATGAAATGGGTGAGCGGCGAGTTGTGGGACCAAAGCTTGTTCAACAAGCACATGATAAGGTTCGACTTATCAGAGATAGAATCAGTGCAGCTCAGAGCCAATAGAAGAGTTACGCTGATACCCGCCACAGGGAATTGGAGTTTGATGTTGGTAACAATGTATTTTTAAAAATAGCTCCGTTAAAAGGGGTTATGCGATTTGGGAAGAAAGGTAAACTTAGCCCTAAGTTCATCGGTCTGTTCGAGATTCTAGAGAAAGTGGGGTCGGTTGCCTACAGGCTAGCTTTGCCGCCTGTGTTGTTCAGGATTCATGACATATTCCATGTTTTCATGTTAAGGAAACACATCCCAAACCCTTTTCACGTGATCAGTTATGGTGAATTAGAGCTCAGTGATTCACTAGTTTATGAGAAGGTGCCAATATAGATTCTGGATAGGAAGGAAGAAGAATTATGTAATAAGAAGATTCCTCTGGTGAAAGTCTTATGGATAAATCATGCAATGGAAGAAGCTTCATGGGAGCTCGAAGAACAGATAAGGCAAAGATATCCACAATTATTTAGGAAAATATAAGTAGTAGGTAATGTTTCTTTTGCAGGTACATGTAGAGGTTTATTTAGTGAGTAGTATTTTAGTTTTGGGAGAATTTTATTTTGGTATTTGCAATCTCTCAGGACTTGGAATGTAACCACGATATTCCTCCACCATAAGTGAGGGTAAGTAATAAAATAAGTAGATAGTTTCTTTAAGGGATGATGAATCGTATGAATAACAAATTTCGAGGACAAAATTTTTATAAGTAAGGGAGAATGTAGTGACCTAGGGAATTATGGTATTTAAATAATGGAAGAAGGAGAAAAGGAAATTGTATTTAAACGGGGCCTCGTAGACGAACATAGGTAGTTTATCGACGAGTACACATGAGGGGCTCGTCGATGGGGACGTGTATCATCGACGAGAAGATGCCGAGAGGCTAATTGCCCATCTGTGATTTTCGTCGACAAGAACAAACGTTCGTCGGTGAACAACATTCTTGACCTCGTCGATGAGGTGATGTGGCTTGTCAATGAAGGCCAGTGTATAAATATGCTTAAACTTCATTTTTGGCTGAAATTTCATGCGCAGACTTTCCTTTCTCTCTCCTCTTCGATTACCTACCCTTCTCTCTTAATTTCTGGGTTCATTCTTTGTTAGATCAATGATCTGAAACCACCACGACACTCTTGGGGAAATTCTCTACAAGTCTGCTGGAGTGGATCATCGGTGGGGCTAGTTTGAATTCCATCCCAGATTCAGGGTAAGAATTTTTATTCAGTATTTGAATTTCATGCAGTTGTATAAAATGTAACACTCGGAGAAATATTGAATTTCTATTCTGGGAGATGTTGATTTTAGGGTGTTGAAAGAGGAACCCTGCGGGTGCAGGACTGATATATTTTAAGGGCTCTTCAGGAATTAGGTAGGGGGATAAACTAAGGTAGTTGTTTTTATGAAAATATACATATAATCTTACAACATTTAAATTTCAAGAATATATATATATATATATATATATATATTAGCATTACGTTTGGGAAATACTACTGTAAATGATGATATGTTTTAAATATGTGTAATACCCACTTTGTGTGGCATGAGTAGAATTTATTACGAATTACTATTTTTTGTGAAAATGATAAATGAAACAAAGCCTATTATGATATATCGGCATACGAGCCAAGAGTTGTTATTATGATATACCAGCGTACGGGCCGAGAGTTTTGATATGATATATCGGCATACGGGCTGAGGATTTACGTGATATGCCGGCGTACGGGATGAGCTTTAAATATGATATGACGGCATACAGACCGAGAATTTAATCTAATATGTAATACAATGTACGGGTCGTGAATAGTAAAATATGAAATGCCGATGTACGGGCCGATGATTTTCATGTTATATATGCAAAATGATATGATGATTATAACTTGGCAATTATTATTATGAAATAGCCATGTAACACTATTTGAAATATGTTATATGTTATCAGAACCTAGTTGGTTTGGTTTAGGCTTACATGTGCACAGTACCGTAGTTATGTGTTCATGAACATCATGATATTGTGTTATTGCTATCATATAGGGCAGCGTGAGGATGGATAGTCGATATGATTTATTCAAGTGTTGGTGCCCCTGGTGTATGGACTAGGTCTGGTAGACCCATCGTACTTACAGACATTTTCTTTGACTTGGCATTGTTCTGCTAGCCTTTGTCAGGTCTCGCCTTCGGGCAACACAACCTAGTCATGTGAGGGTAAGACATGACACCAGCCAGCTAACCTTCCAAGGTTATTTTTGTATTATTATTATTATTATATGAGATGAATTATGTTTATGAAAATCTAGTATGTTCTATCATGATATGATTATATATGTTTCCTAGATATAAAACAGACAGTTGCACTAAATATGTTTATGTATGGTTTTATGTATAGCACGAAAATACTCATGTTGCCACACACTGGTATTAGTTTATTTTCCCTTACTGAGAGATGTCTCACCCCGAAATTATACAACATTTCGGGAGCCCCAGATAGGAGAGTGGATAAAGCTCTGCAACATTAGAGTTCAGTCGTTTTACCCTGTCTAAAGGGTAAGTTTGTTGGTAGGTTTTGACAGATTTGTGGGCGGCGACCCTATGCCACTTTTGGACATTTTTGGGTTATGTGAATTTTTATGATGTATGTAGTAAACTCTGGTATTGTTTTGAATGGTGGTATGATATATATATATATATATATATATATATATATATATATATATGATTTCATGTTTCCTACTGCTTAGGCTTCCGTGTTGAATTTCTAATATATCCTTGGTACCCACAGGTTTAAGTTGATTATGATTTGCTAGGTTTATTATATCAAGTTTTATTTATCATGTAAAAAGAAAAAAGAAATGGTAAATAAGTAGGTTGTTACACCAGAGGCCCATTTTCAAAGACCTAGGCCCTGTTTCTAAAAAGAAGTGGGCCGACCCTGTTTTAAAATAGCCTGAGCCTTGTTTTAAAGAAAAGAAGTGGGTCAAACCTGTTTTAAAAAACACAGAGGCCCATTTTTAAAAGATTCAGGCCTTGTTTCTAAAAACAAGTGGGTCGGACCTATTTTAAAATAGCCCGGGCCTTGTTTTAAAGAAAAAGAGGTGGGCCGACCTTGTTTTAAAATAATCAGGGCCTTGTTTTAAAGAAATAAGCGGGCCGGCCCATTTTAAAAAACTAAACCCAAACTTTGTTTTAAAGAAATGAGTGGGCCAACCCACTTAAATACACCCAAGCCCATTGGAACTTTAAACCAACCTAAGGCCTAGTTCCACACGTATCAAGTCCGCACGTGACAGCCATGTGGCTCACTTGGTGTCACCTGGGTTCACACAACCCACTCGGGTTGACTCGTATGGGTCAACCCTAGTTTGACACACCCAACTCACTGAGTCGAAGACGAGGTTACTCATCTTCAACCTTAATTCTATAATCAAACCCTAACTCAAAAACTGAGTTCTAACCCTAATGACATCGAAACCCATATCACGAACAACAAATAATCAATATCCCACCAGTACTGCACACATCACACATAGAAAATGAAAGGGAAAGAGCAGTCAAAGGAACACTTTGCTTTTGGATCGTGTTCACGAAGGAGGTCACCATCTGAGCTTCGCTTTCAAATTCTACCTTTCTTGACCATCTCGGAACAATCAGGCCAGGAATTGAGTTTAGCATCAGTTTCAAGAGGGAATGGTCGAGACTCTGATCTAAAGCCTTGAGGTTTTAGATCACTCACCTCCACTCTATAGACCTATAGAGAGAAATAGAAAGGGTGAGAGAAGACAAAGAGACAAGTTAGTGAGAGAAGAGAGGATGATAGATGGAAGAAATAGAGAGAATGAGAGAGGAAGGAAGTAGAGAGAGGATGACAGATTGAAGAAATAGAGAGAATAAAATAGGAAGGAAGCAGAGAGAGGATAAGAGATGGAAGAAATAGAGAGAATGAAAGAGGAAGGAAGCATAGAGAGAATGAAAGAGGAAGGAAGTAGAGAGTGGATGAGAGATGGGATAAGTAGAGGGAGTGAGAGAAGAGAGGGAGAGAGTTTTTGAAACAGGGAATGAAAAATGAACGAAACAAAAAAATTGGGTTCAAGTATGTGGCAAATTCATACTCGTTCGATCAAGAGAGCTACGTGTCATCCTTAAAACCACACGATTAGTATTTCCCTCGAACACTTCGGATAAAGCCACGTCAATCATGGATTCATCACTATTCGATCGAGTTTAGCTTGGATGGCTACGATCCCATCAACGTTAGCATCTCTGGCAAGTTTGGATTGTCCATGGCAGGTTTCATTATGAAGGTCTGCACACTCCTTCGCTCGCTAGGCGACACGTGGCACTCTTGTTCCTAGATCATTAATGCTCCCCGCGGCTCGCCGTGAACCGTCATATCATCTCCCGTTTAGACATCTCTGATCTTGCCACGTTTATATATCATAACCTCCTCCATTACCCACCATCCAATATGAGTATCGCTGGATGGTCTAGATTGCTTGCAACGGGAGTTGTCATGGAGCCTTGCTCACCTGTTCGTGTGTCGCCATGTGCTTGCTCTGTTCCCCAGCAATCAAAGCTCGAAGCAACTTTCTGCTAATTGTTGGATCCCCCTTACTCCTTGAATGCCCAGGATTGAGTCACGTGGTCAAATCCTCACTCATGCACTTCCTCCAGTCTCAGGTTGACGTGTGGCAGTTGGCCTTTATCGGCCTTAATCTTGTCTCTCCTAGACCGGTCAACACTTGATCGGTCCTACCCCCTTCCCCGAATTGGTTATTCCCGGTTTTATTTTATTTCTAATTTTAAATAAATTTTTTTAAACTTCAAATAATTCATGAAAATCTTTAAAATTTCATAAAAACAAAAGCTAGAAAAATCACTAAAATTCAACAAATTCAGGAGAAAAATCTAAAAATATTTTTGACTCGATCTTTATCGTTTTCGCTTAATTATTTTTGTGTTATTTGAATTAAAAGATCAAAAATCACAACTAACATTTTTAAGATAAAATTTGTTTTCATAAAATCCATACAAATTTAGAAAAATCATAAAAAAGGTAAAAAAAATTTTTGAGTTGGAAAACTCATCTTTCGTCCCCAAACGGATTCGAAACCTTTCGGAATATTACTTTCATACTTAGACAAAACCTACAAATTTCACAAACCCCGAGAGCATACTTTGTACTCTATTTTCTCGATTTTTCATCCCGATGATTGCAAAGGGAGGCATTGAGCTCTTCGGAGTATGGTATGCCCCGGTTTTAAGGGAATGTCTATATAGTATCTGTTTTGTGCATTTTATTTACACTTTTTATAGGGAGTAATTTTCTAAGGCTTATTAAATTTATTTTGGGATAATTTTTTATTAATTAGGTACTATTCGTAAGAACGAGTGCGTACGGGGTGCTCATACCTTCCTCTCGCGTAACCGTACTCCCGAGCTCGATTCTGTTAATGCAGACCGATTCTACCCTTAATTGGGTAGTAATCAAGTGTTGTAAACACACTCCAAAAGGTTAGTGGCGACTCCATCACACCATGTTTTTTCAAAAAAAATATTCTTTTCAAAATGCACCCCATTTTTCCCAATTCATAGCCGCACCCGTGCCAGTGTTTGGCAGGTCCAGGACATCGCAACAACCATCACTAATATTATCCTATTAGTAACGATTATAAAACCGTTACTAATATTTGGCCTTTAGTGACAAATTTTAGGCCAGAAAATGTTGATTCTATAGTGACAGTTTAAAAACCGTCACTAATACTTCATCCTGCTATTATTAGTAATGGTTTTTCAAACCGTCACAAATAATTTGAAATAATTAATATTTTTTTTAATTTCAATAAAAACCTATAATTACATTTTAGCATACATAAAATTAAACCAGAATTACTAAAACATTCATAAATTATTCAAAATTAAAATAAAAATTATTCAAAATTCAAAATACATACAAATACAAGTTGAAATTAAAAAATAAAAAATAATTCTATTTAGATAACAAAGAATAGAGAAAAAGTCAAGAGCTGCACGCATCCAACCCAACTGTAGTGTCTGACATCGTCATAGTGTTGTGACAGCCACAGACCCTACAAAATAATAATTATACAAGAAATTAGTATACAATGTTTGAACATATATGTATATACTATAATTAAAAATGATTTGATAGCAAAATGATTGTACATTCAAACATAGTTTAAAAAAATGATACAATTGTAAAATAACTAAGTTTGATCAGTTGGAATTCACCCCACTCAGTTCGGACCTTGTATGCCTAAATTGTAAGCTAAGTGCTTAAAATGAACTAAGTTTACTAAGTTTGTTTGTATTCTAACTTTACTTCTAAGTAAGGAAAAAACTCCTGGGGAGGAGTTTTTAGGCACCATTTGCTCCGGCATGTCCAGGTCAATATGACGGATGTGTCGGGACTTACCGCATTTAGTTTGGACCTCGTATGCCCGAATTGGATACTTGGGAGCTTAAAATGAACTAAGTTTACTTTGTTTGTATTCTAACTTTGCTTTTAAGTGGGGAAAAAGCTCACGGGGAGGACTTTTTGGACATCGTCAGATTCGGCACGTCTAGTTTGATGTGGTGGACATGTCAGGACTGACACAATTCGTTTTGGACCTCGTATGCCTAAATTAGACACCTAGGTGCTTAAAATGAAATAAGTTTAATTACTATGTTTATATTGTAACTTTACTTCTAAGTGGGGAAAAAGCTCTTGAGGAGGAGTTTTTGGGCACTATTAGCTCTGACACGTCCAGGTCAATGTGACAGACATGTCAGAACTGACCGTACTCAGTTTGGACCTCGTGTGCCCGAATTGGACACCTGAGTGCTCAAAATGAACTAAGTTTACTAAGTTCTTTTTTGTAATATAACTTTGCTTCTAAGTGGGGAAAAAGCTCCCGAAGAAGAGTTTTTGGGCACTGTCAGATCCAGAATGTCCAGTTCGATGTGATGGATATGTCGGGACTGAATCAACTTAGATAGATTGGTGGACTTATTTATTGTATTGATCTAGAGGAACTTGAAAGTTCACTTTTACCACTTGTTTGAAGAAGACAACCAATATGCTAATGTCATGGAAAAAATTGGATCTCTTTTATAGCAACAAATACATTATTACATACATCCATCTACAATTTCGAGTCCTTCATCAATAGTTGACTTAATTATATGGAGTTTCTTTTGTTAGACTTTAGTTGTTTGTATGCATTATTTTTACTTATACTATTTTTTTTTTTTTTTTTTGTTTACTTGAAACTCCAATGTAGAGGCACCCTTCAAACCTCTTAGGTGGCACCAAATTAGGGAGGATGTAACCAATTGCACGAATCCTTGCTAATAATTCAAGAACTAGCCTTCATGCATAATTGAACCCAAGATCAGCAAGAAGTTCTAAAATCCACTTATATCTACTAGAATCATCTTTTAAGAACAAAAATATTTGTACCATATATATATATATATATATATATATATATATATATATATATATGTGTGTGTGTGTGTGTGTATAAAATTACCATACATGCAATATATTGCCTCTCTGTTCACATACTAAAATTTATTATTATTATTATTATTATTATTATTATTATTATTATTATTATTATTATTATTATTATTATTATTTTCACTCTAGACATTTTGGTTTTATGTGCCCAATTTTCCTGCACCTAAAATACTTTATGTCCTTCCTCTTCCCGAATTGCAACTGAGATCCGCTCTGGGACTTATGTCTTCCACCTTCCTAGTTACTCTTCACCACAAGCCCTTCACCATTTGAAACTTCATTGCTGGCCATTTTTCTTTGATGAAGATCGAGCAATGTGCTTGTTACCTCTTCCAAATTCGGGCTTTCTTTGCCCCATGTTAGAGTGGTAACTAAATTCTCATATGTGTGAGACACTGGTAAGGAATTCAATAGCATCAGTTCCTGTCTTCATCCTCGAACTTTACATCAACACGCATCAAATCACTCATAATCTGATTGAATGTGTTGATATGTTGGTTCAAATTTGAACCCTCCACCATCTTAAGCCAATATAACTTTTATGTAAGAAATAATTTGTTCGATAAAGACTTAGACATATACCTGCTTTCCAATTTCCTCCAAACTATTATAAGAGAATCCTCATCCATGACATGATACAACACATCATGAGCCAAACAAAGTCGAATGGTTGATATTGTCTTTGCCTCCAATTCATTCCAACTTACTTCATCCATGCTTTCAGGTTGAATTTTGTATAAAGCCTTTACCGTCCCTTGCTGCACTAAGAGATCTTTCACCCTTATCTTCCACAAACAGAAATTTTTGGTTCCATCAAACTTGACAACGTCAAATTTCGCATACGAAGTACCAGAAGCCATTACAACAATGCTCTGATACCAATTTGTTGTATAAATCAAATGCACAGAGGAATTTTCAATCACACAAGTGCAACACTCAATGGTAAAATATATAGAATTAACAATCACACTAATTGTTAATGAAAGCAATAGAAACAATAACACAAGGAATTACGTGGTTCGGTAATGTCTACATCCACGGGAGCAAACAACAAAGATTCACTATCTTTCTTGTCAAAATTACATGAACAATACATCAACCCTCTCAACCCTTTTACATATTGTAGCAACAAGTTAATTTAACTGCTAAAAATATAAAAATGCTCTCTCATACCACATATATATATATTGCAACCTGCTCTAACTAGGGGATCCTGGGTGCACCTGTCATTACTGGAATTAAAAGCCATACAACGGAAGATGTTAAAACATCAAAATACTTTACCAAAGTTCTAACTGTTCCAAAATCCATACATAAACTATTTTTCCATATAATACAACCCAACAAAATAACAAAATGTAACAGCTAGTGGCTCACCAACTCTGTCTATCACCCCCAAAAGTCTAATTCTTGCCCCGTAGTAAGTTAGGCATGGTTTCCTGAAGGACCTGAAAAATGATTTGTATAATAGGGTGAGACACTTCTCAATAAGAAGAATTATATTATCATCAGTGTGTGGCTAGCATGAGTTCCCACGTGAATATAAAACTTCCATTATTTAACTGTATATGAAATGACATTTAAACTGTACTAATCTATAATATTGAAAATACATAAGCTCTGAATAATAAATTGTTGGCTCAATATAACCCATTTTATAGTAAATTTGCCCATATATGCCTAGAAGATACAACCTGGACTGCTGAACTAGCGTCATAATGCTTTCACATACTCATACGACATGCTTCCCCCCATGACAGGTTGTATGACTCGAAGGCTAGACTCAACATATGGACGACCGACCATAACTGAGTCAGAAAAGGTAGTAAGTATGATTGTGTCATACCTTAACCCAGAATTACATCGGGAAGGGTCACTTGGAACTACTTCGGATGGGGTCCCCCCAGAATGGCCTTGAGGAAGTACTGTACCTAGGTCCCCAATCGACTATTTTGTATCACACTTCAATCCCTGTGTGATTGCACCACCTCCCAAATGTAGATACAGTACCATGCTCATAATACAACATCTCATATCCATAGGGTTCTAAAATCATATATGGAAATTTACAAAATAATATTGAAATCATAATTCATTTTTCATAACACTATATAAAACATAAGCCATTCACAATTCTGTCATTTTCTATCTTGGTATAAAATCGGCATATCAAATCTTGGCTTATAGCCATCACATCACATCTCGGCTTATAGCCGTCACATCATACTGTGTAATATCGGTTAAAGCATTCTGTCCATTAATGCCATTTAAAAAATTTTCTCATGCCACACATTTTTTATTTGATAAATGATAAATAAAATAAACTGACTAGGAAATATACAAGCCGTTGAAAATAGGAATATGAGCATCTCCAGGGTTTTATTTAACTCAAACTATATATTTTATTGAAAATAGGAGATTTTCAAACAATTCATGTTAGTTTTCCCCAAAAACTTATAAAAGTCAAAAACAACCATTTTCATATACTTAATTCATTTAGAAAATCACATAAACTGTTTCTATAAACATAAATTACAATTTAGTCGGTCCATATTTAAAAAATAACTAACATAATATAATCTCCTTACCTATTCCTGAAGAAAATTCCTAAAACCTTCAAAACCATGAAAACCTAACCGCACGAATCCGCTGAAGATCGACGGCCTACGTGCCAGGAGAAGGGAGAGAGGATTGAAGAGCACTCAAAGATGATCCGAGAGGCTTAGGAGGGAGGGAGGGAGGGAGGGAGAGAGAGAGAGAGAGAGAGAGATCCTTGTAAAACCCTAGGTTAGATATGTATATATAACATAACTTAGCACTTAAGTAAACATACCCACAGGAAAACTGTCAATGGTTTGGCCTTTAAACAACTCTCGATAGTTTACCTATTGGAAAATCGTTGATGATTTTTCTGATCCTCACAAAACCGGCGATGGTTTGGTCCTTGACAAACCAATTTCCTCTTTTTCCTTTTCCTTTCTCTTTTCTTTTATTTATTTATTTATTTTCTTGGTTCTGGTTACTACACATATACATCTAAGACAACATATATACAAAGTTGTTGGAGGTTTTCCCTTCAAATCCCAACCAAATTAACGTCCCCTTGTTCAAAAGTCAAAAAATATGTGTTGGGTTCCCAAGTCAAACCGTCGATGGTTTCAGAAAAAATGAAATTATCTTAAATTGGATGCCAAACCATCAACGGTTATAGCCAATCCATCGATGGTTTCCTTACTGCTCAACCAACACTTTGATTTTTTACCATGTTTTCTCTCTTAAATTTGTACATGCATCTCACTCAGTATATATATGAGTCACATATCACAACAGATGTAACACCCCAGAAAATGATATGCTTTGGAATGTAAAATAAATAAATAAATAAATAAATTAAATCAAAGTAAATTAAATTAAATTAAGTTGAATTTATTTAATTAATTAATTAGTTAATTGATTAATTAAATAAATAAAAGTATATATATATATACATACATACATAAAAATCCTCAGGAAGTTACTTGAGAATTCAATTGAAATCCCACCTTTGCATTTGCACTGTGCACACGCCCTAGATGCATCTCTCTTTTTCAGCGCTTCTCTCATCTCTCACTCCTTGCTTCTCCATCTCTCTTGCCTCTCTCTATCTCTCTCCTTAATTTCTTCTTCGATACTTGACCGATCGAAAAACAGAAAATACCATTAGGTTCCTATCTCGGCCACCGACATTTTAACCGGAGTGGATTTGTTGTAGGAGCGACATAGGAACCACTCCTTGGTTAAGGTATACTCTCACTCTGTCCTCAATTTTTCCTTAAATCTTCAGCCAAATTGACGATCGGACACCACCACAGGGTCCTAGGTTCAATCCTCGTCATGTTAGTCGGAACAGATTTTTTATTTGGGGGTCCTAGGCACCACTTCAAGGCTAAGGTGAGGAGTGCAAAATATGTCAATTATTTAAAAAATTCAACAGGTTAAACTATAATAGATGATTATTAAATTGGAGTATTGGATTTTATCAAAATTTTGGGAATATTTTGGAATTAGATTAAACTACGTGGATTTGATCATACTGGTATTTTTAAATATGTTAGAAATTAAATTTAAATACGGGACGTGGATCAAACCTGCATTTTTAAAATTTAACTAGTTAATGGGAGCATGTGAAGTTAGGAAATGTTAAAATAATTGTAATTCCGGGGTTGAGTTAATTGAATTGGAGAAAATGTGATTTTAGGGTTTTGAGTTCTGAATGCCACGAGTGTAGTGATCCCAAAAAATAAATAAATTAAATTAAATTAATTAAATAATTATTATTTAAATTATATAATATAATATATTATAATATAAGAATATATATATATATATAGTTAAATAAACTTCCCAAAGTTGAAAAAAGAAGAAGGAAGAATTTTTTTTTACAGAGAGAGCTATGCCCCCGCTATCCTCCGTTTTGCATCTCTCTCTCCTCTCATTTTTTGACAGATATTTGGTCGATCGGGAAAAGGAAGGCACTGTTGGATTCCTAACTCCGCCATCAAGTGTTCTACTATAGCAGAATTGTCGTGGGAGCGGTGTAGGCACTATTCCTAGGGTAAGGCAACCTTTCCCTATTTTCTCAATTTATCCTTAAATCTGCTGTTAAATCAATGATCGGACACCACCATGGGGTCCTAGTCGTGATCGTTGTCATTTTGACTAGAGTAAATTTTCAATTTGGGTTTCCTAAGCACCACTCCAAAGCGAGAGTGAGATTTGGGGAATTAAGTAAATTGGTTATATTTGAGGATATAATTATTTATTTGGAATTTATAAGCCTAGAAAATATTAAAATAGTATTTTATTTAGGGTTTATTTAATGGAACTAGGATTTTTATTTCAGGGCTTAAGTGAGAGCCGCAGGTATCTTTTCAAGGTCCCTATTGGCATAGTTCAAGAAATCAGGTAAGGGAGAAATATATATTAAATTAGATTTTTATGAATTATTTGGAAAATGAATATATGTGTATATGTTTTTGTATGAGTTTAAAATACCAACCATTTAAATTATGCTTTCTGAGCCTAGGGTTGTTTTATTAGATACGTATATGTGAAATTGAACAGATAAAAGTGAAAGATATTTTCAAGATAATTATGTAAGAAATGAAAGGCATATTTTTAGCGTATAAAGGTTAAATGTAGGTTGGCTTATTTTACAGGAAATATATATATATATATATATATATGAATTCTACTGCTAAATAGTGTGGCATGAGTAAATAGGAATTTTGTGTGGAAATATGTTATATGTATGAGATGCAGGATATGCAAGAAATGAACTGAGTATGAAAATATTATATGGAATATGCTACATGTGAGTGTTAATGCAACCATGTAAAATAGTTGAAAGATGTTAGGTAAAACTATTGAAAGATGTTGGGTGAAATAATTGAAGGATGCTGGATAAAACAACTAAAAAATGTTGGGTAAAATAGCTGAAAGATGTTGGGTAAAACAGTTGAAAGATGTTAGGTAAAATAGATGAAAGATGCTGGGTATGTTATGAAATGAAATGAAAATGTAAATTAATGAAACGGAAATGAAATGTGAAATGTGAACAATGTAAAATGGGAAAGAGCCACGTAAAGTGAAACGCTACAAAATGACAAAGTTGAGAACATGAACAGATAAGAATTACAAAGAAATGATAGACAGAATAATTTATTATAGGATTATCAGTATTTATATTAGTAGAACATGTTACGTTTGGGCGGGGTAGACTCTTGGTAGGAGGGCTCGTTGAGAAAGGCGATTGCCCCAGTAAGTATCAGATGTAGCAATAGGCTGCATAACGTACTAAGGCAGAGGGAAACTATTTGTATGGGTGGGTAGATTTCCCTATCCTCGGTGCTTTCACTGGTAAAATTTTGTATGAACTATGTGAGTACGAGATTAATCTATCACTTGAGAGCTTACTGAGTAAGGTGAGTGTCTTGGTATGCTTCAGCTGTGACGATTGGGTTGCCTAATATATTAGAGTAGAGGAGTGCAACTTGTATGAGCGGGTAATCACCCCTATCCTTATATAATCTCGTGGGTAAAATACCTTATATGTGTTTGAATAGGATCATAAAATGATTTCAAAAATTATGTTAATGATTTGCAAATGATGAATAATATGTAATATACAAACCTTATGTTGGCCACACGTTGTTTTAATATATTGTTTCTTCCCTTACTAAGATGTGTCAAACCCGAATATGAACTTATTTTTTTTAGGACCTCCACGAGATCGAGCTTAGAGAGCTCGAGCTGTTATAGCATTTTTTAGAGAAAGGGTATAATTTCTGATAATACATTTGAGAATGTATAAATTTTATGTTGTATGTTTTATGTTTTATGTTTTAAGTCTTCTGAGAAATGGATGGTCGTGAATACTTGAAGTTGGGGATTATGTTTTTGGAGATGCATATATATATGTGTGTGTGTGTGTTTACAGGTGGATGAAAAGTTGATTTTGGTATATAACAGAAATAGAAAACTCTGGTATTATATTGTTGGAAGATTATACTTATGTTTTCCATTACATAAATGATATTAGAATGTCGATTAGAAGGTAAATGAATGTATTAGTAGGCCTCTCAGTAAGTCAGGTAAGGGGAGTAAATTATAACAGTTATTTTGAGAACTATTGGTTGAATTAATACGTGAAAATGAGAATATGATATTTTGCCTAAAATTATTATGATACGAATATCAGATAAAATTGTGTGGCATATGATTTATACTGAATTATGATGTTTTGGGATTTGAAATATGAGAAATGATGAAAAGTGGTAAATAAAATTGTTTTATTGAGAATGATGAATTATGTTATACCAACGTGTATTTTACTCGGAAGTGATAGAAAATGAAATATAAATATAGAAATGCTTTCTATAATAAATGAGGAAATATGAATTGATGATATGTTTTATTGAGAAATATTGAAATACGTGAAATGGAATACATACTAAAATGTGAATACTGCAATGTGAATATTGTGATGTGAATATTGAGTTGCGAATACTAAAATGTGAATATTTTAATGTGAATACTGCAATCTGAATAATGGAATGTGAATACTGAATTGTGAAAATGGAAATGTGGAAATGGGAACCCTGATGGACTAGAGTATTTCTGAAAGCACGATAACATTGCTAGTGGGATGATAAGTGCAACAACACGGTCTTGTGGAGAGTGTGGTGTGACAGTAGATTGAGCCAATGAGAAGGGTAGTTTTGCCCCTGGGTTCGGACCAGGAATAGGCAGGTCAATCGTACTACAGACGAATTAATGGATTTCTTATTTTGATCTAACTGGGTAGGCCAACCGTAGTTTAGATCCAACCTTCGATTCACTCAACCCTAACCATGGGGGGAAGCATGGCATGGAGAATATCCTTAGGGCAGGCATAAGTTACAAATGACACATGGATGGGTTATAGTTGATACTCGTGACTTAGATTTTGAAATGAAAATGAGAAAGGAAAGAGTGTGAGTTTAATTACATAAATAATTAGGCCGAAGTAAGACTCTCTACTTGAGAGCTTACTGAGTAAGGTGAGTGCCCTAATAAGTATTAATTGTAGCTGCACCCGAACTATTCGGGCAAGGTTACAAACGATATCAGAGCAGAGGGAAGCTATATGTATGGGTGTGTTATCTCCCCTATCCTTGGGAACTTTCATTGATAAATATGTGTTGCATGTGCATGAATTTGAGAAATGGAATAAAGCTTATAAAAGATTGTGTTTTATATCTATATGATTAGGAATACGAATTTGTATATTTTCTTAGATTGTATTATATCATTAATGAGTATATTATGATATAACAAAACTCATACTGCCACACACTGTAAATAATTTATTCTGTCTTGCTAAGATGTGTCTCACCCAAATATCTAATATTTCAAGAAACCATGATAGACTAGGTGACAGAGCTTCGTGATAAAGGGGAGCTGGTACCCTGATAGACAGGGTGAGTGTTTTGTTTAGGGATATATAATTCCTAGTGTATATTGTGGGTTTTTGGGGCTATGTATGCTTGTATAGAACTCTGGGTATTTGTATTTTGGATGGTTTGTAAATATTGACTTCCGTTGTTAGGAATGTGTGTATATGGTGAACTGATTACCCTACACCCCACTTCGGGGTCGGGTTATGTTTAAATGGTATCAAAGTTTCTGATGTGGTTAATGTTTGATTAATATTTATTATTTTTTGAAGAGGAAATAAAAAAAATTCTATAAAATTCGGCGCATCACAGTTGGTATCAGAGCCTAGGTTACTAGGTTCTGTAGACTTTAGTAAATAGCGGAATACAATATCAGAGTATATGAATGGATTGTAAGGAGAATAGGAGATGGGTAGACTGGGATATGAGTCTGCCATTGTGGAAGATAAGATTGGAATTTAGGGTTCTATCTTGTGACCTGGAGGCAGGAGTTCTGTGATTGTTTCTGTGATTTTCCTAGGGTGATGACTTCAGGAAAACCATAGTAAACTATCGTCGGTTCTTGTTTCTGAATGGTAGGATTGAATCTTAAGCTGGAAAATACAAAGATATTAAGATGAATGGTTATAGAGGAATATTTTATGGGTTATAGTCGGATGTGTATATAGGTTGTGTTATGATGATAGGATTCTAAGACTGTTTTGTTCCCTTTTCAGGGATGGACCCTAGGAAAAGTAATACGAAAGTAGGAGGTGATAAGGCAAGGCCTTCTTATGTGGGTGGCGGAGATCCTGATGCAGTGTTATGCAACATCACTCGGCAGGTGATGGCAGAGATGGCCATAAATTCAGGGGAGCAGAGTTTCATGATTGAGCAATTCATGCGTATGAACCCCCTATTTTTTTCTGGAGAGACTGACCCATCTAGGGCTGAGGACTAGATCCAGGAGATTGATGAGACGTTGGCAGTCCTCCCATGTACTGATGAGCAGAGGATCTTATTTGCCACTTTTAAATTGGTGGGAGAGGCTAAACACTATTGGAGATCGGCGAGAATGTTATAGGAATAAAGGCCTGCACCTAAAGTGATGACATGGAGCCGTTTCACGGAAATATTTTTTGAGCGAAATTTTCCTGCTGCTAACAGGAGTGCAAAAGCAATAGATTTATTGAGTTTGACATATGGACACATGAAGGTGCAACAGTATGCCGCTAGATTCGTTGAGCTATCCCGCTTTGCTCCATACTTAGTGCCATATGAGGAAAAGAAGGCGAGGAAGTTTAAGGAGGGCCTGAGCTAGGTATTAAATGAGCAGGTTGTAGGCTTCTAGGTTAGACTTTTTCAAAGATAGTTGGTAGGGCTACAGTGATTTAGGGTGGCCTATAGAGAGGCGTTGCAGCACAGAGTCACAAGAAGAGGCCTACGCCTCCAGATTTTCAAGCAGGGTCCAACCGGGGGCCATGGAGGAAGCAAGATACTAGAGGTGGTCGGAGACAGGGATGGGAGACTAAGTAGTATAGGCTAGACCGATGCCCCCTCCCTATTCCAGATACTACAAAAGATACCTAAGAGAGTTTTGGGTCAGAGAGATGATATGTTAACGTTGCTATCAACTTGGCCGCATAGTGAGAGATTACCGAGCACCACCAGTGATTGCGCCTGCTCCTAGGCTGTATAGAGGAGGTCACCAGGCACCACGAGGTAGTCAACAGAGGAATACTACCCCAGCATGAGTCTATGCTTTGACGCTAGGAGTTGTTGAGGTGGTAGGAGATGTCGTGACAGTTACTGTTTCAATACTATCATATAAAGCTATTGCCTTGTTTAATTCAGGGGCAACACATTCTTTTATCGCCTGGGAATATGTTAAATTTTGTGGGATAGAAACTCAGCCGTTAAATATCAGTTTGTAAGTGTCTATGCCAAACTCAGGAACTGTCCAATCAGTATTCAGGGGAGGTCTTTACTAGCTAACTTGGTGATTTTAGATATGCATGGGTTTGAGGTGATCTTGGGGATGGATTGGCTAGCTGCTAACTACATCAGTATTGATTGTTATCAGAGAAAGGTAGTATTTAGACCTTCAGGAGGACAAGAGCATAGATTTGTGGGGTCATGTGTGCGTACCCCACCATAGATATTATCTACTATTCAAGTGAAGAGGTTATCGCTGGAGGGATGTGATGAATATTTGGCCCGTGTGAAGGAAGTGCTAGAAGGGAAGTTAAAGTTAGACGATATCTCGATAGTGAGGAATTTTCCTAATGTGTTTCTGGAGGATTTTTCGAGACTGCCTCCTAATCGTAAGGTAAAGTTTGCTATTGACCTAGCTTCGTAAACAGTGCCAAATTCTAAAGTGTTGTATAGAATGACACTGGTGAAATTAGAAAAAAAAAATTAAAGGAACAGTTACAAGAATTATTATATAAGAGGTCTATCAAGCCCAGCGTGTCACCCCGGGGAGCGCCGGTATTGTTTGAAAAAAGTAAGATGGGTCGATGAGAATGTGCATTAATTATATATTTTCATATTTCCATAAGTCAACCAAAATAAGGGGGAGTTGACCTCATTGGTCACGCCCGGTTTTGATTATGACAAATACTCATTGTATCTAATGAGCGTTTGAGGTTTTGTGCAAGAACTAAGGGTAATAAGATAAAGATGTGCACAAAGTCAAGCAAAACCCGAAAACCAAAGTTTTGTTCCATATTGTAATATATTTAATTGGTCTGTAATAGTAAGTAGGTACTTGGTTTGTAATAAGCTCAGACACATCACATGTATGATTTACTACGTAAGCTCAAACAAACCATGAATGAGAAAATGACCATAGAAAGACCTTAGGGTTTTCCCTTTGGTCGACCAACACCGGACTTTTTCGGTGTCTCTATTTTGGACCCAAGTGACCCTAAGATACACACATTTACACATATGTTTGTTAGACACTTGAATAGGACTTGTTTGGTTCAATACGAGACCGAAATGCACACTTGGTGCACTTTCGGTCGACCGGCCAACACAGTTCACTTTGGCCTGGTCGACCGAACCGGCCCTGGTTCAACAGTTTGACCAAGGCCCGGTCGACCAAACTTCACAGTTCATTTCTTGCAGCTCGACCGAACCACCTGGGAGTCAACATTTTGACCTCTCGGTCAACCAACCACTTTTGTACACCAACTACCTGGTCGACCGAAGGGTCCTCGGGAGAATTCCCAGCTGTCTGGTCAACCGAACCAGCCAGTTCAAAATGGCCTGGTCGACCGAACCTCAGAAATTTGGAAAATCGCATTACCCTGGTCGACTGACCATTCAGTTCAAAAGTCCCCTAGTCGACCGAGCCATTTGAGTCCTGGTCGACTGAACCATTTCTGGTCGACCGGACCTCTCGGGTTGCCCTAATTTTTTACCGTAGTTAATATTTTTTAAACAGGGTTAAAATGCTTTAAACATCATTAAACTTTTCTAATAATACCCAATAGGTCCCCAACGGTCATATTTTCTCCTTTGCCTATATATATGAGTTCATTTGAGAAAATTAAGAGAGATTAGCCACTTTGATTAGGGAAAATTCTTTGAAAAATCAAAACCCTATAATACTCATTTCCAAGCTTCACATACTCAATCTTACCTTCCCATATTGCCTACATCATTTGTAAGTTGGTTTTGAGTGTTTGTCTTGATTGGTTTGCTCTCCTATCTTTGGATTGATTAACTTATTTTTGAGAGCTAAAACCTTAAGTATTCTTAGGGGACTTTGGTAATAAGTCTCTCCTAAGAAGACTTACATAAAACTTCTGAGTACTGCATATTCATTGCAATATCTTAAGAAGTTTGTATTTGTATTTTGGTTGCAAAAACATTTTCAAATATCTACTGTGTTTGTATCTTGAAAATATTTGATGAGATATTTGCTTATGTGATAAAATCTTTGTGGCAATATTCGTTAACTCATATATCCTTTGCTGAATACAAAGATTGAAAATCCTTCTGCAAACCAAACATATACACTTCAAGAGCATCATACAATTGAGAAAACCCGCTCTTTGAAATATACACATATATTGCTTAGCTAGTATCTTTGTGTGAACATCTTACCTGAATATCTTGTGATACAAAGATCATAATGTTTGCACTCTCACGCACTCATTACAATGATAGCAAATCTATTTGAGAGTTGACATCTTAGACCACATTGAGCTTACATATTGAATCATACTGTGGTGTTTGTAATTGCATGTATTTGGGTACACATCTGCTTTACTTGAAAGCTTATTCATTGTACCATTTGATTGTATTTCAAATACTGTTGTATTTCCAGGCATGGACCTGAAGAGGGAGACTAGCCCTGGAAGAGTCCCCGATTGGCTTAGACCCGGTTAGGAAAGTTAGGTGCGTCGTCTTGGTTAAGGCGTGTAGGTTGAGGTCAGCCCCGCTAATTGACCTGGTTAAGGTTGAGGTCAGCCCTGTGTTAATTTGACCTGGTTGTAAACGGTGCCACTCCACCCTTAAGTGAGCTATTAGTGAAATACTCCTGCTTGCAAGCTAGAGGCGGGGACGTAGGCACAGTTGGCCGAACCCCGATAACATATCATATGTTCATTTACATTTCCGCACTTTATATTTACCGCACATGTATGTTATGGGTGAATGATGCATATGACTTAAATTCCATATTTTATTTATCTACGCTTTCAGAAATTGAATAAACTGACCCTAGGTTTTGTATATACTGCTGTTCATTTCATTTAACCTAGGCTATAAATTTTAAATTCCAATTCACCCCCCCTCTTGGGAATACACCAATTCTAACACAATTTAATCCTAAAATTTAGATGCCCATAAGAATACAAGATACTAAGTGGGCAACAATTGGACTCTTTTGTTTTGTGGAAATTCTTTATTCCCTAGGAAGTGATGTTATCCCCATAACCTAAAAACAAACATGAGAATAAGATTTCATGGCTATCACTTTGCCATGTTCTCGAAGGATCCTGTGAATCAAATAACACCTAACGGAATCATCTTTAACTACTTACTTAGAAGAAAGATCATAATAATACTTGGATCTTTAGCAATCTGCTATCCAGAAGGAAAACCATACATGCTAGGACCAGGAGCTTTATCTTTTTGCTCTATCTTGTGCGAATCCTACTTGGTAATGGGACACCAATTTAACCGCTTAGGCATCAGCTCGGTTAGGATTTGATTTGTATACAACTTAATGTGAAATCTTCTATTATTGCCTGCAATTGATTGTGGTTGTTGAAGCCATTTTTAGAATCTAATCCTTCTACCATTAGCAACTCTCTAGTACAAATGAATATTACCCTTTCCTTCCTGGTCCATTTCGCACAAGATATATGCTGCCAGACAAAGTCCAATCATTGATCATAGCTGACTAAACAACTTCATTAGTATTGTATTTTATACCAAAAAATCAAGACACG
Source organism: Malania oleifera (assembly GCF_029873635.1). Lineage (NCBI taxonomy): Eukaryota > Viridiplantae > Streptophyta > Magnoliopsida > Santalales > Ximeniaceae > Malania > Malania oleifera. The sequence continues at coordinate 78,194,108 of NC_080427.1, forward strand.
TGTTTATTACATATTTGTCCAGTCACTAGAGCAAGCTGATGGTTTACTAGAAGTTAGTATATCAGGACTTAGACTTGCCATAATTGCAATCTATGTTTTTCATTGAGAATATTTTCCAACTATGTTTTGATATTCGATGTGTGCCACCATAGGTTAGAAGTTTAGTCATCATTGCAAGTTCTCCATTTAAAGATGAGACTAACCATTAGTGATTATCTATTTATCATACATCGAGTTGAGTGTTTTCAAAAGAAAGTAGTATTCAGATATCCAAATAGAGTGATGGGTTCTTTCCAACTAACAAGCTCTCATATTTGACATCTTGAGTGCTTTGGAAAGGATAGAATTTGGGCACATAATTGGGGTTTGTAGCAACAATGAAATAAATATACGAGTTAACGAATCCCAAACATCTTCACCCATAGGTGATCAATTTTTAGATATTCTTCCTAGATGATTTATCGGGGCTACCTCCAAGAGGAGATTGAATTTAATATTGATTTGGCGTTAGGAGCAGAGCCTTTGTCAACTACTTCATATGGAATGACATTAATTGAACTAAGGCAACCTAGGGTGCAACTAGAAGATTTTCTCAACAAAGAATTTGTTCAACCTAGTATATCATCACAGGTTGCACCTGTGTTATTCACAAAGAAACATAATGGGACCTTGAGACTATGTATTAATCATTGGGAGTTGAATCACGTTACATTAAGAATTGGTATCGACTTATAGGGATTGGTGGATTATTTTATTAATTGCTAAAATCCAAAATTTTTTTAAGGTTGATTTGCAATTAAATTATCACTAATTAAGATTTGGGAATTACACATCCCAAAGACAGAATTGAGTACATAGTAAGATTGCTATAAGTTTCTGGCGTTACCAATTCGAGTTATCAATGCACCTTGCATTTTTATAGATATAATGAATCAAGTTATTCAACCATACTTGGATCAATTCATTATAATTTTATGGATGATTTTTGGGGTATTCGAGACTCAAGAAGAGCATGAACAACATTTGTGATTAATTTTACAAACATTATGAGAGCATCAGTTATATGCTAAATGGGAAATGGGGGTTCTGGACAATTAATACAAAATTTTTGGGTCATGTCATAATCAAAGGATAGTTATGTCTTGATTCTTCTAAGGTTATGTTAGTGTTATATCTTTGGAAGATTGGAGATGAAAATTGAAGTTGAGTTTTGGTGCTGAAGTAAGGTGTAATAGGATATGATGTATAATCCATCGATTTATATTTGTTACCAATTCTAATAGAGTTGTTTAAAAGATTAACTTAAAACTTGTTAGATTAACGATGAATTTTTCTTGGGGTTGTAGTCAACAAAATTTCGAGGACAAAATTTTTATAAAGAGGGGAGAATGTAACGCCCCAAAAAAGGATATGCTTGGGAATGTAAAAAAAAATTTAAAATTAAATTAAATTAAATTAAAGTAAATTAAATTAAGTTGAAAGAAAATAATTAATTAATTAGGTAATTAGTTAATTAATTAATTAAATAAATAAAAGTATCGTGATATATATATATATATACATAAAATAATTTAATATTATAAACACACACACACACACACATATGTATATATGTATATAAGAATCCTCAGAAAGTTACCTGAGGATTCAATTGAAATCCCACCTTTGCATTTGCACTCTGCGCACGCCCCTAAAAGCATCTCTCTCTTTCAGCGTTTCTCTCGTCTCTCACTCCTCGTGTCTTCGTCGCTCTCACCTCTCTCTTTCTCCTCAATTTCTTCTCCGATATTTGGCCAATCGAAAAATAGAAAATAACATTGGGTTCCTATCTTAGCCACTGACATTTTAACCGAAGTGGAATATATATATAAGAATCCTCAGGAAGTTACCTTAGGATTCAATTGAAATCCCACCTTTGCATTTACACTCTGCGCACGCCCCCAAAAGCATCTCTCTCTTTCAGCATTTCTCTCGTCTCTCACTCCTTGCGTCTCCATCTCTCATGCGTCTCTCTTTCTCCTCAATTTCTTCTCTAATACTTGATCGATCAAAAAATAGAAAATATCATTGGATTCCTATCTCGGCCACCGACATTTTAACCAGAGTAGATTTGTTGTAGGAGCAACGTATGCACCACTCCTGGGGTAAGGTATACTCTCACCCTTTCCTCAATTTTTTCTCCAGCCAAATTGACGATCAAACACCACCACAAGGTCTTAGGTTCGATCCTCGTAATGTTAGTCAAAGTAGGATTTTGATTTGGGGGTCTTAGGCACCACTCCAAGGCTAAGTGAGGAGTACAAATTATGTCAATTATTTTATAAATTCAACCTATTAAATTATAATAGATGATTTTAAAATTGGAGTATTGGATTACACAGGATTTTTGGGAATATTTTGAAATTATATTAAATTGCAGGGATTTGATCATATTGGTATTTTTAAATATATTAGAAATTAAATTTAAATATAGGAAGTGGATCAAACCCACGTTTTTAGAATTTAACCGGTTAATGGGAGCGTGTGAGCTTAGGAAATGTTAAAATAATTGTAAGTCCGGGGTTGAGTTTGTTGAATTAGGAAAAATGTGATTTTAGGGTTTTGAGTTCCGAACGCCATGGGTGTGGATCTAGGGTTTTTAACCAGCCTCTCAGTAAGTCAGGTAAGGGGAGTAAATTATAACAGTTATTTTGAGAACTACTGATTGAATTAATATGTGAAAATGAGAATATGATATTTTGCTTAAAATTATAATGGTATGAATATGAGATAAAATTGTGTGACATATTATTTATACTGAATTGTGATGTTTTGGAATTTGAAATATGAGAAATGATGAAAAGTGGTAAATAAAATTGTTTTATTGAGAATGATGAATTATGTTATACCAACTTGTATTTTACTAGAAAGTGGTGGAATATAAAATATGAATATATAAATGTTTTCTATGATAAATGAGGAAATATGAAATGATGATATGTTTTATTGAGAAATATTGAAATACGTGAAATGGAATATATACTGAAATGTGAATACTGCAATGTGAATACTGAGTTGCAAATACTGAAATGTGAATATTACAACGTGAATACTGAATTGTGAAAATGAAAATGTGGAAATGAGAACCCTGATGGACTGGAGTAGTTCTGAAAGCACGGTACCATTGCTTGTGGGATGATAAGTGCAACCACATGGTCTCTTGGAGAGTGTGGCGTGACAATGGATTGAGCCAATGAGAAGGGTAGTTTTTCCCCTAGGTCTAGACCAGGGATAGGCAGGCCAATCATACTACAAAAGAATTGATGGATTTCTTATTTTGATCTAACCAGGTAGGCCAGCCGCAGTTTAGATCCAGCCTTCGGGCCGCACAACCCTGACCATGGGGGGAAGCATGGCCTGGAGAATATCGTCAGGGCAGCCATGAGTTACAGGCGGCACATGGATAGGTTATAGTGGACACTCATTAGCTAGATTGTGAAATGAAAAAAAGAAATAGAATAGTGTGAGTTTAATTACATAATTAATTAGGGCAAAGTAAAACTCTCCACTTGAGGGCATATTGAGTAAGGTGAGCGCCCTAATAAGTGTTAGTTGTAGCCACACCCGAACTATTTAGGTAAGGTTACAAACGATGTCAGAGCAGAGAGGAGCTACATGTATAGGCGTGTAATCTCCCCTATCCTTGGGAACTTTCTCCGATAAATATGGGTTGCATGTGCATGAATTTGAGAAATGTAATAAAGTTCATAAAAGATTGTGTTTTATATCTATATGATTATGAAGATGAATTTGTATATTTTCTCAAATTGTATTATCACTGAAATGAGTATATTATGATATAAAGAAACTCATAATGCCACACACTGTAAATAATTTATTTCATCTTACTGAAATGTGTCTCACCTAAATATCTAATATTTTAGAAAACCACAATAGACCAGGTGATAGAGCTCCATGATAGAGGGGGGCTAGTACCCTGATAGACAGGGTGAGTGTTTTGTTTAGGGATATATGACTTCTAGTGTATATTGTGGGTTTTTGGGGGATGTGTATGGTTGTATAGAACACCTAGGGATGTGTATGGTTGTATAGAACTCTGGGTGTTTTTATTCTGGATGGTTTGTAAATATTGACTTCCGTTATTAGTAATGTGCGTATATGGTTTACTAATTACCCTGTACCCCACTTCGGGTCAAGTTATGTTTAAATGGTATCAGAGTTTTGATGCGGCCGATGTTTGATTAATATTCATTATTTATTGAAAAGGAAAGAAAAAAAATGGAATGAAGATCGGGGTGTCACAATAGATTTGTGGGCTTATTTATTGCATTGATCTAGAGGAACTTGAAAGTTCTCTTTTACCGCATGTTTGAAGAAAACAATCAATATGCTAATGTCATGGAAAAAATTGGATCTCTTCAATAACAACAAACAAATTATTACATACGCCCATCTACAATTTCAAGTCCTTCATCAATAGTTAACTTAATTATATGGAGTTTCTTTTGTTAGACTTTAGTTGCTTGTATGTTTTTTTTTTCCTTATGCTATTTTTTGTTTTTTTTTTTTTTGCTAACTTGGAACTCCAGTCTAGACGCGCCCTTCAAACCTCTTAGGTGGCACAAAATTAGGGAGGATGTAACCAATTGCACAACTCCTTGCTAATAATTCAAGAACTAGCCTTCATGCATATTTGAACCCAAGATCTCTTCTTATCAAGAAGTTCTACAATTCACTTATATATGCTTGAATCATCTCTTAAGAACAAAAATATTTTTACCATATATATGATTAGGTGTGTGTATAAACTTACCATACATGCAATACACTATCTCTGTACTAAAGTTGTTTAATGGATTTATAAATAATACTGTAACAACCCGAAAATTCTACTTCTCTGATACCACAACTGTGATGACCCGAACCCAAAGTGGGGTATGGGGTATACCTGTGCATAACTCCTTATTAAACAGGCAGCGGAAACATAAATACCACAATAACTATACCAGAGTTCTAATACCACCATAATTATACATATACCTCCAATAACCTGATTATTTACATCCCAAAACAGTCAAAAGCATATTTATATACTCATATCGGTGTCTCACCAAAACGTACCTACACACAACACTAACTAATCCTACCCCTCAGCTCTCTGGGCTTGGTTCTTGGAACTTCTTGAAATGTTGAAATTATTTGGGGCGAGACACTTCTCAGTAAGACGGAATAGATTATCGTCAGTGTGTGACAAATGAGTTTTTACATAAACAAAATATAATAATTAATTTAACTTTAATTGAAAATGGCATTTATATACCATAACTCACACCTATAAAATTTTAAATACATAATTTCTACTCAAACATACTTTAACTTAATAGATAATCATGTTTTCATAAATCCACGTATATATACATAAAAGAATTTTCCCTCATGGAACTATCATATAACATTATGTATAAACCCCCATGATTGGATTGTGCGACCCAAAGACTGGACTTAGCCATGGCTGGCCTACTAGGCTAAGTCAAAACTGTCATGTCTTTAGTACGATTGCCCGCCCAACCTGGTCTGGACCTAGTGGGTAACCTACTCCTAGGATACATCACTTCTAAGGGCAATCGACATCCAACCACCAGTGCTTTCCTAATAGTGTGACTGCACTGCATGTAATACTAGCTACGCTTCCAAGCATCCTGAACATATTTAGTCCATCATGGTTCAGCTACCATATAATATAATTTATATAATAAAACTATAACATGATCTCATTTTCATAAGTATGTATAAAATCTGACATGTTCAAAATTTCATATAAAACCTGTCATATTCATAATTCCATATAAATCCTATCATAATCATAAATCAGTATAAACCGTCATATCATAAATCTATGAAATTCCTGTCATATCATGAATCTATCTCAATTCTATCTTATTATAAATCTGTATAAAATCATACTTTGTTATGTATCATCATAAAATATTCTAACATGCTTATTTATGAAGTAAAAATAATCATACTCATGCCACACATTTTGGGTGATAATTCATGATATAATATCTACCCGAGAAAAATACATTTTACTAAGAAATAAACATATAATCATCTTCTAGGATTTACTTAACTCCAAATACCTAGTTTTTCCCCAAATACATGTATATAAAATATACCAAATTATCATTTTCCTATGCCCGATTATTCAGAAAAATTATATATATATAAATCATGTAGTCATAGACTTTCTTTTAATCGGTTAAATTTCCAAAAATATCTAACATAATCTATTTCCCTTAACTTATCCCTCGAGTTGTGCCTATGAAGCCCAAACCACGAATCTACTCCGATTAAATCGTTAATGATCGAAGCTAGGATCCCAAAATGGCATCTAATCGTCAGTTTGACAGAAATGAGAGAGAGAGAGAGAGAGAGAGAGAGAGAGAGAGAGTTATAATTTTTTCCAAAAAATGAACTAGGATCTATTTATAGGCTATTGTTATCAGACAAAACCATCGACGGTTTTTTTTTAGCTTACCAAACCGTCGACAGTTTGGTCCTGTACCAAACTGAATTCAACCTTTTATTATTATTATTATTATTATTATTATTATTATTATTATTATTATTATTATTATTATTATTATTATTTCGGGTCTCTACATTTTCCCCTCCCCATAAGAATTTCATCCTAAAAATTTGCTAAGTAGCACTCATACCAACTCTGGAATTCTATTAGATGGTAACCCCGCATTGCAGAAAAACCGGCAGTCACCCACATAGCAACTTCATCCCAATTTTATTAATAACTCTCACTTGTGGCGGAAGAATACCGTGGTTACAACAAAGGTTTCTAGGAGATTATAAGAAGTTAAATACAAGTCCTCCCAAAACCATTCAAAACTTAAATACCATATACAAATATATTTAACTAAACAAACCTATTCTAAACAAGTCCATGATCATACAATCACATACTTACCTGAACAGTCCCACTTACCTGCCTCACGTTGGCCTAGTTGAATAAGTGTGGGTGTTTCTGATGCATTTTTTTCTCTAATTCCCATGAAACTTACTCAACTGTGTAATTCCTATAGAGTACTTTCACCAACAAGTTCTTTTTGGTACGTAATTCCTGATCCTTCTGGTTTAGCAACTAAACTAGTATTTCTTCATATGATAATGTATCTCCAAGCTCCAATGACTCATAACTTATAACATGCGACAGATTCGGGACATATTTTCTCAATATAGACACGTGAAATGCATCATAGAACCTCAACAATGTCGGGGGCAACACTATTCTATAAGCAACTGGACCAACTCTCTCCAGTATCTCAAATGGTCTGATGTACCTAGAGCTTAGTTTACCCTTCTTCCCAAACCTCATGACTCCCTTCATCAAAGCAATCCTAAAAAATATCATATCCCCCGTATCAAACTCCAACTCCCATCGGTGTATATCAGCATCATTTTTTTATCGATTTTGAGATGTTTTAATCCTTCCCTAGATGAGTATGATTTTCTCAAAAATTTATTGTATGATCTCTGGTCCCAAATTTTTCCTTTCACCAACCTCGTCCCAATACAGTAGAGATCGACACCTTCGACTGTATAATGCTTCATATGGTGCCATCTTCATACTGGTTTGGTAGCTATTATTGTAAGCAAACTCCACTAGTGGCAAATACTGAATCCAACTACCTTCGAAATCGAGTATACAAGCCCGAAACATATCTTCTAGTATCTGAATTATTTGCTCTGACTGGTCATCAGTCTAGGGATGAAACGCTATACTAAAAGTCAGCAGAGAACCCAAGGCTCTTTGTAAACTCTTCCAAAACTAGTAAGTTAACCATGGTTCCCCGATCTGATACGATGGACACTGGCACACCATAAAGTCTAACTATCTTTTGAATATATAACTCTGCCAAACTATTCATAGAGCAGTTAACCTTGATTAGAATAAAATGGATAGTCTTTGTCAGTTGGTCAACAACCACTCAAATGACGTTTTGCCCATGTAGTGCTGGTGGCAACCCTATAGCGAAGTCCATGGAGATGTGCTCTCACTTCCACTCAGGAATGTAAAGTGGTTGCAATGGTCATGCTGGTCTCTGATGCTCAGCCTTCACCTGCTAGCATATAAGACACTTCTCCATGTATCGAGCAATTTTTCTTTTCATATTATTCCACCAGAAAAATTCCCCCAGATTTTTTATATATCTTAGTGGTCCCTGGATGCACCATATAGAGAGAACGATGTGCCTCCTCCAGAATAATTCTTTTCAGCATCATTGGGTACAGACAATCTAGTGCAAAACCTCAAAACCCCATTATCTGAGATATTAAAATCTACCTTCAGTCAACTCTGTACTTTATCGATAATCTTCACCAACTCTGTATCTTTCCTCTGAGTAGTCTTAATCCTCTCCAGTAAAGTTGGTTGAATTACCATATTAGGAATGAATGCTTGATGATTTCCCTGCACTAATTCCACACCAAATCTTTCTAGATTTATCCTGATCTGATGTGGAGCTACCACTATTGATACTAATTCACTCACCGATTTCTGACTCAACGCATCAACTACCACATTAGCTTTCCCTGGGTGGTACTTGATGGTACATTCATAATCCATAATCAGTTCCAACCATCTCCTCTGTCTCATATTCAGTTCCTTCTGCATGAAAAAGTACTTTAGACTTTTGTGGTCAATAAAGATCTCGCACCTTCTGCCGTATAGGCAGTGTAACAACCCTATAAATTCTACGATATAAATATGCTCTAATACCAATAATAATATCAACAATATCGACCCTAACCCAAAGTGGGGTATCGAGGATACACTTGTGCATAAATATGTCCTACCAATGCAGCGGAAAACATAATGTACCTGATCCTCTTATATAATACTAGAGTTCTAATGTCTCCAAAAATATATACATATATGTGTATTCCCAAAAACAAAATTCACAAAATATCATAAGGATTATAAAAAACATATTGTTAGCCTTGGTGTATTCCCAAGAGGGGGGTGAATTGGGTATTTAAAAAACTTTTGCCTAGGTTAAACCAGATCAACAGTATTATGCAACCTAAGGTATGTCTATGTAATCATAAATCCAATCATTCACAATAAAACATACACGTCCAGTAAATAAATTGTGGAAATGTAAACCATGCACGATATGTTATCGGGGTTCAGCCAACTATGTCTACGTCCTCGCCTTGGCGACACCAGCACAAGGAACGCCTATATATAGAGAAAAGGTAAATTATGACCGTTGCGGAACACATAGGGTAATCTTAAATTTGTTTTCAAAAGTTTAGCAAAATTAACCTTGTTTAACTATTTTGAACTTCAGTAAAAATTAATTTAACCCAAGAGATTCGAGTGGATGAACTTAAGTTCAGTCGCCCGAATAGACTCAGCCAATAATTTATTTTTAAACAGTTTGGGTGCCTAAAATTGGATTCGATTAGCTGAACTAAAGTTAGAATCATTGGCGTGCAGTTCAGGTGCCCGATGTTAAGTTTGGTTAACTGAACTGACCAATTCGATCGCCCGATGTCTGATTTGAATTGAGAATTTTGGCAACCCGAGTTGGTGAGAAGTCCCTTTCTAAGGGTTTAGTCACTGAGGGAGGTGTGTTCATTCTTGGTTTGGTAGCCCAAAATCCCAATTCAACTGTTGACTTTCCAACGATTCGGGTGCCCGAGGTGTATTGAACACCACAGGTTCGATCGCCCAACCTCTTACATGTTTTTCACGATTTTTATTTTAAGTCCAGTTTGTCTCAGTTTTGATCCCCTAATTTGTGAATGATAATGAAAACTATTTTGTGCATTTGTGTAGGGAAATAAGGTTTTTCTAAGGTCTATGAGGACATCAAAAAAATCTGGCGTCGTTCGACCTTCCTAAGGTCTCTCTAAGGTCTTAAGCTTATAGTCCTACATGCATAATATGCAGATTATTACAGACCTTGGATGATTATTATTACAGGCCCAGCAAAATGAAAAATAGATTACAACAATTAGAAACATTATGGGTCTTTATTTTCATCAAGTTGCGATGTGCCATCAATATGATCTTCCTAATATGGTCCTACACACAAACTTGGCAAACGTTAAATACCAGAGTATTTGTCATAATCAAAACAGGGTATGACCCATGGGGTCAACACATATCCCTATCTTAAAACACTTACCCTGAACTACAATACCTTGGCCTCCTCTACCTCAGAGCTCGCTCCACTCGGCTGCTTGGATCTCCTTAAATGTTTAAGATTATAGGAGTGAGACACCTCTCGGTAAAAAGGAGTAGATTATTATCAGTGTGTGGCATCATGAGTTTTAGTATTCCAGAAACACGTTCGTTAAATAATTAACATTAATTAACAAAACATGTAAATATGAACTCACACTTATGTGTGTGTGTGTGTGTGTATATATATATATATATATATATATTTGAAAACACATATTTCCTTTTTAAAGCATGACATATCATAATACATAATTCTATGCAATAAATTAAATCATCATATATTCATCATATATACACATAAGAAGTTTTTCCTCTATATGGACGTTCAAACATCATCATGTAATAACCCCACGTAATCGAGTTATGCGGCCCAAAGGCAGGACTTAGCCATGGTTGGCCCACCACCAGGCTAAGTCAAATCTAACGTGTCAGTAGTACGTTTGGCCCACCGCAACCTGGTCCAGACCCAAGGGTGGTCAACATCTATTCGCAGGCCCAATCAACTTCCATTACCAACATTCTCCCCGAGTAGTGTTGTTGCACTAACTACCATCATCATAGCTATGGTATCATGCTCTCAATCTGAACCAGTCCATAAGGGTTCTTCTACCATATAATATAACTGTAGCGTAATTTCATTTTCATAATACTGTATGAAATTTGTCGTACAATGTATGGGCATGCAACTCTCTCTTGTAATGATGTTGAATTATTTTTATATATCTCTTATAATATTGTACTGTGAATGTGATATTGTGTAACTATTTCTAATTGGAATAAACTCATGTAGTCACGTGCTAATGTAATATCTTCCACCTTACTGAGAAGTGTCTTACCCCAATCTTACAACCTTTGTTTCAGGTCCTATAGGACATCGGTCCTAGTTCTTCTAGAGGGACTTTGGTGTGTATAGTCTTGTTAGTAGACATAAGTTTTTGTATTAGTACTGGGTTGTTAGCCTGGCAGAATGTAAGAGGATGTAATATAGTTTATATTTTAAACATGGATCTTATGTATTGAAGAATACAGATAGAACTCTGGTATATGTCTAATAGAACCCCATAAGAATGTTTATGTTTTCTGCTATGTATGAATACAAATATGTATGAGATACACCCGTTTGTCCCTATTTAGGGTGGGTTGTTTATGTATGCTTATCAGATACAGGTATAACGTATGTGTAGTAGCACTTTGGGTTCGTATAAAGGGCCAGGGCATTACAGTTTGGTATTAGAGCCCTTAACTAGTCAGAAGTGTGATGTGAGTCATACTACCTAGTTAGGGGTATACTTAGAGCTTAGGTTACTAGGTTCTATAGTTTAGAATATACCACAGTATAAGAAGAGGATAAGTTCTTGAGTTTTACTTATTATACCTGGAGACATAAATTCATTGACAGACTTCTGTGCTTTTCTAGATCATTCGAAAGGTTAAAAAAAATCACGACAATCTATTAGTAGTTTTGTTTCTAAGTAGAAGGGCAGAACTCGAGTTAGAATGAGAACGTGAGTCATTAGGGTTCATCAGTACTAGGAATGTTATTATGGGAAGTGAGTTTATAGTGTTGCAATATTAGTTGGTTAAGCTTCTAATTGGTTTCTCAATTGCTTTTTAAGATGGAATCCAAGGATAATACTGCCAATGTTGGAGGTAGTAATAATGAGGGAGCTGGCCCTGAGGCTAGCAGTGACTCTACGAATGTTGTACGTGACTTTGCTCAGCAGCTAATGGCTGAGGTGGTTCAGACAAATAGGGAGCAGGATCGTCCTGCAGTTGAGTTAGGTTGTTCTATTGATCAGTTCACCCGACTGAAGCCTCCTGTTTTCATGGGAAGTGCAGACTCGATTCGAGCGAAGAATTTGATTAGGGAGATTGAGAAGATTCTGGACATCTTGAACTGCAAAGAGAAGTAGAAAGTGGCTTTCGTAACGTTCAAGTTGTCGGGCGAAGTGGAGAGATGGTGGAAGTCTGTGAAGATGCTTAAGGAGCATCGACCCATTCCAGTGGCGTTATCGTGGGCCCGTTTCAGAGAGTTATTCTTTGAATGGTATTATCTAGCCACTGTTAGGAATGCAAAGATGGAGGAGTTTATGAGTTTGGAGTAGGGGCGGCTGACAGTTCATTAGTACACTACCAATTTTTAGGAGCTATCCTGTTTTGCTCCATTCATGGTTCCAGAAAAGGCAATAAAGGCTTGGAAATTTCATAGGGGCCTAAAGAAGGAGATTCACAAGTAGACTGCAATCTGGAAAATGCAATACTTTTTTACTCTAGTTGACAAAGCCACCATAGTAAAGGAGAGTTTACAAAAGGATCTCAGGGTCCAGATATCGAACAAGAGACATGCGCCTTCCAGTTCTTATGGAAGGGCAAAGCAGGGCAACTGGGAGAAGAAGTTATCTGCTAAACTAAAGAAGTGAGAGTTCTTGCTAAAACAGATTGCATTTCTAGGGTATGTAATGTAATAACCTAGGAAATTAATCAGGGCCTCATCGACAAACATAGGGGATTCGTTGATGAGAATACATGAGGGTCTCGTCGACGAGAACATACCGAGGGGGGTCTTTTAGTAACCTGAGATTCTTCGACGAGGGATTCATGTTCATCGATGAACTTTCTTCAGGGACTCATCGACGAGATGACATGTCTCGTCAACAAATCCGGGGTTATAAATAACTAAAATTTGGATTTTTCTGTAGAAAATTTGTGCAAGAAGCTCTCTCTCTCTCTCTCTCTCTCTCAAACGCCCCTCTGTCCTTCTCTCTTCGATTCCAACCCTATTTCTTACCGGATAGATGATCTGAGGCCACCAAGAAGCTCCTGGGAAGGTTCTTTGCAAATTTTCCAGAGTGGATCATTGGTGGAAGTGGTTTGAACTCCATCCCAATTTCAAGGTAAGGCATTTTATTCAACTTTTGCCTTTCCCATAGTTATATAAAATGTTGTACATTGAAAAATAATGATATTTTATTCTGGGAGATGTTGTTTTCAGGGTATTGAGTAGGGAACCCTGCGGGTGTAGGGCCAGGCACAGTAGGGGGTTTTTGTAGAAATCTAGTAAGGGAAATATGCTATGCTAGGAGTTTTTAACAAAGTTTTCAGAAATTCTATGTAGATATATATATATACAAGCTTATTATCCAGTTACACAAAATGTGAGTTTTGATGTTTATGTGGCCTGAGTAGATATTTACATGATATAGAAATTATATAGCTTTTTCCAGCATATGATTTACAGTATACACAGATATAGATAAATATAAACAGATATTTATCAGACAAGTATTACAGATTTTATTCTGATTAGTATATTACAGTATTTACAAAATACCATGTTTTCTAATACCATAACACTCAGATTATACAGATTATGCAAAGAGATTATACAGACAGATTATACAGTGATAGAATCAGATGCTACAGTTATGTTATTCAGATATACAGTATTTCAAGTATAGAATTATAGTGTTATGGTTATTTTGGAAACATGATGAAAGCAATAAGGTAATTATAGTAGTGTGTGTATATATATATATATACAGTATCAGATCCTTGAGAAAATATTACAGACAGATACAGTTATCAGAGCATGATACCGTTGCTATTTATAGAATAGAGTGCAACCACAGATCTCAAATGGTGTATGGGTACCGTCAACCACGCCCAGAGTGGATGTAGCTCCCCAGTTTTTGGGTTGAGGGGGCCCAATTTGATGAGGTAGCAGTCCAATTCTGTGCCTAGGAGAGGATGCAGTTTGGCTGGACTAAGGAAGGGTAAAGTACAGTGACTTACCTGGTGGGCCAACCAGAGTTAAGTCCCGCCTACGGGCCACACAACCCTATCGTGAGGGGTAATCATGACATACAGATTTCTAGGGAAAATGCACAGTTATGTATACATATACAGTTTTCCAGCATTTAATAATATAGTATGATATTAGAAGTAAGAAAAATAGAAAAATTCCGATGATACAATTATATTTTGATCTGCGACAAATGTAAGATATACTTTTACTGATTTATCAGCTTGTCCAATTTTAGATGTTATTGTAATAGTTATACAACTTGGTCGCCACACACTAGTAATGGCATATTTCCAGTTACTGAGTGTTGACTCATCCCATTACTTTAACATTTTTCAGGTGATCTAGCTTGGCAAGTAGATCAGACTCGCAGTTAGAGTGACCCATTGATTGGCTAGTTTATAGGGTTAAGTGTGTATAGAGGGTTGTGTTTTGGGATGGTGGTACTATTGTGAGATGCGAAAATGTAACTGTGATTTGGGAAATACTGGATTTTGGTATTGTATGTATATATGGTTGTATGATTTTTTTATGTTGTCCACTGCTTAGGTATGTCCATGATGCACAGGAATATCTCAATGTCGTATGGGGCCTGAGATGCTCTACTAGGGGTATAAGGGTAAATTGTTTTATTTAAAAAAATGGTGTAATTTTTGGGTCGTTACAATTTGATATCAGAGCCTAGGTTGCTGGGTTATGTAGACTCTAGAGTACAATGGAGAACAATACCAGAATTTAGAAATGGAATATTAAGAAAAGTGGCATAGGGTATTAGTGGAAGTGATGTTGGGAAATTAGGATAAGAATTTAAGATTTTGTTATGTGGTTTGGAGGTAGATTTTTAGGGTGGTTTATGTGATTTTCCTGGGGTGATAACTCTAGGAAAACCATAGTAAACAATCGGTGATTTCTATTTTCATACGGTAGGGCTCGACCTTAAATTAGTAATGAGAGGTTAGGGGTATTTTAGCTAGTATAGTATTGCAGGATTTGGATACTCAAAATAATTTGGTAATATTGCAGGATGGACCCAGGAGGTAGTAGTGCTCATGCTAGTGGTGATGAAGGAGCTAGTTCTTCTAGTGCAGGAGGTGGGGATTCAGATGCTGTGCTACGTAGTGTGGTTCAGCAAGTTATGGCTGAGATTGCTTGGAGTTCCAGGGAACAAGGAGGTCCATCTCCAGCTCAGGGATGTACAATAGAAAAATTTATGAAGATGAACCCGCTAGTATTCGCAGGAGCGGCTGATCCTGCAGTTGCGGAGAACTGGATGCAGGGGATAGAGAAGATTTTGACGATACTTCATTGCACCGATGAGTAGAGGCTTCTTTTGCGCTACATATAGGTTGAGAGGGGAGGCCGAGAGATGGTGGACGGCCACCAGACTATTAGAGAAGCAGAGAACAATTCCAGTGCTGATTACCTAGACTCGATTCAGGGACATATTCTTTGATAAATATTATCCTGCCTCAGTCAGAGAGGCTCAGGTACAGGAGTTTCTGAGCTTGTCTCAAGGTTCTATGACAGTTCAGCAAAACGCTGGGAAATTTATCAAATTATCGCGTTTCTGCCCCTATATTGTTCCAAATGAAGTTAAGAAGGCTAGAATGTTCGAAAGAAATTTGAGGCGTGATATTTACAGACAGGTGACAGCACCGAGGTTATAGGATTTCTCAAAGTTAGTTGACATGGCCGTAATAGTAGAGGAGAGTTTGCCAAGAGAGACTGAGGTATCGAATCAGAAGAAAAGGACCACACCCTCGAGTTTTCAGGTGGGGTCCAGCCAAGGCCCTTGGAGAGGAGGTAGAATTGGTGGAGGTTAGTGGCATATGGTAGAGCAAATTGGATTTCAGTGTGGAAAGCCTCCTACCACTTGCCCTAGATGTGGACGGAGACATCCAAGGGAGTTCCGGCTAGGGGAGAACGTTTGCTATCGCTGCGGAAGACCTAGCTATATAGCTCAATCGTGCTAGATGCCGTTGATTTATGCACCAGCTCCTAGATAGTTTTGGGATGGATATCAGGCGCCCCACAGAGGTTAGCAAAGGAACACTGCGCTGGCGAGAGTGTATGCGTTGACGCCGGGTGACGCTGAGACTGCCGAAGACATGGTCACAGGTACCCTTATTGCTTTACCATATAAAGTTATTGTTTTGTTTGATACAAGTGCCACCCATTCCTTTAGATCGACATGATATGTCAGAATAACTAAGGTAGGGACACATCTATTAGATGTAGAGCTGTCTGTAGGTACACCAGCGGGATCTGTGGTAAGATGTAAGAAGGTGCTTCAGAATTTCCCAATAAGTATTCAGGAGAGAGTACTACCAGCTGATCTTGTGGTCCTAGATATGCAAGGGTTTCATGTGATACTGGGTATGGATTGGCTAGTAACACATCACGCCAGCATAGATGGTCATAAAAAAGAAGTGATTTTTAAACCCCCGGGTGAGCAAGAATACAGATTTGTGGGTTCACGTGTGCATGCCTCACCACAGCTTGTGTCAACTATTCAGGTGAGGAGACTATTATAGGGTGGTTGCCAGGGGTATGTTGCATATATAAAGGAATCTCCAAAAGAGGAACTAAAACAAGTTGATATATCAATAATGCGTGAATTTCCAGATGTTTTTCCAAATGAATTTTCTAGCTTACTAAAGACCGAGAGATTGAGTTTACTGTAGATCTGTTGCCGAGGTCAGCACCGGTATCTAAAGCACCATACCATATGGCTCCATTTGAATTGAAAGAATTGAAAGATTGGTTACAAGAATTGTTGGACAAGGGATTTATCAGGCCCAATATGTCGCCCTAGGGTGCACCAGTTCTATTCGTGAAGAAGAAAGATGGGACCATGAGGTTATGTATCAATTATAGGGAGATAAAAAAACTAACAGTTAAGAATAAATATCCTCTCCCTAGGATCAATGTTTGTTTGATCAGCTCTAGAGGACCCAGGGTTATTCTAAAATTGACCTCTCGTCGGGTTTTCATCAAGTAAAAATTATAGCAGAAGATATTTCGAAAACCGCATTCCGAACTAGATATGGGCATTACGAGTTCTTGATGATGCCATTTGGGTTGACGAATGCACCAACAGTATTTATGAATTTAATAAATCAGGTGTTCCATTAGTATTTGGACCAGCTTGTGGTTGTATTCATCGATAATATACTGGTCTACTTAAGAAGTTTTGAGGAGAACGGGCATCATTTGAGGCTAGTGTTGTAGATATTGAGAGAAAGAAAATTGTATGCAAAATTCAAGAAATGTGAGTTCTGGTTAAGGTAGGTTTCTTTTCTCGGCCATGTGATCTCTGAAGCAGGTGTATCAGTTGATCCGAGTAAAATAGAGGCGGTGGTGAGTTAGGAAAGCAGGAAAATGTCTAGGAGGTTAGAAGATTTATGGGATTGGCAAGCTATTACCGACGTGTCATGAATGTTGTCAAGATTATCGGGTCCACTAACATGACTTACGAGGAAAAATGTGATGTTTGATTAGACTAGTGATTGTGAGCAGAGTTTTCAGGAGCTAAAGCGGCGGTTGGTTTCAGCCCCAGTACTAGCTTCCATCAAGGGAGGACAAGTTTGTGATATATAGTGATGTGCCCTTGAAAGGTCTTGGATGTGTGTTGATACAGTATGGTAGGGTTATCGCATATGCTTCTAGACAGCTTAAAGAATAAGAGAAAAACTACCCTGTGCATGATTTGGAGCTAGTTGCAGTGGTGTACGCTCTCAAGATCTAGAGGCATTATTTATATGGCGGGAAGTGCGAAATCTTCACAAATCATAAAAGTTTAAAATATTTTTTTACCGAGAAAGAATTGAATATGAGGCAAAGAAGGTGGCTGGAACTCATTAAAGACTATGACAACACTATTAGTTACCACCCAAGGAAAGCAAATGTGATAGCAGATGCTCTGAGCAAGAAATCAGCGGGACCAGCACTAGCAGCTGTAGAGATTCAGCATCCGATCCTGATGGATCTAGAGAGACTTAGTGTACAATTGGTAAAGGATAATCCTTAGGCATTGATAGCTAGTCTGGTCATGCAGCCGACACTATATGAAAAGATTAAGGCTGCTTAGAGTGATGATGCAAAATTAGCAGAGGTTATGGTTAGAGTGCAAGAAGGTCAGGGAGAGGAGCTCAGTATCTTTGATGATGGAGCTTTGAGGTTTTGCACCAGGTTGTGTGTGCTTGCAGGTGATGATATTAGAAGAACAATTTTAGAAGAGGCTCACAGATCACTATACATTATCCATCCTAGCAGTTCTAAAATGTATAGGAATTTGTGAGAGTATTTTTGGTGAAGTGGAATGAAAAAGGAAATTGACGAATTTGTACAACAGTTCTTGACGTGCCAGTAGGTTAAGGCTGAGCACCTGAGACTATCACGGCAGTTGCAGCCACTGTTCATTCCAGAGTGAAAATGGGATCATGTCTCTATGGATTTCATTACTGGGTTACCACCAGTGCAACAGGGATTGAATGCAATTTGGGTGATTGTTGATTGTCTAACGAAAACTGCACATTTCATCCCTATTAAGGTCAGTTATTCTATGGATAGATTGGCAAAAGTATATGTTCAGGAAATAGTTCGCGTCCATGGGGTACCGATATCCATAGTCTTAAACCGAGATCCCTAGTTTACCACACGATTTTGGAAAAGTTTTCAAGAGGCTATGGGTACATAATCAGCTTTCAACACTACTTTTCACCCTCAGACAGATGTTCATACTAAGAGGGCGATCTAGACATTAGAAGATATGCTTTGTGCATGCATGCTAGATTTGGAGGTAGTTGGACCCAGTTTATGTTGTTGGCTGAGTTTGTTTACAATAACAACTATTACACTAGCATCGACATGACACCTTACGAAGCACTTTATGGTAGAAGGTGTGACGACCTGCTTAATTTCCATTTTTTTTTTCTTTTTCTCGTAATACAATAAAATCAATGTCATATATCTAGTAGATCATAATCCACTTGGACCCGTGGGTACCAGGAACACATTAGAAACACATCACAGAAGCTTATGCAGCAGGAAACATAAATCATAAACACCTCATTATACCATACATCACAATACCAGAGTTACTAAAATCACCATATATATATATATATATACACAATACACAACCCAAAAGATGTCTTAAGGCCATCTCCACAAAATACATCCAACCCTATCAAAACACTTACCCTTCTGGAAGGACAGATCAATCATACTAGATCAGCGGGACTTTACCCGCTCTCCTATCAGGGGCTTCTAAAATGTTTATAAAATTTTGGGGTGAGACGCCTCTCAGTAAGGGAAATAAACTAATACTAGTGTGTGGCAACATGAGTATTCCGTGTTGTACATATACCATACAGAAAATATTTAATAAACTATTATGTTATATTTGGGAAAACATATATATCATCATAGCATGGCAGAATATACTGCATTTTCATAAACATATATCATCTCATATAATAATAATACAAAACATTCCTAATAGGTTAGCCGGTTGTTGTCATGTATTACCCCCACATGACTAGGTTGTGTAGCCCGAAGGCAGGACCTGACAATGGTTGGCCGACTACTGCCAAGTCAATAGTACAGTGTGTAAGTCTGATGGGTTTGCCAAACCTGGTCAGTACACCAGTGGCACTCACGCACTTCTTAAAAACCACATCGACCGTCCAATCTCACACCACTTCGTATAGCAGCATTAACATAAATATCATGATCATGATGACCATGGACACATAGCAACGGTACCGTGCAAATGCTAGCCTAGACCATGCCAACCAGGTCCTGATACATATAACATATACTGAAACTGTGATACATGGATATTTCATATCATTAATTTTCAAATCAATCATATCATTTTGCATATATACATATATCATGCAAATCATTGGCCCGTACGCCGGTATTTCACATTTTACCATAGCTCAGCTTGTACGTTGGCAAATCATATCCATAGCTCAGCCCATACACTAGCAAATCATTTCCATAGCTCGGCCTGTATGCTAGCAAATCATACACATACCTCGGCCTTGTACGCCGGCAAATCATACGCATAGCTTGGCCCGTACACCAACAAATCAAACACATAGCTCGGCCGGTATGCCAGCAATTATATCAAAATCTTGGCCCGTACGCCGGTTTTCCATTATAAAATCCGTATCAATAACACATTCCCAGAAAACAATATTTCATAACAATTTCTACTCATGCCACACTAAACAGGTTTTTCGCATATTTAACATACCATCATTTTTAACAGTATTTTTCCAAATATAAATCATATATAAATATATTTATTTTCCTAAAATAAAATTCTATACTATATACAAACTTCAGACAAAATACTAGCTTAGTTTATCCCCTTACTCGAGTCCTGAAAATCCCCTAAGAAAATCTATCCCGCACCCGTAGGGTTCCTTACTCAATACCCTGGAAACAACTTTCCCCATGACTAAAGTTTAGTATTTTTACGCATACTACGCTTCCTACAATTGTCAAATAACAAAATACTGAGTAGAAAACCTTACTCTAAATTTGGGATGGTTTCCAACTCAACCCCACCGACGATCCGTTCCTGCAGACTTGCAAAGAACTTTCCCAAGAGCATCGTGGTGGCTTTAGATCGTCGAACTGGCGAGAATCCAGCCTGAGATTGTAGAGAGAAGGTAGGAGGGGAGTAAAGGAGAGAGAAGGAGGAATATTTGCGCAGGTTTTCGGCCAAAAATGAATTTTGGGCCTATTTATACTATGGCCTTCATCGACGAGCCACGCAATATCGTCGACGAGGTCATGAAGAAGACTCGTCGACGAAATCTCTCCTCATCGACAAAATTCAGAATCCCTTAAACCTTTGCTTGGTATTTTCTCGTCAACGAGCTCCTCTTATACCCTCGTCGACGAATCCCGTATGTTCGTCGACAAGGCCTAGAGAATTTCTTGGGTTTATCCCATCCAAAATGCAACGTCATCAGCTGCCTCTTTATGTTCCTATTTCCATTTCCATTTCCCTTTTCTTTTTATTATTTAAATACCATTATTCTTCGGGTCATTACAGAAGGTGTTGTTCTCCTCTTTTCTAGGATGAAGTAGGAGAGATGAGTTTTGGGTCCATAAATAATACAACAGGCGTATGATAAGGTCTAACTGATTAAAGAAAGAATCAGTACCGCGCATAGTCGGTAGAAAAGTTACGCAGATACACACCTTCGGGAATTAGAGTTTTATGTGGGGGATCGAATATTCTTGAAGGTAGCTCCTTTGAGAAGGGTTATGAGGTTTGGAAAGAAGGGCGAATTGAGCCCTAGGTATATTGGCTCTTTTGAGATACTTAAGAAAGTGGGGTCAGTTGCCAACAGGCTAGCTTTGCCGCCAACTCTGTCTAGAATTCATGACGTGTTTCATGTTGCTATGTTAAGGAAATAAGTCCTAGACCCATCCCACATTATCAGCTATGCATAGATAGAGCTTAAAGATTCAATAGCCTGTGAGGAAGCATCAATACAGATCTTGGACCGAAAGACACAAGAACTATGCACCAAGGAAATTCAGCTAGTGAAAGTTTTGTGGGGAAACCATGCTATAGAAGAAACTTCATGGGAGCTTGAAGAAGAAATTAAACAAAAATACCCGCACTTGTTTAGTGGGATATAGTAGTGGTTTGTAAAGTTAAAAAATGATAGTTTTATATTGTTTAGTATAGGATAGATAGTATTTTGGTTTTGGGAGAATTTTCTTTTATAGTTGTAATCTCCTAAGACGTTGAATGTAACCACAGTATTCCTCCGCCATAAGTGAGGGTAAGTAATAAAATATGTAGACCATTTATCTCTATGGGATGATAGATTGTGTGGATGATGTTCAACACATATAGCAAATTTTAAGGACGAAATTTTATGAGGGGAGAATGTAGTAACCCAGGAAATTAATCAGGGCCTCATCAAAGAACAGGGGATTCGTTGATAAGAATACATGAGGGTCTCATCGACAAGGACACGTCTTGTCGATGAGAAGATACCAAGGGAGGTTTTTAGAAGTTTGAAATTCATTGACGAGGGGTTAATGTTTGTTGACGAACTTTCTTCAAGGACTCGTTGACGAGATGACGTGTCTCGTTGACAAAATCGAGGTTATAAATAACTAAAATCTGGATTTTTCTATAGAAAATTTGCGCAGGAAACTCTCTCTCTCTCTCTCTCTAAAATGCCCCTCTCTTTCTCTCTTCGATTCCAACCTTGTTTCTTGCTGGATCAATGATTTGAGGCCACCACGATGCTCTTGGGAAAGTTCTCTACAAATCTGCCAGAGTGGATCGTTGGTGGAAGTGGTTTGCACTCCATCCCAATTTCATGATAAAGAATTTTATTCAGCTTTTACCTTTCCCATAGTTATATAAAATGTTGTACATGGAAAAATAATGATATTTTATTCTGGGAGATGTTGTTTTCACGGTGTTGAGTGGGGAACCCTGCGGGTGTTGGACCAGGCACAGTGGGGGGGTTTTGCAGAAATCAAGTAAGGGAAATATACTATGTTAGGAGTTTTTAATGAAGTTTTTAAAAATTCTATGTAGATATATATATATATACCAGTTTATTATCCAATTACACAGAATGTGAGTTTTAATGTTTGTGTGGCCTGAGTAGATATTTACATGATATAGAAATTATATATCTTTTTTCCTGCGTATCATGATTTATAGTATATAAAGATATAGACATATATAAACAGATATTTATCAGACAAGTATCACAGATTTTATTCATATTAGTCTATTGTAGTATTTACAAAATGCCATGTTTCCTAATACCATAACACTCAGATTATACAGACAGATTATACAGTCAGATATACAGTGATAGCAATCAGATGCTACAGTTATGTTATTCATATATACAGTATTTCTAGTACAAAATTATAGTGTTATGATTATTTTGGAAACATGATGAAAACAGTAAGGTAATTATAGCAGTATATATATATACTGTATCAGATCCCTGAGAAAATATTATAGACAGATACAGTTATCAGAGCATGGTACCATTGCTATTTACATAATAGAGTGCAACCACATATCTTAGATAGTGTGTGGGTACCGTCAATCGTGCCCATAGTGGAAGCAGCTCCTCAGTTTATGGATTGAAGGGGCCCGGTTTGACGAGGTAGCAGTCCAATTCTGTGCCTAGGAGAAGATGCAGTTTGGCCAGACTGAGGAAGGGTAGAGTTGACTTATCTAGTGGACCAACCAGAGTTAAGTCCCGCCTACGGGCCGCACAACCCTATCATGAGGGGTCAAATCATGACATACAGATTTTCAGAGAAAAAGCACAGTTATGTATACGTATACAGTTTTACAACATTTGATGATATAGTATGATATTAGAAGTATGAAAAGTAGAAAAATTCATATGTATCAGTTATATTTTAAACTGCGACAAATGTAAGATATACCTTTACTGATTTATCAGCTTATACAGTTCCAAATGTTATTGTAATAGTTATACAACTTGGTCGCCACACACTTGTAATAGCATATTTCCAGTTACTAAGCGTCTACTCGTCCCATTACTTTAACATTTTTTAGGTGCTCTAGCTAGTCAAGTAGATCAGGCTCACAGATAGAATGATCCATTGATTGCCCTATTTATAAGGTAAGTGTGTACAGAGGGTTGTGTTTTTGGATGGTGGTACTGTTGTGAGATGTGAAAATGTAACTGTGATTTAGGAAATACTGGATTTTGGTATTGTATGTGTATATGGTTGTATGATTTTTTTATGTTTTCCACTGCTTAGGTATGTCCATTACGCATAAGAATATCTCAGTGCCGTCTGGGGCCTGAGATGCTCTAACAAGGGTATCAGGGTAAATTATTTTATTTAAAAAAAAATGGTGTAATTTTTGGGTCGTTACATGTAGTTTCTAAGGATTATTAGTGGATTCGAGTAAGATAGAGGCTGTAGTGGACTGGGTGAGACCGAAGAATGTTCAAGAGGTTAGTAGTTTTCTAGGTATTGCTAGTGGACTGGGTGAGACCGAAGAATTTTTAGGAGGTTAGTAATTTTCTAGGTATTGGAGGTTACTACCGTTGTTTTGTAGAAGGGTTCTCCAGTTTAGTAGGTCCTTTGACACGAATCACGAAGAAGAATGTGAGGTATGATTGGACTGATGAGTGCGAGTTGATTTTCTAGGAGTTGAAACAGCGACTAGTTACTGCTCCAATTCTAACCATTCCATCTAGGGATGGTGGATTTGTTATTTACAGTGAAACCTCTAAGAAGGGTCTCATATGTGTTCTAATGTAGTAAGGCAGGGTGGTTGCATACGCTTTTCATCAAATTAAAGAGTACGAGAAGAAGTACTCTAGACATGATATGGAATTGGCAGCTATAGTGTTTGCATTAAAAATTTGGAGGCACTACCTGTATGGTGAAAGGTGCGAGATTTTTACTGATCATAAAAGTCTTAAGCATATTTTCTCCCAAAAAGAGCTGAATATGAGACATCATAGGTGGCTTAAGTTGATAAAGGACTACGACTGTACTATTAGCTATCACCCTAGAAAAGCAAATGTGGTAGCTGATGCCCTTAGTTGAAAGTCAGTTGATGCGTCGGTATTAGTAGTGGGAGTTCAGCATCAGATTTGTATGGACCTAGAAAGATTGGGATTAGAGGTAGTGGAAGGAAATCATCAAGCTATTCTTGTTAGCTTGGTGGCACAGCTAACCTTATAGGAAAGGATCCGAGCAGCACAGAAGGAGGATCCAGAGCTTGTTGAGGTTATGGAAGCAGTCCAGTATGGGTTAAAGTCATATTTTAGTATCTCTGGTGATGGGATATTGAGATTTCATGGCAAAGTATGTGTACCAGATGATGTTAGGATTAAACGTGTAATGACCTGATTTTTCATAATAATAGTAAACATAATACATAGGTAGCGGAAAACATAAAGGGTGCAACCAAAAACACAATACCAAAATTATCACCACTTATGTATATCACTCTAGTTTAAAAGTCCAAATCCTCTAGGATCTATACATAATACATCTAACCCAAAAGCGACTTACCCTATAAATAGAGTAGAACTGATATCTCCTCTATCTACGAGCCTAGTCTGACCGTCTAACCGGATCACCTGAAAAGTATTAAATTATTGGGATGAGACAACGCTCAGTAAGACGAAATATGCTATTACCATTGTGTGGCACAGGAGTTTCTTTAAGCTATATACATATACTGTAATTAACTAAATCTAATTAACATGCAATAGTAAAATGCCATGTAACTCACTTATGTGTTTCTTAAAATATACATGTGTCATTGAAGTTTCTATTTGAATATACTTTTAATAACTATAAGTAATTCTGCTATTTCCTATACATATATAATAACTATGAAAACTTCCCTAGATGGTTCAAATCCCTTCATGACAGAGTTGTGCGGCCCGAAGGCGAGACTTGATCCTGGTTGGCCCTTTAAGATAAGTCAACTAAAACTCCACTGAGGTACAATTAGCCCCTCAACCTGGGTATATCCATGGAGCACTGCAATCTCTCCCCTCCACTTGGATCAAATTACCAAGGAGTCTGCAATCCCTTTAATGGCACACTCGACCATAAAATGCCACACTCTATCTGAAATGTGTGGTTGCACTCTCTCCACTGTATAGCTACGGTACCGTACTCTGTAATCTGATCTGTAATGGTCCATCGGGGTCTAATACTATAAACGTATGATACTCTGGTATATACATGTATTTTACTGTTTATCATGATTCTGTTTCTGTTGTAATAGCCATAACAGTGAAATAATTATTCGGTATAAGCTGTATGATCTATTCTAAATATATATTGTAATAACTGATCTATAAAACTGTATAACTAATTGTTATGGCCCTAAGATCTGTATATAACATGCTTACTGTAAAACTATATAATACGTTTTCTATTAAACCATTTTAAACTGTGTAAATACAAAATTCTAAAAAATATTATATGACCATAACTTTGAAATAAATATTGTATAATCTGCTCTGTAAATATCTATATATCATAATTCTATAAAATTTGTATAATTTTTAGTACTGTTCTCATATTACTAATGCCACACAATAGCTGATAACTCATCGGGTATAATTTGTAAAACTCTATAATATTTGCTCTAAAAAACACTCATGAAATTAGACTATATTTACTAATAAAATTCAAATTTATCTGGGATAGCATACTTCCCTTTCCTTCTGACTGGGAGGCTCGCCTCTAACTTTATCACTCTCACGGCGTACTATTCCAAAATACTAAAATAATACATAGATACATATTTCCAATAAATCAACTATATTTCTCCGAACAAACATACTCGAAATTTCTAAACTTTAATTTACCTGGCTCCTAGAAATTTCCACTAGGGTGCTCAACCCATTCCTGTAGGGTCCCAAAACACCCTATTCCTAAAAAAATAATACCCTGATTTCACTTCACAAAACTCCAGTATATTCTCATATAATAAAAAATCTGGGCTCAAATGAACTTGGTAATGCTAGAAATACTCAAATAATCCACTTACCTTGGTCTTGGAATGGTTCCCAAACTTCTCAAATCAACATTTCGTTTCGGCTATGTTGTAGAGAATCTCCCCAGGATCACTGTGGTAGCTTTCAATCGTCGAGCCAGGGAGAGACAAAGCCAAAAACCTAGAGAGAAGTCAGAGGACGCATTTTCTAGAATGAGAGATAGAGAGAGAGTGAGTGAATTGAATCTGAAATTCCCACAAGAAAAATAATTTTCAGCCTTATATAGAAAGCTGGTCCATGTGGACTCGTCGACGAGACACGTTGCTTTGTTGATGAGGCAATGAAGGGATCTCGTCGATGAATATCGTCTCCTCGTCGATGAGTTTTAGATCCTAGAGCAAGCCTCTCGATAACTTCTCATCGACAAGATGCATGTCCCCATCGACAAGCCCTAGAGCCATGCTCGTCGATATGCTCTTCTTCACTCATCGACGAGACGTTGCTAAAATTGTTTAAGAAAATTCCTTTTTCTTTCCTTCCTTTATTTTTTAATTGTTATAATTCTTCGGGTCTCTACATTCTCCCCTCTTTATAAAAATTTGTTCTTCGAAAATTACTCTATGTATTGCCATTATCCTTAAAGAAAAATAGGCTATTTGTTTTATTACTTACCCTCACTCGTGGCGGAGGAATACCGTAGTTACATAAGCAGCTCTGGGAGATTACAAATAGACTTACAAAAGAAAATTCTCCCAAAACCAAAACTCTACCTATCCTATATAAATTACAATTACAATTACACATTTGTTACTCTATACTAAAAAATATACTATTGACCATATAGGTCGCACCTGGTTTTGATAAAGACAAATACTGATATTTCATGATTGTCAAGTGCTTGTGCAGGCTCAAATAAATATCCCAAGGAAGGACACTTGAAGAAACAAGAAGACCGCGAAGACTTTTAATTTGTAATTGTAATTCGTATCGGTCTGTAATAATTTATATGGGTCTATAATAGTATCCTAGGTTGTGGTTGTATTTTTATCACCTGCACATCATGCATACAAGATATAACATAAGCTCAATTAGACCATAGCAAGACTCTAGGCTCCGACACTCACACACATAGCATAAAATATATGAGTGTGTTATAATTGTGCTCAAAATTGAACAAATCTAAGCAAGTTAAGAGGCCTTGGGCAACCAAACCCTTGGAGTATAAAACTCCTCCGGAGCCCAAACTTAGACAAGTGAAAATGTTGACCAGCCCTTAGGTGACTGAATCTCAATTGCACGTATCTTCTCTAGGCACCCAAACCCCTTAAAAGGGACTATTCACCAACTCGGGCGACCAATGCTTTTAGTTCAAAAAGCCCACCGGGTGACCGAACACAGGGATTCGGGCCACCGAAAGTTTGAATGGGCACCCGAAGTTACGTAACTTTACTACTGACTTTGATTCGGGTTGCTGAAGAGTGATACGGGCGACTGAACTTCATTGAAGACCTTTTTAATATGTGTCTTTTCGGGCGACCAAACCTTGGTTCAGTCACCCGAACCCCAACTAGTTAAAATTAAATTAACCGCAGTAAAACTAGGTTAAATAGGGCTAATTGGATTTTAATCTTTTGGGACTTTTTTAATAATACCCATTTTATCCCGAACGGTTATAATTTTTCACCTGGCTATAAATATGCCTTCATTTGCATAATTAGCACAGATATTAGCAAAGTGATTAAGCCAAAAACTCTCTCTACTGAAAAATCTCCCTTTGCCCAAAATACTCTCAATCTTGCATCCATTTGATAAAATCTAAGATTGTAAGAGTCTCTCTTGTGTTTATGTGATTGTTGTTCCTTGCTAATACTCCCACTTATGTGTGCGCTTGAGATTATTTCTTTGCGAGCTTAGCTTAGGTTTATCCCACATATTTCTCCATTATAAATCTTGTGTGGGATTAAACCAAGAAAGCTTAGGATATTTGCATTCCATTGCAAGTGTCCAATAGCTTTTCTTTTGGTGTACAAAGAAATTTTCAAACAAGCAAGTAATTTTTCAAACTAGTATTGGGCTTATTTGATTGAGGAAAACCATTTTGGAACTAGTTTGATTATCTGTTTAGTATGCTTGGAATATTGATGTGCTAATGAAATATCCTGTTTAGATTCCAAGACTTTGCTTGTGTTGAATACTCTTGAGCAACATACTGATTATACTGTGTTGAATACTCTTGAGATTCATATTGATTATATTGTGTTGAGTATTGATTGAAAAAATCTTGCATCACCGAGGTTACACTATATCCCTACTTTTGATGTGTATGTGATTATGCGTATTTGAGTACAAATCTTCTTTACGTGAAAGCACTACTTCTGTGCCATTTGATTGCATAATCTGAGTGTTTCCAGGTGTGGCCTGACGGGGTGGTAATCCAGCCCGGTAAGGATTGTATGTAATGGTTGAGGTCAGCCCCTTGAATTGACCTGATTTGTATAGGTGCCGCTCCACCCGTTTAAGTGAGCAAGTTATAGTGGTAATCCTTACGCTTGTTACTCAAGGCAGGGACGTAGGCAATTGGCTGAACCTTGATAACATTTCTGCGTATCACCTTTACTTTACTACTTTCTGGTGCATGGTTGGTTGATTAAATTACCTTATTTACTTTCTGGTATACATTTACATTACTTGCACTAGATTGACCATAGGGTTGTGAATACACTGGTGTTAGGAGATTGATCTAGGGCTTAAATCTTAAAAATACCAATTCATCCACCCCCTTTTGGGATCACAGTAAAGCTAACAATTGGTATCAAAGCCACATAGCATATAGTAGCTGTTTATTTGCAAATGATCACATATGGCTCATAGGTCCGTGACCCCTTTCCCTAAGGGACCATCTTCCAAACGACCTCTTATTTTCAGTGGTGTTAATTACACCTTCTAGAAACAGAGGATGTGCATCTAACTTTAGAATACTAATTGGAAGGTATGTAGGATTGTCTCTAAGGGAAATTATGTCCCTATGAAAACTAAGGGTACAACTAGGGTATTAAGACTGAAGAAGAGTATAATGATGATGATATGAAAGTTGTTAGTTTAAATGCTATTGCCATGAATATTTTATACTGTAGTCTTGGTGTAAATGAATTTAATAGAATTATGATATGCTCTACTGCTAAAGAAATATGGGATAAGTTAGAAGTTACATATGAGGGTACTAGGGATGTGAAAGACTGTAGGATAGACATGCTGACTAGTGAGTATAAGGCCTTTAGGATGAATGTAGGTGAGTCCATTCAGAGCATGTACACTAGATTCATACACATCATAAACTCACTGCATGCATTAGGAAAGACCTATCCCACATATGAAATTATTAGGAAGATCCTTGGAGGCTTACCTCATGTTTGCGAAGCTAAGGCTACGACCATTACTGAGGGTAGAGACCTTAAGGCCATGACTCTAGATGAATTGATAGATTCCCTGATTACGTATGAATTAGCCATAAATGAGACTCTTAATGAGCATAATAGGGCTAAGAAAGTAACTGCATTGAAAGGTTCTACTAACACATCTAGTGAGTGTAGTGAATTTGACACGAATGATGAAATGGCTATACTAACCAAAAAATTTAGCAGATTCTTCAGGAAGAATCAGAAGTCGTATAAAAAATATAGAGAGTCTACTATTGAGAAGGGAGAGTCCAACAAAAGAAAAAAAAAATTGAACGCTCCTACATGCTATAACTGCAACAAGGTGGGGCACATCAAACCTGACTGCCCACTGCTGAAAAAGGAGGCTAAGAAAAAGAAGAAAGCAATGAAGGCTAGGACTTCATGGGACAAACTCAGCAGCAGTGACTCAGAATCAAATCACAACGACTCGGAGGTCGCTAATCTGTGCTTGATGGCACACAAGGATGAGGTATTGTCTTCTAGCTCATTATCTTCATATTGTTCATCTGATGATTTTGATTTTGATTGCATGCCAACATTTAGAGAGTTACAGTTTGAATATATTCGTATTTCTAATTTTTTATGCAAAATGACCAAAGAAAATAATGATTTGAAAAAGAAATGTGAAAATTGGTCAAAGTTGTTTAATATGGCAAAAACCTCTCATGCCTTTATTTTAAAACAAAAGGATGCTACTATTGTTGAGCTTGAGAGGAAACTAGAGGATAGCTCCAAAATCATTTTTAAATTTACTGAGGGCAAAAATAATTTTAAAAAATTAGTTGGTGCCCAAAGAAACACCTTAAGTAAAGGGGGTTTTGGTTTTAATGGTGTTGAAAATATTAGATGACCTAATCTTTACTTAGGACACTTTACACGTGAGTCAAAATCTCATATTCCTCCTAAAGAGCCTAAGTGTAGATTAAGATGTTTTAAATGTAAACAGATTAGTCACATTCAATTTGATCATTCACTTATGAATAAACATGCTAGAATTAGGAAGATATGGGTAGTTAATGGAGATCCTGCTACTAACCCCCATGGACCCACAAAATTTGGGGACCAGCATTAGTTATTTAGCTTATTTTCTAGGTATGCCTAAGATCATCCTCCTCCAAGGACCGGTGGTACTTGGATAGCGGGTGCTCACAGCACATGTCCGGCGACAAGGGAAAATTCACTTCAATTATTCCCAAGGATGGAGGTCATGTGACATTTGGGGACAGTGCCAAATGACGCATCATCGGGGTAGGTAAGGTTGGTAAGGATTCCTTTCTTAATATTGACAATGTTTTGTTGGTTAATGGGTTAAAGCATAATCTACTTAGCATAAGTCAATTATGTGACATAGGATATAAAGTATCTTTTGAGAATGATAAATGCATAGTAAAAGATAAATCAGAGCACAAAGTGCTTTTTACTGCCAACTGCCATGAAAACGTATATACTACTTCTCTTGACAACTTAGCTTCACAACAAGTCACTTGTTTTTCTGCTGTAAATGAAGCTAATTGGTTATGGCATAGGCACTTAGGACATGCTAGCATGGACTTGTTGTCTAAACTTGTTAGAAAAGAACTAGTTAAGGGTTTGCCTAAAATGTCTTTTGTAAAGGATAAAATTTGTGATGCATGTCAAATGGGTAAGCAAACCAAATCTAGTTTCAAGAAAAAGAAATTCATATTTACTACTAGACCTCTTGAGATGCACCACTTAGATTTGTTTGGTCCTAATTCGGTGCAAAGTCTTGGTGGTAAATCATATGCTTTTGTAATTGTGGATGACTTATCTAGATTCACATAGGTATTATTTCTTGCACACAAAAATGAATCATGTGAACAATTTACCAAGCTTTGTAGAAGAATTCATAATGAAAAAAGATATAAGATAACTCATATAAGAAGTCATAGAGGCACGGAATTCAAAAATGAGAACATAAAGAAATATTGTAACCTAGAGGGCATATCACATAACTTCTCTGCACCTAGTACACCTCAACAAAATGGTGTAGTCGAAAGAAAGAATAGGTCACTACAAGAGATGGGTAGAACTATGTTGAATGAACATAAATTACATAAATATTTTTGGGCTGAGGACATAAATATTGCATGCTATGTCATGAATAGGGTGTTGATTAGACCATCAGTAAACAAAACCCCTTATGAATTGTGGAACAACTATAAACCTAAAATTTCCTATTTTCAAGTGTTTGGTTGTAAATGTTTTGTGCTTAGGGATAATGAACATTTAGGAAAATTTGATTCTAAATCTAATGAAGGCATTTTCCTAGGCTATGCTCTCAATAGTAAAGCATATAGAGTTTTCAATAAACGAACATTGATTGTAATTAAATCTATTCATGTTGTGTTTGATGAATCTAATCCATTTTCTAAAAAAGATGATGAAGATGATATTGATATTAGAAAATGCTTAGAAAAAATGTCTATTAAAAACAATGCAAGTGAAAATCAAGAAGCAAATGAAAAATCATCTGAAGATAATGAAAATGAAAATCAGAAGTTGCCTAGGGTGTAGCCACAAGATTCTCCTTGAGAAATCTAGCGAATCATTCTGCTTTCTTATCCCAAGAAGAACCTAAAAATATTAAATAAGCATTAGAAGATGAGTCTTGGGTAATGTCCATGTAAGAAGAACTTAATCAATTTAAAAGAATTAAGGTGTGGACTTTAGTTCCTAGGCCTAATGATCAATCAATTATTGGAACTAAATGGGTATATAGAAAAAAGAAATATGAGAATGGGATAGTAACTAGAAATAAGGCTAGACTAGTTGCCCAAGGGTATAATCAGTAGGAAGGGATTGACTTTGACGAAACATATGCTCCTAATGCTAAGTTAGAAGTCATTTATATGCTACTTGCCTTTGTCGCTTTTAAAAATTTTAAATTGTTTCAAATGGATGTTAAAAGCGCTTTTCTAAATGGCTACATTAATTAAGAGGTATATGTAGAACAACCACTCAGTTTTGAAAATCGTAAATATCTCGATCATGTGTAGCATTTATCTAAAGCCTTATATGGATTGAAACAAGCTCCTAGAGCTTGGTATGAGAGGCTTAGTGGTTTTCTACTAGAAAATGAGTTTACCCATGACAAGATTGACACTGTACTCTTCATCAAATCCAAAAATGATGATATGATTGTTCAAATTTATGTGGATGATATCATTTTTGGAGCAACTAACGATGAGTTGTGTATTGAGTTTTTCAAATGCATGCAAAGTGAATTTGAAATGAGCATGATGGATGAACTTAGTTTCTTCTTAGGGCTGCAAATCAAACAAGCTAATCATGAAACTTTCATATGCCAATCTAAATATATTAGGGACTTGGTAAACAAATTTAATATGGAAGATTGCAAAATTCTTGGTACACCTATGAACTCTTCCATTAAGCTTGACAAAGATGAGCAAGGAATCTCTATTGACGTAAAATTGTATCGTGGCATGATTGGGAGTCTCTTATATCTCACTGCTAGTAGGTCTGTGTGCTAGGTTTCAGGCTGCCCCTAAGGAATCTCACTTAAAAGCTCTCAAACAAATCTTTAGGTATCTAGTTGGGACTATAGAGTTGAGCTTGTGGCACCCTAAGCATACTACTTTTGAGATTGTTAGTTATATTGATGCTAACTTTGCCGGTAGTAAGGTTCATAGAAAAAGCACTAGCGGCACTTGTCATTATTTAGGACAATCTCTTGTCTCTTGGTTCTCCAAGAAACAAAACTCAGTTGCCTTATCCACAGCCAAAGCAGAATATATTGCGGCTGGAAGTTGTTGTGCCCAAACTCTTTATATAAAACAACAACTTGTGGATTTTGGATTGCACTATGAAACAATACCAATTAAATGTTATAATACTAGTGCACTCAACATCTCTAAAAATCCTATCTCACATTCACAAACTAAATATATTGAGATTAGACATCATTTCCTTCGTGATCATGTGCAAAAAGGAGATGTGGCTCTTGAGTTTGTATACACTAATGAATAGTGGGCAGATATATTCACTAAACCACTTTCCGACGATAAATTCATCCAAATTAGACGTGAGTTAGGACTAATGCACAGTAGAGAGGCTTTTTAGATTTTTCATAGTTTGCATAAATTCAGGGGGAGCTCTCAAATGAAATTTAACAAGTCTTAGCAACCAATATCATTGTTGATTTGTTTACTTGCCTTAGACTTTGTGAATGCTGATTATTGCTTGTGTGCACATATCTTATATGTAGCATGATCATATTGAATGTAATGCATATTGCTTATTACTTATGATGCACAATTCCTTTATCCACTCAATGATGATATTGAAACTTTTACTTGATTGTTGAACCATATTGAACTGTTTAAGTAGTTGTGGATAAACTACTAGAAAATATAAACTCAAACAGGTTACGTTCTATACAGGATTTATTTTGGAAAGTCCGATTTACAAACAACACTCAACCAAAATTTTTCAAAATGTCTAATGTGTAAACGTAACACTTACCCATTGCCTAGAGTGTTAACTCATATGGCCATTTTTGCTATTGCCAAAAGGGGGAGATGTAGGGGCAAAAATTAGGGTGGATTAAAAACATGATGCATATTGTTAGGGGGAGCCCCTTAAGGCTATACCCATTTTTTGCATGGTGTATTTTTCATCATCAAAAAGGGGGAGAATGTTGACCTTATAGGTCACACCCGGTTTTGATAATGACAAATACTGATATTTGATAATTTTCAAGTGCTTGTGCAAGCTCAAATAAATATCCCAAGGAAGGATACTTGAAGAAACAAGAAGACCGTGAAGACTTGTAATTTGTAATTGTAATTCATATCAATCTATAATAATTTATATGGGTCTGTAATAGTAACCTAGGCTGTGGTTGTATGTTTATCACCTGCACATCATGCATACAGGATATATCATAAGCTCAATTAGACCATAGCAAGACCCTAGGCTCCAACACTCACACACATAGCATAAAATATATGAGCGTGTTATAATTGTGCTCAAAATTGAACAAATCTAAGCAAGTTAAGAGGGCTCGGGCGACCGAACCCTTGGAGTACAAAACTCCTTGGGTGCCCGAACTTAGACAAGTCAAAATGTTGATTAGCCCTCGGGTGACCAAACCTCAATTGCACATATCTTCTTCGGGCGCCCGAACCCCTTGAAAGGGACTATTAACTAACTTGGGTGACCAATGCTTTTAGTTCAAAAAGACCCTCGGGCGACTGAACACAAGGATTCGGCCCACCGAATGTTTGACCAGGCACCCGAAGTTATGTAGCTTTGCTACTGACTTTGATTCGGGCTGCCGAAGAGTGATATGGGCGACCGAACTTCATTGAAGACCTTTTTAATATATGTCTTGTCGGGCGACCGAACCTAGGTTCAGCCACCCGAACTCCAACCGGTTAAAATTAAATTAACCGTGGTAAAGCAAGGTTAAATAGAGCTAATTGGATTTTAATCTTTTGGGACTTTTTTAATAATACCCATTTTGTCCTGAACGGTTATAATTTTTCACCTGCCTATAATATGCCTTCATTTTCATAATTAGCACAGAAATTAGCAAAGTGATTAAGACAAAAACTCTCTCTATTAAAAAATCTCCCTTTGCCCAAAATACTCTCAATCTTGCATCCATTTGATAAAATCTGAGATTGTAAGAGTCTCTTTTGTGTTTTTGTGATTGTTGTTCCTTGCTAAAACTCCCACTTGTGTGTGTACTTGAGATTATTTTTTTGGGAGTTTAGCTTAGGTTTATCCCATGGATTTCTCCATTATAAATCTTGTGTGGGATTAAACCAATAAAGCTTAGGATATTTGCATTCCATTGCAAGTGTCCAATAGCTTTGCTTTTGGTGTGCAAAGAATTTTTCAAACAAGCAAGTAATTTTTCAAACTAGTATTGAGCTTATTTGATTGAGGAAAACCATTTTGGAACTAGTTTGATAATCTGTTTAGTATGCTTTGAATATTGATGTGCTACTGAAATATCCTGTTTAGATTCCAAGACTTTGCTTGTGTTGAATACTCTTGAGCATCATACTAATTATACTGTGTTGAATACTCTTGAACTTCATATTGATTATATTGTGTTGAGTATTAATTGAACAAATATTTCATCACTAAACTTACATTATATCCATGCTTTTTATGTGTATGTGACTGTGCGTATTTTAGTACAAATCTGCTTTACGTGAAAGCACTACTTCGGTACCATTTGATTGCATAATCTGAGTGTTTCCAGGTGTGGCCCGAGGGGGCGGTAATCCATCCCGGTAAGGATTGTATGTAATGGTTGAGGTCAATGCCTTGAATTGACCTGATTTGTATCGGTGCTGCTCCACTCGTTTAAGTGAGCAAGTTATAGTGGTAATCCTTATGCTTGTTGGCCAAGGCAGGGATGTAGGCAATTGGCCGAACCTCAATAACCTTTCTGCGTGTCACCCTTACTTTACTGCTTTCTAGTGCATGGTTGGTTGATTAAATTGCCTTATTTACTTTCTGGTATACATTTACATTACTTACACTAGATTGACTATAGGGTTATGAATATACTGGTGTTAGGAGATTGACCTTAGACTTAAATCTTAAAAATACCAATTCACCCCCCCCCCCTCTTGGGATCACGGTAAAACTAACATATACAACTGTTATTATTTAAACTATACAAATCATTACTATTCCCCACTAAACAGGTGTGGGTATTTCCATCTGATTTCCTCCTCAAGCTCCCAAGAAGCTTCTTCCACCGCATAATTCCTCCACAAAACTTTTACTATTGGTATTTTCTTACTGTGCAGTTCCTGTTCCTTCTTGTCTAAGATCTATACTAGAGTTTTCTCATAAGCTAGAGCATCACTAAATTCCAATTCTACATAACTGATGTCATGGGAAGGATCTGGGACGTATTTTCTTAACATAGAAACATGAAATACATCATGTATTTTGAACAAAGCTAGTGGTAAAGTCAGCCGATAGGAAACTGACCCAATCTTCTCAAATATCTCAAGCGGACTAATAAACCTAGGGCTCAACTTACCCTTCTTCCCAAACCTCATAACTCCATTCAGTGGTGCTATTTTAAAAAATACGTGATCACCCACTTTAAATTCAAATATCTGGCGATGATTATTTGCGTAGCTTTTCTGCTGACTCTGAGCTGCACTAATTCTTTCTCTAATAAGTCGGACTTTCTCGTACGTCTACTGTCTATTTTTGGCCCCAAAACTCGCCTCTCACCTAAATCATCCCTGTATAAAGGACAACGACACCTCCTACCATAAAGTGCCTCATAAGGTGTCATGCCGATTTTGGTCTAATAGTTGTTATTGTAGGCAAATTCAACCAGTGGTAAATACTAGGTTTCAGCTACCCCCAAAATCCAATACACATGCTCGCAACATATCCTCAAGTACCTAGATCGTTCTTTCTATTTGACCATCTGTCTGAGGATAAACAGCGGTGTTGAATCCTAACTGAGACCCCAAAGCCTCCTACAAGCTCTTCTAAAATTGTGATGTAAAGTGTGGATCACGGTCCAAGACTATAGATAGTAGCACTCCATGGGGTCAAAAAATCTCCTGAATATAAATCTCTGCCAATCTGTTCATAGGCTAGCTGACTTTAATAGGTAGAAAGTGAGCTGTCTTCGTTAGCCGATCAACAACTACCCAGATGGCATTCTGACCATACGGTGCCAGCGGTAGCCCAATGACGAAGTCCATGGATATGTTGTCCCACTTCCACTCAGGGATGAAAAGTGGTTGTAACTGCCCTGTTGGCCTTTAATGCTCAGCCTTAACCATCTAGCACGTCAAGCATTGCTACACAAATTTAGTAATCTTCCTTTTCATGCCACTCCACCAGAAATATTATTGCAGATCCCTATACATTTTAGTACTGCCAAGATTAACCGTGTATAGAGATTTATGAGTCTCCTCTAGAATCATTCTCTTAATATCATCATCTGTAAGCACACACAATCTAGTGTGAAATCTCAAAGCTCCGTTATAAGAAATAATGAACTCTTCTCCCTGACCATACTGTACTCTGGCTATTACCTCCGCTAATTCTGCGTCATCTCTCTGAGTGGCTTTTATATTTTCATATAGCGTAGGTTGCACAACCAGGCTGGTAATAAATGCCTGAGAATTACTCTCTACCAACTCTACTCCAAGTCTCTCCAGATCCATCAGGATCGGATGCTGAACCTCCATAGCTGCCAGTGCTTGTCCCACTGATTTCCTACTTAGAGCATCTACTACCATATTCGCCTTTCCTGGGTGGTAACTAATAGTGCAGTCATAATCTTTAATGAGTTCCAACCACCTTCTTTGCCTCATATTCAACTCTTTCTTGGTAAAGAAATACTTCAAACTTTTGTGGTTCATGAAGATTTTGCATTTCCCACCATATAGATAATGCCTCCAAATTTTTAAAGCATAAACCACTGCAGCTAATTCTAGATCATGCACATGATAGTTCTTCTCATATTCTTTAACCTTTCTAGATGCATAAGCGATAACTCTACTGTGCTGCGTTAACACGCACACGAGTCCCTTATGGGACGCATCACTGTATATAATGAATCCATCCTCTCTCGATGGAATAGCTAACACTAGGGTAGTAACCAATCGTTGCTTCAACTCCTTAAAGCTCTACTCACGTTCAATAGACCATTCAAACCTCGTGTTCTTTCTCGTGAGCCGTGTCAAGGGACTTGATAATCTGAAAAAACCATCAACAAAGTGCTGGTAATACCATGTTAGGCCTAGAAAACTCCTGATCTCCTGAATATTACTCGGTCTCGGCCAATCAACTACTGCTTTTATTTTGCCCGGGTCAACTGATATACCATCCCCAGAGATCACTTGTCCTAGAAAGAAGACTTGCCTCAGCTAGAATTCACATTTCCTAAATTTTACGCACAGTTCTCTTTCTCTCAATGTCTGCAATACCAGCCTCAGATGATGCTCATAATCCTCAAAGCTCTTCGAATAGACCAGTATATCATCTATAAAAATCACAACAAACTGGTCTAGATACCGATGAAACACTAGATTCATCAGGTCCATAAATGCTACCGGTGCATTCATTAGACCGAACAGCATGACAAGAAACTTATAGTGCCCATACCTAGTCCTGAAAGATGTCTTCGAAATGTCCTCTACTTTAACTTTCATCTGGTGATAACCAGACTAGAGATCAATCTTGGAATAGACCTGAGTCCCTTGAAGTTGATCAAATAGATCATTGATTATGGGAAGAGGATACTTATTCTTTATCGTCACTTTGTTTATTTCTCTATAATCAATGCACATCCTCATGGTCCCATCTTTCTTCTTCACAAATAACGCAGGTGCTCCCCAAGGCGACACATTGGGTCTAATAAAACCTCTATTTAATAGCTCTTACAACTGATCTTTTAACTCTTTCAATTCTGCTGAAGCCATTCGGTAAGGCACTTTAGACATAGGTGTTGTCCCTGAAAATAGATCAATTGCAAATTCTATCTCTTGATCTGGTGGTAAGCTAGGTAACTCCTCTAGGAAAACATATGGGAATTCTCTAACCACTGGAATGTTAGCCTGTTTCAGTTTGTCTTTTGGTAGCTCCTTTATATAGGCAACGTATCCTTAGCAACCACCTAGAAGAAATCTCTTTGCCTGAATAGCTGACACTAGCTGAGGCGATGCACGCACATGTGTACCTATAAATCGATATTCTTGCTCACCTGGGGGTTTAAAAATTACTTCTTTCTGATAACAGTCTATGCTGGCGTGATTAGATGCCAGCCAATCCATACCCAATATCATATCAAAACCATGCACTTCTAGTATCACAAGATCAGCTGGTAATACTTTCCCTTGAATCCGCACTGGAAGGTTTCTAAGTATCTTCCGACACCTCAAAGTAGATCCAGTTGGCGTGGCAATAGACAACTCAAAATCTAACAACTCCTCTACCCCAGCCACTTTAACATACCCCGACGATACAACGGAATGGGTGGCACTTGTGTTAAAAAAACAACAACTTTATATAATAATATAGTAAGTGTACATGCGACAATGTCTCCAGCAATCTCGGCATCTCCTGGCGTCAATGCATAGACCCTCGCCAGTGCCCTATTCCTCTATTGGCCTACACGAGGTGCCTGATGACCACCCTGGTTTGATCTGGGAGCTAGTGCATAAATCGGTTGTCCGTGGCATGTTCAAGCCATATGGGCAGGTCTCCCACAACAATAGCAGACATTTTCACCTAGTCAGGACTCACCAAGATGTCTCCGTCCACATCTGGGGCAGGTGGGATAAGACCGCCCACCCTGAAATCCACTATGCCATGTCATCTACCTCTAACCCGCACCATATCTACCTCCTCTCCACGGGCCTCAACTGGAATCCACCAGAAAACTCAAAGGCGCAGGCCTCTTCTTCTGGCTATGTGTCTTAGTCTCCCTTGGAAAAACCTCCTCTACTATTATGGCCCTATCAACCAACTCTAAAAAATCATGTATCTTCAGTACTGCCACCTATCTATAAATGTCCACTTCAAATTCCTCTCGAACATCTTGGCCTTCTTAGCTTCATCTGGGACAATATAAGGACAGAAATGCAACAACTTAATGAATTTTGCCATGTACTGTTGGACTGTTATCAATCCCTCGGACAAGTTCAGAAACTCTCGTACTCTAGCCTCTCTAATCGAGGCAGGGTAGTATCTAGCAAAGAATATGTCTCTGAATCGGGCCCAAGTCATCGGCACTAGAATGGATCTCTACTCCTCTAGTAACTTCATGGTTGTCCACCATCTCTCGACCTCTCTTGCCAACTTATACGTGGCATAGAGGACTCTCTACTCTTCAGTGCAATGAAGCATCGTCAATATCTTCTCTATCTTCTGCATCCAGTTCTCAGCAACTGCAAGATCTACTGCTCTTGAAAATGCCAGAGGGTTTATCTTTGTAAACTTCTCTATCATGCAACCCTGTGCTGTATATGGACCTCCTTGCTCCCTAGAGCTTCGTGCTATCTCAACCATGACTTGCTGAGCTACACTATGCAATACCGCATCTGAATCCCCGTCCCCCACTCCGGAAAGTCCTATTCCATCATCTCCACTAGCGTAGGCGCTACTACCTCCTGGATCTATCCTGAAATAACACAAGATTATCTGAAAATCCAAACCTTATAATGTTATTCTAATTAAATATCTCTATACCTCATATTTCTAATTTATGGTCCAGTTCTACCGTATATAGAAACTAATAATAGTTTACTATGGTTTTCCTGGGATCTTCACCCTAGGAAAAACACAAAAAACCACCCTAAATTTCCTACTTCTAGACTATAGAATAGAACCCTAAATTTCATCCTAATTCCTCAACATTAACTCACTGATCTGTTCTGTTATTCTCAAAATTCCATTCTTAAATTCTAGTATTGTTCTCCGCTATACTCTAGAGTCTATAGAACCTAGCAACATAGGCACTGATACCAAATTGTAACTACCTAATTTTTTATGCCATTTTTTTTTCATAATAATGGTAAACATAATACCTAGGCAGCGGAAAAAATAAAGGGTGCAACCACAAACACAATACCCGAATTCTCACCACTAATGTACATCACTCTAGTTTAAAAGTCAAGATCCCCTAGGATCTATACACAATGCATCTCACCCAAAAGCGACTTACCCTATAAATAGGGCAGAACTAATATCTCCTCTATCTACGAGTCCGGTTTACCCGTCTAGCTGGATCAACTGAAAAGTATTAAATTATTTGGGTTGAGACAACTCTCAGTAAGATGAAATATGCTATTACCAATGTGTGGCACAAGAGTTTCTTTAAGTTATATACATATACTGTAATTAACTGAATATAATTAACATGCAATAGTAAAATACCATGTAACTCACTTCTGTATTTCTTAAAATATACATATGTTACTGAACTTTCTATTTGAATATACTTTTAATAACTATAAGTAATTCTGTTGTTTCTTGTACATATATAATAACAGTGAAAACTTCCCTAGATGGTTCAAATCCCTACATGACAAGGTTGTGCAGCCTGAAGGCGGGACTTGATCCTGGTCGGCCCTCCAAGATAAGTCAACTAAAACTCCACTTAGGTAAGATTAGCCCCTCAACCTGGGTATGTCCAAGGAGCACTACAATCTTTCCCCTCCACCTGGATTGTATTACCAAGGACTCTACAATCCCTCCAACGGCATAATCAACCATAAAATGCCACACTCTATCTGAGATGTGTGGTTGCACTCTCTCCACTATATAGCTACAGTACCGTGCTCTGTAATCTAATATATAATGGTCCATCTGGATCTGATACTATATACATATGATACTCTGGTATATACATGTATTTTACTGTTATCATGATTCAGTTTCTACTGTCATAGCCATAACAGTGAAATAATTATTCTGTATAAACTGTACTGTCTATCTTGAATATATATTGTAATTACTGATCTATAAAACTATATAACTGACTGTTATGGCCCCAAGATCTGTATATAACATGCTCACTGTATAATATGTTTTCTATTAAACCATGTTAAACATTGTAAATACATAATTATAAAAAATATTGGATAACCATAACTCTGAAATAAATACTGTATAATCTTCTCTGTAAATATCTGTATATCATAATTCTATAAAAGTTGTATAATTTTCAGTACTGTTCTCATATTACGTATGCCACACAATAGTTGATAACTCATCGGGTATAATTTGTAAAACTATATAATATTTGCTCTGAAAAAACACCCATGAACTTATACTATATTTACTGATAAAATCCTAATTTATCTGGGATAGCATATTTCCCTTACCTTCTGACTGGGAGGCTCGCCTCTAACTTTAATCTCACGCTCACAGTGTACTATTCCAAAATCCTGAAATAATACATATATACATATTTCCAATAAATCAACTATATTTCTCCGAACATACATACTCGAAATTTCTAAACTATAATTTACCTGGCTCTTAGAAATTTTCACTAGGGTCCTCAACCCATTCCTATAGGGTCCCAAAACACCCTATTCCTAAAAATATAATACCCTGATTTTACTTCACAAAACTCTAGTATATTCTCATATAATACAAAATCTAGCCTCAAATGAACTTGATAATACTAGAAATACTCAAATAATCCACTTACCTTGGTCTTGGAATGGTTCCCAAACTTCTCAAATCAACATTTCGCTTCGGCTATGTTGTAGAGAATCTCCCCAGGATCACTATGGTAGCTTCTAATCATCAAGTTGGGGAGAGATAGAGTTGAAATCCTAGAGAGAAGTCAGAGGACGCATTTTCTAAAGAGAGGGAGTGAATTGAATCTGAAATTCCCGCAAGAAAAATAATTTTCAACTTTATATAGAAAGCGGGTCCACGTGGACTCATCAACGAGACACATCACCTCGTCGACAAGGCAATGAAGGGATCTCGTTGAGGAACACTGTCTCTCATAAATGAGTTTCAGAACCTAAAGCAGGCCTCTCAGTAACTTCTCGTCGATGAGCCCTAGAGCCTTGCTCTTCGACAAGCTCTTCTTCACTCGTCGACGAGACGTTGCTAAAATTCTTTAAGAAAATTCCTTTTTCTTTCCTTCCTTTATTATTTAATTGTTATAATTTTTTGGGTCTCTAGAAAATGGGTCATTTTGGAGGAGGCACACCGTTCGCTCTACACCGTACATCCTATTAGTATGAAGATGTACGAGAATCTAAAGGAATCTTTCTGGTGGTCAAACATGTAAAGAGAGATCGCCTGATTCGTAGAGCAGTGCCTGACGTGTCAGAGGGTCAAGGTAGAGCACCAAATGCCAGCAGGACCACTTCAGCCACTTGACTTCCCCAAGTGGAAGTGGGAGGACATCTCAATGGATTTTTTTGACGGGATTCCCTGCAGTGGTGCATGGGCAGAATGCCATATGGGCTGTAGTTGATCGGCTAACGAAGACTGCACATTTCATTCCTATCAAAGTCAACTATTCCTTGAATAGGCTGGCAGAGTTGTACGTGCAGGAAATAGTATGATTCCATGGTATCCCTATTTCTATTGTTTCGAATCAAGATCCCTATTTT
The DNA here is from genome assembly GCF_029873635.1 of Malania oleifera. NCBI lineage: Eukaryota > Viridiplantae > Streptophyta > Magnoliopsida > Santalales > Ximeniaceae > Malania > Malania oleifera. The sequence goes on from NC_080427.1 coordinate 78,238,294, forward strand.
ACGTCTCGTTTCTAGAAGAGCCTATAGGATGCCTTGGGATTACAGCTCACATTCAGTACGTCTTTCCACCCACAGACGGATGGACAGTCTAAGAGGACTATATAGACACTGGAGGATATGCTGTGGGCATGTGTATTGGATTTTGGTGAGAGCCGGATACGGTATCTACCACATGTTGAGTTTGCGAATAATATCAGTTATCAGGCCAGCATAGAGATGACACCTTACAAGGCATTATACGATGGTAGTGTCGATCTAGCTTGTACTGAGATTAGGTAGGTGAGCGGCAGATAATGGGCCTAAAACTGATTCAGCAGGCCTCTTCAAAGGTCGAGTTAATTAGGGAGAGAATTAAGGCAGCTCAGAGTCAGAAGAAGAGTTATGCTGATACTCATCGACGAGAGCTAGAGTTTGAGGTAGGAAGTATGGTATTTCTGAAGATTGCTTTGATGAAAGAGGTGATGAGGTTCGAAAAGAAGAGGAAGCTAAGTCCTTGGTATATCAAGCCTTTTAAGATCCTGGAAAGGATAGGTTCAATTGCTTATCAGGTGGCTTTACCCCCAGCACTATCAAGAGTTCATAACGTGTTCCACGTGTCAATGCTGGGGAAGTACATGTTAGATCCATCACACGTGCTGAGTTACGAACCTCTAGAGATCAGTGATGCTTTATCATATGAGGAGGTACCGGCACAAGTATTAGATTGGAAATTTTAGCAGTTACGGACTAAAGAAATACCGCTAGTGAAGGTATTGCTGCAGAACCATGCAGTGGAAGAAGCTTCATGGGAGTTAGAAATAGAGATACGTTAAAAGTATCCTCAATTGTTCAGGGATGGTTAAGTTAGTCAGGTAAGTGAATGTATGTATGTTAGTATTTTAAATAAGTTGATATGATCTTCTGGAGAGTTTTGTATGTATATTGTAAGCTCCCAAAGCTTTATGTTGTAACCATGGTATTCCTCCGCCACAAGCGAGGGTCGGTAATAAATTCAGGGTGGAGCTGCTTTGTGGGTGGCTGCCAACTTTTTTGTAGGCCTCTAACGTAAGGTAGAGTGTGTTTTGCATTGGTTGATGAATTTCAGGGACGAAATTCTTATAAGGAGGGGAGATTGTAGGGACCCGAATTCGAAAAAAATAAATAAAGAAAAGAGAAGGGAAATTAAAAAGGATAAAACAGCAGAGCTCGTCGACGAGGCTCCTTTTCTTGTCCATGAAGCCTCTTTTGTGGCTTGGCGATGAGACACAAAGACCTGTTGACAAGAAAATGTCAAGGGGTTTTCAGAGATTCTGAAATCTCAAGCTCATCAACGAGGTCACTCTCTCGACCACGAGTGACCTTCTTCAGCTCTTCAACTAGAACTTTGACTTGTCGACGAGGCTGGCCTAAGCCTTGTTAGGCCAACACTGATGACCCAAACCCAAAGTGGGGTATTGGGTATACCTATGCATAACTCCTTATCATACATGCAACGGAAACATAAATACCACAACAACTATACCAGAGTTCTAACACCGCCATAATTATAAATATACCTCCAATAACCTGATTATTTACATCCCAAAACAGTCAAAACATTATTTACATACTCATATCAGTGTCTCACTAGAACTTACCTACACAAAACACTAACTAATTAATCCTGTCCCTCAGCTCTTTGGGCTTGGTTCCTGAAACTTCCTGAAATATTGAAATTATTTAGGGTGAGACACTTCTTAGTAAGACGGAATAGATTATCGTCAGTGTGTGGCAAATTAATTTTTACATAAGCAAAACATAATCATTAATTTAATTTTAACTGAAAATGGCATATATATACCTTAACTGGCACTTATAAAATTTTAAATACATATTTTCTACTCAAACATACTTTAACTTAATAGTTAATCATGTTTTCATAAATCTATGTATATATACATAAAAGAATTTCCCCAAATGGAGCTATCATATAACATTATGTATAAACCCCCATTATTGGGTTGTGCAGCCCAAAGGCTGGACTTAGCCATGACTGGTCTATTAGGATAAGTCAAAATTGTTATGTCTATAATACGATTGCCCACCCAACCTGGTTCAGACCCAGTGGGTAACATGCTCCTGCAATACATCACTTCAAAGGGCAATCGACATCCAACTGCCAACACTTTCCTAATAAATGGAGGGTTTTCCGTTGGGGGTAGGAAAAAAACAGAATTGGCAAAGGGTAATATATGAGAAGAGGGGTTTATATTGTAACAAATGTTGTAGGCAAGGTCACACTGAAGTAGTATGCTGGTTTTGAGTTAAGCTTAAGGATAAAAGGAAGGTAGGTTTGAGGAAGGAGGTAGATGGGATGGTTTGGAAAGAAGTTGGTAGAAAAGAGAATATGATAGTTGAAGAGGAAGGTCCTATTTTGAAGAGTCATGAACAACGGGTGGAGGAGAAGAAGGATGGAAATGTGAATGGTCCGTCGAAGGTGATTGAGAAAAATAAAGAAATTGTGAATGAGGTTAATAATGTGGGTACTAAAAAAGTGGAGGAAGTTAATTTGGTAGAGAAGAACAATGGAGAGAAGGTCGATCGTTGTAAAGAACAAAAGTCAGGGGCGGTAGAGATGCAGGTAGAACTAGGAGATTGTTCTAGGTCTGTTCAGGAAATCAGAGTTGTTTATAAAGGGGGGAGGGGAAAAGTTGAAAAGGATAAGGATGGAGAATTGATTTTAGTGGAGGAGGTAGTGAGAGAGAGGGGGAAGTGGAGTGTGGAGGGATAATTATGAGATGTTATCTGAGGGAGATTTGGAGGTTTGTGTTGATACTCAAAAAGAATATTATTCTGATTCAGGTAATGTGACAGTGGGTGAATCGGAAGGAAGAAATAAAGATGATGGACAAGTGAGAAAGTCTAAGAGGTCTAAGGTAGTACCTCAAAAGTTGAACCTATGATAGACAAAATTATGTTTTGCAATATAAGATGGTTGGGCACCTCGAAGAGAAGATTGAAGCAAATTGTGAAGGTTTCGATTTTGGCATTTTCAAAACCTTTTCAAGATATAGAAAAGATACAAAGGTGGGCGATGTATTTTCAATTTACTAACTTTTGCTCTAATGTTGAGGAAGGTGGGAAGATTTGGTTGTTCTGGAAAGATGATGTTCAAGTGTGAAATTAGGAATAGCTTCCCAAGAGGGGGGGTGAATTGGATTCTAAAAGTTTCTTTTAATTCCTTTTAAAATACCTTAAACTTCTTTTATTTATTTTAACCAATTCTTGACTTATTTTTTAATTCCTTAATCAATCAAGAACTTAGTTCTTTTATCCAATCAATTAAACACAATCTTCAAAGCAAACAATCAATTTATTTGCCAAGTACAAGTTAAACAACAAATAACCAAACCAAGATATAAAGTATTCAGCAATTTGGTAATATAAGATCTTGAGATAGTTTATTTGTTTATATAAGCCCTGTGATTATGAATTATAGTTTATGCTTACTGAAGTAAAGCCCTGTATAAATAAATCCAATCACTCTTTCCAAATATTTAGAATTCAAATAAACTCTTGGTAAATTTATCTTTGGGGTGTTAACCAAGTAACGTACTCCCGTATGATTTCCGCAAGATATGGTGTAACCAACATACTCCCTTTCGGTTTCCGCAACCCAAATCAAAATTGGATTTTAAGTTTACTTGATTTCCAAATATGCATAGTATGTATAATTTAGATATTTAAATCATCCACGCAGTTGTATATGAACTGAAATTAAAGAATAGGGAAAGAGAGAGTGAGACGGAGATTTTTACGAGGTTCGGCTTATACCCAGCCTACGTCCTCGCCTTTGGCAAACCACCAAAGGATTCACTAAACCTGTTCCGTTGACGGGTGGAACAAAACCGATTACAACACTCCTTGGTTAAGGCTAGAGTCTGCCTTCTCCAAACGATATTCCCTCGTTCGGTCACTCCTTACATAGGCTAGAGTCTGCCTCTCTAAGCAATATCCCCTTGCTTAGCCAACGATCCAAACACCTTGGAACGTCAATGAACTACAAGAAACATAAGATAAAATCTACGTACAAGTATACTCTCTCAAAGAGCAAGTTAGTACAATTTCAGCACTATATACTTAAATGTAAAATATCAATAGGAAATAGAATAAAGCTCAAGTGTAGAATTCACCAATATCCTTCTTAGAAGAGGATTAGCAGTAGGAATTCAAAGGAAGAAGGATCAACACTTCAGAGTTCTGAGCAAAAGAATTTTCCAATGAGCGAGCAAGAGAACTTAGGAAGAACAAGAATACTTTCAGCTTCTCAAAACAGATTTTTCAATTCTTAGTTTTTTATTTGTTTTGCAAAACCATGTATTTATAGGCTTTCAAACTTGAAAAAGTTTCCTTAAAGAATTTCCCTATTTATTAAAATATTTAAGGTTCAAACGGCTATAATTTAAAACATTCGAATTTTAAAAATTTGCCAGTTGAACAATTTTTAAATGTCTGACAGCAGTGACCTTGTTTCAGTGTTTTAGCCATAACTTTTTCTGTATAACTCCAAATTAGGTGATCTTGGTGTCAAACGAAAGCTAAGAGAAAATTATATAACTTTCGTGTTTATCACTATTTAAAATAATGAGTTCTTGATAGATAAAAATTCACCTCAATGCGGCTATATAAAAACTGACAGCATTTGGGAAAAAACTCTTTTTGGTGCTCTTTATTCCAAAAATGATTTAAACCTTTTTAAAATAATTTTTGACCATATAAAAATATTATTCAGGTATTTTAAAAAGTATCTAGGTCTAAGAAGTTAACCTAAGAGCTTCAAAATATTTCAAATGATATTTTAAACATTAAAGCACTTACATGAGACTTCTAAAATATTAACATTCTAAGTTCTTGAGTCTTCATGCTTTGTCCTTTGATTGAATCCATCTTTTCTTCAAACTTCCATATTCTTTAAGCTTTCTTACTTTGCCTTTCTTTGGATCTTTTGACTTTGATATACCTTGGCTTTCAACAACTTATTCATGTCCTCATGTTCTTCAACAAGTAATTCATGTCTTGGCTCATTTAAGCTTCATTTGATCCTTGTGAGCACTTTAACCTTGCTTCCATCATATTTGATCCTTGTGGGCACTTTGACCTTACTTTCACATATATGAATCCTGAAATATCATTACTCATACAATTACATTAAATTTCACTTGTTTGTTAGCATCAAAACAAGATAACAAGATTTTAAGCCTTGTAAGGCCAACAAAGTGGATTGGGTGGGTACCTTAAATCAATGTGTGACAATTTTGTTAACAGAGGCTCCCTGCTTATTACTTTTGTATATGCTAAATGTTATCATACTGAGAGAAGAGATTTATGGGATCAACTTCAGGGGATGTGGAGTGTTGATGTGGCTTGGGTTGTTATAGGAGATTTTAATGTAATTCGGTTAGATAAGGAAAGGGTGGGAGGTAGACCTCGCTTGGGTTCATCTATGGCTGAATTCAATGGTTGTATTAATAGTTGTGGGTTATTGGACCTCAAATTCGAAGGAATTCAATTTTCTTGGTGTAACGGCCAACAAGGTTTGAGAAGAAGTTAGGCGAAACTGGACAGGGTGCTGATTAATAATGTTTTTTCTATAAAATATGGTAAAGCTAAGACTTCTTTGTTGAAAAGAAATACTTCAGATCATTCTCCTATCTTATTACAGCTGTGTGCAAATATGGAGAGGTATGGGCCAGCGCCTTTTAGGTTTCAGAACATGTGGACGTCACATGGGGATTTTTTGGAAATGGTTGAATCATTTTGGAGAGAATACATTGTGGTGGATTCAAGATTGTGTAAATTGGCGGGTAAATTAAAAAGACTAAAACAAAGGCTTAGGGTGTGGAATAAATAGACTTTCGATCGTGTTGGTAGTTTTATTCGAGAGTTGGAGGAAAGGGTGGACAAATATGAGAATTTACTGCAAACGGAATACTCGGAATCAGTTGAAGAAGAGTTCCTTGTTTCTAAGGCTAAATTGGAGGTTTGGTATAGAAGGGAAGAATCTAGATTGGTGCAACAAGCAAAGATGAAATGGTTGATAGATGGGGATCAAAATTCAAAGTTTTTCCATGTCGTGATTACGCAAAAAAGGCGAAATTCTTGCGTTAAGTCAATGACACTTCCTGATGGTTCGGTGTTGGAAAATATGCAGATGGTCCATAATGGGGCTATTAAGTATTTTGAGCAATTCTTGGGACAAAATAATTTAGTGCAAAGGTTAAACCTAGAAGAAATCATCCATTTGGTAGTTTCTGAGGAGTCTATAGGTCAGCTGAGGGAAGAACCGACTAAGGAGGAGGTTTATGAAGCTATTTCATCTATTTCTGTGAACAGTAGCCCGGGTCCGGATGGGTTTGGGTCTTCTTTTTATATTACCTGTTGGAAGATTATTAAAAATGATGTGATGGATGCAGTAAGAGAATTCTTCAGAGGTGATATATTGCCTCGGTATTTTTATTCCTCTTACATAGTGCTTATTCCTAAGGTAAAGGATCCTCATTCTTTTGATAAATTTCGGTTGATAAGCCTTTGTAACGTTATCTAGAAAATTTTCTCAAAAATCCTTATGGGTAAGCTTTCAATGGTAATGGGCGATTTAATATCTTTAGAACAAGGTTCTTTTGTGAAAGGGAGGAGTATTTTTGAAAATATAACACTTACTCAAGAGATGACAAAATTATTACATAGGCGGGCGTGAGGAGGTAATATAATGCTAAAGCTTGATATGAGCAAAATGTATGATCGAGTGGAGTGGCAGGTGGTAGATCAGATTTTTCAGGCTCTTGGTTTTCTAGATTGGTTTTATAAGTTGATTCAGAATTGTATTTCCACTCCATGGTTTTCTGTCATGATGCATGGTACTTATAGAGGTTTCTTCAAGTCAAAAGGGGGATTAAGGCAAGGGGATCCTTTGTCGCCGTATATTTTCATCATCATGGAAGAAATTCTTTCTAAATTAATTAAAAAAAGTTGGCTGAGAAGCGGATTTTACCATTTGCACACCCATGTGGTGCACCTATTATATCGCATTTAATGTACGCGGATGATGTTGTTATTTTTGCTAATGCTAGGAAAAAATCTATTAGTCAGTTAATGGAGGTGATTAAGGAGTATGAAAATTAGATTGGTCAAAGGGTGAATAAAGATAAATCGGCTATTTTTTTCTCAAACAAGTTGGGTGTTCAGAGGAAAGGAAAAATTCTTTAAGAGACCGATTTTATTAAGGGTAAATTTCCATTTACGTATTTGGGTGTGCCAATAGTGGATGGTAAATTAAAAGGCTGTCATTTTGACCCTTTAATCCAAAAAATCAGTAAGAGAGTTGAGGGCTGGAAAAGTAGACTATTGTCTCAAGGAGGTCATCTTGTTTTGTTGAGAAATGTGCTTTCAAGTATGTTATTGCATTTGTTAGCTGTTCTAAATGTACCGAAACTGGTGATTAAAAAGATACAAGGTATGTTTGCTTCTTTTTCTGGGGATTTAAGGATGGAAAAGAAAAAATGAAATGGAGGGCTTGGAAGAAATTGTGTGTTCCTGTGGAAGAGGGGGGTATCGGGTAAGGGACATTTCGAAAGTGCAACGATCCTTGTTCATAAAGTTTGGTTGGCATTTATTAACACAAAAATCTTTATGGGTTAGATTTTTTAAAGCTAAATATGTCAAAGGAGGACATATTGCTCTTTCCAGATTGCATGGATCGGATTCGTCCTTTTGGAGGAAAGTTTTGCAGGGTATGCCTAAACTGTTAAGTAAATCTAAGTGGAAGGTTAGAGAAGGAAATGTAAATTTGTGGCATGATAAGTTTCTAGATTCGGGACCTTTGTTTGCAGATTGCCCAAATTGTGCACATTCTCATATCAAATTAAAAGATTTGGTTATCAATAATGCGTGGGATGTGGAAAATTTGTAGAGGATTTTGGGGTTTAGTAAAATGGTTGAAGTGATGGAAAAGGTGGGAAATCTTAGAAATTCTTCGGATATTCTGTTATGACTCCTAGAAAAGGATGGTTACTTTAATACAAAATCTGAATGGGATGTTATCAGAGTTAGAGCTCCAAATTTTGATTGGGCTAAGTGGGTTTGGAACAAATGGTTACCGAAGAAAATTTCTATCTGTATGTGGAAGGCTGCTTTTAAGTGCCTAAGTGTTGATGAAAAGGTGAGAAGGGTGGGCATTTCACTTGTTTCGGCATGTAATTATTGTGAAATGAGGCAGTCAGAAGATTTGGAGCATGTGTTAAATAAGGGAGAGCTTGCTTCTGAGGTTTGGAGGAAGTTTTCGGTGGAGGTAGGTGTTCCGTTCCTTAGGCAACAAAGTTGGAAAGAAAGAGTCCAAATGTGGTTTAATAGGGCTTCCAGATTCTCTCAATTGGGTTCATTGATGGGTTTGATTCCTTGTTTAGTAGTTTAGAGGCTGTGGAGAAGGAGATGTGTGGCAAGAATGGGAGGAAAATTGTAGAGTAGTACTGATGTGTGGCTCTCCATTAAGTATTGGGTGGGGGTTTTGAGTAGGAACATGACAGAAATGGTTCAGTTAAAGGATGCTGATTTTCGGGTATTGCAGAATTTAGAAGTGCAAATTGTGAATAAAAGAATTAAAACAATGCAAAGTGTGAGATGGCTAAAACCGAGACAAGGGAGGTTGAAACTAAATTTGGATGGGAGCAGTCTGGGGAACCCAGGGCCGGCGGGTGGTGGTGGCATCCTTAGAGACCATACAAGTTCTTTTGTGATTGGTTTTTCAAAATATTTTGGTTCTTGTTCAAATAATAAGGCTGAATTGAGAGCTGTGCTGGAAGGAATAAAGATTTGCAAACATTTGGGTCATACCTGTATCGATATTAAATGTGATTCAAATATTGTAGTTGACTGGATAAGAGCTAGGAAGTGCTCCTTGTGGTATTTGTGGGATTTTTGGGAGCAGCTTATTGGTTTATTGGTGGGAGTTGATTTTTCGATAAATCATTGGTATAGAGAAGGGAACAAAGTGGAAGATGCCTTGGCTCGACAAGGTGCTATGGGGAGGAATAGTTTGTTTACAAATAGTAGTCAACTCTTTAGAGTTTGTAATGGTTTGTATAAATTGGAGAAGATGAGAATGGCTTATATGAGGTAGGTTTAGCTGATTTCCTTTTGGTTTTTGCTTATACTTTATGATGATTATCTTTTGTTTTATTTTGTTGCATGAGGTTTGTTTTGTAGGTCCTTTTTGTTTTGTTTTGTTTGGTCTTGTAATCCGGTATTTGGCTAGATGTTGGGTTTGTTCTTTGGGAGGTTTTTTAACGTGTTGTCTTTTGTTTCTCCCATTGATAGTCTTGTAACCACGGTATTCCTCCTCCAAAAGTGAGGGATTATCAATAAATAATTGGAGGTGCCGTCCTTCTTTCAAAAAAAAAAAAAAACACTTTCCTAATAGTGTGGTTGTATTGCATGTAATACCAGTTACGGTACCGAACTTCCTCAACATATTTAGTCCATCAGGGTTCAACTACCATATAATACAATTCATATAATAAAACTGTAACATTATCTCATATTCATAAGTTTGTATAAAATCTGACATGTTCACAATTCTATACAAAACATATCATATTCATAATTCCATATAAATCCTATCAAAATCCTAAATCGGTATTAACCGTTATATCATAAATCTGTGTAATTCCCGTCATACCATGAATTTGTCTAAATCCTGTCTAATCATAAATCTGTATAAAATCATACTTAATTTGTTATGTATCATCATAAAATATTCTAACAAGTTTATTTATGCAGTAAAAATAATCATACTCATGCCACACATTTTGGGTGATAATTCATGATATAATAACTGTCTGGGAAAATTATATTTTACTAAGAAATAAACATGTAATCATCTTCTAGAATTTACTTAACTCCAAATACCTAGTTTTTCCCCAAACATACGTATATAAAATATATCAAATTATCATTTTCCTATGCCTGATTATTCAAAGAAATCATATATATAACAATCTTGTAGTCATAGACTTCATTTTAATCTGTTAAATTTCCAAAAAATATATGACATAATCTATTCTCCTTACCTTATCCCTAATGTGGTGCCTACGAAGCCCAAACCACGAATCTGCTCCAATTAAATCGTTAAGGATTGAAGTTAGGATCCCAAAATGATGTCTGGTCGTCAATTTGGCTGAAATTTTGTGAGAAATTGAAGAGAGAGAGAGAGAATGTGTGTGTGTGTGTGTGTTTGCAGCCTAGAGAGAGAGAGAGTTATAATTTTTCCCAAAAATAATGAACTAGGATCTATTTATAAGCTGCTATCCCCGGACAAAACCGTCGATGGTTTTCCTCAAGCCTTGACGGTTTGATTTTTAACCAAATCATTTTTCACTATTTTATTCTTACTGGCTCTCGATAATTCAAAACAGTTCTCAGAGCTTACCAAACCGTCGACAGTTTGGTCTTGTACCAAACCGAACTCCCCTTATTATTATTATTATTATTTCGGGTCTCTATAAATACTATTTTTTTTATATAATTTTATTATTTTTTTATCAATTACAGTGTAGGTGGGTCCTCCTAACTCAATAATTAATTTCATGCATACTTGAGCCCAAGACCTCCTATTAGAAAAAGTCCCGGAGTCTATTGTGTCTACCTGAGCCATCCTTTTTGGACAAAAGTATTTTCATGCCATGCGGTACTGGTCCATGCTCCAGCCCCACACACTAAAGCTGTCCGAGGGTTTTCTGATGCCGCCCAGCAGCTCTCCCGTGCTATTATTATTTTTCTGTTCCATTAAATTATCTTTCTGCGTGCACTCTGCGGATATGAGATCATCAGTACTGTGTCGAAGCATGTAAACACAGATTAGGATGATATATTGGCTCTTTTGGATTTGTGTGGCGTTCCTTGTTGCATATTTTTCTGTTCTTTTCTGAAGAACTGAAGATTCGATAGTCAGACAAGTAGTTTTGTCTCTGAAGCTTTATGCAGTGAGAATGAGCTTTTCTTTCTTTCTTTCTTTCTTTCTTTTAATATATTGTCATTTTCTCAATGAATAGGGCGCATTACCTTCAACCTAACAACGCATGCATATACAGTACTACAAAGGGATTTTATAATTTAAATAAACGTGATGCTGATAAAATGACCTTTGCAATATGTGCCTGGGAATGGAATCACTTTCAAACCATATGATCATTGTGATCATCCATGCATTTCATGCATAAATCCTTTTATCATATCATTATCTTCTAATCTGACAAGGACACACACGCACGCACGCACGCACACATCTATATACCTAATTTGAAGGTTGACAAGTTAGGGTTTCTGCTGAATTTCAAATATCGTAGAACGAACTCAACTCAGACGACATGACAAAGTGCACTTGTAGCAAATAGCAAAAGGATGACCACAAAATTCTACTGAATTGACAATGAATGAGAAGATGTTTCACATTTTTAACTTTCATCTTGCAAAGGACGCACATTGGAGCCAAATTCCAACCCCTTCTTTGTAAAAATTATCTATTCTCGTAATTCTATTGTTGATTGTCAACCATCACAAGACACTTTGAAGACCTAAATCTCTAAATCTAGTTGGTTGTTTATATATATATGTGTGTGTGTGTGTATCATGTTTAATTAAACCTAGATTAAGTGGAAACTTTTGCACATCAAAACTTTTTAGTCATACTTATTTAAAATCTTAATTATGAAAATTTTAAATCTTTAAAGTTTTAAAATTTAAATCCTAAATTTTAAATTTTTAAAATTTATGTCTATGGTCTCTCTCTTAAATTTATAACTAAATTTTATCATATCGCTTACTCTAACAAAGGTAGTCATTTTTATTTTTTTTTTTGCTGCTAATGTATCTTTTTCTTTTTGTTGTCTTTTACACTTTTGTACTGATTTCAGTGTATCAAGGCTAGAGTCTCTCTCTTTTTCTTGAATTTTTAACAAAAAATTTTTATATTGTGCTTATTAAATATTTATTATTAAAATGCTAATTTGAGTTTGCAACCATAATATTTGAATGTTAATTTATTTTAGTGGTTTCGCAGCTTCGTAAAAAAATTAAGATGCATCTAAGTTTTACTTTTAGGTATGTTAATATATTTAAGAACAAGGCAGAGAATAAGTACCCCTTTTTATAACTCATTTACTAAATCCCTCATATAGCTTCTGAATAATCATTAAATATTGAAAAAAAGACACTAACTTCCCCTGTAGTTTCGTAAAAAGGCAACGACCTCTCCTCAAGAATTCCAATGACCTCTCTTGAGATTTTTAAAAAAGACACAAACCACCCCTTTTATTTTGTCAAAAAAAAAACAAGTTTTTTTTAGGAGATTTCTTTATCTTTTTGACAAACCTCTAGGGAGGTCCGTGACATTTTTGAAATTTTAGGGAAAGTCTATAACATTTTTGAAACCTTAGGAGAGGTTTTTGTCTTTTTGCCAAAACTCGGGGGAGGTGAGTGTCTTCTGCCCTTAGATTTGTCTTCATTTACTGAAGTTCTTTTCAATATGTTTTATGGGTTTTTCTTGAGCAACTCCACATCTATTTTTTATTATATATTATGGTTTACAAATAAGTTGCAAGGTCTTTACTAGATACAAATTGAGCAAATTACACCAAAATATTACAAAATTTATATCTAACTGAATATTGGAATGTTCATCATCAATAATATAATCCTATCACAACTTCTATATAATTTTTAGAACATGTACTTTTAATCTGTAGACATCACAGATCCTTTACTAATATATATATATATATATATATATATAGACACATACATACACATACATGGAAAACAAGCATATAGTTAGATGGAAGTTGATCTTATGGTAATCTTGAACTATTTTTATTTTGAAAAACAAACACACTTAACTAGTATCGAAATTTCAATGAAAACTGATTGAACAACTACATCAACAATATGAGTGTTGGTGTTGAACCATTTTTATTTTCAAACATAAACATGTGGTACTTTTGCTTTCTACTGAAGATATGAAAAGAAGAAGAAAAAGAAGATGAAGATGGACCCATGTCCATGTGTCCAAACAGGAGGAGTGATCCGCCAGCCATGCATTACCTCCCAAAAATTTCTTCAATCCTAGCTAGCTTCCTCCCAAGCTTCCCCTATTGTAGCTTTGTAAATGAAAGTCACCCCACTGAATGGATCGGATTTAGACCCTATCTTACCCTAATTGCAAATGATAATAGTTTAAAACTCGGCTCTTCTGCTAATCAAGCCAGCAATGCCAAAGATTTAGTAGCATGCGCACAAATTTACGCATATTTCTCTAGAGCCATTATATAAAATAATGTTGTCTTATAATACCCCCTAGATCATTATTAACCATAATCATATATATACAGTTTTAAGGATATTCCTGCTCTTAACATCATTCTAATTAACTATTAATATTTTATCTTCATGCTTAGGGGAATAGAAAAGGGGGAAAGGAAAATGAGTATCCAAATACATGGCTACAGTGAGCAAAAGGCAAAAAGAGAGAGTCATCATTACAAGGATTAATAAATGCAAAAGGACAATTCAATGGAGTCAATTTACCCCACACTCACACTATACAAATTAAATCAGATGCTTTCTTTTTTGCCTTTCATCATATATATTAAAAAAGAACACTATATTGAAAGAATGATAGTCCACTATAAACAAAGCCTACATTTTGGACCCCGCATGCCCACTCATTTCACACCTTAATTGCTCCCAAGATGATCAAGTGTTTCATATTGATTTACCCTTATGAAAAAACCCAACTCTGTGCATTGTAATTCTACTGGGAAGTCTTCATCGCATGTGTAATGGAATAGCATATGTTTATCTATATTTTTTATATTAAAAATGTATTATAATAAACTCGGCATCTTTTCGGCCCAAGGATTTCACATTCTACATTTTGTGTATGATATATCTTATACGAAATGTGTATTAGTCCTTTACGAATTGGAGTTTGAAGGATTGGCCTGCATCGAGTAAAAATTAGACTAAACTAATTATAATGATTATCTTGTCTCATGTTTGTCGGGATAAGCTAAAGATATGATTTTTAGAAGAAATTTTTTTTAAAAATAATAACTATAGATGTTCTTAATCTTTGTAGGCCGGTGGAAAAATCGTCCAACTCTATACCATATACATGAGCTAAAGACTCACTCAATTTATCTAATCTCTTATTTTTACTGCCTTACAAAATATTAATCACACATAACATTCTTTAGCATGCTAAACAAATACACTTTAATAGTATACAAATACTAGTTATTTAATTATTAAAAAAAAAAAAAACCAAATAGTCAATAATGAATGGCTGGCTCTTTTCTTGATGCCTTCACATGGAATAATTCAGATTGATCGATGATTAATTTTTTTTTTTCTTTCTTTTTTCAGGAAGGTGGAAGGGGGGGGGGGGGGATGTATTCATGTTTGCATTGGACGCTGATGATCATGTGGCCTATATATGAGCTATATCCAATGGCCATAATTACAAGCCACATAAAGAGGGAAGATTCATATATGGGTGGTAGGTAGGCCTTCAAAATACCGTGCACTCACCCTTACTTTGCCACACATAACTTCACAAAAACTATTTTATATATAGTTATACAGACAGATAGAGTGAAGGAATCCCAAGAAAGAATGTAGAGTTTGGCATGTTACTAAAGCAAGAGAAAGGCATAGAAGCATACAATGGGTTAGGATATATACAAGTATATAGTTTCTAGGCATACCTTCTTAGGGATTTACAAATATTCCAAACAGAATATCTATGGGGTATAGTGAGAATTGTAGACGTTTGAAGAGCTAGCTACATCATTCACTGACATTGCCTTGATATTTACAATAAAGCTAGCAATGGCTCTCCTCCTGCAGTATTTTTATATTGGAAGTGCGTGAAAATCATCGATCAGTAGGATTGGCATTTTTTCAGAGGCCAGGAGAGGATAGGAGGGGAAAAGCAAAGATGGTCTTTTGCTTTTCTTTCCTTTTTTTTTTTCCAAGTAGTGGAGAGGCCCCATGGTAGCTATGCTTGGAAAGGATGTACAAGAAAGAGGGATTGTCCATGTTCTCACAACAAGGATGGTTTCTTTTGTGAAAATGATTCTTCTTAGAGATGGAGCCCAGTCCTGTTGAAAAATTCAGTGCTAAGTGATCATTTCATGGCTGGTACTCCTTTCTACCTGTGCGTTGAGGTTGAACCTAGGGCTTACAGCTACACCCACTTAACATATTCAAGCATGGGCCTCCCATTCGCCCATACTGGGCTCCAAAAATTTCCCAGCCCTCTTTGCATTATGAGCTTGGATTTTGCCCCAAAAAGAAATGTGCATGGGCCTCATTGTGCAGCTATTGCACTCTAGCTCTTTTGTTATGCATGCTAATGCTTTTTTGCGTGCAATGGCCTCAACTCAATTTTACTGGGATATTCGCTCCTTTGGTCGATTGGATCTTATGGTTTCGTCTTTTGAAAGGTGCCTCGAGGCTGAGGTTTAAGCCATCCTCATATTGTTAAGGTCTCCTTAGGAATGTGCACGATATGGGATCAAGACTAGATCTCATGTTTGAGCAGTTCACACCCCATGCAGGACTCTTTACATGGCAATACCACCAAGTTGACTTTAATACCAAATTTAACAATTTTTTTATCAACCACTAGTGAAATTGTCCATTGTTTTATCCTATAAAAGTTGTTTTATTAAGTTGAAGCTTAAATCATCTTTATATAGCCAAGAACTAATCTTAAGTGTAGCGCCTCGAACCCGATTGGGTCCGGAGTGCTATTCTCCATACATACCATAATTATACCGACTCGTACCCAAAGTGGGGTACCGGGACACCTGTCCATAACTCATATTAAACCACGTGGCGGAAGCATGCATATATATATAAACCCCAAATACAATAGTAGAGTTCTAATGTCACCATAATTACCCCTACAAATTTCGTCACTAATATGTTCGTCACTAAAAATCAGAAAATAACGCGCAAAAACATTTTTTGGGCATAAATTAACCCGAAAAAATATTAGTGACGATTTCTGGGGTATTAGTGACGAATTAAATCCGTTACTAAAAGATAAACATTAGTGACGATTAAATAACCGCCAATACTAATTTTTTTAAAAAAAAGAAAAAATTTTAAGTTCAAAGTATTAGTGACGAATTTGTGGGTTCGTCACTATTGGTCCATTATTAGTGACGGATTTGACAACCGTCACTAATACTTCCCTTTTTAAAAAAAATTAAAAAAATTTAAGTTCAGAGTATTAATGACGAATTTACAAATTCATCACTATTGGACCTTTATTAGTGATGGATTCGAGAACTATCACTAATACTTCCTATTTTAAAAAAATAAAAAAATTTTAAATTCAAAATATTAGTGACGAATTTATAAATCTATCACCATTGGTCCCTTATTAGTGACGAATTTAGAAATTCGGCACTACTAGGCATTATTAGTGATGAATTGTAGGCCGTCACTAATGCTATGTTATTGAAAAAAAAAAAATTAAAACAGAGAGTGCTAAAGTGTTTGGTCGGAGTTGTCACGACCTACTATTTAATTGGGTTTATTTTTTTATATACTATAACATTTAAAATGCTCTAATACCAAATCGGATTAAACTCAATCATCAACCTAAGCAACAAGAAGCAGAAATCAAATAAACATAACCATATGTAGTTATATACAATACCAGAGTGTTAAAGTGTTTCCCAAAATATACGTATATGTCTATTTTCCAGAATACCCTCAACTGGTTAGGGCTATGCAGAAATACACCCAAAAATACTCACACTACTATCAAGGCAATACTGAGGCCCCTCTATCTGCGAGCCTGATCTGCTCGCCTACCTAAATCACCTGAAAAATGTTAAAGTAATTGGGATAAGCCAACACTCAGTAAGTCAAAACTGGCACCAGTTCGTAATTCATACATAACTTTCCCGTCTGAGCTCCGATCGAAACGATTCAAATTTATGGAGAAAGAGGAAAGGATTATCTACAACTTCTGTATTTTGAGTTATGAGCAAAATGGGCTCCAGGAAAGTCAAACTTGGCCATGATCGCGGAGAGTAAAAAATAAAGAATATATATATAAACTAAGCTTTGATGTGACCCAGCCATGCATGGCCGGATCAAGTTGAGATGGATCTGGGTCACTAGGGCATTCTCCACTTCCCTTGTTATATATATCCTTTTTCCTTTTGGGAAAAAGGGTGTGCCCCGTGCACCAACCCCTCTCTCCCTCTTCCCTTCTCTTTCACCCTTGATTTGTGCTTTTCTCTCTTGCTCTCTCCCTCTCTGTTGTTTTGGTTTTTTTTTTCTTATCACTCTCTTTCCCTCTCTATCCCAATTATCTTCAGTCTTTCTCCCTTGAACACTCTTCTTCTCCAGCACAGGTTACTTTCTCATCCAGCAAACTCCAACCAGAGCAGCTGCTGCCTTGCAATCTGAGCACCACAGCAGCCGTGGAGTTCCCCTATTCCAGTCGAAGCACAGCAGCCCCGACCAGCTTCTGCAATTCCACACCAGACGGAGCTCCATCTCAGACCAACTCCACCCTCGGCCAGCAACTCCAAAGAACGCTGGTGGGTTCATCTTCATAAACTTCTTTATGGTACATCCCTAAAATGGAGATGGACCTCCCTGCTCTCTAGAGCTCCGTGCTATCTCAACCATAACTTGCTAAGCCACACTATGTAGTACAGCATCTGAATCCGCACCTCCTACATTAGAAGGCCCAGCACCATCGTCCCCACTAGCGTGAGCGCTACTGCCTCGTGGGTCCATCCTGCAAATATATAGAACACCGCTTCAGAATCCTATTTTTTATACAGACCCAACTTATTCTATTTAACTAAAACTTCAAATCCTCTATTAACCATCCCTCCTAATCCTAGCTTTAAAATCTAATATTGCAACCCAAACACATGACTTGCCAGTAGTTTACTATGACTTTCCTGAAATCGTCACCTCAGGAATAACACAAAAACCACCATGAAATCCTGTACCCAGATCACAGAACAAAACTTCAAATTCTTTTTCCTATATTCTGGTATTGTTTTCTGCTGCATTCTAGAGTATACAAAACCTAGCAACCTAGGCTCTAATACCAAAATGTAACGACCTCAAATTATATCATTTATATATATAATCATACCTATGCAGTGGAAACATAAATCACACATTCATATATACTATACAATACCAGAATTCAGTACATATAGACTATAGCCATAAAACATTTCCCTCTAGTATCATATACCCAAAAATACAAAACTCTATCACAAACTCACCCTACAACTCGGGTAATCAAGAAATCTCTATCCGCGAGCCTAATATACTCGCCTAACTAGCTCACCTGAAAAATGTTAGAGTAATAAGGTGAGTCGATGTTCAGTAAGTGGAAATATGTTATTACTAGTGTGTGGCGATTAAGTTACATATACTTTAAATAACATCTGAGCTGAAATAAAGAATAAATCTAAAAAGCATATCTTACATTTTTTGCAGTTTAAAACATAACTGTATCATCTGAGTTTTCTACTTTTCATACAGCTAATATCATACTATATTTATCAAATAGTGTAAAACTGTATACATATACATAACTGTGTTTTATCTCTGGAACTCTGTATGTCATGATTTGACCCCTCATGACAGGGTTGTGCGGCCCGTAGGCGAGTCTTAACCTAGTCGGCCCTCCAGGAAAGTCACTAAACTCTACGCTACCTCAGCTCGGCCAAACTGCATACTCTCTTAGGCGTGGGACTGGCTGCTACCTCGTCAAACTAACCCCCTCAACCTAGCGAACTGGGGAGCTGCATACTCTCCGAGCATAGTTGACGGTACCCACACACTATCTGAGATATATGGTTGCACTCTATCTGTATTAGCAACGGTACCGTGCTCTGTATTTAGTATCTTTATTTTGTATCTGTATCTGTCTGTAATCTTTTCAAATGGAGTATTTACATATATATACTCTTTTATTGTTTTTATCATGTTTCCAAAATAACCATAGCACTATAATTCTGTACTGTAAATATTGTAATATATGTAGCATCTTGATGCTATAACTGTATAATCTATCTATATCTTCTATCTGTATAATCTGTCTGTATACTCTGAGTGTTATGGCATTTAGGAAAACCATAACATTCTATAAATACTATATATACTGATCTGAATTAACATCTGTATACTATCATACATATATATTTGTCTATGTGATCATTTGAATAAAAATTGTATATGTATACACATTATGTCTATATAAAATCTATAAATATCTAACTATATCTATACAACTTGATATACTGAAAAACTATATAAAACTCCATATCAAGCCATACATACTTTAAAAATTCGTATTCTATATAATAACTGGTATACATGCATATATATATATATATATATATATATATATATATATATATAAAATTTCTGATAACATAAGTAAATCTCCTAGCATAGCAAATTTCCCTTACCTAGTTTTTGAAAGAGCCCTCACTGAACTCTGGCCCTACACCCGCAGAGTTTTTCACTCAACGCCCTGGAAATGACATCCCCCAGAACAAAACATCAGTATTTTCTTGCATACAACATTTCCTTTAACTACAAGGAAAGCATATTCTAAATAAAACACCTTACCCGGAGTTTGGGATGAATTCCAAACTAACTTCACCAATGATCAGCTCTAGCAGACTTGTAGAGAATTTCGTCAAGAGCGTTGTGGTGGTCTCAGATCTTCAATCCGGAGAGCAACGGACCCGGAATCAAAGAGAGAAGGAGTGGGAGATGTTTTAGAGAGAGAGAGAGAGGAAGTTTTTGTGCCAGTTTTCTGCTGAAAAATTCAAGTTTTCACTATTTATAGCCACGGATTCGTCGACGAACTTCCTCCCTCGTCGACGAATTTCAGACTGCCCCAAAAATCTCTCTCAGTATTTTCTCATCGACGAAACCTATCCTCGTCAATGAATCCCCTGTGTTCGTCAACGAGATGCTGAAAAATTCCTCGGGTTATTTCATATATTTAGGAGATAATCTATCCTCACGGTGTGCCTGTGTCTATAGTGTCAAATCAAGATCCTCATTTCACGTCACAATTTTGGAGGTGCTTGTAGGAAGCTCTAGAGTCTCAGTTATCTTTTAGCACGACATTCTATCCTCGGTTAGACAGGCGGACTAAGAGGACGATTCAAATATTAGAAGATATGCTTTGAGCTTGCGTGTTAGACTTTGGGGGTAGTTGGACCCAGTTTATGCCACTGGTGGAATTTGCGTACAATAACAGTTATCATGCCAGCATTGGCATGGCACCGTTTGAGGCACTCTATGGTAGGAGATGTCATTCTCATTTATATTGGGATGAGATGGGTAAGCGGCGAGTTGTGGGGCCAGAGCTAGTGCAGCAGGCATATGATAAATTTTGGCTCATTAGAGACAGAATCAGTGCAGCTCAAAATTGACAAAAAAGTTACGCCGATATCCGTCGCAAGAAATTGGAGTTTGATATCGACGCTCATGTGTTTTTGATAATAGCTCTGTTAAAAAGGGTTATGAGATTTGGGAAGAAAGGTAAACTTAGCCCTAGGTTCATTGGCTCATTTGAGATTCTAAATAAAGTGCAGTCGGTTGCCTATAGGTTAGCTTTATCACCTGTGTTATCTAGGATACACGATGTATTCCATGTCTCCATGTTGAGGAAATACGTCTGAGACCCTTCTCACGTAATCAGTTACAGTGAATTAGAGCTCAAGGATTCACTAGTTTATGAGGAGGTACCAGTACAGATTCTGCACAAGAAAGAACAAGAATTACGTAATAAGAAGATTCCTCTAGTGAAAGTTCTATGGAGGAATCATACAATAGAAGAGGCATCTTGGGAGCTCGAGAAACAGATAAGGCAGAAATATCCGCATTTATTTAGTGGGGTTCAGTTATAATCAGGAAGGTGTAAGTGGTCATGAGATATTTTTTTTGCAGGTTAGTTAGTATATGTAATAGTTTAGTTAGTAAGTAGTATTTTAATTTTGGGAGAATTTTATTTTATATATATGTAATCTCCCAGAACTCTAAATGTAACCACGATATTCCTCCGTCATAAATGAGGGTAAGTAATAAAATAAGTAGACTATTTGCCTTTAGGGAATAGTGAATCATATGGATAGTAAATTTCGAGAATGAAATTTTTATAAGGAGGGGAGAATGTAGAGACCCGGTGAATTATATAATTAAATAATAAGGGAAAGGAGAGAGAAAGGTAAATTGTAATTTGGAATTCAAATAGGATCTCGTCGACGAACACAGCACGTTCGTCAATGACACGCTTGAGGGGATCGTTGATGGGGACACTTGTCTCGTCGATGAGAAGTTACCAAGAGGCTATTTTTAGTTCAGAATTTCATCGATAAAGAGTAAGCATTCATCGACGAACTCCCTTCGTGGCCTCGTCGATGAAGTGGCGTGGCTCGTCGACGAGTGCAGGTGTACAAATAGCCTAAACTCAATTTTCTCTGCAGAAATCACGCAAAGAATCACTCTCTCTCTCTCTCTCTCTCTCTCTCTCTCTCTCTCTCTCTCTCTCTCTCTCTCTCTCTCATGTTCGTCCCCTCTCCCTTCTCTCTAAGATTTTGGGTCCATTCTTCACCGGATCGATGATCCGAAGCCGCCACGCTACTCCTAGGAAAGTTCTCTCCAAGTCTGTTGGAGTAGATCGTTGGTGGGGTTAACTTGGACTCCATCCCAAATTCAAGGTAAGGCTTTTTATTTAGTATTTGACTTTCCTACAGTTGTAGAAAATGTAGTACTCGAAGAAATACTGAAGTTTTGTTCAGGACAATGTTGTTTTCAGGGTGTTGAACGGGGAACCCTGCGGGTGTAGGACTAGTCATTTTATGGGCTTTCCAGAAGTCAGGTAAGAGGATAAACTAAACCAGTAAATATTACTCATACCACACAAAAGAGATAATAATCTTATTTCTGATATTATGCATGAAATCCATATTTCTAATCAACGGCATTATTTCAAACATAATTCTACAATATACATATTTATCTGAAATTAAATGTTGTAAAATAATAAATACATTTTCATGAAATCCTGGTTTGGAGAGGTGGGCTCTAGCCTACTGAAGGAGTGTGTAATAGTTTTGTCCCGCCCAAAAAGGAACTGGTTTAGTGAATCCTTTGGTAGTTTGCCAAAGGCGATGACGTAGGTTGGGGATCAGCCGAATCTCGTAAAAATTCCAGTCTCACTCTCTTTCTCTTACTCTCTTTATTTTCAGCAAACATATAAACTGTGTGGATATTTTTAAATCCCTTAATCATAAAAACTACGTGGATTGGAGATTATATAAACCAAAGTTTAATTTTGATTTGGGATTGCGAAAATCAAAAGGGAGTACGTTGGTTGATCAATACTTTGCAGAAACCTCAAAGGGAGTACGTTGATTGGTTAACACCCAAAGACATATTAACTAAAAGATTATTTAAATTCTGAGTTGTTGAGAATTTGAGTTGTGGTTTGTATTGAAGAATCAATTTCATTCTCTACAGGGCTTGCATAAACTTTCATATACACAGGGTTTTTAACAAAAGCTGAAAGCTGAATATTAAATTTTGTGGATTGAACACTTTGATTGTTGAATGCTTGGTTGATTGTTTAAGTTTTATTTACTTGTGTTGTATTGGTTACTTTGTTGGTATATGGTTGTAGATTGAATATTGTTTTAAGTATTTGTTGTGTATTGGATAAATCAACAAGAAGTCAAGAATTCATTGAAAGAATTAAAAGAGGTTAAAGATTTTTGAAAAGAATTCAAAGAAATTTTAAAAACCCAATTCACCCCCCCCCCCCCCTCTTTGGGACCACACCTTAAGTTTTCATGTCTTTTTTGTCTTTTTTTTTCTTTTCTAATTTATGAGCTTAAAACACTAAACTTGGGTTAGGTCTTTTAATTTTAATGAAGTTAGTTATATCATTGCATTTTCAAGCTCTCTTTGTCAGTAGCTTGAAAATTAAAAGCTTTTATTTGTAATTCGCAAACTTAGAAATTTGAAACTTGAAATAATTTTACCCTAAATTTGGAAAGATCTTGAATTTGAATAAGATGTATTATAAAATTGTATTAAAAGTTGTCCAAACCTACTCAAATTTAAATTTAAAGTCTGAAATTCATGCTCCCAACAACTAGTTTATTTACTTTTTCTTTTCGGCACCATCAAGTGAATGCACTAGTTAGTCTAAATACTAAAAATAAAAAATAAAAACATCTCTTCTATTGTTTTTGGCTAAACAAAAATGTTTTGAGATTGGAAGATTTTTTTCTTTTAATAAATTAATTACTTTTGAGACAGAAAGGCAAACAAAATGTCAAAAATTAATTTATTCCATTAGGCTACTTTTTGGACCTCTAACTCAGCATAATAGAGAGCTTTGTTCACAGCCAAATCAAAGACCTTGAGCTCAAGTAGGATCTAGTTCTAATTTTTTTTTTTTGGGAACCGAGTGGATTGGCTAATTTAGAAGTTATCCTTGAAATGAATTACCATATTTATATTTTGATAATTTGATGAGCAAGAATCAAGATCAATCATTTGGCATGTAATGTTTCAATGATGATAAGTAACATACTTGATCATCCAATTCTACATGTCATAAGATTCAAGATCCTTTGGCTATAAAATATCAAAATCACCCCTAAAGAATCTGATAATTAAATCAAAATCTTATATTTATTATTGTTGAAATACTATTATTTTTAAAACATGCATGTAAATACTTAACAGATAAGAGGACATACTGCTCCCATGCTTTGGATTGATGGCGACAATGTATTTGAGTAGGGACAATAGCGATTAGAAGCGACACTAGGTACACAACTAATGAGCATAACATTTGCCAGTAGATGGTGGAAATGAACAGTGCCCTGTTCAAACACATTATTAATATTTGTCTTCCTAGGCTTGGAAACGCCTGATGGGTGACAGAGATCCTCACCCTATGAGGAGCCAGCAAGAAGCAAGCCAAATCAATCTACAGAGCATGATGCTGGAAAAACAATTCAGTTTGCTTTGCTCTTCTGCCTTCTGTCAGACCATTAGCTTTTGTGTCTTCTGTCAAAACCATTTACCCATGTCTGGGAGTTATGAAACAGAAGTGAGGATGTGTCCATACTCTCAATAGTGATTAGAAGCCACACTAGATACACAACTAATGAGCATAACTTTTGCCACTAGATGGTGGAAATGAACAGTGCCCTGGCTCCAAATGGTTCAGAAATCTTCTGTTGAGGAAGTTGGGCTTTGAATGCATTTCAAATTGAGCCAAGTTAGCTCAAAGGTAAGCACCCCTCCAAAGGCCTTAAGTTCAATTAATCTTTGCCCTGGACTTCGCCCAAGGGTTTCTGGGATGAGCAACTAACTCTAATGTCTTGGACCCGTGATATCAAACATGTAGAAGTAGACACCATAGGCAGAAGATTGCCACGCTAGGTGCCCTAGAGATAACCGGTCAATTTACACTCAGACCCCTCTCTTACAAATAACAATAACTTCAAAAATAATAATGAACACAGGAAGCATATGGAATGGAGGTAAATTTTATAATCAACATTATTCCTTTGGAATGCTGTACATTGCTTGTTAGAGAGTGTTGAAATTCTTCTTGAGTATGTCAACAACCCTTTGGGAAAGAGACTCGGCAAATATTCCTAACAAAGGTTCAAAACTTGGAACTTCTTCCATGGCTTTCCTACCGGAACCTTTGTTGTTGGATTGAATCACTTTGGCAACCTCATTAACTTTCTCAGCTATTGAAGGAAGCAGTTCAGCTGCCTCATCATATAACTGAGATGCAGGCCCTCCCAAAACTTGCTCCTCAGAAAGCAGTGTTCCTAATGTAGAAAACAAGTGGAGCGTATTCTCAGCCGCAGCATCCAAGCTGAGTAATACTTTCTTGCATGCAATGATCCTTTCCTGCATTTCATTTCCTGCAGGTCGACATCCATTCACATCCCTGACGTTTGTTGCTTCTACAGTGGAGTTATTTTGGCCCTGGTATGACATTAATAGCAGAAACATTTTAGTAATATGGTAGGAAAAAAACAGAGGGGCAGCCCGGGCACAAAAAAGTGAAAAAATAAATAAAAATAAATATTAAAAAAAAAGCGTGTTTAATTTTAACCAGAAATTAATACACATTTCAGTTTGACTGACTTTTTTTCTCTGCAAAAGATGAGGTTTATTGAAAAGAAAGAGAGATACAAGAGAAAGATCCCTAAATTTTTCTTTAGCATATCTGAGTAAAAGATAATGAAGCCTGGCTTCGTATTCCATCTATAAATATACCTGTTTATGAGCATCTGTCATTTGCTGTTCTTCCTGCAACTGAATTGATTGAGCTTCTGATGTGACTGGGAGGGCAATTTCTTCCTCACAGTTCAAGACTTCACCAAAATTTCGAGGTGTCCCAAAGAGTCTCTTGCAGCCCCCGACACAATCTTGCTGCAGAACAAGTTGGGCTGAGTAGGTTCTCCTCGCTGATGATTTTCTTTCCTTTATCTACAGGGAATATATGATGAACATCATACAAGGTCAAGTACACAATAAACCAACCTCTTTGAGGAATATATTACATATGATCTTGGGATGCTCCCATTGTACCTCCAGCTCACAGTATCAAACAAACAAACCAACATATAAACAAAAAGGAAAAAAACCCTGTTTCTCACATTACAACCTTTGTAGATATGCAATAGCAGGAAATCCAGATTCCTCAAAAGAAATTCAGAGGAAAATATAATAAGGAAAATAATGTATTTTAATTAAGAAGATATAGGACTCTGGGGATGAGTACCAAGTACAGCAGGAGTGTTAATTACAATAAGATAGACAAGCACTTGGTGAAATCAACAGAAAATAAATAAAGAATTGCAATAGTCTCCTTTGAGCCAAAAAAGCACAGTGATGATCCAATAAGATTAATGTACTCCACAGATTTTTCTGTTCAATAAAAAAAAAAAACTCAACATTTCTCTCCAAACCAAACAAAAACAGAAAACGGAATCATATCCCAGGTAATTTTTCTGCAATTTGAGCCTCTCCAAGCTTTAAGCTTGTTGTCAACATCTTGAGCACTTACCTGGTTAATGCTGAATTTAGACACCTAATTTTTTCAAGATCGAAATTAATTGGAAAACAGGAAAGGATAGGATAATTGAAGTCGCTCTCCTCATGCTCTAGATTTGGGTGTTTGATTACACTTTTTAAGATTAAATTGAGACTTAATTGGGCTAATTTAGGGGTTATCCTAGATAAGGATAAACTCCATCCTTCGAGAAGTTATTTCTTATTGCCAAAAACCCTTTTAGGACAAGGAACGAGTTTCCTTGTTCTAAAAGTGTTCTAAAAGGACATTTTTGAAATTTTGAAGTCAGGGCAAGCTCCCTTGCTTCAAGGAAGCTATAACTCTTGCCCAAAGGAGGAGGAGGCATACATTGAGCACAAAAGGGGAATACATGTTGAACCACAAAAGAAGACACGTCCATCAAAGGGAATAGACATTCAATAGAAGACACACATTCAATCTCAAGGAAGAGACCAAAAGAACATATGCATCTTCAATTGCTTGAGCTAGACATGTTTAATCAAGGAGACAGGTTCAACTGAAAGAGGCATACATTCAAGGGGGGACATTCACTCACTTTTGAAGTTGCAAGAACACACACGTCGACCCAAGAGAAAGAGGCACGAGAAGGAGGAGGAACCACACATTGGAGGCTTGACGAAGAATTTTTCCAAGCTAAGGATCTTATGGCCAACACCATTGAAGGATTCAAGGCTAGAAAGAAAGCTTGTAGAGTAAGGTATGCTTCTAAACTCCCTCTAATATCATGTATCTTACATGTCTTCATGAATATTTGGTGGAAACATTTGAAACATACACTTGAAGATGATGATATGAAACACCATGATTCTAGCTTAATGTTGAGATTTAAATTCGATAATGCTTAAAACTTCAATTTAATAACATGTTCGATTGTCATAAATTATTTTCTATTTTCTTTAATTTAGGTTCTTTTAGTTACAAATTTGTTATTTTAAATGAGTTTTAAATTGTGTTGTCTCAATGAAATTATTTGCAATTGCCTTTAGGATATATTATAGCTTTTTTATTATTTTTAAGATTTAACTTATTTATTTGAATTTTATTTTATTTTAGTAGTTATTAATTGATTAAAAATTCAAAAAATAATGCAAAAAAATTATTACATAAAATACCAAAAAATTTATTTGTCTCTCGTTAGTTTATTTAGGTTCTAGGATTTTTCAAGGCATCGATTTGACTTAGAGTTGGCATAAAAAGTCCAAAAAAAAAAAAAAAAGGCTGTTTTAAGATTAGATAAGTAAGATTTGTTTAAATAAACAACGGAAAGTCTTTTTAATGCAAAAAAAACCAAAAAAAAAAAGTTTCCATGTACATAAAGTTAAAATGTTACCTCATACATAAAATGTCAAATTTACTTCTTAAACTTAGGAAATTTTTTTAAAGTTTAGGTAAATAAGATTAGTTGAAATGAAAAAAAAGGAAAGTCTTTTTAAGGCAAGAAAGAGAAAAAAGAGAAAATTTTCATGTACATAAAATCAAAATGTTTCATTATGCATAAAATGCCAAATTTGCTTCTTTAACATAGGAAATATTTTTTTTAAGATTAGGTAAGTAAGATTAGTTGATATTGGGTTGCCTTTTACAGATTTTGTGAATCTTACATGAGATTTGTTTCCTTAGTGACATTCTTCTTTTAATATCCCTTGATTTGGTAACTTTGGGAGCATGCTTTATTGCTAATCTTGGTACATTCTTCCATTGAACATCTTATTTAACGCCAAAAGACTTCAATGAATCCAACAATATATGTCATATGGGGACACACTAGCAATCCATATCTATTTTCTTTAAGTGAGGGAAGTCTTGCATTCTAAATTGAAATACCATGGGAATGCAAGGTGGAACAATACGAATGGCAAGGTGATCATATGAAGCTTAGTGTGTACTATTCGTAAAATGAGTATGTAGAGGGTGCTAGTACCTTCCCCTTGCATAAATGTACTCCCAAAGTTGGACTTTGGTTAATAGACTTTAGATTATTGATTTTTTTAGATGCTAGGGATAGCTAGTTGATCAAATTAATTGGTAGTAATTAAGTAAATGTTCTAACCTCACCTAGGACAAAGTAGGTTAGTGGCAACTCCGTTGTTTTGTTTTGACCCGCATCTCGTTCCCCAATTCCAATTTCTCATTTCAAATTTGTCATTTGTGTCGAGGTAGTTTGAAGATTCACCCGGGTAGAGGTGAGCCTTTAGAACGTGTTAACACTAAATATGACATATATCTAGCACCAAATATCCATGACCCATTTTCCATGCAACAACAAGTGGTTTGCGATTTTCTTCCTCCTTTTTGCAATGAAAGGCCTATAAACCCCATATAGCTCCATCTTCTTCAAGGTATTCTAGGTGAAAATATGATAAATTGCCTCCAAAGCCAAGAAAAAATAAATAAAAAAAAATAAACACAACAACAACAACAACAAACAAACAAACTTTTGGTGGGCTTTTAAAATTCTAAACAATTTTCTTAGAGAAGAATGATCCTTGAAATTCTCCTAAAAATCAAGTTCCAATTAGGGTGGTTTTCAATCATTATAGCACAAGCACTAACCAAGCTATTTTTATCAATCATTGAAGCTTCGGAGCCTTATCCCCATGCAAAACATCACGCTCAAAAAAAAGGACAGAGTTGCCATTGCCTAATTGAAACTTCATAAACACCTCCTAACCTCCTTACTAATAGATTCCCCAAGCCCAACAACATAAGGATTTCTATTCTTGATAATCCCCACTCATTATGGCTTCCCCTAGTATCCACCATTCTCATCCAAAATTTTTCTTTTCATGACAGAATCTCCACAGTCACTTTCCTAGAAGAGCTTTCTTTATAATCTCCAAATCCATACCATCCAAACCCCCCTATATCTGTAAAAAAAATGGAAGTAATGTGTTCATACTAGATAGTACCACAAAAATCTTCTTTATATGCTTTCAATCTTCCTAGCAACTAAAATTGGCCCCTATATCTGTATGAAATGGAAGTAATGTCTTCGTAGTAGATAGTACCACAAAAATCGTATTTATATGTTTTCAATCTTCCTGGAAACTAAAATTGGAATAAAGAATAGGGATATAAAGTAAATTGGCAAGTCGGGTAGAGTACCAATTAATTAGGTTAACTTTCCTCCTTTGGAAAAGAAATGACCATTCCAACCTGCAAGCCTTCTGTTAAATTTGTTTACAATTGGGTCCTGAATTACTTATCCTTGAACTTGGACCTCAAAGGAAGTCCCAAGTAAGTTGTAGGCAGAAAATCCACACCCCAAAATCCGAGCCAATATCTAATCATTATATCATTTACAATGAAAACAATGTTACTCTTCCCAAATTCACTTTCAATCTTGAAATGGCTTCATACGCTACCAAGACACACCTATAATTAGGATTTGCAACTCAACAATATCACAGATTAAATATAGTTACAGCATCAAATAAGAGATGTAAGTCATGGAAAGCTAGTAGCTCCTGCTTTAAAGCCCTCAAGCAATCTTATTCTTTCCAAATTACGTTACAAACATACTCCTTGTGTGCCCTCTCTCCTCTCTTCCTTTTCCTTCTCTTCAATTTCTTCTATCTTTCCCCATGGCTACAGATCCTTGATGTTGCCCCTACGTCATTTGGTATCGGAGCCCAATATTGATTTTTGTTCTTCCACTTCAATCCCCAATGTTCCCCTCTGTTCTCTTTTTCTCCCTTCTTCCTCTTCTCTTATTCTTCCTTCTGCCCTTTCTTTGATTTTGATCCTCTGTTCCTAATCCCTTACCACCCAGCAGTATCTCCCCTCTTCTTCTATAATTCTGTTATTCTTCTCCATCTCTTCTTCTCTCCTATAATTTTCTCAAATCTCTCTCAAAATTCTAATTTTCACCCTTCTTCTTTTGTTATTCAATTTGGATTTGAAGTGAACCAGAATTTTCCTTGATGCTGCCCTTGGATCATTTGGTATTAGAGCCTAATACCGAGCTCTATTCTTCCACTTCAATCCCCAATTTTCCCCTCCTCTCCTCTTCTATTATCTTCCCTCGTTGTCTCTCTGATTCTTCTCTACCCAAATTTCAGACCAAAAAAACAAGAGGAGAAATGGTTTTGAACTTTTCAAAAAATTCCACTCACCTCCCTTTGATTTTGAACGCCCCATTCCTAGAATATTCTCGAAACACCTCCCACACCATCAAAATCAAAACCCCATGAAACCCCTTTCCTTAGTATGTTGTCGTCGTCTGACCACCAGAGAGCCCCCACACGCAAGCCAAATCTTCTCCAACCATTGGCCTTCCAAAAACCCTAGTTTCTTGACCTTTTTGTCTTCACACGGCCACCACCATTACAATCCCGACCCATGATCTACACTCGCTTGAAATTTCATTGTTAGAGGAGCCCTACCGGTAGCCCATGTGCCCCATGCACCAGCCACGTGTGTGAAAGAGTTCTTGAACTCCTCTTGTATTTTCTAGACTCACGATAAACTACTCCAGCCATAATATTTCGAGTTTTCAAAGAAATATTTTGATATGTGGTGTGATATTTTAATTGTGGATCTTTTATTTTGCAAGCAAGAATGATAATTTCATACAAACAAGAAATTGTCCCAGCCAACATCAAGAATCAGATCAAATTGCTACCATTTGCATAGTAGTCAAAAGCGCACCTGAGTGTCACGAGCTAAGCTTGCTCAAGGGAGGGTGAGTGACACAAGCTAAGGCAGTATGACTCCTTGGTCTCTTTGATGTTCCTAGTGCCAGGATGATATTTACATAAAAACCTCTTTAAGGGAGGGTGAGTGTTTATCGGTCTTATATAACTCACTAGCAATTGTCAACGTGTTTAGCCTGCTTGCCTCCCTCGCTAAACACACAACGAATGTGTTGTTAATGAATTGTGTTGCTTTAATGTTTACTACTTTCTTGTCACTGCTTTCATAATTGCTTGCTGTTTCCGCAACTATTTGATTGAATGTTAATGAAAGTGTTTCGTGGATGAATGTTGGTAAATGATAAGTTGGCTAGTTAAGCAAGAGTGCTTTAGCAAGCGTTGCACGACTGTTTCACAAAGGTGTGAAAATAGTCAGCCCGTGACACCTGGTATCAGAGCAAAGGTTATTTGCTACATGAATTCAGTTACCTTCGTTGTGGGATTTGGAAAGCTTTGGTAAGTGACCATGGCACCAAACAATGCTGAGAGAATCAGCGTGCTGGAAGCACAAACTAAGGAAACCACCAACAATGTGGCCAACGAGATGGCCCAACTGAGGGGACTTGTTAATGAAGTGATGGGATCACAACAGCATCAAACAAGTTTGATAAGTGAAATGTTAGAGGACTTTCACCACACTATGGAAACTTTGCAGGCTCAAATGGCTGATCTGGATGCAAAGATAAATCTAATGGTTCTTGCTATGGGGAACTCCAACACTCTGGGAGTTAGCAAGACCAAGGTATCAGAACCTAGGACGTATGGGGGTGCCCGTGATGCGAAGGAGTTAGATAACTTCTTATTTGATATGGAGCAGTATTTTCGTGCTGTGAGGATGGCCTTAGAATAGTTGAAAGTGTATACTGCGACCATGTACTTGGTTGGTGACACTAAACTGTGGTGGCGTACCAAGTATAATGAAATTGAAAATGGAAGTTGTGTAGTGGAGAGTTGGGCAGACTTGAAGAGAGAACTCAAGGCCCAATTCTTTCCTGAGAACGTTAAGTACAATGCTAGGAAAAAAATTGAGAGACCTCAAGCATAATGGGACAATCAGGAAATACGTGAAACAATTTTTCGCTTTGATGTTGGATATCAAGCACATGTCGGAGAAGGACAAGCTATTCTATTTTCTTGAGGGAATGAAATCATGGGCAAGAACTGAACTTCATAGGCAAAGGGTTCAAGACTTGTCGACCGCACAAGCTGCTGCGGAACGCTTGACTAACTACGCTGGTGATAATACCGCTTCGTCCAAAGGGTTTGGCGGAGAGGGAAACAGTGGAAAGTTTTTTAAGAAAGGCAAACCCAAGAGTGGGGGAGCCAACTATAAAGCATAAACCTCAAAGGAAGCCTCGTCGTTTCGAGGGTTTAACACACCCAATGGAAAGGGTAAAATTGCGTGTTACTTGTGTCGAGGTCCTTATAGAGTTTATGAGTGCCCTCACAAAGCAACACTTAATGCTTTACAGGCTTGCATTGCCGAACAAGTAGTGGAAAGCAATGGGGAAGAGGAGGATACTCGAGGATGGGTGCAATGCGGCAAGTGAACGCATTGGAAAAGCAGGCAAAAGCACCAAAAGTTACACGAGCAAAAGGGCTAATGTTTGTGGACATAAGGATCAATGGGAAGAGTTCCTGCGCTATGGTGGTACTAGGGCTACTCATAATTTTATTTCACAACCGGAAGCATGGAGACTCAACTTATCCTTAGAAAAGGATACAGGACGCATGAAAGTTGTTAACTCTGTAGCCTAGCCTACTTTGGGAGTAGCCAAGCAAGTTACTGTGAAGCTTGGGGTAGTGGGAAGGTCATGTGAATTTCACAGCGGTGTCATTGGATGACTTTCCTATCATTTTGGGAATGGAGTTCCTAAGGGGGACGAAGGCAGTTCTGATGCCTTCGGCTGGTTCCCTGTGTCTGATGGGAGATCACCAAGTCGTTGCAACGAAAGGAGACAATAAGAAGTTCCTTTCAACCATGCAACTCAAGAAGGGATTGAGAAAGGGAGAGCAGACATATCTAGCTATGGTAGTGGTAGATGAAGAAGTAGGCCAAGAGCTGGTGCCTACAACCATCCAAGCGGTGTTGGATAAGTATAATGAGGTGATGCCAAATAAGCTGCCTCACAAATTGCATCCACTACGGGGTGTGGAGCATGAAATCGAGTTGTTTCCATGAGTGAAACCACCTGCTAAAGAGCCATATCGGATGGCGCCTCCAGATCTAGTAGAGTTGAGGAAGCAACTTGATGAATTATTGGAAGCGGGATATGTTCGCCCTTCCAAAGCACCGTTCAGAGCACCGGTGCTGTTTCAGAAGAAACATGATGAGAGCATGCGGGTGTGTGTAGACTACCGTGCGCTCAACAAGGTGACAATGCGCAACAAGTATCTCATTCCGTTGATTGCTGATTTGTTCGATCAGTTGAGTCATGCCAAGTACTTCCCTAAACTTGACTTGAGGTCAGGCTACTATCAGGTGAGGATTGCTGATGGGGATGAGTCGAAGACTACTTATGTGACGCGATACAGGGCATATGAATTCTTGGTGATGTCATTTGGGTTGACGAATGCGCCTACAACATTTTGTACCTTGATGAACCAGGTATTTTGTGAGTACCTCGACAAGTTTGTCACGGTGTACCCAGATGATATCATTGTCTACAGTTCCACTCTGGAGGAACATGAAAAGCATCTATGGAAGGTGTTCGTCAAGCTGAGGGGGAACAGTTTGCATGTGAAGAAAGAGAAGTGCTCTTTCGCTCAGTAGAGCATCAAATTCCTTGGTCATGTGATTAAGCAAAGTCATGTCAAGATGGATATGGAGAAGGTAAGGGCGATTCAAGAATGGAAGATCCCAACGACAATGAGGGAGTTGCGTCCCTTTCTTGGCCTTGCCAACTTCTACAGGAAGTTCGTAAAGGGGTATTCGCGAAGAATGGCTCCTATGACAGAACTACTGAAAAAGGGTCATGGGTAGAACTGGATAGAGAAGTGCTAGGAAGCCTTTGATGACTTGAAGGATACCATGATGAGAGATCCGGTATTTGCTCTTCCAGATGTCATGAAACCCTTCGAAGTACAGATAGATGCATCAGACTTCGCCTTTGGAGGAGTCTTATTACAAGAGGGACGTCCTATTGCGTACGAAAGCCATAAGCTTAGTGAAGCAAAGCCAAAGTACACAGCTCAAGAGAAGGAGATGCTAGTGGTGACACATTGTCTCTGTGTGTGGAGGCATTACTTACTTAGTTCAAGGTTTGTGGTGAAAACAGATAACTTGGGAGTGAGCCATTTCTTCACACAGCCGAAGTTGACATCCAAGCAGGGCCGATGGTAGGAATTCTTGGCAAAGTTTGATTTCTCCTTTGAGCACAAGGCGGGGCGCCTGAACCAAGTCGCAGATGCACTAAGTAGGAAGGCCGAGCTGACGGCCTTGCAGATGGTAGCACATTTGACTGTGAGTGTTGTTACCACGACGATGCGGGAGCGCATCAAGGAGAACTTAGCCAAAGAACCAGTTGCGCAGAACCTAATGAAGCTTACCGAAGAGGGGAAAGCACGTCAATTTTGGATGGAAGGTGGATTGCTGATGACCCATGGTAGCCGGCTCTTTGTGCCACAAGCTAGTGATCTGAGGAAGACACTATTGAGAGAATGTCATCATACCATGTGGGCCGGACATCTAGGCTGACAGCGCACTTTGGCCTTACTAAAGCAAGGGTACTATTGGCCACACATGCATTATGATGTGGTTGATTATACCCGAACTTGTCTCACTTGCCAACAAGACAAGGTAAAACAGAGGAAGATTGCAGGGCTGTTGGAGCCCCTATGAGTACTGTCCAAACCGTGGGAAAGTGTCTCACTAGACTTCATCACCAACCTGCATAGAGTGGGAGATGCAGGGTCTATACTTGTTATTATAGACAGGTTTTCGAAGTGTGGTACGTTCATAGCCGCACCAAAGTACTGTTCGGCAAAGGAGACGGCATAGTTGTTTTTCACGAATGTTGTGAAATATTGGGGTGTTCCCCAAGATATTGTTAGTGACCAAGACTCAAGATTCACCGGAAACTTCTAGACAGAAATTTTTAGAATCCTTGGTTCACAGCTTGAAATCTCTTTGAGTTATCACCCACAGACAGATGGACAGAAGGAGAGATTCAATGGGCTACTGGAGAGTACTTGCGCCACTTCGTCAACGCCAACCAGAAGAATTAGGTGTAACTACTTGATGTGGCTCAATTCAATTTCAATGGCCAAAAGAGTTTAACAACCAACAAGAGCCCATTTGAGCTTGTTATAGGTCAGCAACCACTATTACCTCACACAGTGGATGAGTCATACAGAGGAAAGAGTCCCGGGGCATACATCTTCACCAGAGAATGGAGACAGAATGCTGACATTGCCCAAGCCTACCTAGAGAAAGCTTCTAAGCTAATGAAGAAGTGGGCAAATCAGGGGAGAAGACCGCAACACTTCAACGTAGGTGACTTGGTGCTTGTTAAGCTCAATCCTGAATAGATCAGGTCACTACGAGGACGAGATAGGAGACTACTTAGCAAATATGAAGGACCAGTCCTCATCTTGGCCAAAGTCGAGAAGGTCTCTTACAGAATCGACCCTCCAACTTGAATGAAAGTGCATCCTATGTTTCACGTCAACTACCTCAAGCCGTACAACGCCGACACTCACGATCCAAGCAGAGGTTAGTCAAACAAATCAAAGGTGAATACAGTGCAACCTGACAGACGTGAAGTTGAAGAGATCCTTCCAGATAGAGAGTTCATATCCTCAAGGAAGATATGCAACCGTTCGTGGACAAAGTTGAAGTGTACCTAGCGTCAAAGTCTACGAGGACATCGACCGCATAAGTGGGGGAGTGTCATGAGCTAAGCTTGTTCAGGATATTATGCTTGCCTGTGACAACTTGTCTCATGCGCTGGGGATGGGTTTCCATCATGTAAATACTAGTGTAGGGTTATTTTCTGCTAGTAATTTCTTTGTATGCCTAATAAGGCAATATGACTCCACGATCACTTTGATGTTTTCTAGTGTCAGGATGATATTTACATAAAAACCTCTTTAAGAGAGGGTGAGTGTTCATCAGTCTTGTAAAACTCACTAGCTATTGTCAACGTGTTTAGCCTACTTGCCTCCCTCACTAAACACACAATGTCAACGAAGGTGTTGTTAATGAATTGTGTTGCTTCAATGTTTACTGCTTGCTTGCCACTGCTTTCATAATTGCTTACTATTTCCGCTCTATTTAATTGAATGCTAATGAAAGTATTTTGTGGATGAATGATGGTAAACGATAGGCTGGCTAGTTAAGCAAGAGTGCTTTTGCTAGCCGCACGGCCCTTTCATTCGTCTTCGAGCCTTTGAACCAGCAGGAGCTTCGTGAGTTTGTCTTCAAGCCTTCGAACCAACAGGAGCCCTTCGCGAGCTCGTCTTCGAGCCTTCAAAGTCTTCAAGTTTTCAAACTAGCAGGAGCTTCTTCTACTTTTTCTTCTTCAATTCTTCTTCTGCCTCTTCTTCTTTTTCAGTTCGTCATCAATTTCTCTACTGCCTGTTGCTTCTTCTTATAATATTATATGTAATTAATTATGTAGTTTAATGCCACTTTATAACTAAGATATAACATTTTTTTACTGAATTTAGCTACTATTTTGTAATTTGTTTGGAAATGCAGTATACAAACTATACATTTTTCTGAAATATATTATTCATTGCTTTTGCATTTAGGATACCAGGTCTTAAATCTTAAATGGATTCTAGAAGTGGAAATTCTACCTCTGCAAAGAAAGATCCTGCATGGAAGTATGCACATTTGGATGATAAAAAAAAACATAAATAATTAGACTTGCAATTTTTGTGGCAAAGTCACAAGGGGAGGAATATTTTGAGCAAAAGAACATATTGTTAGAAAATTTTGAAATGAAAAATAATTCTCTAAGTGTCAACAAACAGCAAAAGCTTTGCCATTTACACTTCTTTCCTTATTTCATCCCACAATTATTTCCTTATTTCTTCATTCATTATTTTGTACAGTTATCATACATTATTTGACAGATTATAGTTTACATGTATAAAGCTAGAATCATGCGAGAACTTATTTGCTTTCCTTGTATAGCATTCTTGTAAAGTCTATATAATATACAGAACTCAAGGCCAAACAATTTTCGGCCATTCACACAATACTTTGACATGGTATCAGAGCCAATTGCTAATTTTTTCTTTTCCCTTGAATTTTTTTGTCTTCTCGATTTCGAAGATATCTCTCGTGCCTTTCAGTCAGATCTGTATTAACCAATGCTGCACCCAACAATTATTTTTCAGTATTTTTGTGGCTGTCGTGGGACTATTCTCTTCTGGAATTTCTTTCAGTTCTCTGGTGTTCGGTATTTGTAAGGCTCAGTGGCTGTCGGCGCAGCCTTAATATTGATTTCTCAACAACTCTGTGATTGAGTGGCTGTCGGAACAGACTTCTATTGTTGTTTCCGGCATGGTTCGAAATCTCGATCGTGGGTAACATCGCGTAACGGTCGCAGGAGACACGGGTGTTACGTAACGGGAAGCGGGCGTAACAGTCGTGAATTTTTTTCACGCATGCACAACCATGCCAAAATCGAAAAATAAGCATGAAATCCATTAATACATGATTTTTAATGAATTTTGAAGGCTTTCATTCAACCTACAAATGCTTTTTAATAGGCATTATGATTTTTATATTAATTTTAGTGCGCTGTTTACAAAAAAAAAAAACATATTTTTCTATAGTTTACATTACTTTAATGAGTAAAAAGATGTAGAAATGTAAGAATGAATTAATTAAAGTCATGAAGTTACTGAAAATGAATCAATAGACTCAATACTCAATTTACACATTACACATACATGAATTTAAAAAATGATTAATATCAAATATCAATAAATAGTTGAAAATACATGAATACAATATTACAAATTTATAACATAACACATATCATTGTCACCACCAAAAAGAATGACGTGGAGGGTCTTCATAATTTGCATCTGTATCTTGAGATTGGGATTGGAAATTATCTCCCCATCCTTGTGGAAATACATAGCTGAATAAACCCAAGTTTGCGTCATTTCGTTGTTGCTCTTGAAAATGTACTGGTGGTGAAAATCCAACTGATATAGGGGGTGCATAATCTCCTCTTTGATCATATCCTGAATAATGTCCATAAGTTGGGGCTGGGGCTAGCTCTGGGTAGTGTGTAGAAGAAGACTCACTAGATCCTGAGATTCCTGATCCACTAGGATAAAAATGTGAGTCACGAGATGCATAATGTGGATATGCTGGATAAGATCCATATGATTGTGATGATGAACCATCTAAACCAAAGTCGCCAAAACTACGAACCACACCATATGAATCTTCAGCAGAATCACTAAGGTCACCACAAGCACTCCTTCTCCTGGGTTGTGAAGATTGGTTCCCTGGAGGAATACCCAAATCATAATTTTCAGGTATGTCATGTAGTCCATAAGGATCAGAAGGATGTATATCCCTTACAAATGATGTCCCTGTGTCATATCCATAATTATATTCTACACCACCGCCTCCATCACCACAACTACCACCCCCCCCCCCAACCCCAGCTCTAGCACCACTATTACCATCATCATCACTTAGTGGGCTCAAACCAAGATTGTCATCACTTTGTATACGTTCAGGGCTTGAACTTGAATCATCATGCGCGTTTATTGGTGGTTGATCACCTCCTTCCGTAGTACCACCAACTTCTTCATTTAACCAATTTGAATTGTCCTGACCGTCGAGTAGTGGTGTCTCTCTCTCCTCTAACCATTGACTTAAAGGATCATCTTCTTCGAAAATGTAGTCCAAATTGATAGGATTGAAACCCTCTTCCATTTCTCGTTGGCTTCTTCTCATTGTACGTCTTAACTTTAACCTCATGTTGTAATGTACTAAAACAAGTTTTTGTAGTCTCATGTACTTTAATCTATTTCTTGTTTTCGTATGGATTAGGATAAAGGTGCTCCAATTACGCTCACAGTTCGAAGCTGATGTGGTTTGACTA
Source organism: Malania oleifera (assembly GCF_029873635.1). Taxonomy (NCBI): domain Eukaryota; kingdom Viridiplantae; phylum Streptophyta; class Magnoliopsida; order Santalales; family Ximeniaceae; genus Malania; species Malania oleifera. The sequence continues at coordinate 78,277,290 of NC_080427.1, forward strand.
AGAACTCTGATTGTTATTCTTTGGAGCTCAGGAGCACGCAAGCCATAATGAATCCACCATTCAGCTGCATGAATAATTAAAAAGAGTTTTATGTCAGTATAGCGTCCGTATATTTCAAAAGTCAAATTTGAACATAAAGAGAGAAAATAGAGTCATTCATCCATTATTTAGCTATATAGCCTATATTTACCAGGATTTGTTTGTTTCACTGCCCTTTGAGTCAACGGGGTTCCAAAAGTCTCTTGCCTATCTCGATATAGCAACAACTAAAAAAGGATGATTGTGAAATATAATTAATTAATTAGATGTATTAATAATTATTCTTGAAAGTATTATAGAATACTAGAACAATTCATTATTCAATTTAATGGAACCAATACTTACTTGATTAATAGCCCGAATTTGAGTATCTATATTGGGTACCAACTTGGTTATCACTTTTTTAACCTCATCCATGACTTCTCTAGCAACTTCAGAAGAGGGTGGGGCGCCATAAAGAAATTGTGGGTTCAAAAAATATCCTATGATTAAATTTAGAAACATATTAATCAATAGTTTTGTAATGCAACTATGCATAATTTAAAAGTTAAAACAATAAGAAATTGTATTTGATTTACACTTACCAACAGCGTGCAAATCTTGGTGCAACTGAAAACTCCACCAGTTGTCAATAATTTTCCAATAATCTTTGTAAAACTGACAATCTTTTTGAATAGCCAACTTCGCCCTATCAATTCCCTCGTATATAAGGCTCATGGTTGGTTTTTCATCACCATCAACCAATTTAAGAACTTTCACTAAAGGTTCTTGCACTTTAATTATATCAGAGGTCTTGTGTCAAAACTCTTTGCCTAAGATAATTTTCTTCGAATCGTATGCCGGGCCTGATTTTACCATCCCAAACCTTGAGTTTTTCCAAACATCAGATATAAACATTTCCCTTAATGCTTGTTTATGCCTGACAATAGTCTCCAAAGCAATGAAGTTTGTGGCAAATCGAGTGATGGCAGGGCAAAATAACTCTCTATTATTTGTGAATTTCTTCATGAAATTCACTGTCCATGTGTGGTTGCAAATAAATGAGGTTATTATTCTTGCATCTTCTAAGACCTTCTTCACATTATTTTTCTTACCAATATTTTCAAAAATAAGGTCTATGCAATGAGCTACACATGCTGTCCAATAGAGATTGGGCCTCTTCTGCATTAATAATTTTCCTCCTGCCTTCATTGTAGTTTCATTATCAGTCACTACTTGGACAACATTCTCCTCTCCAATTTCTTCAATCACCTCGTCCAATAATCTAAAATGAAATTATAGATTCAATAATTACTACTATTTAATTAAAAATATGCAAGTCCATAATACTATTTGCATATACAATTAAAAATAGAAAACTACCTGAAATAATATTCAGCTGTTCTACTTGGCACATCAGAGGCATCAACTGATTTATGAAACACGGTGCCTCTATCGCAATAAACTAAAAAGTTTATAATGTGTTTTCTAGTTGGTCCTGACCAACCATCACACATAAGGGTTACACCTCTCTCCTTCCAAATTCCAGCAAAAGAAGTTATATAATTTTTCATTTCTTGATATTCTTGCTCCAAATAAATTTCAAATATCTCATAGGGTGATGGACCCTTCACCCCCTTTCCAACCTCTGCAGCAATATCAAGCATAGGCCACATAAATGGAGAATCGGCTACATTCGCTGGAATCCGATTATAAATTAGGAATTTTCCAACTGCTTTTCCTAATTTACTTCTTAAACCTTTCAGTAACTTAGTGTTAATTTTTGCTTGTTTGGCACTCTTGCTTCTTTCTAAAATAGGATCCATTGCCTTTAGTCTAGCTTCAGGGGCATCAGGATTTATCCATTGTCATCCACTACCTCCAGCTTCTCGACCACTATAAGATTGAACTCCTGCTCTATTGAAACCACTAGTAGCACCACTGCCAGAGCTACCCCCCTCTTCATAAATATTACCCCCTGGTCCCCCTCTAGTTGTTCTTACTCGAAACCTTTGTCTTTCTTCCCATTGTTGCTGTGATCATATGGTTTCTTGTCGAGCAAATCTCATACTTTCTTCTTCCAAGTCTTTTTCATCGTTCAAATTCTCAAAATCTCCTCTAATTTGAGCTTCTGCTTCTTCTTGCCTTTTTTGTTTATCTCTTTTCTTCTCAGCATACGGTTGAGATGTTTCAACATTTGTTCTCTTACTTGTGTGGTCACATTTGAGCATCCAACTACTTGACCCTTTTTATGTGTCGAGTGTTGTTTCAAGTGTGTAATACCCCCTTTAATTATCTTCCCACATAACTTACACATAATAACATGTCTATTACCATCCACCACAGTACCAAAATGTCATCCAATATCCTCACTAGGTAAGTTCTCAGTTCCTCTATCAGGTGACATATTGATAGACTTAATTTGATGATCTCTACACAAAACATAGAGAAAATACAAACTTACAGCCTTTCTAAAAAAATGACAGGAATAATATAATTAGTAATTTAGTAAATATTAAATAATAAGTACTAAATAGTCCTTCTAATTTTAAATACTCATTACGTAAAAATAAAATATAATATTTGATTAAAAATAATAAGTAACGTTTAATTTATTTTTATATTTAAATAAACAAGATTATAAAATATTAGATATTTTATTACAAAAAAATATATTCCTTTATCTTTAAAAGATATTTTCATTATTTTTTATAACTTGATTTTATTTTCATTTATAACTATAAGAAATTAACATTGTAATTTTAAAGGTGGAAAAGACTTTTACTCTACTTTCATATACATCACAGCATCACTAATAGAGATCCATACAGTACAAATTGACTATCTAACTTTTTAAGCATTTTCTCAGTATATGGATTAAAATAAATTTTTTCTACAAATTCCAGTAGTAATTAGTAAAAATCTAAATTATTAATGTATTAACTTAGGTTAAAAATTTTTTTACTTTATTTGATAACTAAAAACAAAAAATAAATCATGTAAAGATTTATTTTACCTATTTTTAAATTTAAGGTCAAAATGATGTTTTAAAACTTAAAAAATATTTATAAACAGGAAATATGCGATGGAACTAGATTTTCATAATTACCTTTCAAAAAATATAAGACAATTAAAATATTTATAAATTAAGAAAATTTTATTTTACATAATTATTATTGTTTTCTAATTTTTTATTCTATTAAATAACTGTTTTTTTTAATTCAATTTAACAAACATAATTTACAACAAATTATAATTTTAAAAAAAAAAACATAATAAGAAGTTTAAGATGTGGGTGTTGAGTGTTGACTGAAATTTTAAAGCTTATCTCATACGTTGAGAGAAGCAAAGAGTCTGAGTGAGACCAAGAGAGGGGAAGGGACTCGGAGGAGCCTCGAAGCCTCAAAGCTCCGTGCAACGACTGGCGGAGGGCTGGCTGGTGGCAGCGAGTGCGACGACTAGCGGAGGAAGCTGCCGAAGGGCTATCGATGACTCCAAGCTACGTGCAACGACTGGCAAAGGGCTGGCTGGTGGTGGCGAGTGCGACAACTAGCGGAGGAATCTGCCGAAGGGCTATCGGCCTCTATCAGGCTTCGAAGAACTTAGTTAGGATTAATAAGGCTAGATGAAGGCTGCGAAGATGAGAAGATCTGCTCACTCTCAGGCTTCAAAGAAGTGAAGCCTTCTTTATTGCTTCGGCCAACAAAATTTCAAGGTAAGCTTTTTACTTTCCAGTTTGCTCTTTGAATGTAAGATTTAGTTAGATTGAATGGCAGATGGGTGGTTGGGAAAGGAGGAAAGCAGCGCTGCAGTAGAAAGGCGATTCAGATTTCTACAAGCTGTCGGCATGTAACGGTCTGTAACGGACCATTACGAAGTGTAAGGTTGGGGTAACGGCCGTTACGAAGACATAACGACCGTTACGGCTGTGAATTTTTTCCGAACCGCATTATCGGTCCGTATCAATTTCGGAGCCTTTGATTTACGTTACGTATCGACCGTTACGCTACGTAACGGCCGTTATTTAAAACCATGGTTTCCGGTGACTCTTTGTCCTTGTGATTCTCGGAACAATAATCTGATGGTATTGGAGGTGTTGTGCGACGTCCCTCTGCACTTTTCTTAGTTCGCGATTTATTTTTTTAGTGCAGGCAGGTTGATCTTGGTTTTATTTGCACCTATGTTGATTTATTTTTTGGGCTTCTCGATTTTCCGATATTGTTTGCCTTTCGGCACAGTCTATTTTTTGGTTATTTTGTTTCTTTCTTAGCCTTTTTCTTTTCCCCTTTATTTAGCATGGACTCTGCAGCTGTGTGTGCCAAGTTTACGGACAACAATTATTCTACATGGGCTTTTAAATTTGAACTTTTCCTTAAGGGAAAAGATCTTTGGGGCCATATTGATGGCACGGATTATGCACCCAATCCTGATGAATCCAAGGATTCAGCGTCTTCTCCTTCATGAGTTGTGCTTGATGTTCAGATTATATCTTGGCTTCTTGGGTCGGTTGAGCCACATATTGTCCCCAACTTGCAGCCTCATCGCACTGCTCAATCCATGTGGACTTACTTAAAGAAAGTATATCATCAAGATAACGGTGTCCATCGTTTTCAGTTAAAGCATGTGATTGCCATGTTTCAACATGACAATCTTTCCATCCAAGACTATAATTCGGCGTTTCTGACCCTTTGGAATGAATATTCTGATCTGGTTACCACGGATGTTCCTATTGCCTCTCTTTCCATTATTCAACGTCTTCACGAGACTAGTCGTCACGATCAGTTTCTTATGAAACTCCGCCCTGAGTATGAATCTGTTCACTCTTCTCTGCTGAATCGCTCTCCTGTTCCTTCCCTTGATGTTTGTTTTGGTGAGTTACTTCGTGAAGAACAACGGCTTAGTACTCAAGTTACACTAGAGCAATCTCATGGTAGTTCAAGGTCTGTCCCTGTGGCTTATGCTGCTCAACGACAAGGACCGCCTGCGCATTCTAGCACCTTGCAGTGTTTTTGATGCAAGGATTTTGGGCATATTGCTGCAAATTGTTCCAAGAAATACTACTCTTATTGCTAGAAGGGTCACATTATCAAAGAGTGTCGTATCCGCCCTCAGAATCGTCAGGCCCAGGCATTTCAGACTTCTGTCATTGTACCCCCCATAGTGACTTCTGCGGCCCCTAGCTCTTCTTCAGGTGACTCCTCTGTTCTTGCACTGCCTACATACTGCACAACTGAAATGGTGCAACAGATTTTAATTTTGGCATTATCAGCAATGGGGTTCCAAGGCAACAATTCTACTAACTCTGGTACGTGTACTTGGGTGCCTCTAATCACATGACGAATAATCCCACTGCTCTGTGTCATGTTCAGCCCTACACTGGTCAATCTTCTATTTAGATTGCCAATGGCAGTTCTTTGCCAATAGCGCTACTGTCGGAGATGCCTCTTCTAAGTTCACTAATGTGTTTCTTGCTCCTCAGCTTTCCACAAATCTTATATCTGTTGGTCAATTAGTTGATAACAATTGTGTTGTTAATTTTTCTGGTGATGGTTGTGTTGTAAAGGACCAGGTAACAAGGGAGCCGATCGCGAAGGGACCTAAAGTGGGGCGCTTGTTCCCACTACTTTTTCCTGTTCCAGCACTTTCTTCAGTTTCTTATATGAAGTCTTTTGCTTGTAATAATGTTTCAGATCTTAGTATGGTGTGGCATCGTCATTTAGGCCATCCCAATACTCAGATCTTATCTCATGTATTGAACTCTGGTTTACGTGGTAATAAAGAACGTTCTTCTTTATCTCTTGAGTGTGCCTCTTGCAAACTTGGTAAAAACAAAACTCTTCCCTTCCCTTTACATGCTAGCAGAGCTTCTCAGTGTTTTGAGCTTATCCATGGTGATGTTTGGGGACCTTCTCTAGTTAGTTCACATGAAAATTTTAAATACTATGTGACTCATTGATGATCATAGCAGATTTACTTGGGTATACTTTCTTCAATTTAAATCTGAGGGTTTTCGTACTTTCACTGAGTTTTAAGCATATGTTGACAATCAATCTTCTGCTTCTATTAAGACATTACACACAGATTTTGGTGGTGAATATGTGTCTACTGAGTTTCAGGCATTTTTGGCTTTTAAAGGCATTATTCATCAACATTCATATCCTACTACTCCCCAACAAAATGGAGTCGCCGAACAAAAAAATCGTCATCTCCTAGATGTGGTCCGTACTCTCTTGCTAGAATCCTTGTTCCATCCTTGTTCTGGGTTGAGGCTCTGAAAACTGCTACTAGATTAATCATTTACCTTCTCAAGTCCGACTCATGGAATCTTCCCTATTTCCACTTATTTGCTAGCAACGTAGTTACGATAACCTCCCTACCTTTGATTGTGTATGTTTTGTTCATTTACATCCTCATGAGCGACATAAATTATCCGCTCAATTTGTTCGATCTACAATCTTGGGACACAATGTGTGTCAAAAGGGATTTGTTTGCTATGATTCTACATTACATCGTACACGCATTTCTAGGAATATTATTTTCTTTGAAAATCAACATTTCTTTCCTGTGTCCTCTGTGCCCTCTTCTTATACTATGGTTCTCCCCTCCTTTGAGCAGAAGGTATTGGATCTTCATCAAGTCATTTCTCGCTTTAAACTAGGTATTGTGTATACGAGATGCTCCCACCCACAGTCTCTTCTAGTGGCTCACTCGATATCTGATCCTACCACGCTTTAGATTCAGTCAGTTGCACCACCTCTAGAGCTTTTTGTGCGTCGCTCTCCTCGAGTATCTGTACCCTCGGATAGGTGTTGGTTTCCCTCTAATAGCTCTGGTAACTCTATTTCAGCTCTAACTGTTGCACTGTCCAATTTTGATATTCCCACATCCTACTCACACGCTGCCAAGCATGATTGTTGGCGACAAGCTATGCAAGAAGAAATTGCCGCTCTAGAGGCCAATCACACCTAAGACATTGAGCCTTGTCCTCCCACCATTGTTCCTCTGGGTTGCAAATGAGTTTTACTCAGTCAAGGTCTAATCTGATGGAAGTTTGGATCGTTACAAAGCTCACCTTGTTGCAATTGGGAATAATCAAGAATATGGTGTCAATTATGAAGAGACCTTTGCCCCTGTGGCTAAGATGACTACTGTTCATACGATCCTAGATCTTGCTACTTCTAGTGATTGGCCACTACATCAGATGGATGTCCAGAATGCTTTTCTTCACGGGGATCTTAAAGAGTGTATTTATATGAAGCCACCCTCGGGTTTGTTTCCATCTCCAACTTCACATGTGTGTAAGCTTCGTCGTTCTCTTTATGGTCTCAAACAAGCTCCAAGGGCCTGGTTTGATAAATTCCGCACCACTTTATTACAATTTTCATTGTTTCTTCGGAAATCAGACATGGGTATTGTTGTTCTTTTGGTTTATGTTGATGATATTGTGATCACTGCAACCGATTCTGCTTTACTTGGTCAGCTCAAGACTCATCTCTTAAGAGTCCTTTCACATGAAAGATCTTGGGTCTCTCATATATTTTCTTGGTCTTGAGTTGCATCGTAGTCCCTCCGGTATTTCACTCAATCAACATAAGTATGCTAGTGACTTGGTGGCTACAACTGGCCTTCAGGAGACAACTTCTATTGATACTCCCATGGAATTAAATGTCAAGCTTGGCAAAGAGGAAGGTGACTTACATGTTGATCCCAGTTTATGCCCGAAGTTGGTGGGTAGCCTTGTTTATCTCACCATTACTAGACCGGACATTTCTTTTGTTGTACAGCAAGTCAGCCAGTTTCTTCAGACTCCTTGTCATCTTCATTTGGTTGCTGTCTTTAAGATCATACGCTATGTGCAGGGCACTTCTGCCCGTGGTTTATTCTTCCTTTCCAGCAATTCTACTCGCCTTGCTGCTTATAGCGATGCTGATTGGGCTGGTTGTGCATATACATGTCTCTCCATCACTGGTTGGTGTGTGTTCTTAGGTGATGCATTGATCTCTTGGAAGAGTAAGAAGCAAAACAGAGTTTCTAAGTCATCTACAGAATCTGAATACCGGGCAATGTCTCTTGCTTGTTCTAAAATTATTTGGCTTCGAGGTTTCCTTGCTAAACTAGATTTTTCTGAGACCAATCCTACACCTATACATGTCGATAATACGAATGCTATTCAGATCACGGCCAATCCTGTCTATCAAGAGCGCATTAAGCATATTGAAGTCGATTGTCACTCTATCCGTGAAGCATTTGAAGCTCATGTTATCACTCTTCCATATATTTCCATTGAATTACAAATTGTTGATATCTTCACCAAGGCTCTCACTCATCATCGACATTGCTTCCTAAGTAGAAAAATGATGCTTGTTGATCAACCCGCATCAATTTGAGGGGGGCTGTCAACAAACAGCAAAAGCTTTGATGTTCAGACTTCTTTCCTTATTTCAGCCCACAATTATTTCCTTATTTCTCCATTCATTATTTTGTACAGTTAGCATACATTATTTTACAGATTATAGTTTACATGTATAGGGCTAGAATCATGCGGGAACTTATTTGCTTTCCATGTATAGCATTCTTGTAAAGTCTATATATAATATATAGAACTCCAGGCCAGACAATTTTTCGGCCATTCACACAATACTTTGACACTAAGTGCCCTGCTCATATACGTGAGGAGATTAGGGAGCATACATTGAAAAAAGATGTAGAGAAGGAGGAAAATGAGTTATTGCCTGACTTTGATGACATAGATCGTTATGGTGAAGATGAAGAGGATGAAGTTCAGGAAATTGACACTTGTGGCAAGAGAGTGCTTAATGGTGAAAGTGGAAGTTGAAGTCAAAGTTCATACCAATCCACCCTGAAGACACCAAAACAGAAGGGGCCTATAGACTTGTTTTTTACTCCTCATCCAAAGAAAGCGGTTCAAGCTAGGAAAGAAGGGAAGATGAAGCAAATATCAATAAATGATGCGTGCAAGAAAGAATTAAGACAAAAGGCAATGGCAAATTTTTCTAGGTGGATGTATGATGCTAAAATACCATTTAATGTTGTACGTTTGGACAGCTTTGCAATGGAACTTGAATCGATTGGGTAATATGTCCTAGAATAAAGCCGCTTAGCTATCATGATGTGAGAGTCCTTTCTTAAAGCAACAAGTTAGTCGAATGAAAGAGTTGATGAAGATCCATGAGGAATGGGCAAAATATGGATGCTCAATTATGTCTGATGGTTAGAGAGATTCGATTGCTAATAAGGACATAATAAACTTCTTAGTGAACTCTCCAAGGGGATCAGTGTTCATCAAGTCTATTGATGCTTCAAATATTGTTAAGAATGCAGATTAAATGTTAAATTATTTGATGAGATGGTGGAGGAAATTGGAGAATCAAATGTGATTCGAGTAGTAACTGATAATACTTCAAACTATGTTGCAACAGGTAAGAACTTATTTGTAAAACTACATTCTAGAGTGTACACATTGTTTATTTCAATATTTTAAAGGCTTTACTCCTTGATTTCTAAATAGGGAGATTGTTGGAAGCAAAGAGGCCACATTTATATTGGACACCGTGTGCTGCCCATTGTGTCACGAGCTAAGCTTGTTCAGGGCATTATGCTTGCCTATGACGCTTATCTCGTGCGCTTAGGATGAGTTTCCATCATGTAAATACTAGTGTAGGGTTATTTTCTGCTAGTAGAGTCTTTGTAAGTCAAATATGGCAGTATGACTCCTCGGTCACTTTGATGTTTCCTAGTACCAGGATGATAATTACATAAAAACCTCTTTAGGGGAGGGTGAGTGTTCATCAATCATTGTAAAACTCACTAGCAATTGTCAATGTGCTTAGCCTACTTGCCTCCCTCGCTAAGTACAACATGTCAACCGAGGATTTGTTAATGAATTACGTTTGCTTCAATGTTTACTGCTTGGTTGCCACGGCTTTCATGAATTGATTATTATTTCCGCTACTATCTGAATGAATGTTAATGAAAGTGCTTCGTGGATGAATGTTGGTAAACAATAGGCTGGCTAGTTAAGCAAGAGTGCTTTAGCTAGCGCCGCACGGCCCTTCACAACGGTGTGAAAAGAGGCGGACCGTGACATTTGGTATCAGAGCCAAGTCGGTGACACTTGGTGAGCCCAAGGTTGAGTTGCTACGTGAATTCGATTGCCTTTGTTGTTGGATTTGGGAAGCTTTGGTAAGTGACCATGGCACCAAACACTGCTGAGAGGATTAGCGTGCTCGAAGCACAGGTTGAAGAGACAACCAACACTATGGCCGCGGAGGTGGCCCAGATGAGAGAACTTGTTGATGAAGTGATGGGATCACAAAAACATCAAGCAGGTTTGATAGGCGACATGTCAGAGGACTTTCGCCACACAGTTGAAACTTTGCAGGCCCAGATGGCAGATCTGGATGCAAAGATGAATGTGATGGTTCTTACTATGGGGAACTCCAACACTCCAGGAGTTAGCAAGACCAAGGTGCCAGAACCCAGTACGTATAGGGGTGCCCGAGATGCCAAGGAGTTAGAGAACTTCTTGTTTGATGTGGAGCAGTACTTTCGCATTGTGAGGATGGCTTCTGAACAGACAAAGGTGGATACTGCGACCATGTACTTGGTTGGTGATGCCAAACTGTGGTGGCGTACCAAGTACAGAGAAATTGAAAATGGAAGTTGTGTAATTGATAGTTGGGCAGACTTGAGGAGAGAGCTCAAGGCCCAATTCTTTCCTAAGAACATTGAGTATAATGCAAGGAAAAAACTGAGAGATTTCAAGCATACGAATATGTGAAACAATTTTCTGCTTTAATGTTGGATATTCGGGATATTTCGGAGAAGGACAAGTTGTTCTATTTTCTAGAGGGGATGAAACCATGGGCAAGAACTGAACTTCATAGGCAAAGGGTTCAAGACTTGTCAACTGCACAAGCGGCTGCAGAACGCTTGACTAACTACGCTGGTGATGATACCGCTTCGTCCAAACAGTTTGGCGGAGAGGGAAATAGTGGAAAGTCTTTCATGAATGGCAAACCCAAGAGTAGGGGAGCCAACTCTAAATCATCAACCTCACAGGAAGCTTCGTCGTCTCAAGGGTTCAACACACCCAAGGGAAAGGGTAAACTTGAGTCTTTCTTGTGTCGAGGTCCTCATAGAGTTTTTGAGTGCCCTCATAAAGCATCACTTAATGCTTTACAGGCTTCCATTGCAGAACAGGCAGTGGAAGACGATGGGGAAGAGGATGATGCCCCAAGGGTGGGTTCAGTGCGGTTGGTGAACGCATTGGAAAAGCAGGCAAAAACACCGAAAGTTACACGAGCAAAAGGGTTAATGTTCGTGGACTTGAGGATAAATAGGAAGAGTACTCGCGCTATGGTGGATACGGGGGCTACTCATAATTTTGTTTCGCAGTTGGAAGCAGGGAGACTCAACTTATCCTTAGAGAAGGATACAAGACGCATGAAAGCAGTTAACTCTGTAGCCCAGCCTACTCTGGGAGTAGCCAAGCAAGTGGCTATAAAGCTTGGATAGTGGGAAGGTCATACGAATTTCACAGCGGTGTCATTGGATGACTATCCAGTCATTCTAGGAATGGAGTTCCTAATGGGGACGAGGGCAGTGTTGATGCCTTCGGCTGGTTCCCAGTGTTTGATGGGAGATCACTCGTGCATGGTGCAAGTCGTTGCCACGAAAGGCGACAACGGGAAGTCCCTTTCAGCCATACAACTCAATGAAGGATTGGGTAAGGGTGAGCAGACACGTCTAGCCACGATGGTGGTAGACAAAGAAGTAGGCCAAGAGCTGGAGCCTATGACCATCCAAGTGGTGTTGGATGAGTATAAGGAGGTGTTACCGGATAAGCTGCCTAAAAATTTGCCTTCACGACGGACTGTGGAGCAAGAGATCCAGTTGTTATCAGGAGTGAAACCACCTGCTAAAGGGCCATGTCGGATTGCACCTCGAGAGATAGTAGAGTTGGGGAAACAGCTTGATGAATTGGAAGCGGGATGTGTTCGCCCTTCCAAAACGCCGTTGGGAGTATCGGTGTTGTTTCAGAGGAAACATGAAGAGCATCTACGGAAGGTGTTCGACAGGCTAAGGGGAAACAATCTAAATGTAAAGGAGGAGAATTTCTCTTTCGCTCGGCGGAGCAACAAATTCCTTGGTCAAGTCGTTGAACAAGGTCGTATCCGGAGGGGTATGGAGAAGGTAAGGATGATTCAAGAACGGAAGATCCCCACGACAGTGAAGGAGTTGCGTTCCTTTCTTGGCCTTACTAAACTTTGCAGGAAGTTCGTTAAGGGGTATTCGCGGAGAATGACTCCAATGACAGGACTACTGGGGAGGTATTATTAACCGCACACGCGGGATGATGTGGTTGATTATACCAAAACTTGTCTCACTTGCCAACAAGACAAAGGGGAGCGGAAGAAGTATGGTACTTTCATGGCCGCACCAAAGTACTGTTCGGCAGAGGGGACGACACAATTGTTCCTTGTGACTATTGTGAGATATTGGGGTGTTCCCCAAGTTATTATTTGTGACCAAGATTTAATGTTCACTGACAACTTCTTAACAGAGTTTTTCAGGATATTCAGGTCACACCTTGACATCTCTTCGAGTTATCATCGACAGACAGACGAACAGATGAAGAGATTCAGAGAGCTGCTAGATGAGTACTTATGCAATTTTGTCAACGACAACCAAAAGAATGGCGTGCAACTACTTGATGTGGCTTCGTTCTGTGGCAACGCCCAAAGGCGCTCAACAACCAACAAGAGCCCTTTTGAGCTTGTTACAGGCCAGCTGCCGCTGTTACCCCACACAGTGGGCGAGCCGTACAGATGAAAGAGTCCTAGGGCGTACATCTTCACCAGTGAAGGGAGACAGAATGTAGACTTTGCCCAAGCCTATCTGGAAAAAGCTTCTAAGCAGATGAAGAAGTGGGCAGATCAGGAGAGAAGACCGCAGTTTCATGTCAGCTGCCTCAAGCCATTCAACGCCAACACCAACAACCTGAGCAGAAGTCAGTCAAACAGCGCAAAGTTGAAGACAGTGCAACCTGACAGACATGATGTTGAAGAGATCCTTGCAGACAGAAAGTTCATATCCTCAAGGAAGAAGCGGCAGAAGTTCCTAGTGAAGTGGAAGTGTCTTGATGACAAAGAAATCAGTTGGATTTCTGCGGAAGATTTGAAGCCATTCGTGGACAAAGTTGAAGTGTACCTACCGCCAAAAGTCTACGAGGACGTCGACCGCATAAGTGGGGGAGAATGTCACGAGCTAAGCTAGTTCAGGGCATTATGCTTGCCTGTGACCGCTTATCTCGTGTGCTTAGGATGGGTTTCCATCATGTAAATACTAGTGTAGGGTTATTTTCTGCTAGTAGAGTCTTTGTAAGCCAAATATGGCAATATGACTCCTCGGTCACTTTGATGTTTCCTAGTGCCAGGATGATAATTACATAAAAACCTCTTTAGGGGAGGGTGAGTGTTCATCAATCATTGTAAAACTCACTAGCAATTGTCAATGTGCTTAGCCTACTTGCCTCCCTCGCTAAGTATAACATGTCAACCGAGGATTTGTTAATGAATTACGTTTGCTTCAATGTTTACTGCTTGGTTGCCACGGCTTTCATGAATTGATTATTATTTCCACTACTATCTGAATGAATGTTAATGAAAGTGCTTCGTGGATGAATGTTGGTAAACGATAGGCTGGCTAGTTAAGCAAGAGTGCTTTAACTAGCGCCGCACGGCCCTTCACAACGGTGTGAAAAGAGGCGGACCGTGACACATTGCCTCGACTTAATATTGGAGGATATTGGGAAGATGCCTTCAATTCATATAACTTTCAAAAGGGCAATATTTTTGAATGGCTCTATTTTTAACCGTGTTGGAGTGGTGAACTTGATGAGACAGTTCACTGGAGGAAAGGAGTTACAAAGGCCTGCAGTTACAAGATTTGAAACTAACTTCATCACTCTTCGTTCAATCCACCTTCAAAAGAACAAGTTGAGGAAGATGTTTGCTTCTGAAGATTGGAATACTACTAAATGGGCAAAGGAGGCAACTAGCAAAAGCGCAGCTAGTATTGTTTTGATGCCTACCTTTTGGAGTACCATTGTTTATGCTCTTAAGTTGACAAGCCCACTTGTCCATGTACTCCATTTGGTTGATGGAGAAAAAGAAATCTGCAATGGGATACATTTATGCAAAAATGGATAGGGTTGAGGAAGAGATAGCAAAGGCTTTCGGTCAGAGAGAGGATAAATTCAAGGAGACATTTGAAATTATTGATATGAGGTGGGGATGCCAACTCCATCAACCTTTGCATGCGGTTACACGCTACTATAATCCGGAAATTTTCTATTCAAGCCCCCACATTTCGCAAGATGAAGAAATCATGGCGGGTTTGTACAAATGTATTGCAAGGTTAGTGCCAACCCTTGAAATGCAAGACAAAGTTTTACATGAGTTGGAAAATCACGCTAACGCTAGTGGCCTCTTTGGAATTGATTTGGCAGTGAGACAAATGAAGATAAAAGCATCAGGTAAAGTGGCATTTTTACTACCTCTTTCTATCTAAAATTATTTTTTCTATTTAGCGAGTAGGTATTCATTTAAAATTTATTTTATAACAGCACAATGGTGGATATCATTTGGACCATCGGCTCCAAACTTGCAAAAGTTTGCTGTGAATATCCTTAGCCTCACGTGTAGTGCTACCGGCTGCAAAAGAAATTGGAACATATTCCAACATGTAAGTCATTAGTATATCATGGATTAAAGAACATAAACTACTAGTATACTGCTTTTTAGAATCATTATTTACAATATTACTTTAAACTTTTTGCAGCTTCATAGGAAAAGGAGAAATAGGCTATCCCAGCAATGCTTGAATGATTTGGTATTTGTGAAATATAATCGAACTTTGAGGCGTCAATACAACAAGCGTGACACCATTGATCCCATCCTTCTAAAGGACATTGATGATAGTAATGAGTAGTTGATTGGTAGGATGGATGGCAATTCCAACGAGGATGATGAACTTGTGTTTGAAGATGATCTTTTGACTTGGGGTTCTGTTGCTAGAGCTCCTAGAGTAAATACCCCCGCATCACACTAGATCAAGAATAAGTGCAAATATGTCATCATCTTCTAGAGGAAGAACTTCATCTAGCAGTGCTAGGGGTGGGACTACAATGTTGGAACTTGTAGATGAGGATAAGATCCAAGTGGATAGTGCAGAGAAGACAGAAGAGGAAAAAAATGTTGGAGAAAAAAATTCTGATGATGAAGAGAAAGATGATGATACCTTCACAAACTCGCGAAGGAATATACCTCCGGCCGGTGTCATGCTAGTTCGTAGGCTCGAAGACAAAATCGCAAAGGGCTCATTTTATATGCATGGTAGCACCATGCCAAGTCGTTTTGATGTATGGTAGCCCCATGCAAATTTGGTTGGATGCTTTTATGTGCCCCATGCCAACTTGGATGGATGCTTCTTGATATGTCCATTTTCCACATTCACAAAGAAAAATCATTCTTTTTGTTTATTTTCTTAGCCCAACTACACCCATGGGCTGCATGTTTATGTAATTATGCTATTACATTTGGCTTACGATGGTCATTGATGCCTATATTTTATCACTGGGTGTTGATTTGCTTGTGTTTAAGCCAAAGTGATAGCAAAGTTACATAAATATGTCATTGCATATAATCCTTTTTCTGTGATAGGCCTACTTATTGATGCTACCATGCAATTATGCTATTGCACAAAGCTTACGATGACCATCAATGCTTATATCTTGTCACTAAGTGTTGATTTGCTTGTGTTTGAGCTAAAGTAATAACAGATTTGCATTTATATGTCATTCAATATCTTTATTTTCTTTCGTAGTCCTACTCATTAATGTACCTTTCATTTATTGGTTTTCTTGTTTTCTTTGTTAGCCCTTTACCAACCCTATTGAGTGCGTGTTTATGCAACCATGCTATTGAGTCGTGCTAAAGTCGTGCTGCTTTGAAGGGTCGAAGAAGAAGGGTTCCGGCTGGTTTTGTGCCGGCTCGAAGAGTTGCAAATGAATCCTATTGGTTTGAGTCGAACGAGGGCCAGGTCACATTCTGGCTATTTCTTTATTAATAGGATAAGAGCTTCAAAACTTTCAAGGTGTCACTCACAACATCTGGCGTATCAATGCACCTCAGTGCGCCCCTCTGCACCTTTTAAAGGTCACTTTGCCTCACCAGTGAAGAGGCACTGGCCTCGTCACCCCTCTGCACCTCATGCCTAAGCACGCCTCAAGTGTGCTTTTGACTACTATGGTAGATACCAAGGCTACCCACAACTTTCTTTCTCAAGTGAAAGCACAGAGACTCAACCGAAAGCTGGATAAGGACTTAGGATGCATGAAAGCAGTTAACTCCACGACCCAACCTACATTCGGTATACCGAGGCAAGTGATTGTGAAGCTTCATAGGGAAGGAAATGTGTACTTCACTTGGAATGGAATTCTTACAAAATACTAGAGCAGTTCCAATGCCGTCAATGGTTCCCTTTGCTTAATGGATGATCAACCATTTCATGGTTCAAGAACTTCAAGTTGTCGCAAAGAAAGGAGATAATGAGATTGAACAGCTCAAAAAGGAATTGAGAAGGGGTGAACAAATATATCTTGCCTCATTGGTGGTGGATGAAGATGTAGGACAAGATCAGCCATCCAATGTGTTAAAGGAGCATCAAGTGGTCATGTTAGATAAGCTACTAGACAACTTGCCTCCACAACAAGGTTTTGGAGCATGAGATAGAGTTGTTAGGTTTAGCCCCCTATTAAAGATCCAAATAGGATGGCGCTTCCAAGTTAGCAAAATTGTGAAAGCAACTTGATGAGTTACGGGAAGCGAGTTACATATGATCTTCCAAAGCATTGGCACCAGTGTCGCTAGAACTTTGATTTTGTAAGATCTCCCCAAGTTTCTACCTTGCAATCTCCAGAAATCTGCCATTTTTATTGGCTCCAACTGCAGTTAACAAAGCAGAGTCAGATCTAGTCCTTTTATTCCTTCATACGATAATGAGCTGCAAATGTCCATGATCCACCAAGTTTGTTGATTTGTCACTCTAATTCAGCTAGCTCTTCCTCCTCCTCTTTCTGTGATATAGACTTCATTTTCTAGAGCATTTGAGGAGAGATCAAAATTTTTTTATTCAAGTTACAGAAATCAACTCATCTCATTTCAGTTTACGATGAAAGTTGTCAGTGTTGGAGGATATTTGTAACAAAGATTACGCCATCTATGTTCATTATTCTGTCAGCATTTTCATGGACCGGTGAGAAAACAATCCAGTCAAGGGGAAGTCCAAATGCATTATAACGTCAGTTCATCCAACTAAAAGTCAATAAATATGGCTTCAGCTAATCAACTAAATAATTGAACATGTCAGTAAAATGATCTGAACTTTCATCCTCATCAGATAGGACTAAGATATAAAAATTTGCATTAGCAATTATGAAATTTTATTTTCCACTTAGTGAACCAGGGGCTAAAATTCAGAATCAGTTTTCTTAAATGTCATAGTCTGAATTGTGGTTATATTTATGACTAATGACTAAAGTATGATCTTGATTCCTGAATATAGTGGAGTTGCACAGTTGGATTCATGTTTTCCCATCACCAATTGGTAATACAAGGCTTCAAGCTTCAAGAATCCAATTAAACCATGAAAAAGAAAGAATGGATGAATGAATATCAAAAAGTATTCTTCTATACAAGATACTACTAACCTTCAGTACTGTAGACATACCAATGTGCTGGTTCAACAAATCATCATCTTGAGATTTTGTGTAGTAGGACCTGACATCCATAGCTGCTTGCACTCCACTTTCAGTTGTGTCAGATTGCAACTGTTCCAGCAGTTCACTACTAACAACTTGATGACATGCATTTCCACTGTAAATGCCAAGTTTATTCTTGTCCTCGTACACAGGGTCAGAATAATGCAATCTAGCATGTTCACACAGACTGGTTTCTCGCCCAACATCTACAATGTTGTTATGGTCTCTTAGTGATATCTCTTTGCCCCTACCATTACTTGCTTTGTTCGTTGCTGGATCTTGCACTGCACAAGACAAATCAGTCCATAAGAAATACAAAACACACACCCAATATTTAATATTCTTGGCTTCTAAAAGATGCACAAATTGCAATTCAGTTCTTGATTCCTCAAAAATATTTAGGATTGAAAACTGAAGTTCCGATATTACCATGCTTGCAACATGGGAAGATCAAGTCTTCAGATGGATGAACTTTAATCAGAGATTTAAAAGGGGGATTAGGCATATATAATTTGATAAGTATAAAGGTTACAAATTAATCATCAACCAGTCCAATATCACCAAGTAAAGCAGGCAAACACTTCGTCTTAACCAATTACTAGGACACGTAAGTTCTTAATTTTTTTCCAGAATATATTTTTTAAAAGTTCTTACTATATTAAGTTATTTTATTTGATAGGGTACAATACAGATGTAGAAAGAAGTTCATTCACTCCCAGAGACATTCCACTGCAATTCCAAATGCTTAACTAAATATTCAAAAGATTTCCCTGGGGATAAAGAGAAGCCATTCCCCCTACTCTGCTTTCCAACAGCCCATTCGCCCCTGTGCAAAAGGATGAGAGAGCTAATACCTGATTTGATTTTTCCTGGCAATGAGACTTCTTGGACCAAGTTGGTTAAATAATTTTATAAGTTAAAAAGGTTTACATACTGAATGGGCATTATGCAATTAGAACAATTTCAGCCAATATCCCCAATGTTTGACAGTTCAAAAGAGCACTCCAGCCATTCTTAATGTTTCAGAGTATACATTCCTATCACTCTGATCTTCCAGCATGAAGCGTATTTGCTCCATAGATGAACTAATATCTGGATACCATTTAATTTAGCAATATTAAAAGATTAAAATAAAAATGTCAGCAAATCAAATTTGCATCTCCACACCCCCCCCACCCCCTTCTAAAAAAACTCCCTTTTGAAGTGAACGTCAGTATGGCATGAAATATGCAGTGACAAACCAAAGTCATCCAAAACCAAAGCTCATCCAACAATTAACAGCGCAAGTTAGAAGAAAAGGATTTAAAATTTCATACCCATCATCATTTTTAATTTTAAAGACAGCATTACAAGAGAAACTTAACCAATATATCATGTCAAAGAAGTTGGCCTTACACAAATTTGAGGCAGGCAAATCACATACATCTGGGGAATTTGGTAGATCCAGACAAACAGTGTAGATGGCAAGCCAACGATTGTCCATGGGGAAGCTGCTGATGCACAAATAAGATACTATGAGCTTGAAATTTAAAATAGAAAATCATTGACAAATTATTATATGTTACCTGATTCTTCCACGAGAAAGTGGAGAACACGTGCTGTTACCAATTGACCTTCTGGATGAACTACCAAGACGTGGCGCAGTTCTTTCCAGATTATATGTGGGTGGAGTCTTAGCTTCAGGAGAAACAAAAGCACAACCCCCACCGCTACCAACTGAAGAAGAAATTTTGAGTTCTTCTGTCTGGTATTAATTGTAGCAAGTATCAAGAAGCAGAATGATCACCAGAATCAAAGAAATATATGTTAGATAATGTGGAAATATTTCCACAAGATTAGACTCAAAAAACCTCATAAAAACTACAACGAACGAACATGGATAAAATAATCAATTCATTTTTGTAGCACAATCCGTTTGGAGATTGAAGAGGTTAAGAAGTTTAAGCAGAGTCAACAGCTTAAAAAAAACTGAATTATTCTTATGGTCATTTTCAGGAACGATTCATCTTGTCCACAAACATATTCACCAATGCGTGCATCTTTACAGCAAAGCACCCTTAAGTTCAAAAATATAAAAGAAACAGGATATGATGAATATTTCAAGAGGTTTCACAACAACTTAACGGACTTATGTGAAAGAATGAACAATTACAAGGAAATAATTAAAGTTAAATCAATGCTTTTTAAAAATCCAATTCAGATCCCAGGATCTTAGGATTATACCATCCAGAAATCACAAAATGATCTGACTCCCACTAAATCATCTATTTCATAGATTTATTTCCTTACATTTCATCTCTCATGGACCAAAGCTTTGTTTCCCATTTTTTCATTTGGTTCTTTTCATCACAATCCTTCTTCCTCTCACACAATCTCTTGAACATCAATTGTTCTTTCTTCTCTACTCATTGTTGATTCAATATAACTTCTATAATAACAAATAACCAAAAAAAAAAAAAGTAAAGCCATAACTCCGTCTATGTGTATTAGTCATATGGATTCTTTTTCATCATTTAATTTTATTTTTGGTCCAAAACTTTAGGTGTGGAATTAAAAATATCATGAAGAATAGCTTCATTTTCCTTACTTCTATCCTGTTTTAGACTTTGACAATAGTTTCAAATCCTTAAAATGCTAGATTGACACCTTTTTGCAGGTTTTAAATGCTATTTTTCTAATTGGTAGAACCTTATGATCCTATAGTCCAATTTTACGATTCAGTTAAAAAAGCTTCCAAACAAATCCATGTAGGATTCCAATATTAAGAACATTGAATGGGATCTTATTGTGTATGAGACTTTTGAGTTTGAAATAGAAGAGTAATTGACTCTTTCTTAGGAATCAATCAAAGTCCTGGCAAAAAAAATTTGTTTTATTACATGTTGATGTACTTATCGCATAACATACCTCAGTTGAAGCAAGCTCAAAATTGATGGAGACAGCCTCAGGCCTTGTTAATTTGGCTTGTGCCCATCTTGGAAGCCTTGAGATGCTAAACTTAAATGCTGGAGTCTCTTGAGAACCTCTTCCTTGATAAAGCACTCTTTGATCAAACCAGCTGGAGGATTTGATCATGGATATACTACTGGAGTTAAATCTGCACTGATCATTTTCACCCTCTTCTTGAAAAATTAATTGACTTAATGCTATTGGCTTGGCCATGCAAGTTGGAGACAGTGGACCAGAATATTCCTTCATTTTCTGCAGCATCCTTAAAGATAAAGAAGCAGGAACTTTCCAAACAAAGATACATCCATCGGCACCAACCTGAATACATCAATAAATTTAATGAAATGATGAAAGGAAAAAAAATAAAAGAAAGGATCACTTATACAGATACAGCCTCACAGTTAGATCTGTTTTTCCAGATTATCAATAAGTAATCTATAATATACCCTTATTGCCTGTGAATGATAATATCATACAAATGGTCCAAAAAATGTTGATCCTATCCATGTTAAAACCCTGAGAGAATTTGCATCCAATAGAGACTTCTTTGGGAACTTCAAGGGAAGAAATGGAATGAAAAATTAAGTGTCAACTTCAGCCCACATTTATTTCCTCACATTTCAATTCATTATTTTGTTCAGTTAGCATATATTTAGTTTACATATATTTAGTTTACATGTATAGGGCTTGACAGATTATAGTTTACTTGTATAGGACTAGAATCATGCTAGATCTTATTTACTTTCCATGTATAGCATTCTTGTAAAGTCTATATAATATACAGAACTCAAGGCCAATTCATTCGGCCATTCACAAAATATTTGACAAGGCCAACCTAAGAGTACAGAGAACCTGTGTGTGCCAAGTTTATGGGCAACAATTATTCTACGTGGGCTTTTCAGTTTGAACTTTTCCTAAAGGGAAAGGATCTTTGGGGTCATATTGATGGCACGGATTGTGCACCCAATCCTGATAAATCCAAGGAGTCCACAGCTTGTCCTTCATGGGCTGTGCTTGATGCTCGAATTATGTCTTGGCTTCTTGGCTCAATTGAGCCACATATTGTCCCCAACTTGCGACCTTATCGCATCGCTCAATCCATGTGGACTTATTTAAAAACAATATATCATCAAGATAAAAGTGCTCGTTGTTTTCAGTTAGAGCATGCGATTGCCATGTTTCAACATGACAATTATTCTACGTGGGCTTTTTAGTTTGAACTTTTCCTAAAGGGAAAGGATCTTTGGGATCATATTGATGGCACGGATTGTGCACCCAATCTTGATAAATCCAAGGAGTCCACAGCTTGTCCTTCATGGGCTGTGCTTGATGCTCGAATTATGTCTTGGCTTCTTGGCTCAATTGAGCCACATATTGTCCCCAACTTTAGACCTTATCGCACCGCTCAATCCATGTGGACTTATTTAAAAGTAGTATATCATCAAGATAACAGTGCTCATCGTTTTCAGTTAGAGCATGCGATTGCCATGTTTCAACATGACAATCGTTCCATCAAAGAATATTATTCGGGGTTTCTGACTCTTTGATGAATATTCTGATATGGTTACTGCGGATGTTCCTATGGCTTCTCTTCCCATTATTCAATGTCTTCATATGACTAGTCATCGTGACCAGTTTCTTATGAAACTCCACCCCAAGTATGAATATGTTCGCTCGTCTCTGCTAAATCGCTCTCATGTTCCTTCTCTAGATGTTTGTTTTGGTGAGTTACTTCGTGAAGAACAACGGCTTAGTACTCAAGTTACTTTTGCACAATCTCATGGTAGTTCCAAGTCTGTCCCTGTGGCTTATTCTGCTCAACGATGAGGACCACCTGCGCATTCTAGCACTTTGCAATGTTTTTGCTACAAAGAATTTGGACATATCGCTGCTAATTGTTTCAAGAAATTCAGATCTTATTGCAAAAAGAAGGGTCACATTATCAAAGAATGTCGTATTCGCCCACAGAATCGTCAGGCCCAGGCATTCCAGACTTCTGTTAGTGTACCACCCACAGTGACTTTTGCGGCCCCTGCCTATTCTTCAGGTGACTTCTCTATTCCTACACCTCCCTCAGCGAATTAGTGCACACTCGAAATGGTGCAATAGATGCAAATTTTGGCATTATCCGCAATAGGGCTCCAAGGTAACAATTCTACTAATCTCTGGTATGTGAACTCGGGCGCCTCAAATCACATGACAAATAATCCCACTACCTTGTGTCATGTTCGGCCCTACACTGGTCAATCTGCTATTTAGACTGCCAATAGCTGCTGTCGAAGATGCCTATTCAAAGTTCACTAATGTTTTTCTTGCTCCTCAGCTTTTCACAACTCTTATTTTTGTTGGTCAATTAATTGATAACAATTGTGCTACTAATTTTTCTGGTAATGGTTGTATTGTGCAAGACTAGGAAACGGGGGAGCCGATCGCAAAGGGACCTAAAGTGGGGCGCTTGTTTCCACTACTTTTGCATGTTCCAGCACGTTCTCCAGTTTCTTCTATTAAGTCTTTTGCTTGTAATAATGTTTCAGATCTTAGTATAGTGTGGCATCGTCGTTTAGGCCATCCCAATACTCAGATCATATCTCATGTATTCAACTTTGGTTTACTTGGTAATAAAGAACGTTCTCCTTTATCTCTTGAGTGCCTCTTGCAAACTTGGTAACAGAAAAACTATTCCCTTCCCTTTGCATGCTAGTAGAGTTTGTGTTTTGAGCATATCCATAGTGATGTTTGGGGACCTTCCCCGGTTAGTTCACATGAAAAATTTAAACACTATGTGACTTTCGTTGATGATCATAGCAGATTTACTTGGATCTACTTTCTTCGCTCTAAATCTGAGATTTTTCGTACTTTCACTAAGTTTTTAGCGTATGTTGACAATCAATTTTCTGCTTCTATTAAGACATTATGCACAAATTTTGGGGGTGAATATGTGCTTACTGAGTTTCAGGCATTTTTGGCTTCTAAAGGCATTATTCATCAACATTCATATCCTGCTACTCCCCAACAGAATGGAGTAGCCGAACGGAAAAATCGTTATCTCCTAGATGTGGTCCGTACTCTCTTCCTAGAATCCTCTGTTCCATCCTTGTTCTGGGTTGAGGCTCTGAAAACTGCTACTAACTTAATTAATCATTTACCATCTCAAGTCTAACTCATGGAGTCTCCCTATTTCTGTTTATTCGCTAAGCAACCTAGTTACGATAACCTTCGTACCTTTGGTTGTGTATATTTTGCTCATTTACCTCTTCATGAGCGACATAAATTATCCGCTCAATTTGTTCAATGTACATTCTTTGGATACAATGTGTGTCAAAAGGGATTTGTTTGCTATGATCCTACATTACATCATACACGCATTTCTAGGAATGTTATTTTCTTTGAAAATCAACATTTCTTTCTTATGTCCTCTGTACCCTCCTCTCCTACAGTGATTCTCCCCTCCTTTGAGGAGCAATTCTTGGATCCTCATCCAGTCAGTTCTCGTTTTAAACCAAGTATTGTGTATATGCAGCGCCCCCGCCCACAGTCTCTTCCAGTAGCTCATCTGATATTTGATCCTACCACGCTCCAAATTTAGTCAATTGTAGCACCTCCAGAGCCTTTGGAACGTCGCTCTTCTCGAGTGTCTGAACCCCCGGACAGGTATGGGTTTCCCTCTTCAAATTCTGGTAACTCTGTTTTAGCTCTTATTGTTGCATTGTCGAATTTAGATATTCCCACTTCCTACTCACACACTACCAAGCATGATTGTTGGCGACAAGCTATGTAGGATGAAATTGCCGCTCTTGAGGTCAATCACACCTGGGACATTGAGCCTTGTCCCCCCACCATTGTTCCTCAGGATTGTAAATGGGTTTACTCAGTCAAGGTCCGATCTGATGGAAGTCTGGATCGTTACAAAGCTCGCCTTGTTGCACTTGGGAATAATTAGGAATATGGTGTCAATTATGAAGAGACCTTTGCTCCTGTGACTAAGATGACCATTGTTCGTACGATTCTGGCTATTGCTGCTTCCAATGAGTGGCCACTACATCAAATGGATGTCAAGAATGTTTTTCTTCATGCAGATCTTAAAGAGTGTATTTATTTGAAGCCACCCTTGGGCTTGTTTCCCTCTCTGACTTCACATGTGTGTAAGCTTCATTGTTCTCTTTATGGTCTCAAACAAGCTCCGAGGGCCTGGTTTGATAAATTCCACACCACTTTATTACAATTTTCATTCAAGCAAAGCAAGTATGACACTTCATTGTTTCTTCAAAAATTAGACATGGGTATTGTTGTTCTTTTGGTTTATGTTGATGATATTGTGATTATTGGTTCCGATTCTGCTTTACTTGCTCAACTCAAGACTCATCTCTTAGAGTCCTATAATATGAAAGATCTTGGGTCTCTCACATATTTTCTTGGTCTTGAGGTGAATCGTAGTCCCTCAGGTATTTCACTCAATCAACATAAGTGTGCTAGTGACTTGGTGACCACAGCTGACCTTTAGAAGGGTACATCTGGTGATACTCCCATGGAATTAAATGTCAAGCTTCGCAAAGAGGAGGGTGATTTACTTGCTAATCCCAGTTTATACCAGAAGTTGGTGGGTAGTCTTGTTTATCTCACCATTACTAGACTAGACATTTCTTTTGTTGTATCGAAATTCAGCCAGTTTCTTTAGACTCCTCGTCATCTTCATTTGGCTGCTGTCCATGGGATCATACACTATGTTCAAGGCACTTCTGTCCGTGGTTTATTCTTCCCTGCCAGCAATTCTACTCGCCTTGCTGCTTATAGCGATACTGATTGGACTGGTTGTGCAGATACACGTCGCTCCATCACTGGTTGATGGGTGTTCTTAGGTGATTCATTGATCTCTTGGAAGAGTAAGAAGTAAAACAAAGTTTCTAAGTCATC
The DNA here is from genome assembly GCF_029873635.1 of Malania oleifera. Lineage (NCBI taxonomy): Eukaryota > Viridiplantae > Streptophyta > Magnoliopsida > Santalales > Ximeniaceae > Malania > Malania oleifera. Next base: position 78,303,013 of record NC_080427.1, read on the forward strand.
AACGGAATCTTAATACCGGGCAATGTCTCTTGCTTGTTTTGAAATTATTTGGCTTCGAGGCTTGCTTGTTGAGCTAGATTTTTTTGAGACCGATCCCACGCCTCTACATGCCGATAATATGAGTGCTATCCAAATCACGGCAAATCCTGTCTATCATGAGCGCACAAAGCATATTGAAGTCAATTGTCACTCTATTCATGAAACATTTGAAGCTCGTGTTATCACTCTTTCACACATTTCCACTAAATTACAAACTGCAGATATCTTCACCAAGCCTCTCACTCGTCATCGACATTGCTTCCTAAGTAGCAAATTGATGCTTGTTGATCAACCCGCATCAATTTGAGGGGGGCTGTCAATGGAACAACAAACAGTTTCCTTACTTCAGCCCACATTTATTTCCTCATATTTCAATTCATTATTTTGTACAGTTAGCATATATTTAGTTCACATGTATAGGGTTTGACAGATTATAGTTTACTTGTATGGGGCTAGAATCATGCTAGATCTTATTTACTTTCCATGTATAGCATTCTTGTAAAGTCTATATATAATATGCAGAACTCAAGGCCAATTCATTCGGCCATTCACAAAATATTTGACAAGGCCAACCTAGGAGTACAAAGAACCTAGTAGAAAGTAGAACCATCCATTAGTATCCAATCTATCAAATCCCTTCACCAAACAATAGAACAGCTTAATGAATCAAGAAAATATCATATCAAAATATTGTGACAATTACTAGAAACTCTTGATGCCCTTAAGCTCATATATATATATGTCAAATAAGATTGTTTCATCCCTTTTATTTTCAGGGATATGTTACAAAAGCAACTACAAGAAAATTGTGATGTTTGCTTTATGAAGCACTAGCTAGGGAAGCATGGTGCATATGAAAAGACATAGGGTGGCTTTAAAAAATAACAGTTAGTTTTTTTTCTCTCAAACATGAGGTGAAGAATTCAAAGAACTTGGGAGACAAGGAAGTGTAGGTTCAATTTGTACAAAGCTGCATAATTTTTTTTAAAAGCGAATTTAATCAAGAGAACATATTCAGTGACGTTTTGCAATCAACAGTATAGTACTCAACTTTGCTTAACTAAACTACGGAAGATATCATGTAACACATCATCACGCAGAAAAACAAGAGAAGTGGTGACTCACAGAAATTATGTGCCTGCAATCAGGTAAGAAGATGACACCAGTTACAACTTCACCATGACCAACTGCTTGTGCAACCATCTCCCCACTGATAAAGTCATACATGCATATAGACTTGTTAGAGTAAGAGCAAACCAAGTAACTGCAGCTTGGGTCCATGGCTACCTATAAAAATTTTTGTTCTCAGCATTAGACTACAACAATAAAGATGCCGCTTTGCTCTGACCCACTAACATTACTCACCTTCATTGGGTCTCCACAATTTCCATTTTGCTTGAATGATTTAAGAAGCTTCCCACCAGTAATGTTGAATGTGTTAATCTTTTTATCCTGCAAACAAACTGAATCATGAATTTGCTATTTTTATTGCTGGGAACTTGAGAAATGTGCAATTCATATTACAACACAGTTAAACAACTGAAAAATGATTTATATGGCAAAGACATGGACATTTTTCTTTTGGGCCAGGGACAGAATTGAACCCAGAGTTAATCCTACCTAGGGCTGCAAACGAACCAAGCCGCTTACGAGCGGCTCAGGAGCTTGGCTCAGTAAGGGCTCATTCAGGCTTGTTTATTATCTAAATGAGTGAGTCCTAAGACCAATTTTTATGTAACGAGCCAAGCCTGAGCACAACCGGGCTCAGTTCATTTCAGCTTGTGAGCGGCTCGATAACTGGCTTGAGTGGGCTCATTTATTAGGCTCGTTAAGGAGCTCGTTAAGTTGGCCCAATCCCAAGATTCCAATACTAACCCAATTACCCAAGGAGAAAGGCATAAATCCCAACCCAAAAAAAATAAGTAGATGAAATTGTTATTATTAGGTCATTTATAAAATTTCAGCCCAAGCCCGAGCCTGGGCCTGAACCAGAGCCTGCAAATGAGCTGATCTCGAGCCAATATTTTTAATCTCTAGCCGAGCTCAGCTTGGCTTGTTTGCAGCCTAATCCTACCACTCAGGATGTCTTTAACAACATCCCAGCAAAAATAGCAAATTCTCAGAAGTTAAGCATAGCCTTTTTTTTTAAATGCAAGAACTATTAAGAGAATTTACCTGCCCAACCGTGATAGCAACCTCCATACTTGGATCTACAGCCATGTCATAGACAGTTCCATGAGATGCCAATTGATGATGGCGACGCAAAAGCTTGCAACCACCATCCATTACAGCCAAATCACGGAACACCAGAGACCTAGAGGGCAAACAATTCATTAGGCAATCAAATGTATGACACCTGAAAAATGGAATTGTCACATTTAATTTTGATTGCAATTGAAGAAACTCCATGAAATGGGCATTATAAACATAAAAATAAATAAATAAACACACACACACAAGAAAAGTGATATTATCATTAAACAAACGAATAAAAATTAGAATCCAAGATGTCTATGGAACGCTCGCAAATGAGTGTGTAACTGCAACAAACAGAATGTTTTAATGTGATGCAAAATAACATAGGTTCATTCAAATACAATATTAGAATAAATATTTTTTCATCCTCTGCTCCAAACACTACCAAGAACAATTTTTTTCTTTATTTTTTAAAGCATCATGTTGCATGAGAGAAACTTGTAAAAACTTACCTATCAGCACTGCAACTGAGAATCTTACTGCCATCACAGGCAAGTTTCACAGAAGTCACAGCAGCTGAATGATCATCAATAGTTTCAATAAGATCAAAGTTCCTGATGAAAAAATATAAGTAATTAAAATATACAGACAAGAAGCCAATAAAACCTAAAAAGTTATGAGGTCAAACCTCTCGCCATCATATATATGGATGCTTCGATCTCGTCCCCCTGAAGCAAGGAAGTAAGGGTTTTCTTTGTATTTTCCAGGAAAAAAATCCTTATTGCTGGGCAGGCTGAAGCTCAATGACAGAATCTCTGCATCGTGAGCACCCTGCCAGAATAAACAATGTTTATGCAAGAATAAGAAGCACAAAATTACAAAGCTTCCGAGAAACATAAAATTTTGGTGCATATATTCTTTTATTTTAACAAATATTCACAATTACATGTATTTTCTTATGTTTACCTGGAGGCATACAAATTCAGAGGTGTGCAAGTTAAAAATATGAAGGCTTCCCTTGCAATCACCAGCAGCCAGGTACTTTCCATCTGAACTGACTGCCATAGACCGAAAACCTTCTGTGCTAACACTTGATTCCACAGAATCACGTTCAAAAATTCCAGCACTCACTGCAGAGAAAACCGGAAGGGGCAATCAACAAGAAAAGAAAAGTATCTGATAAATTTTGAAAAACAATAAGTATGTGTGAAAGTAATTTTGGCATGTGCGGCATTGCAAATATGGCAGTTACCGAAATGCGTAGTGCCCACTGTTTCAGCGTACAAAGGATGATGGTTCTTGGTATGCTTTGAACTGACAACCTCCAATATATCAGGTTGCAAAGCAAGATCCCATAACCTAATGGTACCGTCTGATGAGCATGTCGCAAAAGAAATTCCTCCAGAACAGCCTCTAGCAACACATGCAAGAGATGGATCATGGGCATAATCACAAGAGAGATTCTTAATATCCCAAATGCATGCACTGTGCGAAACCAAAGCACAACACCTGGTAGGCTGAAAAATTGACAAGGTAATGCTGTGTTAAATTGTAATCCAATCACCGAGCTCAAATAAAAGCTAGTTGGGAAAAATAAATCCACAAAATATATGTCAATGAAATTATGTCAAACAAATGAAAAATTATGAACCAAAAATAAATTCCAGTTTCTTTTTGCAAAGCAATCACCTTGTTTACATCATGAATATCCCATATAAAGAGACTGTGATCTGCATAAATAACGACTGCAAAAAGAAACATATGTCATTTTGAGATGCACGTAAAGGTAAAATGCCCTTAATGACATGTCTCCAGAACTAAATACTTACTGAGCTTATCTAAGCTTGAGAATTGACAAGCAATTGCATCAGGAAGCGGAGGTGTAAATTGAAAATCCTTTTCAGTTTTTTTTACATGGGAGACCACCACATTGCTTGCCTTATGTCCATGTTTGGGCTCAAAGTATTCTAAAGTTCCAGAATATTTGAGCGACTCAATGGAAAACAGTTTTACAACTCCACTACTGCATGCACAGGCAATTAGCTTGTTGGAAGTAGATAGCGCAAAAGCCTTTGTAACCTGAAATCAGGTCCTAAAAATTGTAAGAACAATTTTTAAAAAGTGGAATATTGATGCAAGATTTTTCAAAATTATGCATTGCAATGAATTAGGTTAAAATAGTTTACTAGCAGGCAGCTGTAGGAATAAGATTGTGGCTTTTAGCATGGAGAAGAAAGAAGAACAAGAAAATAGGCAATGGAGAAGGAAGAAAGAAATCCATGCAATTGCACATCAGGTTTTCAGGCAGGAACACATGGAGGATAAAAGGACTGTCACACTCTCCAAACCAAAGAAGAAGCAGCAGATTACAACAACAACAACAAAACCAAGCTTTAAGTCCCACAAGGTGGGGTCAGCTACATGAATCCTTTTCCGCAAACTTATGTGATCATGGAAAAGTAGAAGCTGCAGATTCTTCGACAAATATTCATTTATTTCAAGAGCACTGAATGAAACCATATTTAAAGATTCGTAAACTCCTAAGAACAATTTATCCCAGCAGTTGATTTGAACAAAACACCTCAACTAACCACGGTCTTCAATAAAAAACATAAGAAAGAAAACCTGAAATTCAAAAACAGCCCCTAACTAATTCATAGCTGTGAATGGTACTATAATTTAACTGCTTCCATGTTTTGAAATTAGAACTATAGATAAATAAAATTAAACAAATACAAGGCTTAAAAAGTTCTACCATATATGCTTTCCGGAAGGACAAAAAAGTCTTTTGGTTACTTTGGATCCATTGCCCTAACCACGGGCTCCCATAGTTTTTTATGTTTATTTAACCAGGCTCATAACAATAGCACAAAAAGTGGAGCACTTTTTACAAATCGCAATTGGCAACTTCATACAAGCTGTGTAACTAGGATGTCTGCAGTAGACCTAGTACATGTTAGCACTTAAAAATTTTGGCAGCAAAAGAACTAACTTCTAAAACTACATTTTATAAACAAAAAATTGACCAAAAACACTTTGGCTGACAAAATTTCAAGTTCAGGTCAATTGTAGTTGGAAATTCAACAGCATCATGACAAAGTATCATGAGCATGTATAACAACAATAATCTTACAGAAAAAGGACCCAAACCTGAGTTTCCAACAGGTCTCTGCAAGCATTTGCAGAACCTGTTCTAGAGTTAGACATTGCTACAAACTGATTCACCTAATATTCACCAAAAAATATACTGATCTGACAATAATTACATAATTGAAAAAAAGGGCAGCCCGGTGCACAAAGCTCCCGCATATACAGGGTCTGAATATTTTTCGAAAAATTAATTAAACCTTATATACAAGAATCAAGAGCAACCTGGCCTTAGGAGGTTGAGAGGCTTGGAGACTGTGTGCATGCAAAAGCCCAGGAAATAGGCTTGGTGTGTGCAGGAAGCCCAGCAGAGAGGGAATAGAAGATTGCCGCCGTATGAAAAATATGTAATTCCTCTTGTTCTTGTATGGTAATTACTTTCAGAGGTAGATCTCAATTCAAGGTGGGCCCATGAGTTTCTTCAAGAGAAGAACAGTGGATAAAGTGTGATTCCTGTCACTCCAACATCTCTAGTTTATTTTCTTTTCCTCCTCTCTTTTTTTGTTTGGGGGGCACGGGGAGTGGCGACACACATGGACATCTGGACTCCTTGACACAGATGACTCATTCCTCAGTATAGGCACCACATTCACAGAGGATGCACAATAGAAGAATGGGGGATAAAGCATGGAGTGATATAGAAATGTGAGTCTTGGAGTAGGAGATTCTAGTTCACAGCAAGATGCAGGCACTCCTGCTAGTCCCATAGCTATGTTCTTAAATTTCCATAAATTTGGTGAAATTTCCATCAAAATTTCTGCTTCCAGCAATCTTGAAATTGAAGTAATTTTTTTTTACAAAATCTCCATCGAAATTCCATGAATCGCCTCAAATTTATCAAAATCTTGAAACTTCAGTGAAATTTGTCAAAATTTTAACAAACAAAATGAAAATTTCATGAAACTAAAGTTTGAGATTCAAAACCCAGATTGAAATTTCTCTCTTAATTTATCTTCTTTTTAATTGAAACTAAATAGTACAAGAGGATATGAATGAATAGTTTTCAGACTCTGGAAATTATATAAAAAGTTGAACTTAGATATAACTACAACATTTTACTTGACCATTTATATCTAAGTTATCCATGTACAATAAACACACATTGATTTATGAATTTCATTTATGCTAATTGAATATGTTTCATACAATTACTATATTATAGTTATTGCATCTTATACACCACACACCTGCCATTGATGTATTTGATTTATATTAATTCTAAATATTGAATTATTATGTCTTTTAATAGTTTCTCATAACAGAATTACATGCTTTGATGCCAATTTCCATGATTTTTAAAAATTGAAATCCAAATTGACATCAACATCGAAATTTCCATATCCCATTCTGCCTCCTTCTCCACTCCATGATGAAATGTAACATTGTATGAAAGCCTAAATCCTAAGCCACAGCCGGTAGCACTCAGGATGCAGAGACAGATGGTTAGTGACCACTGTACTGTGCTTCACTCAAATGAGATAACATAATCTATATCTTTCTTTTCTGTGCATGATAATTTAGATTACAGGTAAAAGATTAGAACTTGATTTTCTGGTACAACATTTCAAAGTTTTACCATAGTGGGACCTAGAGTATCTCATGACACAGAATTTAGGTTCTATCAATGTTCTAGGTTAGAATTTCTACATAGAAGTTCTGGAGCATTTAGGGGATTCCTACTTCCATGATTTAAGGTTTACTTTTCAAAATCAATCAACCAAAACCTACACCCATATTAAATATGAACAATATATTTTTCTGAATCCAAATTCCGCATAAAACTATCCAAACTTGATTATGTCTCTCTTGCAGAATGGATTGAAAAACATTTTTGCTCATAAATGTAACAAAATTAATCTGACCCAACCATTAAAAAATTTTAAGCCATAATACATGCCTTCAAAAAGCCTAAACTGCTAACCACAACCAAAACCACAGAACTCCTAATATGTATCTATACATATACATACATACATACATAATATATATATATATATATATATATATATATGCATGTGCATTTCCTTTTCGCATGAGTAACTGTTAAGTTATCACATACCTAAAAGCTTAAGATGTTAGGGGTTGTAGGCCAACAATATGTATCAAGCTTCAACACTCTCCCGCACATGCAACCCGATTGCACATGGAGATATAAACAAACGATACGTAACACCCATTACAGGGGATAATATAATTTTTAACCACCACACAATAAATGCATGCAACAAGACTAGAACCCAGCACCTCCTCGTAACTATGGCTATACTACCATGTCCATGTTAGCAACCACTATACTAAAAAGCTTAAGTGTAAGGTCTGGACCAAAACAATGTTTATCAAGATTTAACAGTAACAATAATTGAACCTTAAACACCCCCATTACATAAAAAATACACACAAAAGACAAAAAAAAAAAAGAGGACCATGGATGTACTCGTATATAAGGATATTATAGGTCCTAACAAACGGTGCTCCTGTACAGCCATAATACGATGGTCTAAGCCCTCATAACTGATTTAGTGCACATAAAATGTTACACCTGAATGCTTGAGTCACTCAAAATTCATTAGTCACGTGAGTTCCGGAGCTCAATTTGAAACAACATTCTAAAAGCAGGGCCAATGATGCAAAGAAATAACAAAAATGTATTTTTGAGGCAAAATATTCTGGTATCATGTAACTAAGTATGGCTACCACTAATGAATCCAAGAAAGATACATTAGAAAAATCTATTGACCTTTCTTATTGCAAATGGTGCAGACCAAAGTGTCAAATTATGCAATACCTCTAACTAAGGTGCATGGTGTAGTCAATATTAGCACTCTGCTCTAGCCAATTCAGCCAAAAAAAAAAATGGTTGCGGTTAAATAATAATTTAATTCTTTTAACATCAGCACTAATTTACCAAACATTTTTTCCTTTAAGTACTACAATAACTGCTACTTTTATGACTTTGTAGCCACATAACCTAGTCAGCTAAGATGAGAATTGGCTTGCAAGAACTGTCAAACACAATAAAAGATGAACAGTTGCACAAACCTTTAAATCCACCCATCTGACTAACATCCCAGACTGTAAAAGGCATAAAACACCTGAAAAAAAAACAATACAAAAGATTGATCACTTGAAGTCAACAGCATTGAAATCTTACAACTAATGTAAAGCAAATACTACCTCCATCAGTGAGTGCATACATTGGGAAAAATTGACCGGCATGCCCAGAACCAAAAAGTTTACCATCAGACTGGAAGGGGGTTGAAACAGAAATGAATGTGTTTCCTTTACAAGGACCAAGTTTAAGAGGCTTTCCATACAATAACAATGGCCCTGCCCCATTATTTGAGCGAGGTTTTGTACAAGATGAAACTGCCCAGAGCTTCAAGTGCTTCTTGCCAGCAGTCACAATGGAATTTCCGTCTGATGAGAAGCTAACAGATAAAACGGATGAGCAAAATGAACTTGTTTTATGCTTTGTAACCAACACCCCACTGCGCCAATCCCACAGACACATGTATCCATCATGAGGAAATCCAACAGACACCATATGCTTCCCTATAATAAATTCAGAGTAAAATATAATAATAATAATAATAATAATAATAATAATAATAATAATAATAATAATAATAATAAAGAAGTAAACAAAGAAACAAATAAATACAGAGTAAAATATTTCAATTTTAAATTATCTGAACAAGAAGCAGAGAGAAGTTAAAAAATAGTATGGCAATAAACTATAGAACATCTGAAGGATTTTAACTTACCATTAGAGGAGAAAGCAATGCATTCAACCCCATATTGATGACCTTTAAGTTCAGATATAAAAGCCAAAGCTGTGCAGTCCCAGACTAACACTGCAGGTTGATGCCCAGACTGCAACACCATATTAACAGCAGATACAAAGAGAAGAAAGTAAAAGTTGGTCAGTATCAATAAACATGAGATCAAAAGAAAATGTAAGTTAGTCAGATATCAATCTTTCAAATCTTTTTAAAAATGCAATATCATCTCTCAAACTTTTTATACAATGCAAAGACACAAAACAAAACTTTCAATGGGACAAGTAAATGCTACTTCCATAAATACAATGCAAACTCGTAAGAAAATACAACTTCAACAACATTTTAAATTCCAATTTCAACTAAAATTCCAAGGCTTCAAAAGATTCAATGGAGATTTTAATATTGATTTTAAAAAATTATGGAAATCAGCTGGAAATTTTTCATGAAACTTCAGAAACTGTTAATAAACATAATATTGTAAGTTTTACTAAAATATTGTACATAAAATACATCAATGACAGGTCAATAACTTTGTTGAGATTTTGATTATATGAATGGTCTAACTCGACGATAGGCCTGTCCCTTTATTTATTATTACAAATCAAATACATTCTAATGACCATAATACCCTTACTTCTCACTAATTAACATACTAACACACACTTAATAATAATACTAAAAGACTAAAATAACCATTAACACTCCCCCTCAAGCTGTAGAATAGATATCATATGCTCCTAGCTTGTTACAAGTAAATTTAACACGAGCACCCCCCAAAGCTTTGGTAAACAAATTAGCAAGCTGTATATTGGACTTCACATAAGTGGTAGTAATGAGCTTATGCACAAGTTTCTCCTGAACAAAACGTATTATCCGAATATGCATAAGCACATAATCCTGTGCATAATCCTGTACATAATCTGAACAAAACATATTATCCGAATAGCAAACTTGTGCATAAGCACAAGTAATGAGCTTATGCACAATCCCATATTATCCGAATTATTTTGGGCACCATAATCCTGCGCACTAACCTCATCCACGGGAGTAGGTACTAACCCAACCCTACATTGATTAATCACAGTCGAGTCCACACCAATCCCTCCTCCTCAGAGATAGCTACATCCTCCAAACCTTTGAGATGAGAATACCCAAGAGTGCAAAGAATCAGAAACATAATCCATTTTTTCATGCATCTCATCCAACAAAAGGCCACTATCACAAGCAAGCTCACTATCATATTTCCTGTCCTTTCTGAAATATCCTCCATTTTTGCTTTTCCTTGTGAAGCTGATTTCCTCCATCTAAGTCAGACTAAAAGCAATTATGAGATTCCTCAATATATAACTCTTCAGCTTCATATATTTTTAAAGATTTTCATCTCTGCATATTTGAGTGACATGCAATTGTCAACAAGCAAACTTTTCTTAACTTTCCCCCTTTCCTCACTGATCAACACTTATATACCTTCATATCCATATCCTTTTTACATTTTTAACCTTACTTTCGCAGTTTCCCCAGAAATGCTCGTCAACTCTTGACGCGAGCCATTTCCATGACTCCCCTGCTCTGGCCTCCACCTGAATGCACCTCCTGCTCTGCCTAAGAATTCCCCTCCATTACTCCCTCCACTAAAAGCTCACTGTTAAACACCATCATCACCAGACAAACAACTCTGCTCCTTACCCATATCCCTTAGGCCTTGAATAGATAGAATGTAAGTGTGTCAAAGGGACTTCAAATACCTTAGTTCTCCCCATTCTTCGGGGAAGATAACAACACTGTTATGGAATATATAAGCCACTTCACAACACAGTGAAAATAGCATCAAACGACGAGTTTTAGAACTGCGGTTTTTTCCCCACTTCCTTGACAGGACAGGCATTAGTTGCAATACGAACTTAGCCCTAAATTCAATTCATGCCTAGGTGAAGATGGAGGATAAATTTCAAACTAAGTTTTGCTAGGACTGGCACAGGTGTGTCAATGACTAGTTCAGCTAGGCTCAAGCAACTTGCAAATGAGACTACCGAGTAAATTATCAAAAGATTAAGAAAGCTATATCCAGTTGCATAGTGGACCTCCTAGAGGTTGAATATGAAAGTCAGACCAATATAGATTAAGTTTCAAACTGAGGAAGAAGTTTGGCGGCATGACTTTAAGTCTCCAAACTCTCTGACAGATCCAGTATATACCAGAGCATCTTGAAGGAAGAGAACCAAAGAAGGAATTCAACCTCTAGAAGTTATTATCAAAACCCCAGTAATAAGATTTGATGTGGCTAATTCGGCCTTTACATGCAAGTGCTGCTTAAAAAGGACACGCAAATTAAACAATTCAATAAGCCCACTTCCTCGATCAGAACCTATACTTTTGACATAAAAATGTCTGACCAAATATTTGACTTGCTTCTGCAACCCCAGCAAATCAAATTAGTGGAAAACAATAAAGTCCCTAGTCTTGAGGAGATATCTAGGAGACCACTGTAAATGGCATAATCCTTTTGATACATCCCAAAAACAAAGTGCTGTATTCTGGAATGTGATTCAAGATAACATTGATAAGAAACTATTCAAGTTTCAAAAAGGAAGAACCTATCATGCAATTAGATGTAGATAATTTTCCTGAATTACACAGAATAATTTTGAGGATGTTGAACAAGAAGTAGGAGAAATGTTGATGGCAATCAATACGTTCATAATGAATTTTGATTTGCTATCAAATCCTTCACTTGTCACAATGGAGCAAGAAAGAACACAAGGGAAGTACCACCTAACTGAGCAATAAATGTAGGCAATGCAAGCCCAATTGGAAAGAAGAAGGCCAAAAAGGCATGAGCTCCCAAAGATTGATAAGGAAGATGAATTTAAAACATGACAATTGAGTCAGGTACTGTTGTCCAAACATTTAAAAAGAGGAGACTAGGTTCGAGAGCACCAGCAATGGAATCTATTTTTCAAATGAAAGAGAAACGAAAGCTCCAATTGGTGAAAACCCCTCGACCCAATGAAGGTCAGTGGGTTGTCGCCAAGAGGAAAGAAAGGTAAGGGGATCAAGTAATTGAACCCATACACAGTTACAACCCTGACATCCCAAACGCAAACGCAACAAGAGTACATATACAGAGGTGGCTCTGAAAGCTAGGAAAGAATCCCTTGACATAAAGGCAGCAGATGTAACTATTTCCCCTCAAACAGTAGTAAAAGTGAAACAACAGCAGACCCTGACAAGGGGGGATTAGAGGAACACCAAGTAAGACACAAACACCAAGGGAAGTTCTCCATAACAATAAAGAATCTAACAATAGAAGATCATTGACATTCCATTGGAAGTAAGATTCAGCTGAGGAAATAATATCATGGAATGGAGTATTTCATTATAGAACTGAAAGGCAGATACTTTTCAAAGGAAATATAAGTCACAAGAGACAATATGGATTTCCCCAGACTATAAAACCTGATTTGGATGGTTTAGATGGATTTGAACAGGTCTGGATGAAATTGAGATGGAATCCATTCCTAAGCAAATTATTCAGTTCGGCAGCCTCGCAGCAGTACAATTGGATTGCAACATGGTATTTGTACTTCATGCAGAGTTTGAGGCCAAGGAAGTATAAAATTCAACCCAGGGGCCACAAGAAAATACCCAGGGAGCTGTGATTTCTGAACTAACTAGACCATGGAGCTGGTTATCATCACAGGCCTCAAATGCATTTAAATTTGAGTCTTTTAAGAAACTCTTGAGAGGTATGACCCACATGTTTGACCATTATATAGCAAAGTCGCCCAAAGTCACCGTGTACGATAAGGCACTTAATCAAGTATGAGTCAAAAATGGGGTTGCAGTTGATATGCTGCCCTGATTAATGTTGAAGAGACTATCCAAATCTAACCTGGATATATTTCCTTCAGATATATCAGTCCGCGCTTTCTCTGGAATTGTTTCAAGGACTTTGGGATAATCCTGATTGAGTTAAAAAGCAGGCAAGAAATGCTTCATATGCAGTATTATGCATCATTTCCATAGTGAAATACACCTATAGTTTATAATGCTTTGGAAGACAGAGATTGGATCCACTCAAAAAGATTACATACCATATCTTTGAACAAACTATTAGTCTTCTAAATGACTGTTATAAAGTTAGAGATAGAGAAAGACAAGAAGAGGAAGAGACAAAGAATACGAGAAAGAGGAGAGAAAAAATTGACGGCATTTTCCTGGAGCCTTGCATACACAGCTGCAGGTCCACTCTCTTATATATTAAGAATAAAAAAACATGGAAGACAAAAATACCCCTACTCACACCACATAATTACTAAGATAGCCTAAATGGCAGGATCATTATTGGCACTGCTTGAGTTTGCCATTCTGTGGCAAGTGATATGCATTTTAAATTCACTCTTATTAACTTTTAATTAGCATTCTTGGTTAAATACAGTAAAATCCTCTTCGCTGAGGCACTGCCGGACCTACAATCTACCCTTATTAACAGCCTTACACTTTGATAAGTGCAAGCTTTGGATCATTCAACCTCACATATAGGTTGAGTGGGCAGAGACTGTCTACAAACACCAACACTTATATCAAGTTTTTAAGAATTTTTATCTATTAAGGCTAGATACTCTGTTGGCCCATGAGCTACAAACACCAACACTTATATCAAGTTTTTAAGAATTTTTATCTATTAGGGCTAGATACTCTGTTGGCCCATGAGCTAAAAATTACACTTTTAGGTCAGGTGGTAATCTATCAAAGCCATGGTGGCCAAGAGGTCCCAGGTTCTCGTCTTATTCCTGCCTTTACTGTAAGTCTGTTAAAAGATTATCATGTTCCCAATAATGGGTGTTATTCAGAGTTTTTTCCTCTCTCCGTCTGCAACCAATCTGCACATGCAGGGGATTGATATGCAATGTTGGTCCACAACCGAACCACTTAAGCTTTTAGGCAAAGTAGTAATCTAAGAATATCTAAATATTCCCATATCCATATCCATATCCCCACATCCCTTTCCATGAATCATAGGCTGCCAATCATCAGGCTTCAAGATAGCTTATTTAGTAAGGTACCTAATTAAGGCTTAATTTTTTTATCTTATTGGTATTCATGAAAAGCTGATCATTTTAGGAAAATTTTGATAGCAGTATGATTTACTTAAACCACAATATGTTGAGTAGCTGGAGCCAGAGATGTGGTGCCATGTGTGAGCTGGTGCCGCGTGCAAGCTGGTGCAAACCGCGTTGAGCTGTGTCCGCATCTGTTGATTGCCGATTTATTGTAATTCCTCCATCACCATTTAATGTAAATCCTCCAGCCATCTATAAATAGAGAGGTGTGTGCGAGTGAAAAATGTGTGTAAAAAAAGCGTGAGGAAGAGTGCAGGGACAGCAGAGAGAGACTTTGTATTTTCTCCCGATTTCATAGTGGATTGTGGTGTGCTCCGTGGACGTAGGTCAATCTAGACCGAACCACGTAATTTCTGGTGTCTCTTATTTTTCTAGCGTGTGTTTATTGCTCACAGATTCCTAACAAAATACATAGTTGAACACTTGAACTAGCTACATAAACAAAACATACAGGAGCATCAGAGAATGGGAAAGATATACGGACTTAAGAACCATATCCATTAATTGGATTATTTGAATGACCTAAATCAGAGGCAGGGCACAAGCTCAAGGACAAATACAGAGGGGTGCAAGTGCAGCTGAAGCTCTAAAACCTCTAAGATTTTAAATTCCCCACTACTTTGTTTATAACATATGCACCGCATGAAAATTACTAAACTCATTCTAGCCCCATCATGATCCATCCCTGGTCAGGCTGTTAAACTGGAAATATATACTTTCATAGCCAAAACAAGTTACTAAACTCATCTATTATAAACTTCTGACATGTCTAAGTTAGTCTAACAATGCAACATAACACTCAAAGAATCATGCAGAATGGATTTGATTCCCTACACCAGTCTGGTCTCACTTGTCTTGATCAATTTCAACTGTAATCCCTTTCTGGAATTTTGAACAATAACTCTCCAGAGGAATCTGATTATGTGAGTAGAAAGTGTGTCCTATCAGTATCCAATTAAACCTAATTTTGGAATTCCTGGAACACATGTATAACTTCAGTTGCCTAATAGTCCGTCTTTACATCGATATAAAAATAATAATAATAAGTAACACAGCTTTAATCTTCCTGCCATCCAGATCACTTTCATGAATCCTGTAAAGCAGATTTTTGGTTATTGATTTGTCAGAGAGAACAAAATAATAACAATAACAACAATAATAATTTATTATAATTGTTGTTGTTGTTGTTACCATATTAATATCAAGATTTATTTAAAAGCCCCCTTACAAAGCTGTGACTGCACTTTCTCCATGCCAATTGGCTGATGGGGCTTAACTGCTCTTCTGTTCTTAATTACTTGAATTAAAATCTCCAGCTTATCAGGGTACTCCTTGATAAGCACTGTAAAATAACTTATCATGCATTTAAGAGCAAATTGGGTGTCTGTCGTAAAAAACTTGAATTAGAGTCTCAGACTTATTACGGTAATATATGATAAGCACTACAAAATAAGTTTTCTTGTTTTTAAGAACTAAAATCAATGCGCTTTTTCAATCTCAAAATAAAGAAGATTATTTCAAAATAACTAGACAAACATGCCTCAACAATTAAAATCCCGTTCCAATGTTTATAATGATTGAATTAAGTTCTACCTCACCAGCCGCAACAAAACGTCCGTCTTGTGAGATGGCAACACAGCTCAAAGGTTTCGGCAGTCTTTGAGACACCATGAGGTGTGACTGAGTGCCCAAGTCAACATTATAAACTACCACTACACATCCAGCCAGATACACGCAGTTTGCATTCAAGACGTTCAAGGCAAACCCATTGGCGTTCTTTGTTGTCAACCCAATGATTTCCTCCAACACCAGCTACAAATTCAAAACAGAGAACGCATCAAACATCACTTAAAAATAGCGTCGTACTCTTTGGTTGCCGAGAAGTTGCAACAAAAGGAAAAAGAAACTAAAAATTTGAATGTCAAAATACTCGAAGAAAAAAAATAAAACCAATCTCCTCGAGTAACTTAAATCCAACCCTTTGGCTCATTGGACGAGGAGCTTTTCGCTTCTTAGAATAAATATAAAAAAAAAACATTCAAAATTTTATTTTCTTTCTTCTTAGTCCTCAGTTCTCTGAGCAACCAAACGGACTTGGAGGAGCAGCTAGTCATTCATGCAATTCACTGATCAAAAAGATATGTAAAAAGAACCGTATTCAAAAAAGAAGATGAAATTTTTAGGGTTTCGAATGCGGAGAGGGCCCAGAACCTGAGAAGCCTTTACCTTCGAAGCTGTTCGTGATTTCTTGGGTTTGCGACTGATCTTCATCTCGACTAAACACAGTATCCCGGAGGCAGAGGAATGGAGATTGTCTGATCAACTCTGAAGTTCTACGAGGGTGTAAAACGAAAGGAGAAGAAACGAAAAACAAAAAGGAGCCGTTAAGGGCTGTTCAAAAAGCAGCGATCATTACTCATTTGGGAGGCGGGGGAAACTTGCGCCTATGAAAGCAAAACACGACGTGCGTTACGCTTTTTTGAGTTTTTGATTTTTGGAATGTCCGACTCATCACCAACAACTTTATATTAGCAAGATATTTCAAATTTAAATTTATATGACTTTAAATATAATATAATATAAATTAATATTAAATTGTATTCATATTTATCCAAATTCAAATCTAAGCCTCGAGATTCATGTTCTCAATCGTAATATAAGTTGTTTTCTTTCATAAGTGAGAGATATGATATTGTATAGGTCCTAGTGATATGGGTTAATATATTGATCGATGCAAATATTAATACAATATCTTGTGATGGATCCTAAATTCTAAGTTGAAAAAGATTCCTTGCATATATTTTCTTTTCTAATAAATTATTGATTCGTGATGTCAAGTGGCAAAAAAGCGGAGCACAAGTGGACTCATATGTTTCTCTGTTTGTTTGTCACATTGGCACATGATCGTCACGAACCGATAAGAAACACTTTTTTTAAAATGAAACCATTATTGGTACTTCACAAAATATCACTCTACTTTATAATGATCTGTCACATGATACATTTTTCCTTCTTTTTTGTATTATCATTTGTAAAGTAAAAATTAAAAAATAAATATAAAAATTAAAGGGTAAAATTGTCATTTTATATGTTAAAACATAAATTTGAAGCATCATTAATATCTTTCTAAGTGTCAATCACACTTCCTTTCTTTCTTGAAAGATAATATAAGGTAATTATTTCATTAAATAAAAAGAATAGAAATATTGTAATAGGAAAAATCTCCTAAGTCTAATAGACCTCTTTTGTCGATGAAACCTCCTAGGTCTTTTTTAATGGACCAAAAAATCTTAATATTATGAATATATTTGAACTTTCAAGTTTTTAAAAAGTGTGTGACTTCTTCTTATTTATTGATACAATTAATATACTTATGAACCCTATTAATGCTAAATTTAATTAATTATGTACATTTTCCTTTCTCACATTCATATTGATTTAAGTTATATTTAATTTTCACTAAACTTTCTCAGTCCTTCAGTTATAGCTGTTCCATTTTCTGCATTTTATATAACTTTATTAGTAAGGCCATATCATTTTTTATTCTGAGTCACTTCCTTCACCAGAGCTGCTAGACGGTGCCTTAAGAGTTGTAACTCTCTTTGCTTTATTTTACTCATTTTTCCTCTAATTTATTGCTAGCTCATACGTGATGAGTGAACCAATTAGTTCATCAACTGACATCTATTTCAGATTCTTTCCTTCAGCTATAACAGTAGTTTTAGCTTCCCAAACTGACGGTAGTCCCCTAAGGATTTTCCTGATCAACTTATAAGTAGGATAAGATTTACTAAGAGCATTTAATGAATTCATGATATGTGTAAATTTAGTGTACATTGATTGAATAGACTCATCAGCAGTCATTTTAAATGTCTCATATTCACTAGTAAACATATTTATTCTACTATCTTTTACTTCCTTAGTGTCTTCATATGTTACTTCTAATTTTTTTCCATATCTTTTTAGCAATTTTACAGACCATTACCATATTAAACTCGTTAACGTCTAGTGCACAGTATAGAAGGTTTATTACAGTAGCATTTATTTGAACAGATTTCCAATCATCATCAGGATCACATATTTACGCTTGCACGTTACATGCATGCATACGCATACCATGAACCTAAGCACATATACCTACACACACTACCATGAGTTGTCTTTATCTAATAGCCATGTTGTGTATATACCTTTCACAATAGGAGTAAGCTCATTTTTGATGTCATATTTTTTTATCATTCCGGATTCAAACTTGAGATGTCAAAGAAAGCCTCAAGCTTTAACAATTAGAGTGCATATACTTTGAAATTTTAAAAAAGAATATATACATATATATATATATATATATATGTTATGATTTCTACGATACATTATTAGACTATACTCTCTAAACATTTTATATTTTAAACAATCAATTATAACCATAGAATTTCAATAATTGAGGCATAATATAGCTCAAATATATAACCTGCTTTTGAAAATTACTTAAAATTTGGTAACTTGATTGGCCTATTAAAGTATGATGCAATTTCCTCTCTCAATATTTTTAAATAAAATTATATTATCTATTGCACAAGTGATAAAAATGTTTCTAATTTTTAAACCGAAACTCAGACTAATTGGTTGATTCAAGTTCAATGATTCACACTGCCCCTGACATGTTCGAATCAAGATGGGAACTTAATTGGTCTTGAATTTAGATCTACTCGACTTACTCATTTTCATTTGATCTAAATTGACCAAACTTTTTGGATTAGCAGAGTTAACCATATGGTGAAATCACTACAAGGCAAAAATTAATTGAAAAATGGGAGCAAGTATGAATTGCTGGTGTAAACATTCAATTGTGTTATCAATAAGGTTTTGCTTGTGTTACAAAGAAAAATACAATATATTTAAATACTGCATGACATTTATTTATATTCATAATTTTAAAAAAATTATTAGATTAATATAAATCTAGTATATATTTTTGAATTATGTTTACATAAATAAATAATATATAATATAAAAAATTATGTTATGCCTCCACTATTAAAAAGCAAATTTTCTATTTCTTGATTTGATTTTTAATATCCTAAAATATGTTTGAAGATGTCTATAAAACTGCTTATGAATATTTTAAAAATACCTTTACAATTATCTTTAAATATTCCAAAAATACTTCATAATCATTCATAACTACTTAGTAATAATATTTTTATAAAAATATACATTTATTATTATTTTTTAAATAATTATTTTTAATTTGTTTTATTATAATTATTATTTAAAAGTTGGAGAGTGCTAGTTTTATAATAATGTCATTGGCCGTTGGTTTAATTTATTGGTCGGGCCAACAATAAGAATAGGCAAAAATTGGTGGGTTTTAGATAGGCCTGGCAAAACGGGCGGGCGGGTCGGGTTTGGGCGAGTTGTCAACGGGCCGGGTCATAAACGGGCGGGTCATAAACGGGTTAACATTAAATGGGTCACACACATCTCAACCCTAACCCGCCCGTTTAATAAACGGGCGGGTCACGGGTTACCTGTTTAATAAATAATTATATATTTTAATTTTTAAAATTTATTTTTTATTTTTAAAAATACTTATTTTATTTATTGAATCTTAAAAAAAAAAAAAAAAAGATGAAGTGGGAAAAGAAAGATCCAGATCGGGGTCTGATTGAGTGAGAGAACCGAGAGAGGGAGAGTGATTGTTGATGCTGTCACGCCGAACTGAGAGCGAGAGGGAGAGTCGAGATCGTGAGAGGGAGGGGGACGGGCTGTATAGGCACTCAGGCAGACAGCGTGCGGCGTGGGTGACGGCGTGCGGCATAGGTGACAGTGACGACGTGCGGTGTGGGCAACGGCAACGGCAACGGCAACGGCGTGTGGCGTAGGTGACGACGATGGCGTGCAGTGTGGGTGACGGCGATGGCTGGCTGCTAGATGCCTAGAAACCGAGAGGAGAGGACCGAGATGAGAGGTTGAGAGAGAGTGAGAGAGGCTGAGAGAGTGAGAGCTGAGAGGCTGAGAAGAACCAGAGGAGAGTGAAGCGCAGAAGGCTGAAGGCTACGGGATTTTTGGTTAGGGTTGGAGTCGGTGGACAGTGACAGTGAGTGATAACTGTGAATCTGTGATATATATGACATAAAGGAACCAAATTAACGGGTTTAACGGGTCACCCGGCGGGTGACCCGCCCAAACCCGGTTGAACCCGGTTATAAACGGGTCAACCCGTGACCCGCCCAATTATTAAACGGATCGACTTCATTAAACCCAAACCCGTTTTAAATAAATGGGTCCGGGTGACCCGACGGGTTATGACCCGTTTTGCCAGACCTAGTTTTAGAGGGGAAAAAAAACACAAATGAATTTGGGAATCGAGGAGAGGGACATCTTCGTAATTTCATTTGTGGGTTTTAGAGGGAAAAAAAAAAACAAATGAATTTGGGAATCGAGGAGAGGGACATCTTCGTAATTTCAATGACTCGTTATCCCTATAAAACATAAACGAACCCACGCAAACCCTAGATCCAAGCTTCAGCATGTGTCGAAGCCGCTTCTGCTATTCAAATCTCTCTCTCCCTCTCCGAGAAAGAAGAAGGTGTGATGATGAAGCAGTTTAATCTCGTCAATCCGAGGGCTCTTTCTCAACGAAGAGCGATATGAGGATACTCTCTCTATCCATTCTTCGCAAGTTCTGAGCACCTTCTCTCTCTCTCCGTCCTTGTCTCTGCGCGTTTGATCTCATTGTTGAGTTTTAACTTTCAAGATGTCTTCATCAGATCTGTTTATTAATTATATATTGCTTCAGCTTACTGGTGCTTTTCAATTAATGAATTAAAGAAAATTTCAAAAAGTAAATATATACTTCAAATGCAGCCTGTTGTGAAAATTATTTATATTTCAATACTCACTGAGTTATTCCAATTCTTTTTTTTTTTTTCATTTCTTTTTCGATTTCAGAAATACACGCAGGATTATATGCACATAGGTATCAAGACTTCTTGTAAATTGGTCAAGTGAAAAATTTGCAGTTGCTTTTGAGCATTGAAGAGCCGCACACATCATTTGGTTTTTATTGCAAAAGTTCACATAATTTATACTTTCAAATATTTAAAAATTACTGCAGGATTAGAACCAAAATTGATGGGCTGTGCTTCTGATTGCCAATTCCACTCCATCCAATCTCGTGTGGTAGTTTGGTAGGGCATCTTGTGATTTGACTCTCTTTATGAAGAGCTATTGAATAATATTTTTTGTTTTTTGTCGTAATTTTGTAACATTTAGGAGGAAAAATCAAAAAAAGTATTTTTGGTGAATTGTCACTATGAATTATATTTTGTGTAAGAACAAAATATCCAAACTAACTCTAGTCTTGAGTTCTGATCTTTTTGAATGGCAACTTAAAACGTTAATGCATAATACCCCAAAGCATAATTTTTTTTTAGTCTAATTTAAAAAACCATAAATAAATTGACGTTCTTTACACTTAAAACACATTCTTTACATGTATTATTACTCAACTACTCCGAATTGAAAGGAATTTTTTTTCTTATTGAGATTGTTACAGTTTGCCCATCTCTATTTCTCTCTCCCCCATGGGTTCCTGCTTCTTTTGCTTCTTGCTTCTTGCTTCTTGCTTCTTCTTCTTCCTCTCTCATTGCTATTCTGTTATGCCCCTAATTCCGTCTTTCTGACAGATTACTATTTTTGAATTCTTGTTCTCTCATATTCCTGTTTCTAAATTCTTGTTTTGATCTTTTTGTTTCTTTTCCTTATGTATTTCTATAAATGTTGAAATTAGAATGTTATTGAGGGGTGAATTGGGTTATTTAAATTTTGTTTTCCGATTTTCTTTTTACTTTAACCCTTGATTATTTAAACTTCAATGATTTACACAAACTATATATCTATTCACTGAATGAACTTGCTATACCAATCGGGAGAGTTGTAGATATGAGCACGAATATGTAAATGAATATAAAGATCAAAACAAAATCTGAATTTACAATATGAAATTAAGAATTAATACATTCAGTTAAGCACTTATTCAAAATATGATTTTCAGTAAGATTCAATGAGATATACAACAATGTATTCAAGAAAAATAAATTAGTGATTCGACTTATGCCTCAATGATATAATAAACATTAAGATCAGATTTTCTATAATGAATAATATTTTCTTTTAAAATAGATTTTTGTAAAATCACTTGTATTAGTTTAGCACGTTAAGTTTTAATCTGAAAGCTAATTTATATAATTTTTAACTCAGCATAGTCTCTCATTAATTCAGAAGTATGTGTTCCTTTGAATTTTTTATTTTAACAACTCAACCATACAATTGATATATGTTCAATCACAATTAATTAGCGTTCAACAATATCCAATACTCAGCAAGATTAGATTTTCAGCACAATACGATATTCAACAAGATTAGATATTCAGCGAGCTTTAATTTTTAGCAAGTTTATAATGAAAATTTTGTCAAACACACACGTTTTATCTTGCAGAAATTAAAAAGAGTATGGAAGAAGAAGCTGAACACCGTATTTTTATTAGGTTCAGCCGCAGCATATGTCCTTGCCTCAAGTAACCTACAGTGAGGATTTCTTTTCCCAACTTTGTTATCGAGTGAAGTTACAACCTCTCTTTGTTCAAAGTGGAGTTCGCCTCTCTAACGAGAACAACCCTCTCACTAAGCAACGATTCAAAATTCCTGAATCGTGAAAATAAAACAACCAAATCAACAATTGCTTATATAAGAGAAAGCTCATCAAATGAGCAGATTAGTACACATTAGAATAAAAAATACTTCAAATAAATAATATGAAAGTTGCAGGTCGAAAGTATTTCACTAGAACCAATTCAAGAGTGTGAGTTTTGAAAGATCAAAACTGTTTTCTGTGAGTATTTAGCAAGAACACAGCAGTAGCATAATTAGAGAGCGTTTTCAAAAATGTGTGCGGTTCTCTTTTTTGTGAATTTTTTGTTACCCTAATGTGCGAGAATATGATGTTTAAATAGTGCACTAGGGTTTTAAAAAGTTTCCCTCAATTTGAAAACCAATCAAATAAGATATGAAAATAAGATCAGCATTGTAATTTATTTAAACATATGCATCAGTCAACTGTACTCGAGGGATCAGTCGCTCGTGCTCTTTTAAAAATAGCGCATTTTGAAAGTCAGAATGGGGTCAGCCGACTATGCCCAATAGGTTAGTCGCCTGTGCCTATTATGTTTGCATATTTTCAAACTCAGTAGCTGTGATGACCTGATTTCTCTACCATTTTTTTTTTCAATAAACAACAATGATAATCAATCATCTGTAAATAACTCTAATACCATATATCATACATAACTCGACCCGTAGTGGGTACCGGGTAATCAGCCCATCAAATCTACAATCCACGCAGCAGAATACATACTGTGTCTGGGTCCAAAATACAATATCATCTAAAATTTGATACAATACTAGAGTGTTATAATCTCCACACACATATACATGTACATGCCCAAAAATTCATAGGTACTCTGGGGGTTACACTGCATACCCCAACTTTAACACTTACCCTAAAACCAAAGGTACAATAGTCTCCTCTACCTCGGAGCTCTCTCTGCTGGTCTATCTTGGTTTCTTGAAATGTTTAAATTTTGGATGAGACACCTCTCAGTAAGACGGAGTAAATTATTGACAGTGTGTGGCACATGAGTTTTAATATATCATTACATTCATTTAAATAATTATAACAACTGAGAAAATATACCGATATGTGCTCATAATCATAAATATAAAACATAATATCATAAACTTTCATATCATTTTCATAATCATATGCATAAACTTTCATATCTCATATTATATACATACTCATTCATTTCTTATATCATGTACGTACTCTTTCATTTCTCATATTCATAATCACATTCTAGCCCATGGGTATCCACTAGCATAAAGCACAACGCTTTTGTAACCCATGGCTGTTCATTTCTCATATTATATCTCATTTTCATAATCTAGCTTATGAGTATCCACCAGTATAAAAAACATTACACGTCTGTAACTCATGGCTGATCATTTTTCTTTTCACTTTTCATAAACATTTTCTAACTCATGAGCATCCACTAGTATAAAATACACCACGTGCTTGTAGCTTATGGCGGTTCATTTTTGTAACGACCCAAAAAATTATAATGATTAAATTTTTAGGAAGATAATAAGTGGAATAGATAAATAAAGAATAAGGGAAAAAGGAAGATTTAAAAGTGGGAGAACAGAAGACCTCGTCGACGAATTTCTTGTCTTCGTCGACGAGTGTTCTTCTAGAAATCGTTTGTCGACACCCTAATTTTAACCAGGCTACCCGAGAAGACCTGACACATAAAGTTGACTTCATGCCCCGGAAATTGGAGGACCCTTCTGAGAGACCCAATCGAGTCTCAATTTATTTTCAAACGAGTCCCTGTGTTTTTGCCGAGTCCTGGTTTATTTTCAATGAGTCTCGTTGTTTTTACCGAGTCCCGATTTGTTTTCTGTTGACATTATGGGTCATAACCTGTTTTGATTATAACAAATACTCAGTCATTTAATGGCTATCTAGTTCATGTGCAAGTTTAAATTGGTAGATCATAATGATGGCACAAAGAAGAGATTGAAGTTGAATACCCAATATATGTGTTGTAATGAATATATAATTCATTCATGTAATTGGTCTATAATAGTAATTAGGACTTTTGCTTGTAATAATCACACTCCCCACATGTATGGTCTAATAGGTAAGCTCATATTGAAATATAATTGGAATAGAACCTAGAAAAGACCTTAGGACACTCACCATTGCACTTATATGTGTTAGACACTTAAATAGGGTGATTGTGTAATGAAACAGGACTGAATTGCACATTATGTGCACCTTCGGTTGACCGACCTATACAGGTCATTTTTCCCTTGGTTGACTGAATGCAGTCTGGGTCAATGACCACAGTCCGGTCGACCGAGCTTCTAAAGCTCATTTGACCCCGATCAACCGAACCCCCTTGAAGTCAATAGTTTGACCTCCTGGTCGACCTAGACAATTTGTATTACGCCAACTTGGTCGACCGAGTTCCCACGTGTGGGAGTCCAACAGTCTAGTCGACCGACCAATCTAGTTCATTCTAGTCCTGGTCGACTAAACCTCGCTAATTTGGAAAAATCACCTTAGACATACCTTTCCGGTCGACTGACCTAGGCAGTTCATTTTTGGCCCGGTCGACCAAGTTATATGAACTTAGGTTGACCGAATGTATTCTGGTTGACCGGTGCTCTCGGGTTGCCCTGTATTTTTCTCGTGGTTAACTATTTTTTAACAAGGTTAAAATATATAAATGTTATTAAAACTTTTGTAATAATCTCAACCTTGTCCCCAACAGTTATAATTCATGGGGTGTCTATATATACCCTTTCATTTGGGAAAATTAGAAAGAAGATTAGCAAACCCAATTAAAAATTCTCTCTCAAGCCAAAATTTTCTACTACTCATTTTCTTACTCCAATCACTCATACTTACACTCTTTGATTGCTTAAATCCTCTATAAGTTGATTGAGTGTTTGTTTTAAATAGGTTTGCTCTCCCATCCTTGATTGATTGATTCCATTTTCTTGAGAGCAAAACCTTGAGTATTCTTAAGAGATTTCATTAATAAGTTTTGCCTAAGAAGACCTAGTTCGATCTTCTGAGATTGTATATTCATTGCAACATCTTGAAAAGCTCATATTTTATTTTGCTTGTAAAATCTTTTCAAAATCATTTACAAATATCTATTGTGTTTTATCTTGAAAATTATTTGAAGTGATATTTGTTTGTGAGTCAAAATATTTGTGCCAATATTCATTAAGCTTTATCTATTGCTGAATACAAAGATTAAATTTCCTTTTGCAAACCAAATCTATACGTTGCTTAAGATTTATATGATTGAGATATTTAGCTGATTGAAATATTTCAGAGTTGATTGATATCTTTGTATGAGCTGTTAGATTGCATACATATTGTGATACAAAGATCATATAGGTTTGCACTTTCAAGCACCAACTATATCGATAGCAAATATATTTGAGAGTTGATATACATTAAGCCACATTAAGCTTACTTATTATATCTTATTGGTGGTGTATGTGATTGCACGTAATTGGGTACACATTTGCTTTACATGGAAGCATAATCACTGTACCAATTTCATTGATTGTGAACATATCGTTGTATTTCCAAGCACGGGCCTGAAGAGGGAAACTAGCCCTTTGAAATAGTCCTGGATTAGCCTAGACCCGGTTAGGAAAGTTAGGTGCACCATCCTATTTAGGTGTAGGTTGAGGTCAGCCCCGCTAATTGACCTGGTTGTAAAGGTTGAGGTCAGCCCTGTACTAATTGACCTGATTGTAATTGGTGCCGCTCCACCCGTTAAGTGAGCCATTAGTGGAATCCTCGGGCTTGCGAGTTAGAGGTGGGGACGTAGGCATAGTTGGCTGAACCCCAATAACTTATCGTGTGCCTTGTTTATATTTCTGTACTTTACATTTATCGCACATGTATGTTATGGTGTGAATGATGCACTTGATTTAAATTTCTGCATATTATATTATTGGCACATTTGGAATTGCATAGAAAGACCCTAGGTTGTATCATACGGGTATTTCATTTAACCTAGGAGATAATTTTTAAAATTCCAATTCACCCCACTCTTGGGAATACACCAATTCTAACATTTTCAATGAGTCTTGTCGTTTTTGCCGAATCCCAATTTGTTTTCATTGAATCCCGGTGTGTCTACTGAGTCCCGTGTTGTCTTCTAAGAATCTTGGAGTTTCAATTTAGTCCCAGTATGTCTACCAAGTCCCGTTTTGTCCTCAATAAGTCTCGGAGCTTCAATTGAGTCCCAACTTGTTTTTACCGAGTCCTGATGTCTGTACCGAATTCTGGTTCGTTTTCAGGGAGTCTCCGTGTTTTTTATCGAGTTCCGGTATTTTCAGTGAGTTTTGATGTCTTTGCTGGGTCCTGGTGCGTTTTCACCAAATTTTAGGCATTTTTGGAAAAATTGAGTCCGGGTCCTTCGATTTTCAGGAAATCAAGTTTCAATATTCGGCCGAGTCTCTCTTTTTAGAGGATAGGGTTCGACGATAAAAATACAAAAATAATATACAAAAGGAAGAGAAAATAAAAAAGTCTATTATTATTATTATTATTATTATTATTATTATTATTATTATTAGTAGTAGTATTATTATTACTATTATTATTATTATTATTATTATTATTATTATTATTACTATTATTATTATTATTATTATATTATTATTATTACTATTATTATTATTATTATTATTGTTATTATTATTATTACTATTATTATTATTATTATTATTATTATTATTATTATTATTATTATTTTCCCCTGATAGTTTAATTCAGAAGACAATATAGAACAATTGATAAATCATTCAAGCAATAAATCATAAATCAAATAATATTGTTCTGATCTTTGGGATGACTAATATTTCCGCAGGATGGGAAAGTGGTATTATGCCGAGCCAGGGCTTAGACAACCCAATATCGATCTAGAACAATTTTGAAAACTATCATAAATCATAAACGAAGATTTCTGATGCAGAGGATCGTCCTTTGGACACAACTGCAGAGCATACTTATGAAATAATTGAAACAAACAATAATTGAAAAAGCTTTAAAAGCTTACTTGATAAACTTCTTGATAAACTTTATTTACATGATAGAAATTCCTAAGGACGAAAGATTAGACAGGAGAGGGAGAATTTATATTCAGGTGGAGCTCAAGGTGTCTTAGATTCTTCCTAAAGAATCCCTGAATTGGTGTGAGTTCCTAATGAAATTGAACTCCTTATTTATAGACTTAAAGGCTCAGACTTCAAACACTTTGAAATCCGGGGTGAGATAGTGCATGTGCTCTTTAGGCCCCATTGTCTACTAAATCAACACGGAAATCTTACAAAACAGATGAGCCGACGCAAAAACAAAAGACTTTAAGGAAATGTGACAGCACATGGACGACTGCATTTGGGTAAGACCCACCACCTTAACTTAAAAGACCCAACAGATAATAAAATATACAATCCTAACACTAAATAGTGGGCAGACACAAAAGTCTTTTGAATAATGAGGACAACAAGAGAATACTTTTGAAAAAAGTGGCTGCATCTTTTGACAAATGAGTAAAGTAGTCTATCTGCTTTTGATAATTCTGGCGAGAAGTCATTTTCTTGAAACAGGCTTCTTTGAGGAAACTTCCTCTTGGTCTTTCTCAATAAACTTATACCAAGCATCAATGTCTGACTTGAGGTAATTGAAATCAATGGCCTTGGGTGAAACTTGGTCTTCTGTTGAATCAGAGTCGTCTGATTCCAATTAAGCAATCATCTTGAGTAATTTCTCTTTTGCAGAGGTTTTTGACTTTCTTGATAATACTGTTGACATAGTATCATCTTCTTCGTAAACCTTCTTCTTCTTGTCTTTTGATAATGGAGCTTCAGGAGTAAGAGACTGAGCTAACCAGGCCCTTACTTTTCCTTCTGGCATGGTGAATTTGTCCCACCATTTGACTTTGAAGATTCTTCATAAGGTTCTGAAGTATAGATATGAACTTTCGTCTAGAGGAACTACAATATAGTCCCAGCAAGAGATCCATGTAATCATGAAAATTGAGCAGAAAAACAAAAGTCTTGAAGAATCTTTTGAATAACGAGATAGGAACTTAAAATTCTTTTGAAATTATTTAAAATCCTTTTGAATGGCTTCTGGAAAAATTTCAGGGTCTAGTCCAAAGAAATTGAACCAGGTAAAAAACCATCGAGGAAAACTTTTGATAATTTTTTGATCAAAATGAATAAACCAAGAATGAGTAAAATTTCTTACATACATGGTGTAAAACCATGCTCTCATATAATCTTGGTAATCATACTTTTAAGGAACAAAAACTCCTTTAAAATTTTTTGGGACTCGAGGATGATGTCCCCATTCTGAAGGAGAAATGACTTTCAAATTTTTGATTTTTGAAAAATTTATTTTTGAAGCATCCTGAGTATGATAGGTGTGATCTATGATAACAGAATTGATTTCAATTAAAATTAATTCGTAAAAAATTCTTTCCTTCAAGGTGTCTGGAGTGTCAAAATGACAACCTTGAATGAATCTCTTTTTGATAACTTCAAAGGGGGTAGGTGCTTCCCATTCAGGTTCAAAAGGAAATAGATCTTCGAATGAATTTTTGATAAAATAACCTTTAGAAAAAATTTGTGAAGGTAACCGTTGTGGTGACGAAACTTGTCCTTCCATAATTTCTCTGAAAGATGGAGCTTGAGTAAGAGGTGGTTTTATGAGGGTGAGTAACGATTAAAGGTAGGAATAACTTTTGAAGGTTTAGTGGCTTTTGAGGAAGTGGCTTCTTTTGAGTAATAGTTAGAGGCTTTCTGTCGTCTAGCCATTTTTACCCTGAAGAAAATCTCTTGTTAAGAAATCTGGTATTGAATTTGAAGATCCTTTGATAAATTCAATTTTAAAATTAAAAATAGAAAGAATTGTCTGCCATTTGGCAAAAATCTGTTTTGATACTAAATTCTTTACATCTTTTTCTAAAATGTCTTTGGCACTTTTGCAATCAATTCGTAATAAAAATTCTTTGTTAAATAAATCACTTTGAAATTTTTGTATGCATAAAACAATGGATAAAATTTCCTTTTTTACTGTTGAATAATTGGTCTGTGGCCCTGACCATGCACTAGAATGAAACCTAACCATGGTCTCTTTTGACTCAATTCTTTGTTTAAGAATTCCTCCAAATCCAACATCAGAGGCATCCGTCTCTACTATCATAAAGGCTTTTGGGTCAGGTAAACTAAGGCAAGGTAGACTTTTGACTAAATTTTTGACTTTGATAACTGTCTGAGTATGTTCCTCAGTCCATGTGGGTGGATTCTTTTTTAATTTTTAAATAAAGGTTTTAATATTATTCTAATATTTGGAATAAAATCTGCTACGTAATTTAAACATCCTAAAAATCTTTGTAACTGATTTTTATCTTTTATTTCATCTGGGAATTTATTTGCAAATTCCAATGATCTTTGTATCAGAGTAATGGTATTTTGATAAATATTATGACCAAGAAATCTAGTGTTAACTTGAAACAGCTTGATTTTTGGCTGTGAAACAACCAATCCATTTTTCTTAATCACTTCATAGAATAAATTCAAATGTTTGAAGTGTTGCTCTAAGGATTCTAAGTATACAAGAACATCATCAATGTAGATAATGGTAAATTTTGTATAAGGGTTGAAAATCTCGTTCATAATATTTTGAAATTCTGACGGAGCATTCTTTAAACCAAAGGGCATTACATTCCATTCGTAATGTCCAAATGGCACTCGTAATCACCAACAAAGTCGCTAGCCGGTCTAGGCCCAAGCTTGCACACATTTGTCTTAGATACTCAGGACCCAAGTTTCCAACCAAAGAAGGATGTCCATGCATTGCCAGAAGGGGAAAGGGCTGAAGAAGTATGTAAAGAACAAAGCCCCATTCTGGAAGTGAATCATGAAAGGAAAGGGGAGTTGCAAGCTCTATAAGGAAAAATTATGTTCGATTCAGTAGACACTGGTAACCCTGGTTCAGAGTCCAATTTGATTTTTCCTTCGAAGATCCAAAGCCTAAGCTCCAGAAAATTTAGTGGGATTGAGTGCCTATTTGCTCATTTAGGAATGTATCTCCAAAGGATGGCTGCGCATGCTGACAATGATGATCTGCTCTTCTATTTGTTTTGAGAAAGCTTGACCAAGAAGGTTTTGGCATGGTATAACCGAGTAAAAGTTCACACCGGGGAGAATTTGACCCGCGCTTTTGTTGCTTAATATAGTCATGATGCAACATTAACTCCAAAGAGCATGGAGGAGAGGACGAGTGAGTACTCTCATCAAAGGAAAGAAACGATAGCACGAGATCGCCCTTTGACTAAAAAAGGGAAGGTAGTTCATCCATGTGACAACCCCATATCTGAAGACTTGCTTAATTTCCATTTTTTTTTGCAACACAATAAAACCCAGCAGATCATAATCCATCTAGACCCGTGGGTACCAAGGATACATCAGAATACATAACGGAAGCCTAAGCAGCAGGAAACATAAAATCAATATATCATAAACACTAACCATCTATCACAATACCAGAGTTACTATATCCACTGTATTATATACATCCCAAAAAGAAATATCTAGGGATATTTTTTACAAAAATCCGACTTACCCTTTAGAGAGGGCAGATCATTAGAACTATATCAGCGGAGCTTTACCCGCTCTCTTATCAGGGGCTCTTGAAATGTTTATAAAATTCGGGGTGAGACACCTCTCAGTAAGGGAAATAAACTAATACTAGTGTGTGACAACATGAGTATTCCGTGTTATACATCTACCATACAAAACATATTCAGTAAACTGTTATGTCAAATCTGGGAAAACATATATATCATCAAACATGCCAGAACATACTGCATTTTCATAAACATATTTCATATCATATAATAATAATACAAAAACATTCCTGGTAGGTTAGCTGGCTGTTGTCATGTATTACCCCCACATGACTGGGTTGTGTGGCTCGAAGGCGGGACTTGACAATGGTTGGCCGACCACTGCCAAGTCAAAAGTATAGTCTGTAAGTTCGATGGGTCTGCCAAATCTGGTCCGTACACTAGGGGCGCTCACACACTTCTTAAAAATCGACCATCCAATCTCACACCACTCCGTACAGCGGCATTAACACAAATATCATGATCATGATGACCATGGACACATAGCAACGGTACTGTGCAAGTGCTAGCCTAGACCAAGCCAACTAGGTTCTGATATCATATAACATATACTGAAACTGTTATACATGGAAATTTCATAACTTTAATTATCAAGTCAATCATATCATTTTGCATATATACGTATATCATGAAAATCATCGGGCCGTATGCCGATATTTCATATTTTACCATAGCTCAGCCTGTACACCGGCAAATCATATCCATAGCACAGCCTGTACGCTAGCAAATCATTTCCATAGCTCGGCCCGTACGTAGGCAAATCATATACATAGATTAGCTCGTACACTGACAAATCAAATCCATAGCACGACCCGTATGCTCGCAAAATATATCCATAGCTCAACCCGTACATTGGCAAATCATATACATAGCTTGGCCCGTACACCGGCTAAACATATAAAAATCTCGGCCCATACGCCGGTTTTCCATTATAAAAATCCGTATCATTAACACGTTCTCAGAAAACAATTTTTCATTATAATTTCTACTCATGCCACACTAACAAGTTTTTTGCATATTTAACATACCATCATTTTCAACAGTATTTCCTCAAATATAAATCATGTATAATTATATTTATTTTCCTGAAATCAAATGGTATAACAATATACATATTTTTTTATAAAATATTAACTTAGTTTATCCCCTTACCCGATTCTTAAAAAGCCCCTAAATCAAACACTCCTGCATCCGCAGGGTTCCCCTTTCAACACCCAGAAAACAATATTCCCAGAACTAAAGTTCAGTATTTCTACACGTACTACGCTTTCTACAACTATCAAAAATCCAAATATTAGTAGAAAGCCTTACTCTGGATTTGCAATGGTTTCCCACTCAGTCCCATCGACGATCCGCTCCGGCAGACTTGGAGAAAACTTTCATAGGAGCGTCGTGGTGGCTTCAGATCGTCGAACCGGGAACTCCGGCTCAAAATCGAAAAGAGAAGGGGGACGAACCGAAGGATGAAAGAGACAGAGAGAGAGAGAGAGAGAGATTCTGCGCAGGAACTGAGCTGAAAAATCACGTTTAACCCTATTTATCCTGCGGGATTCGTCGACGAGCCACGTCACCTCGTCGACGAGTCCTGTAGAAAGTTCGTCGACGAACCTCAACCCTCGTCGACGAATTTCAGGTTTCTAAAAATTCTCTCTCGGTATCTTCTCGTTGATGAATCCTGTCCTCGTCGACGAGCTACTCTTATACCCTCATCGACGAGTCCCCTGTGCTCGTCGACAAGGAGCTGAAAAATTCCTCGGGATTATCCAATCCAAAATGCAATGTCGTCGACTGCCTCCTTTTATTCTTGTTTCCAATTTCCTTTCTTTTTATTATTTAGATACCATTATTTTTCGGGTCATTACATTCTCCCCTTTTTATAAAAGTCCTCAAAATTTATTGTTCACGTAACTCATTATCCCTTAACAGGAAAAAAGGTCTACTTATTTTATTACTTACCCTCACTTATGGTGGAGGAATACCGTGGTTACATTTCGAGTCCGGGGAGATTACATATACAAAAGAAAATTCTCTCAAAACTAAAATGCTACACTAATTAAACCATTGCATGTACCTGCAAAAGAAATACTACCTAACTACTTACATTTTAGCTATTTAGACTCCTTGGAATAGGTGCAGATACTTTTGCTTCATCTGTTCCTTAGATTCTTAAGAAGCCTCTTCAATTGTATGATTCCTCCACAAAAATTTTACCTGAGGAATCTCCTTGTTACGTAACTCTTGTACTTTCCTATCTAGAATCTGTACTGGTATCTCCTCATACACCAGTGAATCATTGAGCTCTAATTCACCATAACTAATGATATGAGAAGGATTTGGGACGTATTTCCTCAACATAACAACATGAAATACGTCGTGGATCCTGGACAAAATAGGTGGCAAAGTTAGCCTGTAGGCTACCAGTCCCACTTTATCTAGAACCTCAAATGGACCCATAAACCTACGACTAAGTTTACCCTTCTTCCTAAATTGCATAACCCCCTTCAACGGAGCTATCTTCAAAAATACATGATTACCCACATCAAATTCCACATTCCTGCGGTGATTATTAGCATAACTTTTCTATCAGCTTTGAGCTGCACTGATCTTGTCTCTGATAAGCCGAACCTTATCACACGCTTACTGCACAAGCTCTGGCCCCACTACTCGCCGCTTACCCACTTCATCCCAAAATAAAAGAGAATGACATCTCCTATCGTATATAGCTTCAAATGGCACCATGCCAATGCTGGTCTGATAACTGTTATTATACGCAAACTCTACCAATGGCATGAACTGAGTCCAACTACCCCCAAAATCCAACACGCACGCTCGAAGCATATCCTCCAATATCTATATCATCCTCTCAATCTACCCATCTGACTGAGGATGGAATGCCATGCTAAACGATAACTGAGACCCTAGTGCTTCCTGTAAGTTCCTCCAAAATATGATGTAAAACACGGGTCTCGATCTGATACAATCGATACTAGCACCCTATGAGAACGAACTATTTCCTGAATGTAGATCTCTACTAAACAGTTAAGAGAGTAGCTGATCTTGATAGGTAAAAAGTAGGCGGTCTTAGTCAAACGGTTAACAATCACTCAGATGGCATTCTGACCGTGTAACGCCATCAAAAGACCTGTCACAAAATCCATAGATATATGATCCCACTTCCACTCTAGGACAAATAATGGCTGCAACTACCCTATCGGCCTCTGGTGTTCATCCTTTACCTACTGACACGTTAAACACGGTGCTATATACTCAGCAATCTCCCTCTTTATACCACTCCACCAGTACGACTCTCGTATATCCCTGTACATCCTTGTACTGCCAGGATGAATTGTATACAAAGATCTATGAGCCTCCTCTAGAATGGTCCTCCTGATATCCACATTGGTAGGAACACATAATCTGGAACAGAACCATAAAACTCTGTCATCTGCAATACTGAATTCCTCCCCTTGACCACTCTGTACTCTATCTATCACCTTTGCTAATTCTGGGTCTTCTTTCTGAGCGGCTTTAATTCTTTCTTGCAGAGTAGGTTGCACCACTAAACTGGCAATGTGGGCCTGAGAACCACTCTCAACTAATTCAATGCCGAGTATCTCCATATCCATCATGATCGGATACTGGATCTCCATAGCCGCCAACACTGGTTCCTTAGATTTCCTGCTTAACGCATCAACTACCACATTTGCTTTCCCTGGGTGATAACTGACGGTACAATCAAAATCTTTAATTAGCTCCAACCACCTTCTCTGCCTTATATTCAGTTCCTTCTGCGTGAAAAAGTACTTCAAACTCTTGTGGTCGGAGAAAATCTCACACAGCTCGCCATACAAGTATTGCCTCCAAATCTTCAATGCGTGTAATACTGCAGCTAATTCAAGATCATGTGTAGGGTAGTTCTTTTCATATTCTTTCAACTGCCTGGACGCATACAACATGACCCTACCATGCTGCATCAATACACAGCCAAGTCCCTTCAAGGACGTATCACTGTAAATGACATACCCCTTACCCCCTGATGGGATGACCAATACTGGTGTTATGACTAATATTTGCTTCAATTCTTGAAATCTTTGCTCACAGCTGTTGTCCCGCTCAAATCTGACATTTTTCCTTGTCAGTCGTGTCAAAGGCCCTGATAACGCCGAGAATCCCTTTACAAAACGACGGTAATATCCAGCTAGCGATAAGAAAATCCTGATCTCTTGGACATTCCTTGGTCTAGCCTAATTCACTACAGCCTCAACCTTACTAGGATCCATAGAAATACCGTCTCCAGACACAACATGCCCCAATGAACACGACCTTCTCAAGCCAGAATTCACATTTACTGAACTTGGCGTACAACTTCTCTTCTCGTAGTGCAGAACCTGCCTTAAATGCATCTCATGCTCCTCATGACTCCTCGAATAGACCAGTACATCATCAATAAAAACAACAACGAACTGGTCTAAGTATTGATGGAAGACTTTGTTCATTAAGTCCATAAATACCATAGGAGCATTCGTCAAATCAAATGGCATAACAAGAAACTCGTAATGCCCGTACTTGGTCTTGAAGGCCGTCTTCGAGATGTCTTCTACTTTCACTTTCACCTGATGATAGCCGGATCTGAGGTCAATCTTCGAATACACTTGTTTACCCTGGAGCTGGTCAAACAAATCATCGATATGAGGTAAAGGATATTTGTTCTTGATTGTCACTTTATTAATCTCTCTATACTCTATACACATCCTCATAGACCCGTCTTTATTCTTCACAAATAAAATTGGAGCTCCCCACGAAGATACACTGGGCTGTATGAAGCCCTTATCAAGCAGATCTTGCAACTGATTCTTCAATTCTGCCAACTTTGTTGGCGCCATCCGGTAAGGTACTTTAGAAATCGGCGTTGTACTTGAAAGTAGATCAATAGGGAAATCTACCTTACGATTGGGTGGCAAGCCTGGTAACTCATCGGGGAAAACATCTGTAAATTCCTTTACTATAGGCGTGCTAGCAAGTTTCAATTCATTCTCTGACATCTCCTTCACAACTGCCATAAACCCCTGACAACCACTCAGCAGTAGTCTCCTAGCTTGGATAGCTGAAACTAGCTGAGGTGGGGATTGCACCTGCAACCCTACGAACCCGAATTCCGATTTTCTTGGAGGTCTGAATATCACTTATTGTGCTTGGCAATCTATGCTGGCAAAATTAGCTGCTAGCCAATCCATGCCAAATAGAACATCAAACCCGTGCATATCCAGCACTATCAAATCAGCAGACAAAGTCTTTCCTTGAATATCAACTGGACAATCTCGGAGCATCCTACTACACCTCACTACGGATCCAGTCGGTGTAGACACTAACAATTTAATGTCTAATGGTTATGTTTCAGCCCTACATAATTTAA
Organism: Malania oleifera; assembly: GCF_029873635.1. NCBI lineage: Eukaryota > Viridiplantae > Streptophyta > Magnoliopsida > Santalales > Ximeniaceae > Malania > Malania oleifera. The sequence goes on from NC_080427.1 coordinate 78,340,064, forward strand.
CACGCCCCGAAGACACGAATGAGTGTGTAGCTTTTGAATCAAACAATGCAATAACTTTAAAAGAAAACATAATAACCATACCTATCACCATGTCACCTGCCATCTTAGCCTCACCTGGCGTTAGAGTAAACACCCTAGCTGGAGCCGTATTCCTTTACTGGCCCCCACGTGGCGTCTGATAACCTCCCCGGTATGGTCTAGGAGCTGGAATTGCATCTGGTGGGGTAGGGCAGTCTCGCATCATATGCCCCGATCTACCGCAGCGATAGCACACCACCCCTCCTGCTCGACACTCTCCCTAGTGTCTCCTACCACAAGTCTGACAAATTGGAGGACCCTGCTCTACCTACACCTCACGTCCTCCCATTTCCTACCTCTGCCCTCTGCCATGATTATCTCTCCTCCACTGACCCGGTCTATGACCCTGCTAGTAGCTCATAGATGCAAATCTCTTCCTCTGTCCCTACTCTTCTGCATCGAGACGCTCACCAATCTCTGCCAAGGTTGCCCTATAAACTAGCTCAGCAAAGTCCTAGATCCACAGCACCACCACCTGCTTGAATATACTCTGCTTCAAGCCTCTCTCAAATTGCCTCGCCTTCTTCACTTCATTAGGAACAATATACGGGGCGAAACGAGGGAGCTCGATGAAACCAGCCGCATACTACTGGACGGATAGCTGCCCCTACTTCAGACTTAGGAACTTTTCTACCTTAGCCTCCCTGATAGTAGCTGGAAAATATCTATCAAAGAACAATTCTTTAAACTGGTCCCATGTCATGGCTATAGGAGTCGCCCTCTGCTGCTCCAGCAATCTCACCGCAGTCCACCACCTCTCGACCTCTCCTGTCAGTCTATAGGTGGCGAAGAGGACCTTTTGTTCTTCTAAACACTGTAGCACTGCCAAAACTTTCTCAATCTCTTGCATCCAGTTCTCAGCGGCTGCAGAATCAACTCCCCCTAAGAATGCCGGAGGATTCATTTTCGTGAACTTCTCAATAGTGTACCTATGGCCAACTGACAGACCACCCTGCTCCCTCGAGCTCCTAGCAATCTTAGCCATAACCTGTTGAGCCACGCTACATAATACCGCGTCAGAGTCGGTCCCAGCTGCACCTGATGGCCCTGCTCCATCACTGCCACTCGCATGGGCACTACTTCCTCCTGGATCCATCTTGAAAAATAACAATTGCCACTCAGTAATCCCATCCTTATAATTTACTCGCTAAACCTGGCCTTTTATCTCAATACTCTCACTTATTTCTAATCCCCAGTCCTACATTTTAGGAACACAACCCGACAATAGTTTACTATGATTTTCCTGAAATCGTCACCCTAGGAAAAATATAGAAACTACCACGGAAGTCCTATGTAAAGACTCAGAAATTTAGAAGGATTAAAATAATTTAGAAAAAAAAATATAAATAAAATAACAGATAAATAAATAAAAGGAATGGCGTGGGAAAAGAAAAAAAAAATTAAAATTAAAGAAATTAAATTAAATTAAGATAAATTAAATAATTAGTTATTAAATTAAATATTTTTACATTGGATTAAAAAAAAAAATTGAAATAAGAGAAATATATATATATATATATATATATATATATATATATATATATATATATAAATTATCTGACAGAAGAATAAGTAAAGAAGAAAGAAGAAGAAGGAAGGAAGAAAGAAGAAGAAGAAAGAAGAAAGAGAAGAAAATGTCAGAACTGGCACGTACCGCCCCCCTGTGCAAATCTTCAGTGAGCCACAGCCACCTCCGTCTCCATCTCGCTCTTTCTCTTAATTACTCGGCGAGTTTGTGATGGATCGGGAAATGGAAGGTGTCGTTAGAATCCTGGTTCTGCTGTCGACATTTCTACTGGAGCAAATTTTTCATGGGAATGGTTTAGGCATTGCTCCTGGGGAAAGGTAATTTTTCTCCATTTTCTCAATTTCGCCGTTAATATGTGGTTAAATCGACGAACAGACACCACCACGGGGTCCTAGCCGTTGTCATCGTCATTTTGATGTAGGTAATTTTCCAATTAAGGTTTTCTAGGCCCTACTCCATAGTAAGAGTGGGATTTGGGAAATTTGAAAATTTGGCTAAATTTAAGGGTATTATTATTTATTTAGGAATTATGGCACTAGGAAGTATTAAATTAATATTTTATTCAGGAATAATTTATTGGAATTAGGAATTTAATTTCAGGGTCCGAGTGAGCGCCGCAAGTATTTTTCAGAGTCCCTGTTGGCGTAGTTCAAGAAACCAGGTAAGGGGAAAAATATATATTAAATCAGATTTTTTATAAATTTAATGGAAAAATAAATTGTGTTAGCAGATCTAGCACACTTCTATGTAGACTAACTGATGACAGCTAAAAGGAGCTGTGTTAGCAGATCTAGCACGTTTCTACATAGACTAACTGATGATGGCTAAAGACCAGCTGTAGTACGAAGTAATGAAATGAAATGTTATGCAATGAAATGACGATAAAAAGACAATGAAATGAAATGACAAAGGTAAATGATGTAAATGGGAAAGAGTCACTTAAAGTGAAATGAAATGCAAAGTTAAGTTATGAACATGAATGAATGTGCATGAATGTATAATGACAGAAAAGAATGATATATTATGATATTAGAAGTATGTATGTACGTAGAACATGTTACGGTTGGGCGAAGCGTACTCTTCGCCTGAGGGCTTGCTGAGTAAGGTGAGTGCACTAGTAGCTTCAGATGTTGCAGTAGTTGCATAACGCACTAGGGTGGAGGGAACCTACTTGTATGGGCTGGTAGAATTCCCTATCCTTAGGGCCTTTGCCGGTAAACTATTGTTGAATGTGTGAGTACGAGTTCAATTTAACACTTGAGGGCTTACTGAGTAAGGTGAGTGCTCTGGTATGTTTTAATTGTGACCTTAGGGTTACCTAAGTATCATAGCAGAGGGGTGCTACTTGTATGGGCGTGTAGTCACCCTTATCCTTGGGTAATCTATTGGGTTAAACATTTGCATGTGTTTGATTAGGATCAGGGAATGATTTCGGAAATTATGTTAAGGATTTTCAAATGTTAAATCTTATGTTATAAATAAACTCATGTTGGTCACACACTGTTTTAATATATGATTTCTTCCTTTACTGAGATGTGTCTCACCCGAATATGAACTTATCTTTTTTAGGATTTCCTTGACATCGAGCTTTGAAAGCTCAAGGGTTTTTATAGCATTATCGGGAAATAGAAAAAGAAAATAATATATTTCTATGTTAATTTTGGGGAATGTAAATATTTAAGTTTTATGCCTTTATGTTTTAAGGCTATTGAGTAAGGATTGATTGTGAAAATACTGAATTGTTTTAGAGATATATGTAATTATGGAAATGTAGGTGATTGATAATTTATTATGGAATATAGTTAGAATTAGTAAACTCTGGTATTATGTTATATGGAGATTATGATTATGTTTTCCGCTGTGTATGTTATGTTAATTATGGATTATTAGGTTTAACACGCTGGACCTGGGATTAAGGGTTCGGGGCGTTACACTTGTCTCCAAACTATAGAACAAAACCTTAAATCATTTCCTATACTCTGGTATTGTTTTCGGTGCATTCTAAAGTCTACAGAACCAAGCAACCTAGGCTTTGATACCAAACTGTGACGACCTACTTAATTTCCATTTTTTTTACAACATAATAAAACCCAGCAGATCATAATCCATCTAGACCCGTGGGTACTAAGGATACATCAGAACACATAACGAAAGCCTAAGCAGCAGGAAACATAAAATCAATATATCATAAACACTAACCATCCATCACAATACCAGAGTTACAATATCCACTGTATTATATACATCCCAAAAAGAAATATCTAGGGATATTTTCTACAAAAATCCCAACCATCCCCACCAAGACTTACCCTTTAGAGAGGGCAGATCATTAGAACTATATCAGCGGAGCTTTACCCGCTCTCCTATCAGGGGCTCTTGAAATGTTTATAAAATTTGGGGTGAGACACCTCTCAGTAAGGGAAATAAACTAATACTAGTGTGTGGCAACATAAGTATTGCGTGTTATGCATCTACCATACAGAACATATTCAGTAAACTGTTATGTCAAATCTAGGAAAACATATATATCATCAAACATGACAGAACATACTGCATGTTCATAAACATATTTCATATCATATAATAATAATAATACAAAAACATTCCTGGTAGGTTAGTTGGCTGTTGTCATGTATTACCCCCACATGACTAGGTTGCATGGCCCTAAGGCGGGACCTGACAATGGTTGGCCAACCACTGTCAAGTTAAAAGTACAATCTATAAGTTTGATGGGTCTACCAAACCTGGTCCGTACACCAGAGGCGCTCACACACTTCTTAAAAATCACATCGACCATCCAATCTCACACCACTCTGTACAGCGACGTTAACACAAATATCATGATCATGATGACCATGGACACATAGCAACGGTACCGTGCAAGTGCTAGCCTAGTCCAAGCCAACCAGGTTCTGATATCATATAATATATACTGAAATTGTGACACATTGAAATTTCATATCTTTAATTATCAAGTTAATCATATCATTTTGCATATATACGTACATCATGAAAATCATCGGCCCGTACGCTAGTATTTCACATTTTACCATAGCTCGACCTGTACGCCGGCAAATCATATCCATAGCACAACCCATACGCTGGTAGATCATTTCCATAACTTGGCCCGTACGCCGACAAATCGTATACATAGCTCAGCCCGTATGCTGGCAAATCACATCCATAGCATGGCCCATACACCGACAAAATATATCCATAGCTCAGCTCGTATGCTGGCAAATCATATACAAAGCTCGACCTGTACGCCGGAAAAACATATAAAAACTCTACTTATGCCACACTAACTAGTTTTTTGCATATTTAACATACCATCATTTTTAACAGTATTTCCTCAAATATAAATCATGTATAAGTATATTTATTTTCCTGAAATCAAATGCTATAACCATATACATATTTTTCATAAAATACTAGCTTAATTTATCCCCTTACCTAATTCTTGAAAAGCCCATAAATCAAACACTCCTACACCCGTAGGGTTCCCTGTTCAACACCCTGAAAACAACATTCCCAGAACTAAAGTTCAGTATTTCTATGCGTACTACGCCTTCTACAACTGTAAAAAATCCAAATATTGAGTAGAAAGCCTTGCCCTGGATTTGGGATGGTTTCCCCTCAATCTCACCGACGATCTACTTCGACAGACTTACAGGGAACTTTCCCAGGAGCATTGTGGTGACTTCCAACCCAAAATTGAATAGAGAAGGGGGAAGAACCGAAGGATGAGAGAAAGAGAGAGAGATTCTGCGTAGGAAGTGAGTTGATAAATCATGTTTAACCTTATTTATCCTATGGGATTCGTCGACAAGCCACGTCACCTCGTCGACGAGTCTTGTAGAAAGTTCATCAACGAACCTCAACCCTCGTCAATGAATTTTAGGCTTCCAAAAATCCTCTCTTGGTATCTTCTCATCGACGAATCTTGTCCTCGTTGACGCGCTCCTCTTATACCCTCGTCGACGAGTTCCCTATGTTCATTGACGAGGAGCTGAAAAATTCCTCGGGATTATCCCATCCAAAATGCAATGTCGTCAACTGCCTCCTTTTGTTCTTGTTTCCAATTTCCTTTATTTTTATTATTTAGATACCATTTTTCTTTGGGTCGTTACACCATCGAAAGGACATGTGTCGTCCATTTCCCCAGAGGCATCCCTCGGAATGGTCCTGATTGGGCAGTCACCGAAGGAAGAATTAAAGGGGCAATCAATACTGGGCAGGTAAGATACACCGAGTTGGAATAGAGCCCTCCAAGAAAGGATGGAAGAAAGAAGGGCAAGGAAACCCAGATAATCCAAGGAAGGCTTTGCTAGAGAAGCCAGAACTGTGGGCCTAGAGACAATTTCAGACCCAGCACTAACCGGATAGCACAAGCAGGTCCAAGGCCTCTGATTATTTCCGCCAAGCCTACCCCCACCCACCTGGATGTTCAGAGACATGGAAAGGGTCCTAACAGGTTCTAGCCAATTCCAATGTCCTATTCGGAATTGTTCCCTCAACTGCTTGAAATAAAGCTTGTCTCAGTCATCCCCGACATACCTAAACAACATCCCCTCCCATAATGGTACGATTCGGATGCCCGGTGCGCATTTTACTCCAACACCCTTGGTCACGCCATTGATCGATGCTAGACGTTTAAGCACAAGGTACAATCACTGAGAGATGTAGGGTGTTTGGCAATTGATGATGAAGAACCTGGTATACACGGGAGTCCGCAATCTAACCATAGTGGAGGACATGGTTAAGGCTATCAGATCGAAGGACCGTTTATAATGGATGTCAGAAAATGAATCATATGTTAAGAAAGACGTTTCTATGGGTCCCTCTTGTTTTAATCATTTTTGAATTTGAATTAAATGAAATGCATTTCAATCTCATCACATCATCTTGTGCCAAATTTTATCCATTTCAACTTGAATTTTGTACTTTGACACAGTAAATGATTTTACCAGAACAAGGGGCTTGGAACCTGTAGTTAGCTGGTTCTATGATTTTACTTAAAAACAAAAAAAGAAAAAATAGAAAAAAGAGAGAAAAAAAGAAAAGAAAAAAGAACTAGGAAAGAATGAAGGAAAAGCCTCCAAGTTGGAATTTATTAAGGACCCCACTGCAAGATATGGTCTAGGAGCCATTTTAGGAAAGATAGGCAAAAATGACCTATCAAGCTTTACATTTGCTCGATAAAAGCAATGAACAAAGTCTCCTATCTTCATTTTCTAAATCATGATCAGTGTCTTAGGAGTATGATTATATTCTGATCAAATGAGGGGTGACCATCTTTGGTTGATCAGTTTTTCCATAAAGAATCAAACGATGATTTACCATTTTTCAACCAAGTTAAGCCTAAATGTTAAACTAGATTTTTCTTAAAAGTCAGCTTGCCAAAAATTCAGCCTGGGTTTGGGTATCCTAGGGTTTGACAAGTCATTTAAGGTGATGGTCATTACCAAAAGGATGGCAGGCCGTCTTTCTACTACCCAAAAAGAAATTCAAAGAAAAGCCCCTTACTAGCTCTGTTGAGCATGGAAAAAAATTCAATTCTTGATTAACCCATCAAATGATCACACCCCATGTTGGGGCAATTTTAAAAAGATTAGTCCCTATTGAGCTCCCAATGAACATGACGTTAAAAAAATCCTTCGTAAAAGGGAAAGCAAAAAAAGAAGAAAATGCTTGAAAAAGGAGACAAAGAAATAAAAATCGGGGACATACATCTCATGTGATCTTTGACCAGTTTTCCCTTTAATAAGTTTAAAAATCTTGAGCCTTACACATCTCTTTCTTCTTCAACCAATGCCCTTGGCCGACATTACGATCTTATCAAAAGACCTAGTCAAATTGGCACATACAATGTTGCTTCAAATGATTTGTCAAACTCAATGTTAATTCTGAACTACATAATGACCTGATCCTGAAAAGGTACATAGGCAACTTGTTCAAATAACAAGTTCGGTCAACACTTTGCGAATATGGCGTCCCAAATTGGGGCATAATTTGTTGTTATGGGATGAGATTTTCGAGCCTTGGTGTAATAACCCAAAGAATAATGGTATTTAAATATTAAAGAGAGAGGGAAATGGAAGCGTTCATCGACGATGTGGCAACTTGGGCAACTCCGAATTTCATCGACGAAGGGGAGAGTTCGTCGAAGAATTATCTCTTAACCTTGTCGATGAGGTGATGTGGCTCGTCGATAAGAAGATACTGAGAGGATATTTTGAGCGACTCTGAATTTCATTGACGAAGGGGATAGTTCGTCGACGAGTTGCCTCTTGACCTCATCGACGAGGTGTCGTGGCTCGTCGATGAAGCCCCTTGTATAAATAGCCTAAAACTCGAATTTAAATGCAGAAAAATCAGGAAAATCACTCTCTCTCCTTCCTACGGTTTCTTTCTCCTCTCTCTTCGATTTCGGCTCCGTCGTTCATCAGTTCGACAATCTGAGGCCACCACGACGCTCTTGGGGAAGTTCTCTCCAAATCTACGAGAGCGGATCATTGGTGGGAGTGAGTTGAGATTCATCCCTAAATCAAGATAAGGCTAAATATTCAAAATTTGGTCTTCTCATAGTTATATGAAAGGTTATTCACAGAGAAATATTGAAGTTTAGTTCTGCAAGTTATTGATTTCAGGATCTTGCTCGGGAAACCCTGCGGGTGTAGGACGAGTAGATTTTTAGGGGGGGGGTTCTTTTTAATATCAGGTAAGGGAATAAACTAAAGCAATTATTTTCCACACAAATTACTATTATTTATCAGCAAAGTAATTTTTAGAAAAACATGTATTATGTTTGAATATTATTGAGTAAATGCATATTTGGGAAAATATTGCTATTATATAGGAATTATGATTTTAGAATGAAATGTATAATTTTATTTAGTATTGTGTGACATGAATATTATTTTTACATGATATGTATTATATTATGGCAATTTTATGAATAAGCATGTTTTCAAGAATTATGAAATAATGCAGTATATGATGATTTTGAAATACATGATAAATGACTTATTTAGTCAGAATGATATGTATGAGATTTTTAGTGCAAGATTGTGATTGATAGCCGGCACAAGGTTGTGTATGTTATATGTTTCCGGCACAAGGTCGTGGTTATGAAATGTTCGGCGTCAGGCCGTATTCATGAAATGCTCGGCACAAGGCCGTATTTATTAAAGTATAGAAATGCTATTAATCCATTTATGTTAAATGCTATATTATCATGTAGTATATGTTATTAGAACCTGGATGTTAGTTTAGTTCAGTTTCAGGAGCACGGTACCGTAGCTATATACATCAGATATCTATGTTCAGACTTGTGCTAACCACCCCACAAGGGGGTGGGAGATTGATAGTCAATGTGGCTTTCAGTGTAGAGTTGTAGACGTCCACCTGGCAGTCCGAACTGGGGTGTGGCGGGCCCATCGTACTTACAGACATTTTTGACTTGGCAGTGGTCGGCCAGCCACTGTCGGGTCCCGTCTTCAAGCTGCACAACCCATCTTGGGGGATAATACATGACATCAGCTAGCTATTCATCTTAGGTATGTTTTCAGCATTGTCAATTATACCAGACATTTTATGAACTATATGATGTATTAGAAGAGACGAAAATATTTGGTTATTCAGTATGTTATGATGAATGTTTTAGATATATGAAATGTACTACATATGTATAATTGCATCAAATATTCATGTTGCCACACAACTATGTTTAGTTAATTTTCCCTTACTGAGAAGTGTCTTACCCCCGAACATTAAATGATTTTTAGGAAACCCAGAAGGATCGGTGGGTCGTGGCCAGCGTTAAGTCTGTTGTGCTACCCCATTAGGAGGGTAAGTCTTGTACTATGATTAGGAGATTTTTTTTTTGTGGGATCCTAGATGTATTTTTGATATTTTGAGGTTGTATATGAATATGGTATCACTATAGATGTAGTTGGCTCTGGTTTTATATTTTATGGTCATAATAATGTGATTTACATTTACTGCTGCCTAGGTTTCGCTATGTATGACAGGTGTCCCCGTTACCCACGAGTTCGGGTTGACTATTTTTTTTAGTATGTTTATTAAATGATAAGATAAGTAGGTTGTTATAGTTTGGTATCAGAGCCTAGGATACTAGGTTCTGTAGACTCTAGAATGCAGCAGTAATAATACTAAAGTATAGGATAAGGGAATTTGAGGTCTAATTTTGTAGTCTAGATGCAGGACTTCCGTGGTGGTTTGTGTAATTTTCCTAAGATGACGATTTCAGGAAAGTCATGGTAAACTATCATCGGGTTGGGTATCTAGGCTGCATGATTGAACCTTGAATTAAAATCAGGAAAGATGAATTAATTGGGAGTATATATTATATTGGTTGGGTGATATGTATACTGACGGGGTTCTGAGTTAAGTTCTTTATTTTTCAGGATGGACCCTGGTGGTAGTAGTGCTCATGCCAGTGGGAATGAGGGTGCTGGACCCTCAGGCGCTGTGGGTTGTGATTCAGATGCAGTCTTACGCAGTGTGGCATAGCAGGTTATAGACGAAATTGCCAGGAGTTCGAGGGAATAGGGTCATCCGTCGGCAGGCCACGATAGCACTATAGAGAAATTCATAAAGATGAATCCTCCAGCTTTCTCAGGAGGAACCGATCCTGCAGTCACTAAAAACTAGGTGTAGGTGATAGAGAAAATATTTGTAATGCTGTAGTGTTTGAAGGAGCAGAGGGTGTTGTTTGCTACCTACAGATTGACTGGAGAGGTCAAGAGGTGGTGGACGACGGTGAAACTCTTAGAGCAGCAGAGGACAGTACTTGTGGAGATGACGTGGGAGTGATTTAAGGAGATATTCTTTGACAGGTATTTTCTGGCTTCGTCTAGGGAAGCTAAGATAGAGGAGTTCTTGAATCTGAAGTAGGGACAGCAGACCGTACAACAGTACACGACGAGGTTCATCGAATTACCTCGCTTTGCCCCATACATCATACCAGATGAAGCAAAGAAGGTATAAAATTTTGAGAGAGGCTTGAGGAGAGAAATATATTAGCAGGATTCAATTCTAAAGTTGCAGGATTTTGCTGAGCTGGTAGATAAAGCTACTATAGTAGAGATTGGAGAGCGGTTGGAGGCTGAGGAGCAGAGGCAGAAGAAGAGATCTGCACCTTTTGGTTCTCGGCAAGGAGTTGGTCGTGCTTCATGGAAGAGGGGTGGCTATTATAGAGACCGGAGGAAGGAGACAAGGAATTATGGGTTCTAGGGTATGCAGCCACTTCCAGCGTACCCGACTTGTGGGAAGAGACACCTAGGGGAGTGTCATGCTGAGCGAGGTGTTTGCTATCGGTGTGGGGAGTCAGGGCATGTGATGAGGGAATGTCAAGCTCAGATTGGTGTTGCTTTTGCTCCTAGACCTGATCGAGGAGGCTACCAGGCGCCACGTGGAGGCCAACAAAGGAACATGGCCTTAGCCAAGGTTTTCGCTCTGACGCCGGGCGATGCTAAGGCGGCCAGCGACGTGGTGACAGGTACGGTTAGTATGTTTTTATTTAAAGTTATTGCACTATTTGATTTAGGTGCCACACACTCGTTCGTATCTTCGGGGTGTGTTAAATTATGTGGGGTATACACATAATTTATAGATGTTGAATTATTAGTAGCTACATCGACTGGGTCAGCGGTGAGATGTAGTAGGATGCTCCATGGTTGTCCAGTCGATATTCAGGGGAGGATTTTATCTGCTGATTTGGTGGTGCTGGACATGCATGGATTTGATGTCATATTCGGCATGGATTGGCTAGCAACTAATTTTTCCAGTATTAATTGCCGTGCGAGGGAAGTGATTTTCAAACCTTTAGGAAAACTAGAATTCAGATTTACAGGGTCATGAGTGCAATCCCTAACTCATATGATTTTAGCTATTCAGGCAAGGAGACTACTCTTGAGCGGTTGTCAGGGATTCGTGGGCTTCGTAAAGGAAGCAACAAGGAATGAAGTGAAACTCACCAGTACGCCAGTAGTAAAGGAGTTTACCGATGTGTTTCCAAATGAATTACCCGGTTTGCCACCTAATCATGAGGTAGATTTCCCTATTAATCTACTTCCAGGTATGGCACCGATCTCTAAAGCACCGTATCGAATGGCGCTGGTAGAGTTGGCATAATTGAAAGATCAGTTGCAAGATTTACTTGATAAAGACTTCATACAACTTAGTGTATCTCTGTGGGGAGCACCAGTATTATTTGTGAATAAAAAGGACAGGTCTATGAGGATGTGCATAGATTACAGGGAGATTAATAAACTGACCATAAAAAATAAGTATCCTCTACCCCGTATCGATGATTTGTTTGATCAGCTCTAGGGTACATGGATATATTCTAAGATTGACCTCAGGTCAGGCTACCATCAAGTAAAGGTAAGAGCGGAAGATGTATCGAAAACGACTTTCAGGACCAGGTATGGGCATTACGAGTTCCTAGTTATGCCATTTGGTCTGACAAATGTTCCTGCGATATTTATGGATTTGATGAATTGGATTTTTTATCCATATTTAGATCAATTTGTGGTTGTTTTTATTGATGATGTACTAGTCTATTCAAGGAGTTGTGAGAAGCATGAGATACATTTGAGTAGGTTTTGCAAATGCTCTGGAAGAAGAAGCTGTATGCAAGTTTAGAAAATGTGATTTTTGGCTCGAGAAAGTTGTGTTTTTGGGGCATGTTATCTCAGGAGATGGAATTTCTGTGGATTCTAGTAAGATTGAGGCAATAGTGAATTGGGGTAGACCGAGGAATGTCCATGAGATCAGGAGTTTCTTGGGGTTAGCTGGTTATTACTGTCGTTTCATTGAGGGATTCTTGGTTTTATCAGGGCCTCTGACAAGATTGACTAGGAAGAATGCTAGATTTGAGTGGGATGATAGTTGTGAGCAGAGTTTTCAAGAATTGAAGCAGGGGCTAGTCACAACACCAGTATTGATTGTCCCATCAGGGGGTAAAGGTTATGTCATTTATAGTGATGCGTCCTTGAAGGGACTTGGTTGTGTATTCATGCAGTGTGATAGGGTGGTGGCGTATGCGTCTAGACAGTTGAAAGAGTATGAGAAGAACTACCCTACCCATGATCTTGAATTAGTTACAGTGGTACACACATTTAAGATTTGGAGGCATTACCTGTACGGAGAGCGGTGTGAGATTTTCTCCGACCATAAGAGTTTAAAGTATTTCTTCGCCCAGAAGGAATTAAATATGAGGCAGGGAAGGTGGTTAGAGTTAATTAAGGATTTTGATTGCATTATAAATTATGACCTAGAGAAAGCAAACGTGGTAGCTGATCATTGAGCAGGAAGTTTACGAGATCAGCGGTAGCAACTATGAAGATCCAACATCTGATCATGATGGATCTGGAGAGACTCGACATAGAGTTGGCAGAGAGTGATCCTCTTGTATGTATCGTCAGTTTAGTGATACAACCTACTCTGCAGGAAAGAATTAAAATTGTTCAGAAAGAAGATCCAGAATTAGGAGAGGTGATAGATAGAGTGCAGACTGGTCAGGGAGAGGAATTCTGCATTTCAGATGATGGGGCTTTACGGTTCTGTTCCAGATAGTGCGTTCCTGCTGATGCTGACATCAAGAAGACCGTCTTAGAGGGGGCTCACATATCTTTATACATAGTTCACCCTGGTAGTATGAAAATGTACAGGGATCTGCAAGAGTTTTATTGGTGGAGTGGTATGAAGAGAGAGATTGCCGAATATGTAGGCCAATGCTTGACGTGCCAGCAGGTAAAAGCTAAGCACTAGAGGCTAGCGGGTCAATTGCAGCCACTATTTATGCCAGAGTGGAAGTGGGATCATAAATTCATGGATTTTGTCTCAGGACTGCCATCAACATCGTATGGCTAGAATACAATTTGGGTGATTGTAGATCGGTTGACTAAGACCGCCCATTTCCTCCCTATCAAGATCAGCTACTCCCTTAACCGTTTGGTGGAGATTTACATTCAGGAGATAGTCCATTCTCATGGAGTGCCTGTGTCCATAGTGTCAGATCGAGACTCGCATTTCAGCTTTAGGGTCTCAGTTATCATTTAGTACGACATTCCATCCTTAGTCAGATAGGAAGACTGAGAGGATGATACAAATACTAGAAGATATGCTCCAAGCATGTGTATTAGATTTTAGGGGTAATTGGACTCAGTTCATGCCACTGGTTGAGTTCGCATATAATAACAGTTATCAGTCTAGCATTGACATGACACCATTTGAAGCTCTATATGGTAGAAAATGTCGTTCTCCATTATATTGGGATGAGATGGGTGAGCGGCGAGTTGTGGGACTAGAGCTTGTACAGCAGGCGTACAATAAAGTTCGGCTCATCAAGGATAGAATCAGTGCAGCTCAAAGCCGACAGAAGAGTTACGTCGATAATCGTCGTAGGAATTTGAAGTTCGATGTGGGTGATCAAGTATTTTTGAAGATAGCTTTGTTGAAAGGGGTTTTGAGGTTTGGTAGGAAAGGTAAACTTAGCCCTAGGTTCATAGGTCCTTTTGATATTTTTGAGAAAGTGGGGCCGGTAGCCTATAGACTAGCTTTGCCACCTACACTATCCAGGATGCACAACATATTCCACGTATCTATGTTGAGGAAATACTTTCCAGACCCTTCTCATATTATCAGCTGCAGTGAATTAGAGCTAAGTGATTTACTAGTCTATGAGGAGGTACCGGTGTAGATTTTGGACAGGAGAAAACAGGAACTACATAATAAGAAGATTCCTCTAGTAAATGTTTTATGGAGGAATCATGCAGTAGAAGAGGCTTCTTGGGAGCTCGAGGAACATATAAGATAGAAGTACCCGAAATTATTCCAAGAAGTTCAGATGTAATTAGAAAATGTAAGTAAATATGTAGTATTTCTTTTGCAGGTACATGTAATACTTTAGTTAGTAAGTGGTATTTTTGTTTTGGAGGAAATTTTATTTTGTATATGTAATCTCTTAGGACTCGGAATGTAACCACGGTATTCCTTAGCCATAAGTGAGAGTAAGTAATAAAATAAATAGACCAATTTTTTTTAAGGGATGATGAGTTATATGAATAGTAAATTTCGAGGACAAAATTTTATAAGGAGGGGAGAATGTAATGACTCGAAGAATAATGACATTTAAATATTAAAGAAAGAAGGAAATGGAAGGTGGCAACAGACTTCGTCAACGAACACGAACTTGGGCAACTTTGAATTTTGTTGACGAAGGGGAGAGTTCGTCGACGAATTATCTCTTTACCTTGTCGACGAGGTGACGTGATATTTTGTGCGACTTTGAATTTCGTCAACGAAGGGGAGAGTTTGTTGACGAATTGCCTCTTGACCTCGTCGACGAAGCCCCTTGTATAAATAGCCTAAAACTCGAATTTAAATGTAGAAAAATCAGTAAAATCACTCTCTCTCTCTCTCTCTCTCTCTCTCTCTCTCTCTCTCTCTCTCTCTCTCTCCTCCCTACGGTTTCTCTCTCCTCTCTCTTCGATTTCGGCTCCGTCGTTCACCGGATTGACGATCTGAGGCCACCACAATGCTCTTGGGGAAGTTCTCTCCAAATCTGCCAAAGCGGATTGTTGGTGGGAGTGAGTTGAGATTCATCCCTGATTCAAGGTAAGGTTAAATATTCAGAATTTGGTCTTCACATAGTTATAGGAAAGGTTATTCATGGAGAAATACTGAAATTTAGTTCTGCGAGTTGTTGATTTCAGGGTGTTGCTCGGGGAACCCTGCGAGTGCAGGACGAGTAGAGTTTTAGGGGGGTGTTTTTTTTTCAATATCAAGTAAGGGAATAAACTAAAACAGTTATTTTCCACACAAATTACTATTATTTATTAGCAAAATAATTTTTAGAAAAACATGTATTATGTCTGAATATTATTAAGTAAATGCATATTTGGGAAAATATTGCTGTTATATAGGAATTACGATTTTAGAATGAAATGTATAATTTTATTCAGCATTGTGTGGCATGAATATTATTTTTACATGATATGTATTATATTATGGCAATTTTACGAATAAGCATGTTTTCAGGAATTATGAAATAATGCAGTATATGATGATTTTGAAATACATGATAAATGACTTATTTACTCAGAATGATATATATGAGATTTTCGAAACAAGGCCATGATTGATAGCCAGCGCAAGGGCGTGTATGTTATATGTTTCCGACGCAAGGCCGTGTTTATGAAATGTTTGGCGCAAAGCCGTATTTACGAAATGCTCGGCACAAGGCAATATTTATGAAAGTATAGAAATGTTATCAATCCATTTATGTTAAATGCTATATTATCATGTACTATATGTTATCAGAACTCGAATGTTAGTTTAGTTCAGCTTCAGGAGCACGGTACCGTAGCTATATAGATCAGATATCTATGTTCAGACTTGTGCTAACCACCCCACAAGGGGGTGGGAGATAGGATAGTCGATGTGGCTTTTAGTGTAGAGTCGTATACGTCCACCTAACAGTCTAGACCAGGGTGTGGCGGACCCATCGTACTTACAGATATTTTTGACTTCGCAGTGGTCGGCCAGTCATTGCCAGGTCTCGCCTTCGGGCTGCACAACCTGTCATGGGGAGTAATACATGAAATTAGCTAACTATTCATCCTGGGTATGTTTTCAGTATTATTAGCTATATCAAACATTTTATGAACTATATGATGTATTAGAAAATACGAAAGTATTTGATTATTCAGTATGTTATGATGAATGTTTCAGATATATGAAATGTACTACATATGTATAATTGCATCAAATATTCATGTTGCCACACAACTGTGTTTAGTTTATTTTTCTTTACCGAGAAGTGTCTCACCCTCGAATGTTAAATGATTGAAAACCCAGAAGGACCGGCGGGTCGTGGCCGCCATTGAGTCTGTTGTGCTACCCCGTTAGGAGGGTAAATCTTGTACTAGGATCAGGAGATTTTTGTTGTCGGATCCTAGATGTATTTTTGATATTTTGAGATTGTCTATGAATACAATATCACCGTGGATTGTAGTTGGCTCTGGTATTTTATATTTTATGGTCATAAGAATGTGATTTACATTTACTGCTACCTAGTTTCTGCTGTGTATGACAGGTGTTTCCATTACGCATGGGTTTGGGTTGACTATTTTATTTAGTATGTTTATTAAATGATAAGATAAGCAGGTCATTACACTTGGTCTCCCTTTTCTTGTTGAAACCTAAATCCCTAGCCTACATTTCGTCCCGTGTCTTAAAGTCCACCTCGAGGTTGGAATATTAATCAGATTATTCAATAATACACTAGACAAAAAGTTGATGTGAGCAAGAAAGGACTCTGGTTACGGGGTCACTAAAAAAAGAAAAGGGGAATTTGATCATTGATGTGATTCCCTAAGCTAGCAGCGAAGCTACAAAATTCTGGTAAAGTTGTTTCCTATTAAGCAAGCACAGAAGGGCAAGCTTGAGCATTCCATTCATATCCCTAATGAGATTGAGTTATTTGATTGCATTTTTATTCATTTAAATTTCAAATCAATTTGAAAACATTAAGGACACAATCCAAAGAAAGTCCTTGTTTGGAAAATGCAAAATGAATAGGACTCGTCACAAAATGCTTCAACCAGGACAGATTTCATGTCAAATTTCAAAAGAGCCAATTCAAAAATTTACTTACTCTAGTGGAATTTGAAAATACGGCCAGGATCAGTTATAAATGCATGTAGCTGGGGCAGATTTCGTGTCGAGTCTCATTGGAGTCAGGTCAAATGCCTTCATGTTTGAATAAAATTTGAAAGCATGGCCAAGAGCAGGCACATACCAGTTTAACTGGGGCACATTTTCGAGCGCCTATTGGAAACTAAAAGATGGCTAAAATTAGTAATAAGAAAACATTGGGGCAGATTTGGAGCGCCTGTTGAAATTGAAAGATGACCATGATCAGTGGAAAGAAAACACTAGGGCAAATATCGAGGGCTTTTTGAATCTGAAAAAAAAAAAAAAGCCAGAATCAGTGACAAGAAAACACTAGGATCTAAAACATAGCAAAGGTTAGTGGCCGATGAATGAAACTGGGGCAGTTTTTGAGTTCCATTAGAGCGAAGTCAGGTACCTTCATATCAGACTGGGACTTAAAAGTGTGGCCAAGATTCGGGATTGAGTTATGGACCGCAATCGCATTTGGAGAAGAAAGGCCATGCATCCTTATGCATTTCATGCATTTAAGGAAAGACATTCGTATTATAGGTAGTGGCATACAAACATACCATGTAACAGGCATCATGTAGATATGATAACATGCCCCTGCATTCAAGCATCACAATTTAGTAACATGCATATATATAGCCACAAAAAGCATTTCATCCATACTTATTTTGTGGAGTGAGCTTTTGAATAATCTTTTGATGTCCCTGACTGAACCATCTAGGTCTTGAAAATACCTGAAAATGGGGCAACCGACCCTGTACACAGATTGACATACTATGAGACTGGGGTAGTTGATCCTCAGGAACCAATTGAGGCATTGGTTTTTGAGCTTCAAATCGGGAAACCTAAAATAGCTAAAGAGATCTCGGGATTTAGCTCCCGATTGATCATCCCCAGTAGAGCAACTTTCTTTTCGGGACCTAGAACCCTGCACTTGAATGCTCGTGGCCCAAGATATCTTAGGATTTAGCTCCCGATTGATCATCCCCAGTGGACTAACTCTGAGCCCTACGCTTAAGAACATTTTCCAAGAGATCTTGGGATTTCATTCCCGATTGATCATCCCTAGTGGAGTAACTTAGAGCCCAACACTTGAGGACATTGTCCAAAAGAATCTCGAGATTTCGATCCCGTTTGATCATCCCCAACAGGACAACTATGGTTCAAACCTAAAGACATCCTTTCAAAAAGAACCTCACGGTAGCCTATGCCTGAATGATCATTCTTCACTCAAGGTGTGGCCCAGGTTACCCTCTTTGATGTGTAAGCTTAGATTGAATATTCTGATGGCACGTCATCCTCTCCTGAAGCGCATAAGTCCGGATTGAATATTTTGAGGCCCGTTACCATCTTGTGATGCACAAGTCTAGATTGAATATTCTGAGGCACGTCATCCTCCCCTGAGACGCGCAAGCCCGGATTGAATATTTCGAGGCCCGTTACCCTCTTGTGATGCACAAGCCCAAATTGAATATTCCGAGGCACGTCATCCTCTTCTAAGGCACGCAAGCTCGGATTGAATATTTCGAGGCCCATTACCCTCTTGTGATGCACAAGCCCGAATTGAATATTTTGAGGCACGTCATCCCCTCCTGAGGCGCGCAAGCCTGGATTGAATATTCCGAGGCTCGTTACCCTTTTGTGATGCACAAGCCCGGATTAAATATTCCGAGGCACGTCGTCCCCTCCTAAGGTGCGCAAGCCCGAATTGAATATTTCGAGGCCTGTTACCCCCTTATGATGCACTAGTCTGGATTGAATATTCCAAGGCACGTCATCCCCTTCTGAGGCGCGCAAGCCCGGATTGAATATTCCGAGGCCCGTTACCCTCTTGTGATGCATAAGCCCAAATTGAATATTCGAAGGCACGTCACCCCCTTGAGGCGCATAAGCCTGGATTGAATATTCCAAGGCCCATTACCCTCTTATGATGCACAAGTTCGGATTGAATATTCTGAGGCACATCATCCCCCCTGAGGCGCGCAAGCCCGGATTGAATATTAGACCCATTAACCTC
This sequence comes from Malania oleifera, assembly GCF_029873635.1. Lineage (NCBI taxonomy): Eukaryota > Viridiplantae > Streptophyta > Magnoliopsida > Santalales > Ximeniaceae > Malania > Malania oleifera. The sequence goes on from NC_080427.1 coordinate 78,359,404, forward strand.
TTGTGATGCACAAGCCTGGATTGAATATTCTGAGGCACATCATCCCCCCTGAGGCGCGCAAGCTCGAATTGAATATTCCTAGACACGTTACCCTCTTGTGACGCACAAGCCTGGATTGATCATTCCGTGGCACGTCACCCTCCTTGATGTGCAAGCTCAGATTGAATATTCTGAGGCTCGCCATCTCCCCCTTGATGCACAAGCATGAGTTCAACATTTTGAGGTCTCCTCACCCTCATGACTCGGATTCCTATATCCAACACACTACATATCTCTAGTCTGAACCCCTGCATCTGACACATATTACTAACCCCCGTTAACTTCTAACCAAGAATTGCTAACTACTAACTTCTCCAGAATAAATGCAACCTTCTCATCCAACCCTATTTGTCATCTCCCTCTCACTATTTGACAAAAACGACACTTGATTGATCCATCGACACTAAATAGTGGTGTGGCCTGGTTAAAATAGGTGTTTTTTCTTTTATCTTTGCAAGCATGTTGCTACAAATAACGTAGGAGAGTTCCTACGGTAACTTTGAAGCAACAAAGTCTACAAAGAGGGACAGCCGTCAACACCCCAATTTTAACCAGGCTACCCTGAGAAGACCTGGCACATAAAATTGACTTCATGCCCCAGAAATTGGAGGACCCTTCTGAGAGACCCAATTAAGTCTTGATTTGTTTTCAAACGAGTCCCTGTGTTTTTTCCGAGTCTCGGTTTGTTTTCAATGAGCCTCGTTGTTTTTTTCGAGTCTCGGTTTGTTTTCAATGAGTCTCTTCATTTTTGCCGAATCCCGATTTGTTTTCATTGAGTCCCGGTGTGTCTACCGAGTCTTGTGTTGTCTTTTAGGAATTTGAGTTTCAATTGAGTCCCGGTATGTTTACCAAGTCCAGTTTTGTCCTCAATAAGTCTCGGAGTTTCAATTGAGCCCCAGCTTGTTTTTACCGAGTTCCGATGTCTGTATCAAATTTCGGTTCATTTTCAGGGACTCCCAGTGTTTTTTATCGAGTTCTAGTATTTTCAGTGAGTCTCGATGTCTTTGTCGGGTCCTAGTGCGTTTTCACTAAATTTCAGGCATTTTTGGAAAAATTGAGTCCGAGTCCTTCGATTTTCGGGAAATCAAGTTTCAATGTTCGGCCGAGTCTCTCTTTTCAGAGGATAGGGTTCGACGATATAAATACAAAAAATAATATACAAAAGGACGAGAAAAAAAAAAAAAGCCTATAATTATTAGTTTATCACTATTCTTACTCTTAGTGGTATACTATTACGATTACTATTATTATTGTAGGGTAATATTATTATTATTATTATTATTATTACAAAACAAACAAAAAAGAAGAAACAAAACACAAAAAAAAAAAAAACAAAACAAAAAAACAGAAAATGCCTGTTTAGGCCGTTCACTGGCACGCAGGAGGGGGGGGGGGGTGGCCGCATTGTTGATTTTTCACTGTTCATCTTCTCTCTGGGGTCCTCTCTCTCTCTCTCGCTCTCATCTCTCTGGTCTGGCTTCCATTCTCACGACTTTCTCCCTCATCTCCCTTATCTCCTTCATTCCCCGGCAACGCAGCAACCAGTAGTAGCTGCAGCCACCCGGCCACAGCAAACCACCCGTGACCAACCATTTCCCGCGGGCACCACCAGTTGCAACACCCCACAGCTCCACCAGATCTCGGCCTCATTCAGCTAACCATCTCCGGATCTCCCTCACCCTCGTCCGATCCCCATTCTCTTCCTCCACCACCGAGCACAACCAACAGCTCCCCCTCTCTCATCCTCACCCTGGGAGCCCCGAACACCATCTGCTCTCACCATCACCTCCGGCCTCCGTTCACCCAACACCAGCAGGTCTGGTCTGAACTCCACCACCTCCAACTCACCGAGCCTTCACCCTCAGCTTTCCACAGATCTGCAAAGACTGCATCTTCACCGCCAGCTTCCTTCGGCAACTACCCTCTTCACCATCACCAACTAAGCTTCAGCCTCTCCGACCCTCACCCCCGCCAAATCTGATTACCACTAGCTTTGGATCTCACTAAACCACACCGGCACCACTAGCCGAAGCTGCATCCTCATCCAAACGCCACTGAACCAGCAGCACCTGCAGACTCACCCAAGCTCCACTCTCCCCAGCCACACCTCTCGGGTCTCCCCCGGCGCCACCGAAGTCACCACTGTCAGTCGCCCTTCGTAAGGCCGTAAGGTGTCTGTGAAAATGCATAAACACTGTTCACACACCACACACACAGTGGCACCCACTGCTACACACACACACCTCACTGCATGCTACACACACCCGCACACATGCCTGCTCACTCACACTCACACTCACTAAAACACGCACTACAACACACACTAATACCCCCCATCTACACAACACACACACTATTAACCCACTAACCCACATACACTGTTTGCACATATTCACCCTTACCTCACACACTATTTGAACACAACACTACTCGCACTACTAATACATGCACACCAAATGTTTGACATAAGTCCCCTGTGGCTTTTTGCAACTTACTAACACACACCATTCACACATCATTTACACACACCACCATCCCTCCATGCGTGCCCATCCATGCGCATTCATGCATGCATTCACATACTCACATGCATGCATGCATACACACACACATGCATGCATTCATATGCACTCACATGCACATGCATTCACATACACATGCATTTGCATACACATGCATATACATGCACGTAACTCTACACATTCACACAGTCACATGCATGCATGCATGCATGCATTCATAAACACTCACACACACATGCATGCTCGCATTCATATACACTCATATGCACATGCATACACATGCAAATATGCATTCACATACACATGCTTTGCACACCCATGCATGCATGCATGCAGTCGCACATACACACATTCACATTCATGCAGATGCATGCATGCATTCACACTTGAACACACATGCACGTGCACACGCATGTACATGCATGCAACACACATAATCACATACTCATACACCTGCGTGCATGCAACCCACCTCATGCATTCCGATGTCACCCGTGACATCATCACATAAATCATTGTCCATTCATGCATGCATGGCATGAGTATTCTAGTCCAGACCTTACATCATGTCATTATTCATGCATGCATGCATATGCATGCCCATGCGTGCGCCCATCCATCACATATCATGCATACATGCATGACCATTCGTGCCTCACACGCATATGCAAATTCATGTGTCGGTGTCATCGTTCATTCATGTAAAGACCCGGAAATTTAAAAGGATTAAAATAATTTTAAAAAATAAAAATAAATAACAGATAAATAAATAAAAGGAATGACGAAAAAAAATAAAAAAAAAATTAAAGAAATTAAATTAAATAAAGATGAATTAAATAATTAAATAATTAGTTATTAAATTAAATATTTTTACATTGGATTTTAAAAAAAAATCTAATTGAAATAAGAGAAATATACATATATACACTTATATAGTAAGTTAATATATATATATATATATATATATATATATATATATATATATATATATATAAAGTAAAGTAAAATAATATAAAAGAAGAAGGAAGAAAGAAGAAGAAGAAAGAAGAAAGAGAAGAAAATGTCAGAACTGGCACGCCCCCCCTGCAAATCTTCAGCGAGCCGCAACCACCTCCGTCTCTGTCTCGCTCCTTCTCTCAATTTCTTAGTGAGTTTGTGACGGATCGGGAAACGGAAGATGCCGTTGGAATTCTGGTTCCGCTACCGACATTTCTATTGGAGCAGATTTGTCGTGGGAACGGCTTAGGCACTGCTTTTGGGGAAATATAATTTTTCTCCATTTTCTCAATTTCGCTATTAATATGCGGTTAAATCGACGATCGGACACCACCATAGGGTCATAGTCGTCGTCGTCGTCATTTTGATGTAAGTAATTTTTCAATTGAGATTTTCTAGACCCTACTCCAAAGTGAGAGTGAGATTTGAGAATTTGGCTAAATTTAAGGAGATAATTATTTATTGGGTATTTAAGGGCTTAGGAAGTATTAAATAATATTTTATTCAGGAATAATTTATTGGAATTAGGAATTTAATTTCGGGGTCCGGGTGTGCGTCGCATGTATTTTTCGGAGTCCTTGTAAGCGTAGTTCAAGAAACCAGGTAAGGGGAAAAATATATATTAAATCAGAATTTTTATGAATTTAATGAAAAAATAAATTGTGTTATATGTACGTGTATATGTTTCGGTATGGGTAAAATGCCAACTGTTTAAATTATATTTTTTTTTGAGTTTAGAGCTGTTTATTAGATATGTATATGCGAAAATGAACTGATGAAAGTGGGAAATATTTTTAGGATAATTATGTAAGAAATAAAAAAGTATTTTTAGTATATAAACATTAAATGTAGGTTGGCTTATTTTATAAGAAATATATGTGTATGAATTTTACTGCTAAATTATGTGGCATGAGTAAAATAGAATTTTGTGTGGAATTATGTTATATATACGAGATGCAAGATATACAAAAAATGAAATGAGCATAAAAATGATATATGAAATTGCTGCATGTGAGTGTTAATACAATCATGGAAACAACCATGGCTGAAAAGATGCTAACCACGGCTGAAAGGATGCCGAAACTAACCAATCACGACTGAAAAGGTGCCGACCACAGCTGAAAGGATGCCAAAGCTAACCAATCACGGCTGAAAAGATGCCAACCACGGCTGAAGGGATGCCGAAGCTAACCAATTACGGCTGAAAAGATGCCGACCACGGTTGAAAGGATGCCGAAGCTAACCAATCACGGTTGAAAAGATGCCGACCACGGCTGAAAGGATGCCGAAGCTAACCAACCACGGCTGGAAAGATGCCTAGTATTTATGAATTAAAATAAGAATGAGTATGAAATGAAAATAAAATGAAAAGGGAAATGCATGGAATGGAAATGAAATGTGAAATGTGAACAATGTAAAATGGGAAAGAGTTACTTAAAGTGAAATGCAATGCAATGTTAAGCCATTGGGCGAGGCATGATTGAATAATGATGGAAAGAATGATGTATTATGAAATTAAAAGTATTTATGTATGTAGAATATGTTACGATTGGGCGAGGCATACTCTTCGCCTGAAGGCTTGTTGAGTAAGGCGAGTGCACTAGTAGCTTCAGATGTGGTAGTAGCTGCATAACGCACTAGGGCAGAGGGAACCTACTTGTATGGGCGGGTAGATTTCCCTATCCTTAGGGCCTTTACCGATAAGCTATTGTTGAACGGTGTGAGTACGAGATTAATTTATCACTTGAGGGCTTACTGAGTAAGGTGAGTGCCCTGGTATGCTTTAGCTGCGACTTTTAGGTTGCCTAAATATTAGAGCAGAGGGGTGCTACTTGTATGGGTGGGTAATCACCCCTATCCTCTGGTAATCTCGTGGGTTAAACATTTGCATGTGTTTGATTAGGATCAGGGAATGATTTCGGAAATTATGTTAAGGATTTTCAAATGTTAAATATTATGTTATCTATAAACTCATGTTGGTCACACACTGTTTTAATATATGATTTCTTCCCTTACTGAGATGTGTCTCACCCGAATATGAATTTATCTTTTTTCAGGATTTCCTCGTGATCGAGCTTTGAGAGCTCGAGGTTTTTATAGCATTACTGGGAAATAGAAAAAGAAAATGGTATATTTCTATGTTAATTTTGGGGAATGTAAATATTTAAGTTTTGTGCCTTTATGTTTTAAGGTTATTGAGTAAGGAATGATTGTGAAAACACTGAATTGTTTTGGAGATATACGTAATTATGGAAATGCAAGTGATTGATAATTTATTATGGATTATATTTAGAATTAGTAAACTCTGGTATTATGTTATATGGAGATTATGATTTTGTTTTCCGCTACATATGTTATGTTAATTATGGATTATTAGGTATAACGCGCTGGACTCGGGATTAAGGGTTCGGGGCGTTTCAATACACGCACGTTGGCACATGCATATGCTCATTTGCACACTCATTCATACACGTGCACATTCATGCGTACACATTCATACACGTGCACGTCATGCATACACACACATTCGTGCACGTGCTCATTCATGCACGCACACACATTCGTACACGTGCTCATTCATGTATGCACATACATTCATGCACATAGATTCATACACGTGCACATCCCCGAACACACACACATTCCTGTGCGTGCCCAATTATGCATGCACACATTCATGCACGTGCTCATTCATGCATGCATGCACATTCGTGCATATGCTCATTCATACATGTGTTCATTCATGCATGCACACACATTCGTGCACATGCTCATTCATGCATGCACGCGCGTACTCATCCATGCATATACATGGTCATGCATTCATGATCACACATGCATTATGCATCATTCATGCATGCAAGCATATACTTGAACACACACAGCCCACACGTAAGGCAATGTGTGTTGACTCATGGTCTCGACCAAGACCTTAAACTAGTTTTCCCCCAGACCGGTCAAAATGTTGACTGATTCATCATTCCTGAAACTGGTTCACACCGGTTTTCTCCATCTCAGTTGTATATTATTATTTACATATCCAAAAAATTCACAAAAAATCACAAAATTCTTAGAAAATCCAAAAAAATATATTTTCATCTTTTGATTTCCATGGTTTTCATTTGTGCTATTTTAAAAGTTTGGGAAAAATATTAAAAAATCATAAAAAATAAAAAAAAAATGTTTTCACACTTACAAAAATCACAAAAAATTTTTAGGCCTAGAAAATCATTTCCATCCAGACCAAAATTCCAAAAAACCTCTCGGAATAGTATTTTCATACTTAGAAAAATCTACATATTTTAAAACCTCTGGGAGCGTATTTTGTACCTTATTTTCTTGATTTTCCATCCCGATGATTGCAACCAAGGGCATGGACTCTTCAGAGTATTGGATTGCCCCGGTTATGAGGGAATACCTATATAGTATTTTCATTCTTTTAATTTTTGAAAGAGAGTAATTTTGACAGGCTTATTAGATTTATTTTGGGGATAATTTTTTATTAATATGGTACCGTTTGTAAGAACAGGCGCGTAGGGGGTGCTAATACTTTCCTCTCGCGTAACCGTACTCCATAGCCTGACTCTGGTGTCGCAGACTGATTCTACCCCTAACTGGGTAGCAATCAAGTGTTCTAACCGCACTTCAAAAGGTTAGTGGTGACTCCACACATTGTTTTTCCACGAAAATCTTTTTCAAAATCGCAAATCCTTTTCCTAGTTTGCAGCCGCACCCATTTTTGTCAGAGAGTCGTTCTTTGGACAGGGTTTGGGACGTCACGACATCGTTGATGAAGTTTAGTCCCTCGTTGATGAAGAGATCCCGAGTGAGTGAATTTTGGATTTTGAGTTTCATTGACGAACGCATCCTCTAGTCAACGAAGTTCCTCTTGTGACTCGTCGACGAAGCCACGTGGCAACTTTGATTATAAAAGGAACTAGGGAAGCTTCGTCACAAAGAAATCCATTTCTCTTCAATTTTCTCTCTCTAAAACGTCTCCTTTCCCTTCTCTCTTCAAATTCGGCTCGGATTCAGCCCGAATCGGCAAACGGAGACCGCTACGGTGTTCTAGGGAAGATTCTTTACACATCTAACAGAACATATTTCTAAACTAGGCTTTTCGAAAAATGCTCCAAAGTTGAGGTAAGGGTTAAGACTCTTAGTTTTGAGATTTTAAATGCTTATTTGAGGTTTATAGGTTGAGGAAATGCAGAAATAGTAGATTATTTGGGGTTTATCTGATTAAATTAAGGTTTTTGATTTAAGGTTCGGGTGAGCGCCACAGGCATCATTTGGGGTTCCTATTGGCGTAGTTCAAGAAAGCAGGTAAGAGGGAATATATATTAAACTAGGGTTTTATGAATTAAATTAATAAATGGATTATGTTAGGTATATATGTATATGTTTTTGTATGGGTTTAAAATGCGAACCATTTAAATTATAATTTCTGAGCCTAAGGCTGTTTTATTAAATATGTATTTGTGAAAATGGACTGATGAAAGAGAAAGGTTTTTTCAGATTAATTGTATAAAAAATTAAAGGTATATTTTCAGTATAAGAATGATAAATAAGGGTTGACTTATTTTACATAAAATGTTTGAAATATATTGCTAAATTGTGTGGCATGAGTAAAATGAAAATTTGATGTTGAATTATGTTATGTGTATGAGATATAGGTTATACAAGGAATGCAACGAGGATGAAAACGTTATATGAACTATGCTGCATGTGATTGTTAAGGTAACCATGTAAATGATGAACAGTTGAAAGGAGCTGTAGACTAACTGATGATAGCTAAAAGGAGTTGTAGTAGCAGATTTAGCGCATAACTTGATATGGTAAAAAAATAAAGGTACCTGTCACTACATCTATGGTAGTTTTAGTGTCTCCCGGCATCAAAGCATAAACCCTTGCTGGGGTTACATTCCTCTATTGGCCTCCACGGGGCGCCTAATAACCTCCCTGGTACAGTATGGGAGTTGGGACCTGGATCGGCGGTCCTGGGCATGTTCGTGCCATATGGTCGGGTCTCCCACAATGATAACAGACATCTCTCCCTACCCGACACTCTCCTAGATGTCTCCTCCCGCACGTCTAACACACAGGGTAGCTTTGCACGCCCTGATTTCTCACGAGGTCTCGTCATCTACCTCTGACCTCCACTGTAATGGTCTCTTCTCCATGGGCCCCAACTGGAACCCGCCTCAAAATCCTGAGGCGTGGACCTCTTTCTCCGACTCTGAGCTGCGGTGCCTCTTTGCATTCCATTCTCAATAACCGCAGCCCTATCCACAACCTCCGCAAATGTTTGAGCTCGAAACCAATAACTTGCTCAAATAGATTCTGCCTCATACCTTCTTCAAACTTCCTCTTGCCTTTTTCTCCTCCTTTGGTGCCAAATGTGGGGAAAATTGAGACAACTCAATAAATTGAGCTGCATACTGTGATACTGTCATCTGTCCCTGAGCTAAGTGCATGAATTCTGCTACCTTTATGCTCTGAATAATAGTAGGGAAATATCGCTCAAAGAACAATTCCTTAAATTAACTCCACGTCACTGGCACAGGATTCGATCTTTGTTCCTCAATCAACCTCGCTGATCTCTACCAGCATTTTGCCTCTATTGTCAGTTTGAATGTCGCAAATACTACATTCTGTTCATCTGTACATGGAAGCACTGCCAACGTTTCTTCAATGTCCTAATCCAAATATTAGCCACAATCGGGTCAGCTCCTCCAGCAAACGACAGGGACTTCATCCGTGTAAACTGCTTGATCATGCAGCTACGCTCCCCTAAGCTCCTGGCCATCTTAGCCATCACTAGCTGGTTGACACTACGTAATACTGTACCAGTATCTCCACCTCCCATACTAGAAGGTCCTGCTTTATTACCCCCAGCATTCGTACCACCACTCCCTGGGTCTATTTGGAAAAGACAAAGAACACAATTTAAGAACCCTATCTCTCGTATAGATCTCATTTATTTCATCTAATTGAATTCTCATATTCACTATTAACTACTCTCCCTGACCTTACTTCAAAATTCAATCTTGCAACCTAGACACACGACCCGACAATAGTTTACTATAACTTTACTAAAATCGTCACCCCAAGAAAGACACAGAATCCATCATAGAAATCCTGTACCTAGACCACAGAAAAAAAACCTTAAATCCTTTTCTATACTCTAGTATTGCTTCCGCTGCACTCTAAAGTCTACATAACCTAACAACTTAGGCTCTGATACCAAACTATAATGACCTGATTTTCTTGCCATTTTATATATATATATAACTATAAAATTTTACTGCTCTAATACCTTTTAATATAAATCAAACCATCATCACGGTCCAGATAGGAACTGTGGAATCCGAGACACAATAAACTACCTATGCAGCGGAAATCAGAATACATATAACCACATCAATATATATAATACCAGAGTGTCAGAATTCTACCCAAAATATGCATACATAACCATTCCCAAAATACCCTCACCTGGACCTAGGGACTACTAAAAAATGACTTCCCAAAAACACTCACCTTACAGATAGGGCAGTATTGTAGTCCCCTCTATCTGCGAGCCTAATTTGCTCGCCTAACTGGATCACTTGAAAAATGTTAAATCACTGGGATGGGACAACGCTCAGTAAGATGAAATACGCTATTGCTAGTGTGTGGCAGATGAGTTTACATAATTGTAAAATCTGATTTAGAAGTACTGCAAATAACTAAGTCTGAGAAAACATGTAATATTAATACACAATATAGCTTATACCTATGTTGCTTAACATAAACTGTTTTTTTGAATATTCTAATCATAATACTTCTAATATTCATAGGTATGTCTACGGTTTCTATAAATTTGGATATATATATATATATATATAATAACTGAGAAAATTTCCCTAGATGGATAACTAAAAATCATGATTTAACCCCTTATAATAGGGTTGTGCGGCTCATAAGCGGGACCTATCATTGGCTGGCCGGCTAGGATAAGTCAACTGAACTTCAAAAGTTAGATCGACCTCCTCAACCCTAACTGACGGGGAGCCTGTCCACAACATAGGCACGATCAACTGCTGAAAATATACATACTATCTGAGTTATGTCGTTGCACTCTGAATTGAAAATAGCTACGGTACCATGCTCTGCTGACTGAATTTGGTCCATTAGGGTCTGATACTATATATGTGTTAGTTTTGGTGTATTCTCAAGAAGGGGGTGAATTGAAATTTTAAAATTTATTCCTAAGTTTAGCTAATCTAACAGCAGTATATTTGCAACCTAGGGTCTGTTTATACAGTTCCAAATGCGCAGATAAATATAACGTTCGGAAATTAAATCATGCGTGACATTCACAATATAATATACATGTGCAATAAATAAATTACGAAAAAATAAAATGCACACACGATATGTTAAACTGTGCTTACGTCCTCGCCTCTAGCTTGCAAGCCCGAGGATTCCACTAATGCTCACTTAACGGGTGAAGCGGCACCGATTACAACTAGGTCAATTTAAGGGGCCGACCTAAACCAACACGCCTTATCAGGATGACGCACCTAACTTTCCTAACCGGATCTAAGCCAGTCTAGGACTATTCAATAGGGCTAGTCTCCCTCTTTAGGCCTGCGCCTGGAATACAACAAATTTGATATACAAATTTTTACGTACACGGAAATGCTTCTTACACTAAGCAAATATGAACCGTTAAGCACAAGCAATAATCAATGCACATCAATATGATAAGAACTATAAGCTCAATGCAGATAATACTACAACTCTCAAGATAATGTCACTAGGCAATCAAAGTGTGAGAGTGTGTTTGCCATCTATCTTTGAAACTGAATATAGATATATATCAACCACAAATAGGGTTTCAAAGATTTTCAGAGAATGTAATCAAAATATCTTTAAGATGATTTTCTCAAGATTCTAACACAAGAGATATTTGAAACCAAGCTTGTTTGAAAAATATTTCACAAAGCACAAGAACAAGCTTTTGACTACTTGCAACAATAATGCAAGATTCACAAGCTCAAACGAGTTATCCTAAGATAGTATTTATCAATGAAATAATATGGGATTAACTCAAGCTAACTCTCTAAAAATAATTTCAATAATAATAAATGAGAGAGTATACTAGCTTTAAAATAATGTATGAAAACACACAAATATATTTACTCTTCAAGTTGCAACAATAATGCAAATGAAGAGGATACAATAAATGCTCTCTTTATCAAAGATGGTTTTACAAAGAAGAATCAAAGAGAGTGAAAAATTGGCTTGGAATGTTGAGTACATAGCAAAAGGGGTATAAAATATTTGAGAGAAATTTTCCTAATCACTTTTACTAATTTTCCTACTAATCCTTGCAAATGAGTGGCTATATATAGAAGTGGAAAGAATTATAGCTGTTAGGGATATATAGGGTATTATTAGGAAAGTTTAAAAACATTTTAGTACAATTAACCCATTTTTATTATTTTAACCACAGTAAAAATAATGGGGCAACCCGAGAGCATTGGTCGGTTGAAGCAGGTTCGGTTGACCGAGTTTGTGCAAGTTCGGTCGACCGAACATGGAAGTTCTAGGGCGATTTTCCTTTTTAGCATGGTTCGGTCTACTAGGAGGATTTGAACTACGTAGTTCAGTCGACCAGAGCATTAAGTTCTCACACGTGGGAACTCGGTCGACCAGGGCGTTGTTATGTAATTTGAGCTCAGTCGATCGTAAGGTCAATATGTTGACTTTGAGGGAGTTCGGTCGAGCGGGTGAGAATGAACTGGCCGGGCACGATCGATCGGGCTGTGGTCAATGTGTTGACCTAGTCCCGGTTTGGTTGACCGGGTGGAGTTGTACTTGAGTAGTACGGTCGACCGAACATGCATATTTAGTGCATTTCGGTTCTTTTCACTTATGTGATCACCCTATTCATTTATCCATATATATATATATATATATATATATATATATATGCATGTGTGAGTGTCCTAGGGTCATTCTAGGTCTTTTTAAGGGAATTGAAAAAATCCGGCGTCAGTCGACCGTAGGGTCCAGCTATGGTCATTAAGCTTATAAGTTCTATATGCATGATACCAATTATTACAAACCATTCCTACTTAAATATTACAAACCCGAAATAAACTTAATATGAATTACAACAATGAATATTCAACTAGGGTCTTCATTTTCCTCCTGGTCTCCGAGTGCCATCATATGATATTGCCAAGATAAACCTGCACATCAACTCGACAGACATTAAATAATTGAGTGTTTGTCATAATCAAAACAGGGTATGACCCATAAGGTCAACAATATGTAACTGACATTTCTATATTATTGTTTAACCATGATTTTGAAATAACCATAATACTGAAGAACTAATCTGAATAATCTGAATAACTGACTGAATATTTAATATCTATATATCTAAACATCTGTCTGAATATCTGAGTATCTGGGTGTTATGGTTCTGAAATCATGGTATTCTGAAAATATTGAAAATATGTGTTTCTGTACGTATACCGTATATCATGGTATCTTGCAAATACTATAAATCTTGGTTCTGAATATTGTGTAAAATTTCTATCTGTATGTATACTGAAAATTCCTCATTCTATAGAACATGTATATTCAATCATATTTTCTGCTAATATACTGTAAAATATGGTATTCGTAAACTGTATAAATTCTATGCTAGTATGTTATGAGCTCATGCCACACAATTAAATAATTAAATCCACCTGCTCTGAAATCTGTATTTCCTATTATACTAATATTTTATGATCTGAATAATAATTTGGTAAAACATATAATTTTTACTGATAACCATACTAAAAATTCCTAACATAGCATATTTCCATTACCTGACTATCTAAGCACTTAATGTTATTTAAAATCTCGCGTGTGTGACGTTCATAGTTTCAATATCTTGAGATAACACATGTATAATTTCCCAATCAACAACTGAATTCACCTATATAATTATCACATACATATTCCCCAAATCCACATATGCACACTTTCTAGACTGTAAACCATGTATCATTTTACCTAGATTCCTGAAAACATCACCCATTGGGGTCCCCAAAACACCTTATTCTTGAAAATATAATACTTTGATTTTACTTCACAAAACTCCAGCATATTCTCATATAATACAAAATTTAGGTTTAAATGAACTTGGTAATACTAACAATGCCCAAATAATCTACTCACCCTGGTTTTGGGATGGTTCTCAAACTTCTCAAATCAACATTTTGTTCCGACTATGTTGTAGAGAATCTTCCTAGGATGACCGTGGTAGCTTTTGATCGTTGAACCGGGGATAGACGGAGCCAGAAACTTAGAGAGAAGTGAGAGAAACCGTATTCTAGAGAGAGAGAATTCAACTTGAAATTCTTGTAGAAAAATGATTTTTGGCTTTATATAGAAAGTTTGTGGACGTGGACTCGTCGACAAGTCAATGAAGGGAGCTCGTTGACGAACACTTTCTCCTCATTGATGAGTTTCAGGTTCTGGAATAGGCCTCTTGGTAAATTCTCGTCAATGAGACACGTGCTCTTGTCGACGAGCCCAAAAGCCCTGCTCGTCGACGAGCACTTATACACTCGTCGATGAGACCCTACTGAAATTCCTTTTAAAAATTCATTTTCTCTTCTATTATTATTTAATTACTATAATTCTTCAGGTTTCTACAGAAATTATTTTTAAAATATTTAATACAATACATACAATACAATACAATACAATTTTTCTTCACTAAAATTTTAGAATTAATTTTAATTTATATCATTAAAAAATATAGAATATATATATATATATATATATATCATATTACATTTCTCTTTACATTCATCATATACATTAAAAATAGAATAATTGATTGGAATTATTTTAAAAATATTCAATTTAACATATATAATACAATACAATTTTTCTCACCTGCTTTCTACCAAAAGTTTTCAATAACAAAATATTACAATTATCAGTATGGTCTATATTTGTATTTTATTTTTCTACATTAATTCTACATTTAAATTAGTCTGTTGCAAATAAATTTATATTATATATATATCCGTAATTTTTTTTAAATTTTATGTAATACATCTAATTTTATAAATATTATATTATTTATATAAATTTATCAGTATTAAATTCTAATATTATTACTAAATTAATTATCTAAATATATATATGAAAATAACAAAATTCTCCCTCTCTTCCTATTTGGGGTTGGTGGGGGGCAATCGGCGACCGGCTCGCAAGTTGCCACGCTGGGAGTCTCCCTGCCAGGACGGCATTGTCTGAACTTTTCATTGACGAGAGTACCCCTAGTACAAATCCCGAATTACATGTTTCACCATCCTTCCCACCAACCCAAAACAGCCGTTTGTCCCTCTCTCTTCAATATATTTCATTAAGGGGCAACAATATATATTAACATTTTCCCCATCAATGAATACCCTTTCCTTCTCCCTCTCTCCACGCTCCCCTGTTATGGCGGCGGTTACATCGTCCGCTGCAGCCCTGCTCCATTCCCATCACGATCCAAATCCTCCCGCCCTCTCCATTTCACGCTTGAATTCCATCAATTTTAGAAGAACTCACTCGGCAATTATTCAAGGCAAAACCCTCGTGAAAGCCGCCGAATTGGCGAGGAATTTACCGGCGGGAAGAACAGAGACGAAACAGAGGAGATGCGTTTCGGTGAGGTGCGCGGCGGAGCGGCGGATGCTCGTGGGAGGGAGCGGAGCGGCCGTGCCGGAGAGGCTGAAGGTGGCGGCGCTGACGGCGTTCGTCATGTGCTTGTGCAATGCCGATCGCGTGGTCATGTCTGTGGCTGTTGTCCCCCTGGCTGCGCACCATGGCTGGAGCAGCTCTTTCTTGGGCATCGTCCAGGTAAGAATTTTCTGTTCGCTCCCTATAGTTCATGGGCTGGGCTCTGATAAGCTCATAGGTTTCCATATTAATTAGATTTGGCTGGACTAAATCGGAAATTTCCATTGCTGGGAAAATGGAGTTTGGCAGCGAAGAAAATGGAATCTAAATATATGATATGATGTTATCTCCAAAAGTATCTTTGGAGTTTAGAGCAGATATAGTAGCCAAATTCAAATTATCTTTCCTGGGAATTGCTTTGGTTCTTTCATTGACCTTTTTGGGGTGGAGAAAAATGACAAGGACGAGAGAGCGAAATAAGAAATAAAAAAATGATAGTGGTTGTGCGGATTGAGACGTTAGAGGAGAGAACTCGTAAAGAAGCTGGTTGGCCGTCGCCCCCCACGCCCACCCCATAAATTGCGTGGGGCCCACATAATCCTCTGTGATTGGGTGTACGGAAAGCATTGGCGAGCGTTTGGGCGTGCATCGGCCGGCACATGGCGAGGTTGGGAGTCTAGTGGGGACACGTGTCGGCCTAAGAGGTAAGATGTGATTTAGTGGCAGGATCCCCTACGATTGGGTGAGTTGGCGAGGGCTACTCACCCTTTGACCCACTTATTTATTTATAATTTATTCAAACATCATCTCGCATTCTACTAAAATTTATATAAATTATAAATATATATATATATATATATATTATTAAAAAGTCAAATAGTGAAATCAAGTCTTTCTTATTTTAATGTTTAAATAGCGAACACGAGAAGTTAGGAGGCATTGATTAGCTCCAATGCAATGAATATCCTACCAAGAGAGGAAAATTAATTTGGCAGTATTAATTGTTGTGCGGCTTTAAATGTAGTTCTTCATCAAATTTATGTAGAGCTTCAACATATTTTAAATAACAATAGCATATTATTTTTCCCTTTATTATTATTATTGTTCTTTTTGTTATTATTATTTTATAGTAATAATTATATCGTCATTGTAATTATTATTAGTTATTTTTATATTTTTTTATTATTTTTGCAATAATTATTGTCCTTAAAATAGCAATAATAATTATTTTTTCAATTATTATTATTATTTTCCTTGTTGTTATTACTATTTTATAGTAATAAACATTATTATTAGTTTTTATTATTGTTATTTTAGTTATTATTTATTGTTATTGTTTTTGTAATAGTAATAAAAAAATAGTATTATTATTATTTTTATCATTGTTGTTTTTGTTTGATTATTTTTTTTTTATTTTATAAAAATGATTATTATTAGTGTAACTATTATTTTTTGTTGTTGTTGTTGTTTACTATTTCTTATCACTTTTTATAATAATTATTATCCTTGAAATACTTATTATTATTATTATTTCCCTTTTTTATTATTATTTTTCATGTTTTTGTTATTTTACAATAACAAATATTATTGTTATCATAGTTATTATTAATTTTATTATTTTTAGAATAATTATTATCCTTAAAATAATAACTATTATTTTAGCCTTTTTATTATTTATGATGTTGTTGTTGTTATTATTATTTTTATTATAATTTTAGTAGTAATAAATGTTATTATTAGTTGTTACTATTGTTATTGTAATTATTATTAGTTGTTATTGGTTTTTGTAATAATAATAAAATTTAGTATTGTTATTTATTGTTGTTTGTTTGATTATGTTTTTATTATTTATATAATAGTGATTATTATTTGTTTAATTATTATTTTTTATTGTTATCATACTTTTATTATTTTTATAATAATTATTATCCTTGAAATAATTGTAACATCCCGAACCAGAAAGTGGGGCCCGATGTGCTACTTTAGTAATATCTACGTTCTCTGATACCATATAAAAGTAGCGGAAATAATTTAAACATCTTCAATACATTACAGAGTTCTAAACTATTACCATACATAAGATCTTCAAGTATCAATATTACAATTCAAAATAAAAGGTAGAAACAAAACTTCCTTCATACAAACCACATACATACACTAGACAATCTAAAAACCTAGCCTCTTAACTTGCTAGGCTTGATCCCTGGTATTTCCTGAAAAAGTAAAATGATCATTGGGGTGAGACACCTCTTAGTAAGACGGATTAGGGTTATTATCGGGGTGTGGCCAACATGAGTTTTAGTATATGTAGGGAATATCTACTACTTTCTTTACTCAAAATAACATTCATAAACAGTACTCACACCTATACAGTTGAAAATTTACATTTTCTTCCATGATATAAATAAGTTCAATACATATTTAACATTTATTTCATAAATTAACCCCCCTCTTGGACAAACACATCATCATGCATATACCCCCCATGATCGGGTTGTTCAGCCTGAAGGCGAAACTTAGCCGTGACTGGCCTACCACTAGGCTAAGTCGGTGGAATCTCGTATGTCAGTCCGATTTGCCTACCCAGTCTGGTCCGGACTTCAAAGGGGTACAACAACACTTCGTGGCTAAATCAACTATCTAAAGGCCAGCATGTCTCAGTACTGTGTGGCTGCACTACTCATTCACTAACAATGGTACTGTGCTCTCAATACAACTAGTCCTTAGGATTATTAAACCATATTATGCAATTTAAGTATAATAGAAATTGTAATATTTTCTCACTTTTGTTATTTCTTATAAAACCTGTGATCTCACAACCAGGCACACGACCATCATGTCAAACCCGGCTCTCAGCCGTCATTTCATATATCCATTATCATCCATAAACCAGTATAGTTCACAATTTCACTGTATATTTCATAACCATTACTCAGGTTCAACTATGCAATAAAACCATCTAAATTATTCTCATGCCACACGATTTTGAATATTAAACCATGATTAAATAAGCCACCAGGAAAAATATCTCATAGTGTATTGATTTTGTATGATGAAAAACTAGGGCTGATCATCCAACCCTTCTAATTTACTCAAAATGTACATATATATTTTAAAAACATACAGATGATCACTTCACCCCTTTTGTTTCACAAATTACGTGTATAATAACAACACTCACAAATTCAACCGTTCAAATCATTGCCAAATTACCGTAAGAGATTCCTATAATTAAAAATCCAGTTTTCAAATGATTGGATTTCGAAACAACCCTCGATATCATGAAAATATGTGCATATGAACAGTTTAATCAATTCATTTACGATAAAAACTTAACATAACCTAATCCCCTTACCTGTTCCTGAAAATAAGCCGATTACGTTCTAGAAAACGAAAAGTTTAGCTTTTTGAAAGTTAAGGTGTAGTCCCAAGAGGGGAGGAGGGTGAATTGGGTTTATAAAATTCTTTTAAGCCTTTTCACAAATTCACAATCTTTTGTATACTTAGCAAACACACAAGGATGTTTTAAATGCTCAATTAAACCAACCACAATCTACACTCAATATCAATCACAAGCCAAATACCTTTAACAATTACAATCAATCAACCAATCATTCAAACACACTATACTTAACCAAATGTGAGAGCTGCAACACTTCCTTATTTCAGCATTTGCAAAAACTCAGTTTAGAGTTTAAATAAAGCCCTGTATGAAAGAATATTTAAGCAGTTCTTTTAACCAAGATTTTCGCAAACGATTAATCAATGTACTCCCTTTAAGGCTTTCGCAAAAGATTAATCAACATACTTTCTTAAATTAAAAGTTTTTCTCAATCTTAATTTTAGCTACTTGCACTTAGAAACAGAATTTATAGATGTTGAAAAATTAAAGAGTAAAGGTTAAGAGTGAGACCGAATTTTTTACGAGATTCAACTTATACACAACCTACGTCCTCGCCTTAGGTAAGACCACCTAAGGATTCCACTAAACCGTTCCTTTGTGGGCAAAACAAACCTTTTACAATCCCTCATTTAGGGTGGAGCCCCGTCTCCAAGCGATACCCCACGCTTGGTTTCAACGATCCAATGACCTGAACTGTCAAAGAAATAAGGAAACAAGAAAGATTTCTTTTGTACAAGAGATGCTCTCAGATAAAGTTGATTAGTACAAATAAAGCTCAGCTAATATATTTCAAAACAAATATAAAAAAGAAATTGAATTGAAGTTCAAGAATTATTTCACCGAAATTCTTCTCTTGATGTGAATCAATAAATTAGAGGTTTAAGCTTAGAGAAGATTGATTAGAAACTCTGAATATCTCAGCAATTCTCAGTATGAAAGTGTGAGCAAGAAAACTTTGAGAGAGAAAGAGCAATATGACTTGAGAGCAGATTTTCAATTCTTGGTATTGATTTGATTTAAGAAATCATGTATTTATAGGCTCAAAAAGAGTTTAATTCATGTTGCACAAGTTACTTGGAGTGTTTCCTAAGTTTATACAAAGTTTGGGGCACGTAATATAAATTTGAATTTTAAAAACTTTAAAAATTATAACCGTTAACAGTGGTCAGGTACGTGAAGCTTTGGGGTCAGTCGCTTGAAGTTTCTAAAAAACTATGAAATTTTAGCTTTAAAATAGGGACAGGCGCCTGAGGTTACAAGGGTCAGGCGACTGTGCCTACACTGCCTATTCAGAATTTCTTCAGGAAAATCTTCAGGCACCTGAGGTTAAAAGTTCAGTCGCCTGAACAGTTATAAATACTATTTTTTCAGTTTAGTTTCAAAACTCTTAGTCATCTTGCTTTGTTGCTTTTAAAAAGCATTTTTTTGGGGTTTTCAAAATAAGGTCTCTAAGTCCATATATACCCCTAATGAGCTTCAAAGTATTTCAAAATGATATTTGTAATAAAGTACTTACATAAGTCATCCTAAAGACTTAAACACTCTAAGCTTGAAGTCTTCATATATGTTTTTGCTTTGAATCTTCTTAGACTTGAACTTGAGTCATCTTTAAGCTTCCACATGTTTTGAACATCTTGGTCATCTTGAGTTTTCTTTTGATCACTATGTTGATGGAGTATGGCTTTATGGTACTTGTGATCTTGAATTCTTATTTCTTTGATCCTTTTGACCTTTGTCATATAAGGTTTCCTGAAATATCATCACTTCAACAAAAACTTATTAAATTAACCTTTATTTTTTTTTCATCAAAACAAGATTCGAAAACCATGTAAGACCAACAATCTCCCCCTTTTTGATGATGATAAATAAGGAACAGAGATGAGAAAACCTTTATAAGGTTTCCCTTTACAATAAACATGCCTTTTAACAAATATGAAAAATGATGATTTCAAATATGAGTAAGTTCAAAATTCAATAAATCACAATCAAGTATGTTTTGTTATAATGCATTATAGCTCATGTCAACATATATGCTTATGGTCTTATTCTTCTTATGTTCTCATTTGTCTTCATATGCTTATTTTTGCTTGTACTTCCCCATGCTATAAGTCATGTCAAGATTATGTGTTTTACATATTTACCATGCTCTCATGTTCTCATGGTTGCTTTCTAAGATACTCTCTTCTGATGTTTGCTCTCTAAAATATCTCTCCCTCTTTAACATCAATCAAAAAGTAATGAGGAGCATAGAAAAAAAAAGTCTTAGTACATAAAGAGCATATTCATATTATACAAAGTCATAAGCAATGGAATTACAAGCCAAACAAAAGAACAAGCAGACAAAGCAATACAAAGACTAAGCCAATACATAGAAAATACTTTCATATAACACAAAATAAATCAAGCATCAACAACATCATCATCATCATCATCATCAACTTCCTCTTCATCACCCTCCTCACTTCCTTCCTTATATTTTTCATAAGATGAAGCATCACTCTGAGGGGCAAAACTAGTTTCCATAGGATCAACACTACGAGATGAGCTAGCCCTATACTGCTCTATGCGAGTTAGGCATTGATCAAGTGAAGAGTAGGTAGTGTGGAGTGAGGAAACATTCTCTTGAAGGGATTGAAGACCTAATCGCATATCTCTTCTGAAAGTAGAGAATTCATGATGGAAGGGGATAAACCAAGAGGGAGTGTCAGCTGGAGGTTCTTGTTCCTAAACTTGAGGTGGAGGAGGTACAACTACTGGCCTTTGAGGTCGTCCTCCTTTCAAAAACTAACCCTGATCATGCTTTTCATATCCCATTTGCTTGAAGGTTGTGGAAGTGAAGAGGTCATACCTAGTACGCTTGATGAACAACTCAGTAGGGGTAGTAACACTGAGTTGAGCAAAGAAAAGGTTTAGAACACCACCATAAGGAAGAGTTACTCGAGTAGCTTCCAATTTAACCCGCATCCATTTCAAGATTAGGCTAGAGAGATCAAGTTTCTTCCCTTTTAGCAGACACCATAACACAAAGCAATCTACATAGGAGAGGTGATCATATGAGCCAACCTTAGGGAGAATGTTGTTTGTTATGATTTTCTAAAGTATTTGAGCCTGAAGATTCAGCTGCTTATACATAGGAGGATGGCCAGAGTAAATAGGTTCCTCAACCATAATTAGTGGCAAAAATTCTTCGAGTGTGAAACCTTGCTTTAGAATCCATGTTTAAGAAAAAGCTGGACATTCGAATTCACCTGGGGCAATGTGCAAAATAGGAGTCAAGATTTGTGGAGTTAAGACTATCTTCTTTCCTCTAACCTTAGTGATTAGGACATTTTCTCCATGGATCATATTTACATAAAATTTTTTTACTAAGTTGGGATACAATCCTTTGGCTTGATAAATGACAAAATTTTTCCAACCGATATTCCTAAACATAGGTAGAATTTTCGAAAATTCAGAATCAAAGAAGATGGTATCTATGACCTTACCAAAAATCGGTTCCGTAGAACGGAGATGAGATCGATATTGAAGCTTTGATTGAGGGGTGACAAGTCATTGTTTGATGTTATTATCATCTCTTCCGAAAGAAGATCATTGATTTGTTGTAGTTTTGGTGCGAGGCATCTTTGATTTTTGAAGGATGGAACAAATCAGTCAAGTGAAACCCTAGAATCTGATGGAAAAGGTGTAGGAGAGTGATTGGGAGGTTTTGATTTGAGGGATTTGGAGCTAGGAATCAAGGGAGACCAAGAGTTGGAGTTTTGGGTGAGTGATGGAGTAGGGTTTAGTAGCCTAGAGTCTGAAGAGTTAGGGTTTTTGCGCTTAAAAATATATAGAACTCGCGAGTTCAGGAGCCTGAAGATTTGGCTCAGTTGCCTGAAGATTTACAAAATTAAATTTCAGCAGGTAGTAGCACCTCACTCGCCTGAGGTTCGATAGCTTAGGCGCTTGGGCCTCCAAAATGCACTGCTCAGTCGCTTGAAGTCCTTATCTTTTAAATTTCTCTTTTTACTTAACATGAAATCTTCTTAAATCACTTTCCTACTATGTAACAACCCAAGTTCGCTTCTAATTGATATAAATCTTTCTTCGGGAAGAGGTTTTGTGAAGATATCCGCCCATTGGTCCTTCGTATTTATAAATTCAAGTAGTATATCTTTTTTTTGAATGTGATCTCTTAGAAAATGATGTCTTATGTCAATATGTTTAGTTCTTGAGTGTGATATTGGATTTTTGGAGATGTTTATTGCACTTATGTTATCACACTTAATTGGTATGATTGAATATTCTAGATTATAGTCCTTTAATTGTTGTTTCATATACAAGGTTTGTGCACAACAACTCCCAGCTGCTACATACTCAACTTCAGCTGTGGATAAGGTTACAGAGTTTTGTTTCTTCGAAAACCAAGATACTAGGGATCGTCCTAGAAAGTGGCAAGTTCCGCTTGTACTTTTAGCATTATTAGCATTTGTTGTAGTTTTTAGAATTCTTTAATTATAAAATGAGTTGGATTCTATAAAATGAAAATCAATTCCAGCCTATCTGAACTAAATCTTGATTCCCCCATTCGCAGAAATCGTATTCCAGTTGGAATATGATTTTATTATTAATTTTTAAAATCAAAGCAAGAATCTAATTTCATTCTTGAGATTTGGTTCCATTTCAAGTCTAATTTCGCAAATCAAATGGTGGGTTAGTATCTTGGATTTATCCCACATTGAACCAAGGGGCATTACTATGAATATTGCCTTATTTAAGTTGACAGGAGATTTAGACCGACATAACCTCGTGGTTTCATCAAGCGTGTCACCATAGCCCAACAATAAAACTTACATATTCGACAAAGTTTATAATACTAACTTAAAAAGACTCAATTAGGCTAGTTCAAAGATTATACAACAAAAACTAGAATAAATAACCGAATCATCCAACTAAACTGACTGTTTTTTGTTTTTTGAATCATTAGTTTTCACTTCATTTTCAATGTAAAAATTAGATATTGGATTAGCTTGTTTCAATCGGTTGCTCCAAAAAAATCAAATTAAATCAAACTAATTATACCAAATTATTGTGTGTAACATATGCCAATGAGAGACTTGTAACAAGGAGTCAACCTATTAAGGAGATTCTTCAAGGTGATAGAACATCAAAGGGTGGTCATTTTCTTCTTCAGTGGCTACCCTGTTATTAGTATTTTATAAGAGAAATTAAGAAATCATGACTTTTACTTAATGTCTTACGCCAAACAATTTAAAAGTATTTTCCTCGACAAGGTTTGACAATGCTTTCAAGGAAACTTCATGTCAATCACTAAATAACAAGATGCATGATTGGTGTTTCAACTCTAGAATAGCCTTTAGATGTTTGATTCATTAAGAAATTTAGAGGAAAGGAGAATGTTTTAAAGGCTAAAGGGCTACACCTAAAGTGCTCATCTTTATGGGGGACTATCCTTCCATTTATTGGTTCTACATAAAAGGTAGGTTTTTGAAGGTTATTTGGGTATTTAATCGAGGTCATGGCTGTAGAACTTCCTTTTTTATTAGTGGCTTGTTTTTCCATATTCCACGTGTTGTTGACATTTTATTGTGCATCACTAAGTATTTGGACAAAAAACACTATAAAAAATATCAAATTTTGTTAAATATTATAGTGTCAAACCTAGTAAAGAAGCACTTCCTATTCGTCATACTTAATCAACATTATATATGGTAGGAAACATTTTAAACCAACCGCAAGCTGGCAGAACCTGCCTTTTAGCAACTTGCTATAAGGTATGATAATAATACTTAACCAGCCATCATAGGACACAATGTGTAATGACCTGCTTAATTAACTGGGGTTTTTTTTTTTATATAAAATAATAATGTACATGCTCTGATTCCATATAGGGTAAACCCAATCATCAACCTAAGTAGCGAGAAGTAGAAATCAAATAAACATATCCATACATAATTATATACAATATCAGAGTGCTAACAGGTTTCCCAAAATATACATATATATATATATATATATATATATATATATATCTGTTTTTCCAAAACACCCTCAACTGGCTAGGGTTATACAAAAACACTCCCAAAATATACTCACTCTCTACTGACAGGGTAGTACAACAGCCCCTCTACCTGCGAGCCTGCTCCGCTCGCTTAACTGGTTCACCTGAAAAATAATTCAACACTGGGATAAGCCAACGCTTAGTAAGACGAAACATGCTATTACTAGTGTGTGGCCACTGAGCTATAGTCAGTAAAAATAATCTGAATTAAAAATAATACGAATAACTGAATCTAGAAATGCTGATATTACATAACGCATAATAACACCATCAACTATGTTATTTAACATGTCAATCTGTATGAAACTACTTTTCGTACTAATACTACTATTTTTGAAAATCTACTTATACTTATAATATCTGAGAAATTCCCCTGGATGGTTGTATTTCATGATTTAACCCCTCATGACAGGTTTATGCGGCCCGAACGCGGGACCTATCCTGGCTGGCTGACCAAGGTAAGTCAACTAAACTCTGACGGTCTGATTGGTCCCCTCAATCCATATCTGATGGAGAGCCTTTCCCGACGTAGGCACGATCAACCTCATACCACTTACTTTCTGAGTAAAGTGGTTGCACTACTGAACTAAATATCTGTAGTTAAGGTACCGTGCTCTACTGTTCGATCCATTAGAGTCTAATACGATATAGATATCTAATACTTGTAATATACTGTTTTTACTGTGGTTTTTAAAACAACCATAACCCCATAAAATTTAACTGAAATTTCTACATAAGTTGACTAAAAATCTATTTTCTGTATAACCGAACTACTGTCTGAATAATTGTGTATTGGGGCATTATGGTATTGATAAACATGTTATTCTAGAATTACTGAAAATGCGTATTTCTGTGTATATTGTTTACTGAAAAATTCGTCATTCTATATCGTGTAAATATCATGGTATTTCTGTTAATGATTATAAACATAGTACTTACAAATTCTATAAATATAATACTGTTTCTGTTATCGACTCAAGGCACACAATTACCTACTAATATTATCAAGTCCTGGAAACTATAATGTATATATATAACCTGAATAGTAATTTGATAAAATATATAATTCATGCTGAAATCATAAAAGAGTTCCCTAGCATAACATGTTTTCCTTACCTGACTACTGAAAAGCCCCTATGGTTTACTGGCCTAACACCCGCAGGGTCTCCTACATAACACCCTGAAAATAATGTTCACCAGAACAAAATATCAATATTTTTTCGCCTACATCATTTCCAATAACTGCCAGAAGGCCAAAAATGGGCTAAAAGGCCTTATCCTGAGTTTGGGATAAAATCCAACTTTGTTTCACCAACGATCCGCTCCGGCAGACTTGTAGAGAACTTTACCAGGAGTATCGTGGTGGCTTCGGATCATCGATTCGGCGACTGGCGGGGCCGGAATCGAAGAGAGAAAGGAGAGGGTTCGTAGGAGAGAGAGGGGAGAGAGAGAGGGAGGCGCTGAAAATGATAAAAATCCTGATTTTCCATTATTTATTAGGGCAGATTCGTCGACAAGACACGTCACTTCGTCGACGAATCATTCAGTAAATTTGTCGACGAAACCCTGTATTCATCGATGAAATTCAGAGTAGCCCGATTCCGTCTCTCAGTATTTTCTTGTCGATGAAATCCTGTATTCGTCGACGAATTTCCTTATGCACTCGTCGACGAACCCCTGTATTCGTCGACGAGATCTTGAAGACCTTCGTTGACGAAACATTGTATTCGTCGACGAAACTAGACAATTTTCCTTAAATTTTATTATTATTATTATTATTATCTCCAAAATGCGATGTCTGCGTTCGTCGACGAATTTTACGGCCTCTTTCTGTTCATGTTTCCATTTTCTCTCCCTCTTTATTATTAAAATACTATCATTTTTCGAGTCACTACACAATGCATCTGATATTTAACTTATAAAACCAACAAAACCTATCTCATAATTGAATTGTATTTTAAATTTCAAATTGTTCAAAGTATAGACAGGGACACTAAATATTTGATGCACAATCACCTCGGAGAGTAGGTTCTCTCTATAAAATTTTAATTAGTATATTATTAATTAGTTAAACTTTTCAACCCTTTTTTTTTTTTGTCTTTTTCGTTGGTTATATATATTTTTTGTTTTCTTTTTGAAATTTATTGTTGCTTGATCATCATGTTGAATAGTTGTGGTACTAACAAGTTAGATGTAAATGTTATATGTGCAGTCATCGTTTCTATGGGGATACATAGTTTCATCCATGATAGGAGGGGCGTTGGTAGACAGATACGGAGGGAAACGAGTGATGGCATGGGGCGTGGGGTTGTGGTCCTTGGCCACTCTCCTCACCCCTTGGGCTGCCCACCACTCCACCACCGCCCTCTTGGCCGTCCGTGCCTTCTTCGGACTCGCCCAAGGTGTTGCTCTTCCTTCCATGAGTACCCTTCTTTCAAGGTAAATAATTAATGACTTATTCCTCAAATACTGAATTTTACTTCTCTGTATCCTTCATGAGTGATTGATGATTTGTATGTTTAGAAGTATATAAGAGCGAGCAAATATAATTAGCTTGTTATAATATATTGAATGCCAATAAGTTTACAAATCCAACAAATGATGGAATGTCACTTGTCATGTTTTCTTATAATAAATTTTCTTGCGATAAAAAACAAAACCCGGGAGGGAAATCGACTCCACTGGCATTGTTTCATCTAGTGACATGGTTGGAGCAAATGTGTTGGGCCACATTTTATGCAGATGGTTCCCAAGCCATGAACGGGCAAGCGCTGTGGGAATCTCCATGGGCGGATTTCATCTGGGGAATGTGGTGGGATTTCTTCTCACTCCCATTCTCATGTCTTCAACTGGAATTTCCGGCCCTTTTGCTCTCTTCTCCTCGCTTGGATTTCTGTGGCTGACCACTTGGACGTATGGGGTTACCAACGATCCACGGGAGAGCCCTTTTGTGAGCAAATCAGAGCTAAGGTTGATCCAAACAGGGAAAACTAATTCCCCGCCGGGAAATAGCAGTGGCCAGCTTCCGCCTGTGCGCCTCTTGCTATCAAAATTGCCAACCTGGGCAATTATCTTTGCCAACATGACTAACAACTGGGTAAGTTTAATTGTATTTCTTTGCTTAATTTTCGTCAATTCGATGGTGTTGGGGACCTTTTCAGCTAGACTGTCGATTAATTTATTTTTTGATAAATATGACCATGTCTAAAACCTTCTGTCTAGGATGGGACTATTCTATTGAAATAATGGATCGGTTCCTTTACTTAAAATCAAGGCCTTTATCTCATTTAAAATGCCTGTCCCACAAAACTCGAGCCCAAAGGTCCAATATTGAGAAGAAAGGCCTTGAAAGAATTTACCTGTGCTTGATTTGGATAACTTGGAATACTCATTTGCTCTATGTTTAAACCATGCGTGTTCTGATCTGCAGGGTTACTTTGTTCTGCTTTCATGGATGCCTATTTATTTCAAAACTGTAAGTGGCTACTTTCTCGAAAAAATCTTGGAGTACGTTTGACGGAAAATTATGAAAGAAAATGAAAGAAGTATTTTTTTTTTTTTAACAAGCATTAATTTCAGCAAACTCTGTCATAAATGGATGGGCACAAATGAAGTCTATATATTTTGAAAATAGGTGTTTGATGTGAACCTGAAACAAGCAGCTTGGTTTAGTGCGGTTCCATGGGGAATGATGGCAATATCAGGGTGCATTGCAGGTGCAGCTTCCGATTCCTTGATAAAGGCAGGCTACTCTTTAACATTAGTCAGAAAGATTATGCAGGTAACTTTTGTCTTTCAGATACTCTGTGTGGAACAAATCAACTCATTTGATTCTAGCATGTCAACTAAAAGTAATTTTGATTTAGTATGTTAAAGAATAGATGATATTAATACAATTAGGTGAAAATATTTTTCAGTAAATTATACCATATAAACCTTCAAAGCTTCACTAAATTGCACTTTGAAATTTAAATTGTGACAGATTGATCAATGAAGCTTCAATTTCAACTTTGCTGAAATCAATAGATTAATACGGACTTGAAATAAACAAAATATGAAACTTCAATCATCAAACCGTGACAATGTAAATTTTAGAGTGAAGTGTAATTGTGAAATTTCATTTGCTCCCCACTCTTACATTTTTATTGAACGGAAAGGTTTGCTCCATAAGAATTATTTAGTTGTGACTTATATTCAAACATTCGTCCACTTGAGACTTGTAAGGAGAAGGTTTTGCACAAAGGGCTAGAGGATTGAAGAGCCACAAGACAAGGCATAGTGTAATTGTGTTGTTATTTTAGGGTATCGTAAAATTTTCTTATATTTATAATTAAGTATTAGAACTTTAAGATAATTTCAATTACAAGCTAGATAATGTTAGATTTTCAAAGAAGCTATGTTAACAGGAACTTATTATTGAACCAGGCAAAGTGATGCGTTATTTTTGTAATTTTCGTTTTCTCTTTTTTTTTGAGCTGTTCTATTTGCATGCATGCATAATTCAACATAATATTCATGAGAAGAAAGTTGAACATATCATTGTAAAATCTCCGCGAGAACTAAATGATTTTGAAGCGCTCTGCATTCTTGAGCATTGAGAAAACATCCAAATCGTTAATTCTTGTTTTTCATAATTCAGGACGACATAAACTTGCGATCATACTCCCAACGTCCACTTTATTTTCTCAATGCTAGTTCTATGAAATACAATAACTGACCCTAATGCATCCTAGTGAATATGACAGTCTATTGGGTTCATTGGACCTGGTGTGTCGTTGCTGTGCTTGAATTATGTAAACACACCAATGATTGCAGCCATAATCATCACTGCGGCCCTCAGCTTGAGCTCTTTCAGTCAGGCTGGTTTTCTCCTTAACATTCAGGTACGATTGAAATCTATATGCAAGTACTGGGCGTTTTTGGTTTTAAAAATTGAAATTGTAAGTAGGCGTTTGGTTCAAAAAATCCTCCGAACTTTTTGGGAACTTAATTGAGCTGCAAATCCTTATTGGTCACCTTCAGTTTATTCTAAGAAACATGCGTGGTGTTCGTATTATGCTTACAAGTTACTTTCCATCTCATTTTCTGGTAATTTATTAGAATTCCCACGAATAACATCCGATTTCCCATCATATGATTCTCGAGCATCTAATGTCCTGAACCAAACGCCCCGAAAAGAGATGATACTTTATATATATATATATATAGTAGAAGAAAGATCCTAGATTTGATTTTTTTGAGTTCCTCTGATACATATGTATCTTGTTTTCTTGGGTTGTATCAGGATATTGCTCCTCAGTATGCTGGATTGCTCCACGGTATGTATGTTGCTTTTAACTTTTGAAAAGCATGTTCTTTCTTCTTGTTAATCCATCATCTACTCACATCTCATACCCCTCTTTTATTTTTTTATCTTTACTGAGAGGCTTGAATTCGAGAGCTCTAATATAGAAATCTAAAACTAGCCTTAACTAATACGTTCTACAGGAGACTTTTCCAAGCATATATGTTTGAAAAATGATTTTCTGAGATTATATAATATTGATGGCAAAACTGTGACACAGGAATTGCAAATTCGGCTGGGTCATTCGGAGCAATCATGAGCACAATTGGAACAGGTTACTTTGTACAGTGGTTGGGATCTTTCCAAGCATTCCTCACCGTCACGGCCATGCTTTATTTCATTACAACCATTTTTTGGAATCTCTACGCCACGGGAGATCGAGTCTTCTAAAGTGAAGTATGAGGGAGGCTCCAGCTCTTCCTAATTAACCACAATTGCTACTAAATGGGAAAGGCTAAGAGGGGATATATAGACGGATTTTCATTCTTCAATTGAGGATCCAAGATTTTTGACTCATTGTTTAGGCAGGCAATAACAGTTGTATATCAATTAGTGATTTGATTATGTAGAGTTTATTCTTTTCTTTCGTTCAAACCATCCAAAGAAATGGCTTTTACCACTGTCAAAAGGCATTGGAAATAATGTTGAAATGGTGACAAAAAAAGTTATTTCTCACAATTACGCCACCTTTAAGAACCATGGCCAATGTTTTTACCAATGTTTTTTTTTTTTTTTTGGGTAACTATTGCCAAAACTATCTAATAATAACTAGGGTTATACTATTTGCTTGATACAGATGAGTGAGCACCAACTTAACCCAAAAGTTTAAGCTTGTTGGGTCTGGGGCTATATAAGCACCTATCATCATCCACTCATTATTTCTAAGTAAAAATTTCAACAATCTCCCCCTCACTTGTCAGTTTTAACTGCTCTCCCTTAAACGGAAGCTTCTCCACTTGTGAGTTTCAACTGTTTCCCTTTGAACAAAAGTCATATTCTCTCTTATGGGATTGATTCTCCAACATTTATCACATTTAACTAATTCAAATAAGAAAAATCCTAAAAGTCAAAGTTTTTAACAAATATAAGTACAAGAATGTTTCTTCATTATCTAATAGCTCGCATATCAAGAATATTAATTTTTCAATTCAGTTTTTTCCTATGTGTCCACAAAGATCATGATTCATTTTGAATTTTATATCAAACAAACCGGATTTGACGAATATGGGTTATAAAATCTCAAATTTCAAGTTTTAAACAAATTTAAGTAAAATAATACCCCTTTTTCTGCTTAATAACTAGAAAATCAAGGTTATTTTTTCAATCTCGTTTTTCTTTTATGACTCATCCACTAGAAGGATGGTGTTCCCCAAATTTTACAACAAATGAATCAAGTTTGACTGCATACTTTCGATCCTATAAACCTCAACAAATCATAAGCTTTTGAAATGTTTAAGTTAAATAATGTTCCTTTCTGCTCTAAATTGCAAATTGACATCAGTTTTTCAATTTGATATTTTTCTACAGGTCCCGTGCACCAAGATGATGGTGTTCCCCCAAGTTTTACATCAAACAAACATAATTTTTGATGAATTTGGGCCATGATATCACCTTAGAAAAAGTTGGGTAATCTCACAATTGTAGTTTTTAATATCTTTTAAGTAAAACAAGTTTTATTTTTTTTTGCCTAACTTATAAAACATGCCATGTTTTCTAATTTGGCCTTTGACAATGCATCTCATCCACCAAGAGGCCAAGATAGTATACTTCAAATTTTACATCAAATAGATTACATTTGACAAGGTTGGATTATGAAAATCTCAAAAGTTAGGTTTCTTAAGTGAAGTAATGACTTGCAACTTGGAATTACTTCTTCATTTCTGTTTTTTTCCTTACACGTCCCTTTCACTAAGAATATGGTGCCTCACAAGTTCTATATTAAACACACACACTTGGCAAACTTGAGTCATGAAAGCTACAAAAATCAAGTTTTTGATAAGAAGAAAAAAAAAATAATGCTTACTTTATTGCCTAACTTGTAGACTAGGAGGAGTTTTTCAATTCAATTGTTTCCTACAGGTTCTATCCACTAAGAGAATGGCATCCTTGGATTTTAATCCAACAAATAACATTGACCAAATATGTGTCATGAAAGCTACAAAATTTAAGTTTTTCCAAGTTTAAATAAAATAATACTACTTTATCCACTACAAGAAATAGGGGTATTCGTCACTAAAGCACATGTATTAGTGATGAATTTAATAACCATCACTAATATGACTGTAGTAGTGACGGTCAAGAAACCGTCACTAATAGTACGGTTTTTAGATTAAAATTGTTACTAATAGTTGACTATTAGTAACTATTATAGACACGTCACTAATATTTGGCCCCCATAAGGTTGATTCTATAGTAACGGTTTTGGTCATTTAGTGATGGTTTTTAAACCGTCACTAATACTTCATATTCCCATTATTAGTAATGGTTTTACAAACTGTCACTAATGCTTTGAAAAAATTAAATTTTTTTAAAATTCATGTAAAAAACCTTTAATTACATTTTAAAATACATAAAATTGAATTAGAATTACAAAAACATTCATAAATTATTAAAATTTAAAATACAAACTGTTCACAATTAAAATACATACAAGTACAAATTCAAATTAAAATATACAAATAAATTTTGTTCAGTTAACAAGAAATACAGGAAAAGTAAAAAGTTGCGCGCATTCAACCCAACTGAAGTGTCTGGCATCGTCGTAGTATTATGAGAGCCACAAACCCTACAAAATAATAATTTCACAAGAAAATAGCTAACTAGTATACAATGTTTGAACATATATACATATATATATGTACACAACATGATTTTGTGTTCATAACCAAAGAACAACCCATGTTAATCACTTAATGTATGCACTTTATGACCATTTTATCATATTTTATTTTTGAAAAAATCAATAGAAATTTCGGCAACATGTTGTCTGTAAATAGAGCATTTTTCCATAACAAAACATACACACAAGTCTGAAGCAATTCAATATACTCAATATTTCAGTAATAATCCATTCAACACAAGTAGTTCATTATACCCAATATTTGGCAATGTTCCATTCAATACAAGCAGTTCAGTATGATTAGTCCAAACATTTCATACAAACAATCAAGTTAAGTAGGTCCTTGCTGTAATAACCAAGAAACACAGGGAATTCGTCGACAAGGGTACATGAGGATCTCATCGACGAGGGCACGTCTCATCGACAAGAAGATGCCAAGAGGGGGATTTGTGGCAGTCTGAAACTCATCGACGAGGGATGCAGGTTCGTTGACAAACTTTCTTCAGGACTCATCGATGAATCTGAGGCTATAAGTAGCTAAAACCCAGATTTTTGACAGAATTTCAGTGCAGAAATTTCTCTCTCTCTCTCTCTCTCTCTCTCTCTCTCTCTCTCTCTCTCTCTAAAACGCACCCCTGCCCTTCTTTCTTTGATCCCAGCTCCATTTCTCGCCGGATCGACGATCTGAGACCACCACGACACTCTTAGGGAAGTTTTCTACAAGTCTGCCGGAGCGGATCGTGGGTGGGGCTGGTTTGAATTTCATCTCAATCTCAGGGTAAGGCATTTTACTTAGTATTTGCTTTCCCCTTAGTTATAAGAAACGTAGTGTACGAAGAAATACTAATGTTATGTTTTGGGAGATGTGATTTTTAGGGTGTTGAGTGGGGGACCTGCAGGTAACAGGCCAGAGTACAGTAGGGGCTTCTCAGAAATGAGGTAAGGGAAATATGCTATGTTAGGGTATTTTTAGAATGTTTATCAGCAGTTTATGTGTATATATTCACAAGCATGATGATTAGTTTATTTTTCAGAATATCATGAGTATTATTATTTCAGTAAAATTACAGATATGAAACATGAGATTTTGATTAATCAAATGTGTGGCATGAGTCTATTATGGTACATGTTGATTATGCAATATTACAGAAATTTAAATATACAGTTTATTAATAGAAAATGAGACTTATAGTATTTCTCAAATAACATGATTTCCAAACCATAACACTCAAACAGAGATTACAGATATTATACAGCAGAGCACAGTACCGTTGCTATTACAGAACATAGAGTACAACCACATAACTCAAATAGAATGTGGATTCTTTCTAACCATGCCAAGAGAGATCGCAATCTCCTCAGCGAGTTGGGTTGAGGTGGCCAATTAGACGATGATTGTAAAGACCTTAAAATCATAATATAAAATGACACATAATAAATAGAAAAGTCAACCCGAACCCGTGGGTAACGGGAACACTTGTCAATCATAGCGGAAACTTAAGCAGTAGTAAATATAAAATCTCAATCATCCAACCATAAAACATAAAACCAGAGTTTACTACAACATCATAGTACTGTATTTATATACATCCTCCAAAACATCGAAGTAGCTCTAGGATCAAATACAAAATAATTTTGACCCTAGTACAAAATCTTACCCTCCTAACGAGGTAATATATCACTGACTCAACGGTGGTCACGACCCACCGGTCTCTCAAGGACACCTGAAAAATTAATTTAGTTCGGGGGTGAGACACTTCTTAGTGAGGGAAAATAAACTAAATACAGTTGTGTGGCAACACGAACATTTAAGGCAATTATACATATACAATACATTTCATATTTCTATAAACGTTCATCATATCGTACAGAATAATCACATGCTTTCATATTTACTAATAAGTCATATCGTACATAAAACATCTGTTATAACTGATAATACTGAAAATATACCCAAGATGAATAGCTAGCTAATGTCATGTATTACCCTTATGACGGGTTATGCAGCCCGAAGACGAGACCCGACAATGGCTGGCCTACCATTGTCGAGTCAAATATGTCTATAAGTACGATGGACCCGCCACACCCTGGTTCGGACTACCAGGTGGACGTCCACACTCTACTGAAAACCACATCGACTATTCATCTCCCACCCCCTCGTGGGGTGGTTAGCACTACTCTGATCATCAACATCTTATCTATAAGCTACGGTACCGTGCTCCTGAACTGAACTAAACTAACATCCGGGTTCTGATAACATATAATACATGATAATATAGTATCTTTCGTAGTTTCATAAATACAGCCTCGCGCCGAACATTTCATAAATACGGCCTCGTGCCATAATCATTTCATAAATCCACGACCTTGCGTTGGAATCATACATAAATACGGCCTCGCGCTGAAAAAATACATAAATATAGTCTCGCGCCTATCGTCTCATAAATACGACCTTGCGCTGAATTCATACATAAATACATCATTATGAAAATCATCGATTTATCATGTATTTTGTCAACGTCATAATGTATTGTATACTTTCAAAATTTCTCAAACCACACTTCATTCATATTATTATCATATCATAATAATTTTCCACGTAAAATAATATTCATGCCACACATTTGTTGTATAAAACCATACATTGCATTCTAAAAATCATAATTTTTGACATCTTATACATATATATATACATTTCAACATAGTAGCAATATTTTTTTCAAACGTACATTTCCTTCGTAATCTACAAACATAATACATGGATTCTAGAAAATAACTTTTCTCATAAATAATAATAATAATTTGTATAAAAATAACTACTTTAGTTTATTCCCTTACCTGGCTACTGAGAAAGTCCCTAAAATATCCTGGTCTAACCCCCCGTAGGATTTCCTGATCAATACCCTGAAAATAAAAACTCCCAATATTAAACCTTAGTATTTTCGTGTGTATATCATTTCCTATAACTACCCCAAGACCAAATTTGGCTTAAAAAGCCTTACCTCAACTCAAGGATGATTTCCAACTTACTTTCACCAACGATCCGCTCCTGCAGATTTGGAGAGAACTTCCCCAGGAGCGTCGTGGTGACTTCATATTGTTGAACCGACGTAAATCCGGCCCAAAATCGAAGAGAGAGAGAGAGAGAGTGAGAACCGAAGGGAGGAGAGAGAGGATGAAAGATGGCTTAACTGTGAAGTAAAAATTCAGATTTTTAGTATTTATAGAATTGGATTCGTCGACGAGCCATGTCATTCGTCGACGAGTCCTTTAATAATTTCGTTAACAAAACCCACTCCTTGTCGACGAAATTCAGACTGCTCAAAAACCTCTCTCGGTATTTCCTCGTCGACGAATCCTGTCCAAAATGCATTGTCGTGTTCATCAACGAAATCGACTTCCTCCTTTTGTCGCTGTTTCCATTTCCCTTCTTCTTCATTATTTAAATCCTATAATTAGTCGGGTTGTCACATTCTCCCCTCCTTATAAAATTTTGTCCTCGAAATTTACTGTTCATATAATTCATCATCACTTATTAGGAAAAATGGTCTACTCATTTTATTACTTACCCTCACTTATGGTGGAGGAATACCGTGGTTACATTTCAAGTCTTGGGAGATTACATATACCAAAAGAAAATTCCCCCCCCCCCCAAAACTAAAATACCTCATACTACCTAAAACATTACATGTACCTGCAAAGAAAACATCACATATTTACTCACATTCCTTTATCACATATGGACTTCTTGGAATAATTGCGAGTATTTCTGTCTGATCTGTTCCTCGAGTTCCCAAGAAGCCTTTTCTACTGCGTGATTCCTCCATAAAACTTTTACCAGAGGAATCTTTTTATTACGTAGTTCCTGTTCCTTTCGATCCAGAATCTGCACTGGTACCTCCTCATAGACTAACAAATCCTTGAGCTCTAACTCCCCATAACTGATAATATGAGAAGGATCTGGGATGTATTTCCTCATCATAGATACATGGAATACGTCGTGTATCCTGGATAGTGTAGGTGGCAAGGCTAGCCTGTAAGCCACCGGCCCCACTTTCTCTAAAATCTCAAACGGACCGATAAACTTAGGGCTAAGTTTACCCTTCCTACCAAACCTCATAACTCCTTTTAATGGAGCTATCTTTATAAATATGTGATCACCCACATGGAATTCCAAATTCTTGCGGCGATTGTCGGCATAACTCTTCTGTTGGCTCTGAGCTACACTGATTCTTTCCCTGATGAGCCGAACCTTATCGTACGCCTGTTGTACCAGCTCTGGACCCAAAACTCGCTGCTCACGTATCTCATCCCAATACAAAGGAGATCATCTCCTACCATATAAGGCCTCAAATGGTGCCATGCTAATACTGGACTGGTAACTATTATTATATGCGAACTCCACCAGTGGCATGAACTGAGTCCAGCTACCCTCAAAATCTAAGACACATGCTCAGAGCATATCTTCTAATATCTGTATCATCCTCTCAGTATGCCCATTCGAATAAGGATGGAATGTCGTGCTGAAAGATAGTTGAGACCCTAAAGCTTCCTATAAGAGTCTCTAGAACCGTGACGTGAAACGCGAGTCTAGATCTGACACTATAGCTACTGGCACCCCATGAGAACGAACTATCTCCTGGACGTAAATCTTCGCTAAACGACTGAGGGGATAACTAATTTTGATAGGGATAAAATGGGCGGACTTAGTCAACCGGTCTACTATCACCCAAATCGCATTCTGGCCATGCGATGTCGATGGCAGCCCTGAAACAAAGTCCATGGATATATGATCCCACTTCCATTTTGGGATATCAACGACTGCAACTAGCCAGCCAGCCTCTGGTGCTTAGCTTTTACCTGCTGGCACGTCAAGCACTGGGCTACATACTCAGCAATCTCCCTCTTCATACCACTCCACCAGTAAAACTCTTGCAGATCCATGTACATTTTCGTACTTCCAGGATGAACCGTATACAAAGACCTGTGAGCCTCATCTAGAATAGTCTTCCTGATGTCAGCATCAGCAAGAACACACAGTTTGGAATGGAATCGCAAAACTTCGTCATCTGAAATGCAGAATTCCTTCCCCTGACCACTCTGCACTATGTCCATTACCTCTACCAATTCTGGATCTTCTTTTTTAGCGGCTTTAATCCTTTCCTGCAGAGTAGGATGTACCACTAGGCTGGTGATATATACTGGAGTATTACTCTCCATCAATTCAATGCTGAGTCTCTCTAGATCCATCATGATCGGACGCTGGATCTCCATAGCTGCCAACGCTGGGCTCGCAGTCTTCCTGCTCAACGTATCAACTACCACATTTGCTTTCTCGGGGTGGTAACTGATGGTACAATCAAAATCTTTAATTAACTCTAACCACCTTCTTTGTCTCATATTCAATTCCTTCTGGGTGAAGAAATACTTTAAACACTTATGGTCGGAGAAAATCTCACACTACTCGTCGTACAGGTAATGCTTCCAAATTTTCAATGTGTGTACCACTACAGCCAATTCAAGATCATGGATAGGGTAGTTCTTTTTGCATATGCCACTACCCTACCATGTTGCATCAACACACAACCAAGTCCCTTAAGGACACATCACTGTAGATAGTATAACCCTCACCCCCATACGGGATGATCAATACCGGCGCTGTGACTAACCTCTGCTTTAGTTCTTAAAAAATCTGCTCACAGCTATTGTCCTATTCAAATCTAGCATTCTTCTTCATCAGTCGTGTCAAAGGTCCTGACAAAGCTGAGAACCCCTCGACAAAACGACGATAATAACCGGCTAACCCCAAAAATCTCCTAATCTCCTGGACGTTCCTCGGTCTAGACCAGTTCACCACCGCCTCAATCTTACTGGGATCTACAGAAATTTCGTCTCCTGAGATAACATACCCCAAAAACACAACTTTCTCGAGCCAGAAGTCACATTTACTGAATTTTGCATACAACTTCTTCTCTCTAAGCATTTGGAAAACCTGCCTCAAATGTATCTCGTGCTCCTTAAAGTTCCTCGAATAGACCAGTACATCATCAATAAAAACAACTACAAACTGATTTAAATAAGGATGAAAAATCCTATTCATCAAATCCATAAATATCGCAGGAGCATTCGTCAGACCAAATGGCATAACAAGAAACTCGTAATTCCCATACCTGGTCTTGAAATTCGTCTTCGATACATCTTCTGCTCTCACCTTTACCTGATGGTAGCTTGACTTGAGATCGATCTTAGAATATACTCGTGTACCCTGAAGCTGATGGAACAAATCATCGATATGGTGTAGAGGATACTTGTTCTTGATGGTCACCTTATTAATTTCTCTGTAGTCTATGCACATCCTCATATACCCGTCCTTATTTTCCAGAAATAGCACTGGAGCTCCCCACGGCAATACACTAAGTCATATGAAGCCCTTACCAAGAAAATCCTGCAACTGATCCTTCAATTCTGCCAACTCTACTGGCGCCATTCGGTACGGTAAGTAGATCAATGGGAAGATCTACTTCATAATCAGGCGGCAAACCCAGTAATTCATCTAGGAACATGTCTGTAAATTCTTTCACCACATGCGTATTAATAAGCTTTAATTGATTTTCTGACATTTCCTTCACAAAAGCCACGAATCCCAGACAGCCATTCTGGAGCAGTCTCTTTACCTGAACAACTGAGATCATCTAAGGTCAGGATTGCACTCGTGACCCTGTAAATCTAAATTCAGGATTCCTTAGAGATCTGAATATCACTTCCCTTGCACGACGGTCTATAATAGCAGAATTAGCTACTAGCCAATCCATACCAAAGATAATGTCAAACTCGAGCATATCCAGCACCACCAAATCAGTAGATAAAATTCTCCCCTGAACATCAATTGGACAACCATGGAGCATCTTACTACATTTCACTGTTGACCCGATTGATGTCGCCACTAACAGTTCAACCTCTAATGATTGCGTTTTCGCCCCACATAATTTAACACACCCCAAGGACACAAACGAGTGTGTTGCACCAGAATCAAAAAGTGCAATAACTTTAAATGAAAACATATTAACAGTACTTGTCACCACATCACCGGCCGCCTCAGCGTTGCCTGGCGTCAAAGCGAAAACTCTAGCTAGGGCCACATTCCTCTGCTGGCCTCGACGTGGCGCCTGGTAACCTCCTCGTGCAGGTCTAGGAGCAGGAGTAGCACCAATCTGTGTCGGACACTCCCTCATCATATGTCCTGACTCCCTGCACCTGTAGCAGACACCTCACCCGGCACGACACTCTCCTGGGTGCCTCTTCCCATAAGATGGGCAAGCTGGAGATGGCTGCACACCCTAGAAACTAAGATTCCTGGTCTCCTGCCTCTGGTCTCTATAATAGCCACCTCTTTTCCACGTAGCACGGCCGACTCCCTGCTGGGAACCGGAAGGTGTGGATCTCTTCTTTTGTCTCTGCTCCTCGGCCTCCAACCGATCACCAATTTCTGCTATAGTGGTTCAGTAAACCAGCTCGGCGAAGTCCTGTAACTTCAGTATCGATACCTGCTTGTATATTTCTCTCCTCGGGCCTCTTTCAAACTGTCGTACCTTCTTCGCATCATCTGGAATGATGTATGGGGCGAAGCGGGATAGCTCGATGAACCTCGTCGCGTATTGCTGCACTGATAGCTATCCCTGCTTTAGATTCAGGAACTCTTCAATCTTAGCCTCCCTAGACGAGGCTGGAAAATACCTGTCAAATAATATTTCTTTAAACCGCTCCCATGTCATCTCCACAGGTATAGTCCTCTGTTGCTCTAAAAATCTCACTGCTGACCACCATCTCTCAGCCTCTCCAGTCAATCTGTAGGTGGCAAACAACACCTTCTATTCCTCTGAACACTGCAACACTACAAATATTTTCTATCTCCTACACCTAGTTTTTAGCAACTGCAGGATCTATCCCTCCTGAGAAAGTCGAAGGATTCATCTTTATAAATTTCTCGATTGAACTTCCGTGGCCCGTCGATGGACCACCCTGTTCCTTCGAACTCCTGACAATTTTTGTCATAACCTACTGTGTCATGCTACGTAAGATGGCATCTGAATCACTACCCGCAGCGCTTGAGGGTCCAGCACCCTCACTCCGACTAGCGTGGGCACTATTGCCACCAAGGTCTATCCTGAAAAACAAGTAACTTAACTCAAAACCCCCTTCTCTATACATATCATCCAACTCATATAATATTTTCTCCTAATTAATTCATCTCTCTTAATCTCAATTCAAGGTTCAATCCTGCAACCTAGATTCCCAACCTGACAATAGTTTACCATGACTTTCCTGAAATTGTCACCCCAGGAAAATCACACAAACCACCATGGAAGTCCTGCATCTAGACTACAAAATTAGACCTCAAATCCCCTTATCCTATACTCTGGTATTATTACTGCTGCACTCTAGAGTCCACAGAACCTAGTATCCTAGGCTTTGATACCAAACTGTAACGACCTTAAAATCATAATATAAAATGACACATAATAAATAGAAAAGTCAACCCGAACCCTTGGGTAACAGGGACACCTGTCAATCACAGCAAAAACTTAAGCAGCAGTAAATATAAAATTTCAATCATCCAACCATAAAACATAAAACTAGAGTTTACTATAACATCATAGTACTGTATTTATATACATCCTCCAAAACATCGAAATAACTCTAAGATCAAACACAAAATAATTCTGACCCTAGTACAAAATCTTACCCTCCTAACGGGGTAATATATCACTGACTCAATGGCGGTCACGACCCGCCGGTCTCTCAGGGACTCCTGAAAAATTAATTTAGTTTGGGGGTGAGACACTTCTCAGTAAGGGAAAATAAACTAAATACAGTTGTGTGGCAACACGAATATTTAAGGCAATTATACATATACAGTACATTTCATATTTCTATAAACGTTCATCATATCGTACTAAATAATCACATACTTTCATATTTGCTAATAAGTCATATCGTATATAATACATCTGTTATAACTGATAATATTGAAAATATACCCAGGATGAATAGCTAGCTAATGTCATGTATTACCCCCCATGATGGGTTGTGCAGCTCGAAGGCGGGACTCGACAATGGCTGGCCGACCACTGCCGAGTCAAATATGTCTGTAAGTACGATGGGCCCACCACACCCTGGTCCGGATCGCCAGGTGGACGTCCACACTCTATTGAAAGCCACATTGACTATCCATCTCCCACCCCCTCGTGGGGTGGTTAGCACTAATCTGATCATAAACATCTTATCTATAAGCTACGGTACCGTGCTCTTGAATTGAACTAAACTAACATCTGGGTTTTGATAACATGTAATACATGATAATATAGTATCTTTCGTAGTTTCATAAATACGGCCTCACGCCAAACATTTCATAAATACTGCCTCGTGCCATAATCATTTCATATATCAACGGCCTAGCGCCGGAATCATACATAAATACGGTCTCGCTCCGAATTCATACATAAATACATCATTGTGAAAATAATCGATTTATTATGTATTTTGTCAACGTCATATTGTACTGTATACTTTCAAAATTTCTCAAACCACACTTCATTCATATTATTATCATATCATAATAATTTTCCTCGTAAAATAATATTCATGCCACACATTTGTTGTATAAAACTATACATTGCATTCTAAAAATCATAATTTCTGGCATCTCATACATATATATACATTTCAACATAGTAGTAGTATTTTTTTAAAACTTACATTTCCTTCGTAATCTACAGACATAATACATGCATTCCAGAAAATAACTTTTCTTATAAATAATAATAATTTGCATAAAAATAACTGCTTTAGTTTATTCCCTTACCTCACTACTAAGAAAGTCCCTAAAATATCCTGGTCTAACCCCCTATAGGATTTCCTGATCAATACCTTGAAAATGAAAACTCTCAGTATTAAACCTCAGTATTTTCGTGTGTATATCATTTCCTATAACTACCGCAAGACTAAATTTGGCTTAAAAAGCCTTACCTCAACCTAGGGATGATTTCCAACTTGCTTTCACTAACGTTCCGCTCTGTTAGATTTGCAAAGAACTTCCTCAGGAGCGTCATGGTGACTTTAGATTGTTGAACCGGCGTAAATTCGGCCCAAAATAGAAGAGAGAGAGAGAGAGAGAGAGTGTGAGAACCAAAGGGAGGAGAGAGAGGATGAAAGATGGCTTAACTGTTAAGTACAAATTCATATTTTTAGTATTTATAGAACTAGATTCGTCGACGAGCCACGTCATTCGTCAATGAGTCCTTTAATAATTTCGTCGACGAAACCCACTCCTTGTCGATGAAATTCAAACTGCTCAAAAACTTCTCTCGGTATTTCCTCGTCGATGAATCTAGTCTTCGTCGACGAATTCTCTTATACCCTCATCAACGAATCCTCTGTATTCGTCAACGAGGAGCTGATATTTCCCTCGGTTATTATTTTTAAAATGCATTGTCGTCGACGAACGAATTGACTTCCTCCTTCTGTCGCTGTTTCCATTTCCCTTCCTCTTCATTATTTAAATCCCATTATTATTCGGGTTGTCACATTCTCCCCTCCTTATAAAATTTCATCCTTGAAATTTACTATTCATATAATTCATCATCCCTTATTAGGCAAAATGGTCTACTTATTTTATCATCCCACGGAGGAATACCGTGGTTACATTTCAAATCTTGGGAGATTACATATACCGAAAGAAAATTCTGCCCCCCCCCCTCCTAAAACTAAAATACCTCATACTACCTAAAACATTACATGTACCTTCAAAGAAAACATCACATATTTACTCACATTCCTTTATCACATATGGACTTCTTGGAATAATTGCGAGTATTTCTGTCTGATCTGTTCCTCGAGTTCCTAAGAAGCCTCTTCTACTGCGTGATTCCTCCATATAACTTTTACCAGAGGAATCTTTTTATTACGTAGTTCCTGTTCCTTTCGGTCTAGAATCTGCACTAGTAGGCCAACCAGAGTAAGTCCAGCCTATGGGCCACACAACCCTATAATGAGGGGTTATATCATGATATACAGAATCTCAGGATATTGCAGAAGTTCTTATGTACAGATATATCCCATAACATTTGTTTATATTATCATATTAGCAGTATGTATAGATAGCAAACTCAGATACACAGTTATATTTTAAATTACATTATATATGTTCTGTACAGTTTATCAGC
The DNA here is from genome assembly GCF_029873635.1 of Malania oleifera. Classification (NCBI taxonomy): domain Eukaryota; kingdom Viridiplantae; phylum Streptophyta; class Magnoliopsida; order Santalales; family Ximeniaceae; genus Malania; species Malania oleifera. The sequence goes on from NC_080427.1 coordinate 78,403,560, forward strand.
ATACTCATGTTACAGTATCAACATTATTTCAGTATATTAAATGTGTGACTCAGTTGCCACACACTAGTAATAGCTTATTTCCTCTTACTGAGTGTCGTCTCATCCCAGTGATTTACTATTTTTCAGGAGATCCGGCTAGGCGAGCAATCAGGCTCGCGGGTAGAGGTTGCCTTATATTGCCCTTACTAGAAGGGTAGGTGTATTTTTGGTGCCAGTGATTTAGGATAGATCCTGGGGTTTTGATATTGTCACTGGGTATTTTGTGTTGTAAATATATTTCAAAATATTATAGTTTTCTGGTATTGTGTATATATGACAATTATGGCTTCTTGTTACCACTGCTTAGGTGTGTTTAACATATAGGATTTCCCTAGCGCTCCTTTGAGCCTAGGGTATTTTCAGTAGTATTTCAGACAGATGATATTTATGATATATAAAAAAAAATGTTAAATAAATAGCAGGTCTTTACGGTTTGGTATCAGAGCCTAGGTTGCTAGGTTCTGTAGACTCTAGAATGCAGCGGGAACAATACCAGAATATAGGAAAAGAATTTGAGGTTTTGTTCTGTGGTCTGAATACAAGATTTTCGTGGTAGTTTCCATGTTTTTCTTGGGGTGACGATTCAAGAAAACCATAGTAAACTATCAATGAGTCATGTGTTTGGGTTGCAGGATTGGATTTTGGGGTAAGAACAAGGGAGTTGTTAATAGATAAACTGAAGTTTTAGTTGAATGAGTAGATTAGATCTATGCGAGAATAGGATTTTGAAACGATGTTCTGTGTATTTTCAGGATGGATCTAGGGAGTAGTGGTAGATGCAGGAGGTGACAAACCAGGACCATCCAATATGAGAGGTGGAGATACAGATGCCGTTTTACATAGTGTCACTCAGCAAGTGATAGTTGAGATGGCTAGGAGGGTAGAAGAGCATGGCTGCACTATCGAGCAGTTTACGTGGATGAAGCCTCCTTCTTTTACTGGAATACTTGACCCGATTATAGTCGAGAATTGAGTTCAGGACGTTGAGGAGATTTTAGCAGTGCTGGCATGTGTAGACGAGCAGAAAGTGGCATTTGCATCGTTTAAACTGACAGGAGAGGCAAAGCACTGGTGGAGATCATCGTGTTTGATTGAGGAGTAGAGACCGAAACCAGTGCTAGTATCTTTGAGTCTATTCAAGGAGTTATTCTTCGAGCAATACTTCCCTGCTATCATTCGGAGTGCGAAGGCAGGAGAATTCTTGCATTTGGCTCAGGGGCAGATGACGGTGTCTCAGTATGCTGCACGATTTATCGAATTATCCCGTTTTGCCCCACACTTAGCATCGGATGAAGAAAAGAAAGCAAGGAAGTTTGAAGAAGGCCTGAGGCAGAATTTATTTGAGCAAGTCATTGGCTTCCGGGCTCAGATGTTTGCGAAGGTAGTGGATATAGCTGCTATTATTGAGAGTGGTATGTAGAGAGGTGCTGCAGCTCAGAGTCAGAGGAAGAGGTCTGCGACTCAAAATCTATAGGCAAGTTCCAGCAGAGGGCTGTGGAGAGGAGATCGATATGGAGGTAGTCAGGGACGGATGATGGGTCTCAGTGGTCCTTAGAGTGGATGGGTTGTTCCTGCCTGTCCTAGATGTGGCCGTAGACACGGGAGACCTAGGCACAGATCTTGGTCGTGTCAGGGATTGCCAGCTTAGGCACTAGCTCCCAGACCATATCAGGGTGTTTATTAGGCGCCTTGTGGAGGCCAATAGAGGAATACTACACCGGCAAGAGTGTACGCATTGACGCTGGGTGACGCTAATGTAACTGGAGACGTGGTTACAGGTACCCTTACTGCTTTCTCATATATAGCTATTGTTTTATTTAATACAAGTGCCACCCACTCTTTTATTTCATCGGTATATGCTAAATTAATGGGGTATGAGGCATAGTTGTTGGATATTGGGTTGGCTATAGCCACGTCGATTGGAATAGTGGTGAGATGTAGGAGGGTACTCAGGGATTTTCCAGTAATTATTCAGGGAAAGATACTACCAGCTAATTTGGCGATATTAGATATGCAGGGGTTTGATATAATTCTGGGTATGAATTGGCTGGCAGTTAATCATGCTAGTATTGACTGTCATTTGAAAGAAGTGATTTTAAGACCTCCAGGCAAGCCAAAATATAGATTTCTTGGTTCACGGGTTCATTCTTCACCACAGCTTGCGTCAGCTATTTAGGTGAGGAAAGATTCAAGAAGGCTGCTAGGGATTTGTCGCTTATGTAAAAGAATTTCCAAAAGAAGAACTGAAACAAGCTGATATCCCTGTGGTCAGAGAATTTTCATACGTATTTCCAAAAGAATTACCTAGTTTACCACCAGATCGTGAAGCTGAGTTTACTGTAGATCTTCTACTGGGGTCAACACCAGTATCTAAAGCTCCTTACCGAATGACCCCAGTCTAGTTAAAAGAATTAAAAGATCAATTGCAAGAATTGCTGGATAAGGGATTGGCCAGTATGTCACCTTGGGGAGCACCAATTTGATTTGTAAGAAGAAAGATGGGACCATGAGGATGTGTATAGATTACAGGGAGATAAATAAACTAACAATTAAGAATAAATATCCTCTTCCTAGGATCGACGACTTGTTTGACCAGCTCCAGGGGACCCAGGTCTCTTCTAAAATCGACCTGCAGTCAGGTTATCATCATGTGAGAGTGAGGGTAGAAGACGTCTTGAAAATGGCATTTCGAATGAGATATGGGCATTACAAGTTATTAGTAATGCCATTTGGGTTGACTAATGCACCAGCGGTATTCATGGATTTAATGAATCGGGTGTTCCATCCGTATATGGGCCAGTTTGTGGTTGTATTTATTGATGATATACTGGTCTACTCAAGGAGTTTTGAGGAGCACGAGCATTATTTGAGGCTGGTATTGTAAACATTGAGAAAGAGAAAGTTATATGCAAAGTTTAAGAAATTTGAATTCTGGCTGAGGTAGGTTTCTTTTCTCGGCCATGTGATCTCTGAGGCAGGTGTATCTGTTGACCCGAGTAAGATAGAGGTAGTGGTAAATCGGGTAAGGCCTGGAAATATTCAAGAGGTGAGGAGTTTTCTGGGTTTAGCAGGTTATTATTGGCGCTTTGTGGTCGGTTTCTCCAATTTATCAGGTCTGTTGACGCGACTTACGAGGAAAAATATAAGGTTTGAATGGATTGATGACTATGAGCAGAGCTTTTAGGAGTTGAAACAGAGGTTGGTTACTGCCCCAGTGTTGGCTATCCCATTAGGAGAGGATGGGTTTGTGATATACAATGATGCATCTTTGAAAGGTCTTGAGTGCGTATTGATGCAGCATAGCAGGGTTATTGCTTATGCTTCTAGACAGCTTAAGAAATATGAAAAGAACTATCTTGTGCATGATTTGGAATTAGCTGCAATGGTGTACGCTCTTAAAATCTGGAGGCATTATATGTATGGTGGAAAGTGCGAAATCTTCACGGATCACAAGAGCTTGAAATATTTTTTTACTCAGAAAGAACTGAATATGAGGCAAAGAAGGTGGTTAGAACTTATTAAAGATTATTACTACACTATTAGTTACCACCCAGGGAAAACGAATGGCAACTATGGAAATTCAGCACCCAATCTTGATGGATTTAGAGAGACTTGGTGTGGAGTTAGTAAAAGATAGTGCTCAGGTGTTTGTTGCCAGTCTGGTTGTACAACGTACACTATATGAGAAGATAAAGGCCGCTCAGGGTGATGACGCAAAATTGGAAGAGGTAATGGCTAGAGTGCGGGATAGTCAGGGAGAGGAGTTCAGTATCATTGATGACGAAGTTCTGAGATTTCACACCAGATTGTTTGTGCCGACAGATGAAGATATTAGAAGAATGATTTTGGAGGAACCTCACAGATCACTATACACAGTCCATCCTGGTAATACTAAAATGTATAGGGATCTGCGAGAGTACTTTTGGTGGAGTGGAATGAAAAGGGAAATTACCGAATTTGTACAGCAGTGTTTAACGTGCCAGCAAGTTATGGCTGAGCACCAGAGACCAGCAGGACAGTTACAACCATTCTTCATTCTAAAGTGGAAGTGGGATCACGTTTCCATGGATTTTGTTACGGGATTACCACCAGTGCGACAAGGATTGAATGCAATTTAGGCGATTGTTGATCGTCTGACGAAGATCGCCCATTTCATCCCTATTAAATTCGGCTATTCCATGGACAGACTGGCAGAAATATATGTTCAGGAGATAGTTCGTGTCCATGGTGTACTAGTATTTATAGTCTCAGATTAAGATCCTCGGTTTACTTCATGATTCTAAAAAAGTTTTCAAGAGGCTATGGGTACGCAGTTAGCATTCGGCACCATTTTCCATCCCCAGACAGATGGTCAGACTGAGAGGACGATCCAGATATTAGAAGATGTGCTTCATGCATGCGTGCTAGATTTTGAGGGCAACTTGACACAGTTTATGTAGTTGGTTGAATTTGCTTACAATAATAGTTATCAGGCTAGCATCGGCATGACGCCCTATAAGGCATTATATGGTAAAAGATGTCGTTCTCCTCTTTTCTGGGATGAGGTAGGTGAGAGGTGAGTTTTGGGTCTAGAGATTGTACAGCAGGTGTATGATAAAGTCCGACTAATTAAAGAAAGAATCAGTACTGCATAGAGTCAGCAAAAAAGCTACGCAGACACTCGCCGTCGGGAGTTAGAGTTTGACGTGGGAGATCAAGTATTCTTGAAGGTAGCTCCTTTAAGAGGGGTTATGAGGTTTGGAAAGAAGGGCAAGTTGAGCCCTAGGTATATTGGTCCTTTTGAGATACTAGAAAGATTATGGTCAGTTACTTACAGGCTAGCTTTGTTGCTAGTTTTATCCAGAATACACGACGTGTTTCATGTTGCTATATTGAGGAAATACGTCCCAGACCCATCCCACATAATCAGCTATGCAAAAATAGAGCTTACGGATTCATTAGCTTATGAAGAAATACCAATACAGATCTTGGAAAGAAAGACACAAACACTACACACTAAAGAAATTCAGCTAGTAAAAATTTTATGGAAGAATCATGCTATAGAGGAAGCTTCTTGGGAGCTCGAAAAGCAGATAAGACAGAGATACCCACAGTTGTTCCTAGAGGATTAATGGTAAACAGGTAAAGTATAAGTAGTTAGGTAAAGTTTCTTTTGTAGGTACATGTAATGATTTAGTTAGTAGGTAATCTTTTAGTTTTATATATGTAATCTCCCAAAACTTAGATTGTAACTATGGTATTCCTTCGCCATAAGTAAGGGTAAATAATAAAATAAGTAGACCGTTTGCCTCTATGGTATGATAGATTGTATGGATGGTGTACAACACAGATTGTAAATTTAGGATGAAATTTTATAAGGAGGGGAGAATGTAATAACCCAAGAAATTAATTAGGGCCTCGTCGACAAGCACAGGGGATTCATCGACATGGGTATATGAGGATCTCGTCAACGAGGGCACGTCTCGTCGACGAGAAGATGCCGAGAGAAGGATTTGTGGCAGTTGAAACTCGTCGATCAGGGATGCAGGTTCATCGACGAACTTTCTTCAGGACTCATCAACGAGATGACGTTTCTTGTCGACGAATCTAATATCATGCCCTGAACCCGCAGATGGGTCCCAGGTGTGAATATAGTAACCTAACCTGTCCCTATATCAATTCAAACATACATGATACTATACAATAAGAGGGTCCGACCCCATGGGGTACACGGATGCCCTATACCCATACACATATACATCCATACTCAACAGTTATGTAGCTAAAAATGCTTCATCTATCTATATAACATACCATACCAGAGTCTATACAAAGCTAGGATATACATACCCATACAATACTAAGGTTCACATTCCCATAAATACCGTACATACTCCCGATGTCTACAAAAACCACCACAATAACCCGGTTACAAAATCTCGTACCTAATCAGGTACTAACAGCAGCTAATGACACCCCCGCTTCCGATTGCTAGGATGCTAAATACAGCTACCTGATGGACCTGAAAACATTGTAAGTACATTTGGGGTGAGACACCTCTCAGTAAGGAAGAAAACAGGTTATATCAGTGTGTGGCATACCAGTGTTATTTTATGCAAAACATATCATTATACAATACGATACAGTTCGAAAACATTTCCATACAATTCCATACAGTTTCATACAGTTCTAGTATTTTCACAAATGCATTCCAGTACATACGATACCCAAAATATATGGTCAGTGTCATCACACTAGTATACAACTACACTATGAAACCTGAAGCTTCAATCGATTACATTGCCAATATGATGTAGCTCACACTAATACGCAACTACTCCATGAGCCCGAAGTTTTACAGTGATTACATTGCCAACATGCAACTACTCCATGAAACCCGAAACCTCACAGTGATTATATTGCCATACAGTGTAGCTCAAACCCCTTGGTGACCAGTCGGGATACGTAGTGATATTTCACACCCTCGGATATAGAGCTGGACACTCTCGCCCATGATTTTCACACTGGTATATGGCGTAACGTACGATAATTAGCCGCCACATAGCTGTTTTGGCGTACGATAATTAGCCGCCCCTAGCCGATTTCACAAAACCTGGAATCATTTTGGAGTTCACACTCCTATACAGATCAGCGTACAATAATTAGCCACCACTAGCTGTTTTACAAATACATACAACCATACATTCCACACTTATTTGATTTATGGAAAATCATATCGTTTTCCATTTCAAGTATACAGTTTATGCAAATATGGATAACAGTCATCTCAATAATATAGTTTAAACAAAACGAACGATTTTCCAAACAAAGTAGAGATAATACCCGAAATCCCCAAATTTTTCCAAAAACTGTAACCCAAAAATCCGTATTTTACCCGATAGATTTCCTCATATAAGTTACCAAAACATACATATGATCGTAGCCTACAAGCTTACCGATCCTGATTTTGAAAATAACTGATATAAACGGAATCCCTATACCTTAACCTGTATTCCAACTACGAACTCTACGGTCCCCAAAACTACGAACCGAGACTCCAAACCTACAAACCACAGTACAATATATGCTTACAATTCGTACTACTACACATATTCTGAATCAGAAATGAAAACCGAGCCTTACCTCGATTTTAGCCCGAAACCCAAAAACGCTCAAAACAAAATTCCGATCAGCTAGAAACGGAGAGAATCCTTCCCTAATCCTTGTAGTAACATTGGATTTACAAATCAGGCAACGAATGACGAAGAAATCAAGAGAGAGAAGAGAGAGAGTTCTTCCATTTGTAGAGAGAGAGAGAGAGGATATTTGAAGATTACTTAGCTTAGAAGCAATAACAATTGATATTTATAGCCCTTAACTCGAGTGGATTCGTCGACGAATTGGCAGCCTCGTCGAAGAGTCCTCCATTACCTTTGTCGATGAAACAATGGCCTCGTCGACGAGCCGGATATTTATAAATTTCCTGAACCTCTCGGCATTCCCTCGTCGATGAGCCTCTGAATTTTGTCGACGAGGAGCCTTCAACCTTCGTCGACGAATGATGGCCTAGTCGATGAAGTCTACACAATTACCTTTTTACCCTTCTTTCAAGTATTAAGTCCACATACTATGGTTCGAGTTCTTACAACCTCCCCTTCTTACAAAATTTCATCCTCGAAATTTGCAATCTCTCATTACGAACACCTTCATACTACTACATACATACACACTCTGAGGTGAAACGGCGGCCATTTATATGCGGCCCCTCTATGATACATACATACTCTAAGGAAAATGGTGGTCATTTATAGGCAACCCCATTACGATATATACGTACTATAAAGAAAACGGCGGCCATTTATATGCAGCCCTGTCATGATACATACATACATACTCCAAAGAAAAAGGCGGCCATTTATACGCAGCCCCGCAATGATACATACATACATACTCAAGAGAAAACGGCGGCCATTTATACGCAGCCCCGTTATGAGACATACATACATACTCTCACTTATGGCGGAGGAATACCGTGGTTACATACATACGTGCCCTCGGGAGCTTACAATACAATAGGACTCTCCCAAAGACTAACCACCAAATACTAATACAATAACAGAGTATTACATACATACATACATACATACTCATACCACCATGTTATCCAACTACTGTTCAAAACAACTGCAGATACTTCCGACGTATTTTCATGTCCAGTTCCCAAGAAGCTTCCTCAATTTCGTGGTTTCACCATAATACCTTCACTAATGGTATATCTTTGGTACGAAACTTCTGAACTTTACGGTCCAGTACCTGAACAGGTGTTTCCTTATACGCTAAAGTACCCTCAATTTCCAACTCATCATAACTGATAACATGTGATGGATCCAGCACGTACCTTCTCAGCAAGGATACGTGAAACACATCGTGGACCCTCGAGAGTGCTGGGGGTAGTGCAACTTTGTAGGCTACCGTACCCACTCGCTCAATAACCTCGAATGGTCCGATGTACCTCAGGCTCAACTTGCCCTTCCTCTTGAATCTCATCACTCCCTTCATCAGAGCGATTCTAAGGAATACCTTACCCCCTACCTCGAACTCCATACAAAAGAAAATTCCCCCAAAACTAAAATACCACTTACTACTAAAATATTACATGTACCTGCAAAAGAAACATTACATATTTACTCACATTTCTTAATCACATATGGACTTCTTGGAATATTTGCGGGTATTTCTACCTGATCTATTCCTCGAACTCTTAAGAAGCCTCTTCTACTGCATGATTCCTTTCTGTCCAGAATCAGCACTAGTACCTCCTCATAGACTAGCGAATTACTGAGCTTTAACTCACCATAACTGATAATATAAGAAAGATTTGGGACATATTTCCTCAACATGGATATGTGGAATGCGCCGTGCATCCTAGATAGTGTGGGCGGCAAAGCTAGCCTATAGGCAACCTGTCCCACTTTCTCTAAAATCTCAAACGGACTGATGAACCTAGGGCTAAGTTTACCTTTCCTACCAAACCTCATAACCCCTTTTAGCGAAGCTATCTTCAAAAAATACATGATCACCCACATCGAACTCCAAATCCCTGCGGTAATTGTCGACATAACTCTTCTGTCGGCTCTAAGATGCACTGATTCTATCCCTGATGAACCAAACTTTATCGTACACCTGCTATACCAGCTCTGGCCCCACAACTCGCTGCTCACCCATCTTGTCCTAATACAAAGGAGATCAACATCTCCTACCGTATAGAGCCTCAAATGGTGTCATGCCTATGCTGGACTGGTAACTGTTATTATACGCAAACTCTACCAGCGGCATAAACTGAGTCTAACTACCCCCAAAATCTAATACACATGCTCGAAGCATATCTTCTAGTATCTGTATCGTCCTCTCATTCTGCCCATCTGACTGAGGATGAAATGTTGTCCTAAACAATAACTGAGACCCTAAAGCTTCCTACAAGCTCCTCCAGAACCGTGACGTGAAACGTGGGTCTCGATCTAGCACTATAGATACTAGAACTCCATGAGAACAAACTATCTCCTGAACATAAATCTCCACTAAACAGGTAAGGGAATAGCTGATCTTGATAGGGAGGAAATGGGCGGTCTTAATCAACCAATATATTATCACCCAAATCACATTCTGGCCACGCAATGTCGACAGCAGCCTTGACATGAAGTCAATGGTTATATGATCCCACTTCCACTTTGGGATAAATAATGGCTATAACTAACCCGCTGGCCTCTGATGCTCAGTTTTTACCTATTGGCACGTCAGACATTGTGCTACATACCTGACAATCTCTCTCTTCATACCACTCCACCAATAAAACTCTCGCAGATCCCTGTACATTTTTGTATTGCCAAGATGAACCATATACAAGGATTTGTGAGCCTCATCCAAAATAGTCTTCCTGATCCTAGCATCAGCAGGAACACACAGTCTGGAACGAAATTGTAAAGCCCTGTCATCTGAAATGCAGAATTCCTCTCCCTGGTCAGTCTGCACTCTATCTATCACCTCTGCTAATTTTGGGTCTTCCTTCTGAACAGCTTTAATTCTTTCTTACAGAGTAGGTTATACCACTAGTCTGGCGATACATATTGGAGGATTACTCTCGATCAATTCAATGCCGAGTCTCTTTAGATCCATCATGATCAGACTCTCGATTTCCATAGCCGTCAATGTTGATTCCCTAGATTTCCTGCTCAGTGCATCAGCTACCACGTTTGCTTTCCTTGGGTGGTAACTGATAGTACAGTCAAAATCTTTAATTCAATCTAACCACCTTCTCTGTCTCATATTCAGTTCCTTTTAAGTGAAGAAATACTTCAAACTCTTATGCTTAGAGAAAATCTCACACTGCTCGTCGTACAAGTAATGCCTCCAAATTTTCAATGAGTGTACCACTGCAACTAATTCAAGATCATGAGTAGGGTAGTTCTTTTCATATTATTTCAACTATTTGGATGCATACGCCACCACCCTGCCATGATGCATCAATACACAACCAAGTCCCTTCAAGGACATATCACTGTAGATAGTATAACCATCACCCCCAGACGAGATGATCAGTACTGGTGTTGTGACTAGCCTCTGTTTCAATTCCTAAAAACTTTACTCACGACTGTCGTCCCATTCAAATCTGGCATTCTTCCTAGTCAGTCATGTCACAGGCCTTGATAAAGCTAAGAATCCCTTAACAAAACGACGGCAATATCCAACTAACCCCAATAAACTCCTAATCTCCTAGACACTCCTCGGTCTAGCTCAATTCACTATCGCATCAATCTTACTGGGATCCATAAAAATTCTGTCTCTTAAGATAACATGTCCCAAAAACACAACTTTCTCGAGCAGGAAGTCATATTTGCTGAACTTTGCATACAACTTCTTCTCCCTGAGCATCTGCAAAACCTTCCTCAAGTGTATCTTGTGCTCCTCATAACTTCTCGAATAGACCAGTACATCATCAATAAAAACAATAAAAAACTAATCTAAATATAAATGAAAAATCTTATTCATCAAATCCATAAATATCGCAAGAGCATTCTTCAAACCAAATGGCATAACAAGGAACTCATAATGCCCATACTTGGTCCTGAAAGTCATCTTCGATACATCTTCTGCCCTTACCTTTACCTGATGATAGCCTGACCAGAGGTCGATCTTAGAATACACCCATGTACCCTGGAGTTGGTCAAGAAAATCATCTATATAGGGTAGAGGATACTTGTTCTTGATGGTCACTTTATTAATCTCCCTGTGATCTATGCACATCCTCATAGACCCATCCTTTTCCTTCACAAATAATACTGGAGCTCCCTACGGAGATACATTGGGTAGTATGAAACCCTTATCAAGTAAATCCTATAATTGATCTTTTAGTTCTGCCAACTCTGCTGGAGCCATTCGATGTGGTGCTTTAGAGATCGGCGTTGTACTTGGAAGTAGACCAATGAGAAAATCTACCTCACGATCAGGTGGCAAGCCCAGTAATTCATCTGGAAACACATCAATAAACTCCTTTACTACTGGCGTACTGGTGAGTTTCACTTCATTCCCTGTTGTTTCCTTCATGAAGGCCATAAATCCCTGACAACCACTCAAGAGCAGTCTCGTCGCCTGAACAGCTAAAACCATCTAAGGTAGAGATTGCACTTGTAACCCTGTAAATCTGAATTCTGGTCTTCCTGGCAATCTAAAAATTACTTCTCTCACATGGCAATCTATACTGAAAAAATTAGCTGCTAGCTAATCCATGCTAAAAATAATATCAAACCTATGGATATCCAGCACAACCAAATCAGCAGATAGAATCCTCCCCTGAACATCAACTAGACAACCACGGAGTACCCTACTACATCTCACCACTATCTCGGTTGGTGTAGCTACTAATAATTCAACATCTAATGTTTGTGTTTCAGTCTCACACAATTTAACACATCCCATAGATACAAACGAGTGTGTGGCCCCTGAGTCAAATAGTGCAATAACTTTAAATGAAAACATATTAATCGTACCTGTAACCACGTCACTGGCTATCTCAGCATCACCCGACGTTAGAGCAAAAACCCTGGCTGGAGCCATATTCCTCTGCTGGCCTCCACATGGCGCTTGGTAGCCTCCTTAAGCAGGTCTAGGAGCAGGAGCAGCACCAATATAAACCTGACAGTCCCTCATTTTATGCCTTGGCTCCCCACACCTATAGCAAACACCTCGCCTGACATGACACTCCCCCAGGTGTCTCTTCCCATAAGACAGTCAAGCTGGAGATGGCTGCACACCCTGGAAAGAGAAATTCTCGGTCTTCTGTCTCCGGTCTCTATAATAGTCACCTCTCTTCCACGAACCATGGTCGACTCCCTGTTGGGAACCGGAAGGTGCGGATCTCTTCTTTTGCCTCTGCTCCTCAGCCTCCAACCACTCCCCAATCTCCGTTGTAGTGGCTCTACCCACTAGCTTAGCAAAATCCTACAACTTCAGTATCAACACCTGCTTATAAATTTCTCTCCTCGGGCCTCTTTCAAACTGTCGTACCATCTTTGCTTCATCTGGTAACATGTATGGGGCGAAGCGAGATAATTCGATGAACCTCACCGCATATTGTTGTACGGTCTGCTATCCCTACTTCAGATTTAGGAACTCCTTTATCTTAGCTTCCCTGGATGAAGCTAGAAAATACCTGTCGAAAAATATCTCCTTAGACCGCTCCTATGTCATCTCCACAGCTACCGCCCTCTGCTGCTCCAAGAGTTTCACCGCCGACCACCATCTCTCAGCCTCCCCAGTCAGTTTGTAGGTAGCAAATAGCACCCTCTGCTCCTCTGAACACTGCAACACTACAAATATTTTCTTGATCTCCTGTACCCAGTTTTCAGCGACTGTAGGATCTGTTCCTCCTAAGAAAGCCGGAGGATTCATTTTAATGAATTTCTCAATTGAGCTACCATGACATGCCGATGGACCCCCCCTATTCCCTCGAGCTCCTAGCAATCTCGGCCATGACTTGCTATGCCACGCCGTGCAAAACTGCATCCGAATCACCGTCTGTAGCGCCTGAGGGTCCAGCACCCTCATTCCCACTAGCGTGGGCACTATTGCCATGAAGGTCCACCCTGAAAAACAAATAACTTAATTTTGAACCCCTTCACTATACATATTACCCAACCAATATATTATATACTCCTAATTAATTTATCCTTCCTGATCTTAATTCAAGGTCCAATCCTGCAACATAGATATCCAACCCGAAGATAGTTTACCATGACTTTCCTGAAATCATCACCCCAGGAAAATCACACAAACCACCACGGAAGTCCTGCATCTAGACTACAAAACCAGACCTCAAATCCCCTTATCCTATACTCTGGTATTATTACTACTGCATTTTAGAGTCTACAGAACCTAGTATCCTACGCTCTGATACCAAACTGTAACGACCTGCTTAAATATTCATATAATAAAACATAATTAATAACAAAGTCAACCTAAACCATGGGTAGTCGGGACACTTGTCATACAAAGCGGAACCTAGGCAGCAGTAAATGTAAATCACATTCATCAACCATAAATTACATAATACCAGAGTCTACTACATCTCCAAAATACTATGTTTATACACAATCTCCAAAACATCAAAATAAACCTAGGATCATACAAAAAAAATCCCCTAATCCTAGATCAACACTTACCCTTCTAGCAAGGAAGCTCAACTCACACAGCAGCGGCCTTGTCCCGCCGGTCTCTCTGGGTTTCTTGAAAATCATTTAATATTCGAGGGGTGAGACACTTCTCGGTAAGGGAAAATAGACTAAATACAGCTGTGTGACAATATGAATACTTAATGATAATATAGATATACAGTACAATCTTCGTGCCAGAAAACATTCATCATTTAATAACTGCAAAAACGTATACTTTCATATTTCTAATAAATCATACTAATCATAACTGTTTAGTATAACTAATAATACTAAAAACATACCTAAGATGAATAACTAGCTGGTGCCATTTATTACCCCTATGATGGGTTGTGCAGCCCGAAGGTGGGACTAGACAATGGCTGGCCGACCACTACCGAGTCAAAAATGTCTATAAGTACGATGGGCCCACCACACCCTAGTTTGGACTACCAGGTGGATGTCTACAACTCTATACTGAAAGCCACATCGATTATCCTTCTCCCACTCCCTCGTGGGGTGGTTAACACCAATCTGAACATAGATATCTGATCTATAAGTTACGGTACCATGTTCATGAACTGAACTAAACTAACATTCGGGTTCTGATAACATATAATACATGATAATATAGCGTTTAACATAAATGGATTGATAGCATTTTCTATAATTTCATAAATACGGCCTCGCGCCGAAATCATACGTAAAACACGGCCTCGCACCGGCTATCAATCACGACCTTGCGCCGAATATCTCATACATATCATTCTGAATAATAAATCAATTATCATGTATTTTCAACATTATTTTGTACTGTATTATTTCATATTCCTGAAAACATGCTTTACTCGTAAAATTGCTATATCATAATACTTTTCATGAAAGATAATATTCATGTCGCACATAGTTGAGTAAATTCATACATTTCATTCTAAAATTACATTTCCTGTATAATAGCAGTATTTTCTCAAATATGCATTTTCTCAATAATATTCAAATATAATACATGCTTCCCTAAAAATTAATTTACTGATAAATAATAATAATAATAATAATAATAATAATAATAATAATAATAATAATATGCATGGAAAATAACTGCTTTAGTTTATTCCCTTACCTGGTACTGAAAAGAAAACCCCCTAAAAACCTACTCGTTCTGCACCCGCAGGGTTCCCCAAGCAACACCCTAAAACCAACAACTCACAGAACTAACTTCAATATTTTTACATAAGTATCATTTCCTATAGCTATGAAAAGATCAAATTTGGCATAAAAAGCCTTACCTCAACCCAGAGATGAATTTCAACTCGCTTCCACCAACGATCCGCTTCGACAGATTTGAAGAGAACTTCCCTAGGAGCGTCGTGGTGGCCTCAGATCATTAATCCGGCATACGACAGAGCCAAAATCGAAGAGAGAGAGGAGAGAGATATCATAGGGAGGAGAGAGAGAGAGAGAGAGAGAGAGAGAGAGAGAGAGAGAGAGAGAGAGAGAGAGAGAGATTTTTCTGATTTTCTGCATTAAAATATGAGTTTCAGCTATTTATAGGATTGAATTCGTCGACGAGACACGTCACCTCGTCGACGAGTCCTATAGAAAGTTCCTTGACGAACTTACACCCTCGTCAATGAATTTCAGACTTACAAAAATCCTCTCTCAGTATTTTCTCATCGATGAAACTTGTCTTCGTCGACGAGACCCTTTTCTACCCTCGTCGATGAATCCCTTGTGTTCATCGACGAGGATCTGATAAGTTTTCTTCGGTCATTGCATCCAAAAGTGCAATGTCATCAACGAACGCTTCGCGTTCGTCAATGAAGTTGGCTGCCTTCTTCTATTAATATTTCCATTTCCCCTCCTCTCTTATTTTAAATACCATTATTATTATTCGGGTCATTACACTCACACCACTTGATCTCCGAGGAGAACAGACGTAGCCTCTTGCCACTCAATCACTAAGATCGGAGCAAAGCTTAAAGCTTTACAAAGAAAAAGTTTTCTGAAATTCAATATTACTTAATTTAACTTAGTTCTGCTGATATAGCTCTTACAATATATAAACTAACATGGGGATAGGGAAGACACAGCAATAACACTTCTGGCACTTCCCATTTGGTATGCGAGACACACACTTAATGCTCAAAAATTACAAACTCATTAACTCACACAATTTTCTAACAAAATAAATATCTAACACAACTTACAACATGGCACATGCAAGCAAGTTGTCTTTCAAGGCTATTAAATAAATGTAAAACAAGTCAAAAGGGAGGCCCAAGCTAAGTGGGGCCTAGAGGATCCATGTAGGGCCCAACGGGTCTATGTGGGGCTCACAAGGGTCTTGAGCTCATAATTGCAAAATCACAACTCGGGTCTTCTTTATGCTGAAAATCTTCAAGGTACTTCCATAGGTTCTTGCAAAAGTTAGCAAACAATGTGGGCATCTAGGGGCCGTCCACGTGTCACCATGTCGGCGAATGAAAGGGTTCCTGGCTGTCAATCCCCATCATTAATTTACTTGGTGCAATCTAAAGACATGGACATATGTTTACTTAGGACTATAACAAGTTTTAAATACATCCAAATTCCACATTATTAAAGAATAACTTGATAATATTTTTGTGCATCAAGCATATGATACTACAAAGTGAAGAAATTTATATTCTCAATATTAGTAGAAACAAATGATTTTATTAACAATTATCTACTTCTAATCCTTTCCGCTGGAGCTAGGATTTTCGAAACCCCAAATGCTTTCATCAATGATGATTTTTGTCAATTTTTTGTGCAAACACCTTTTGGACGTAGTGTGGGTATGATTGGTTACGGAAAGATTATAAGGGTGGGGTTTTTGGGATCTTATGACTAGTCTTGTCAAAGGTGTAGGATGGATGCCCCATTACATAAGGTTGTACCTTACAAAAAGAGAGAATCATCAAAATCATAGAAAATTTTAAAATAAGAGAGAGAGAGAGAGAGAGAGAGAGAGAGAGAGAGAGAGAGAGAGAGAGAGAGAGAGAGAGAGAAAGAAAGAGAGAGAGAGAGAGAGAGAGAGAGAGAGAGAGAGAGAGAGAGAGAGAGAGAGAGAGAGAGAGAGAGAGAGAGAGGCACTATTATTGATTGTACTAGCATTGTGCTGGTTGAGCAAAGTTGGAGATATCTTACAATATTTTCATCAATGCTACTTATACTCATGACAAGTCAACCTTAATTTTAAGGTTACAAGTATCCCCCAATGCTTGCCCAAAAATCCTACTAACTAATAGTCCTATTGTAAATCAACCTAAGTTTGAAAATTTTCCTAATATTAAAAAAGACATTCTTTAGCATTTGCAGTTATTACAATTGACTTCACCCACCTTCCTTTTCTAAGATCATATTTATTTGAATGTTATCATGGCCAACACCTTTCAATAGTCCAATTAGCTATAGCTAAGCTTGTTAGAATTTTGAGCTGCTACTCTCCCCTTCTATAGGCGAGCTCAAGCCCTACAGCAATGCATGGCATGAGCAAATGCCAAATCCTCTTTTGTTTGTCAAGGTTCCCTTGCCTTCATATGCTCATCCATCTCTCGTAACTGAAGATTTGCATCATCCTTGTTTTTCCTATATGATGGCTAAAATGTGGCTCTTTTTGCTAATACCTCTTTCATCTCTTGTCATTCTTTACTTGTTTCCAGGAGATCCTGATATATTTGCAAGCTCCCTTGGCCTTTGATTGTTGGTTATCCAATTATGGATTCCCTTTGCATGTTCAACTTTATCTCTAAGTGAGATCTAGCTTGTCTCACCTAGATTGCTTTATTTCTAGGTTATGGCCAAGTATTTTTCATGTTACCTAGGCAATATCTATTCCATTATGTGTAGCCGATTGAAGCATCATTAATGTCATAAGGCAAACTATAAGAACCCGATCCGAGATAAGTGTATTAAATAAATGAGAAAAGAGAAGGAAAATTTTAAAGGGTAAAAATCTGCAAGGCTCATCGATGAGGCTTCTTTGCTCGTCAACGAAGCCTCTTGTTTAGCTCGGCGACGAGATTTAGTAGCTCGTCGACAAGGATATGCCAAGAGATTTTGGAAAAGTCTCGTCGACGAGCCACAGAAGGAAGTTTGTTGATGTCAAGGTGGCCTCGTTGATGAGCCTGAGATTTCAAGATTTCCCAAAATCTCTTGGCATCTCCTCGTCGACGAGCTACTGAATCTCATCGTCGAGCTAAACAAAAGGCTTCATCGACGAGCAAAGAAGCCTCGTCGATGAGCCCTACAGATTTTTACCCTTTAAAATTTTTCTTATATTTTCTCATTTATTTAATACACTTATCTTGGGTCGGGTTCTTACAACCTCCCCTCCTTACAAAAATTCCGTCCTCGAAATTTGTAGTCTCTCATTTACTAACTCAACTACATACCGAAACGCATACTCAACTCTAGAAAGAGCCCGTGGCCACCCACATAATAGCCCAATCCCAAATACATACATACCCTCACTTATGGCGGAGGAATACCATGGCTACATACATACACTGTTTCGGGAGCTCACAATATTACGCACTCCCCTAGAGACTAACCACACAACGTTACTACAATAGCAGAATATTACATACATACATACCCATATTGATCCTGCTATCGAAATTACAACTCAAAAATACTATGAATATTTTCAGCGTATTTTTGTCTCCAACTCCCAAGAAGCTTCCTCAACCGCATGATTTCGCTACAGTACCTTCACTAACGGTATCTGCTTAGTACGCAGCTTTTGAACTTTACGGTCCAGAATTTGAATGGGTATCTCCTTATACGCCAAAGCATTCCCAATCCTTAAAGATTCGTAACTAATCACATGCGATGGATCAAGCATGTACCTCCTTAACATGGATACGTGGAACACATCATGGATCCTCGAGAGCGTTGGGGGTAGTGCAATCCTGTAGGCCACCAAACCCACTCATTTCAATACCTCGAATGGTTCGATATACCTCAGGCTCAGCTTGCTCTTCTTCCCGAACCTTGTCACTCCTTTCATCGGAGCGATCCTTAGGAATATCTTACCCCCCACCTCGAATTCCAACTCACGATAGCGAACATCCATGTAACTCTTTTGTCGATTCTAAGTTGATTTAATCCTATCCATGATCAATCCAACCTTCTCACAAGCCTATTGTATGAGTTCAGGACCCAATCTCTGTCGTTCACCGACCTAATCCTAATACAAAGGAAACCAACACCTCCTACCATACAATGCCTCGAATGGTGCCATCCCAATACTAGCTTGGAAACTGTTGTTATAGGCAAACTTCACTAATGGTAGAAACTGAATCCAACTACCACAGAAGTCCAATACACAAGCCCATAACATATCCTCTAAGATTTGTATCATCCTCTCTAACTGTCCATCAGCCTGGGGGTGGAACGCTGTACTGAAAATAAGCTTCGTCCCCAATGCTTCCTGTAAGATTTTCCAGAATCGAGAAGTGAATCTCGGGTTTTGATCTGAAACGATGGACATTGGTACCCCGTGCATTCTGACTATCTCCTGCAGGTACAAATCTGCTAACCCACTCAAAGAGTAGCTAACCTTCATCGGTATGAAGTGAGTAGATTTAGTCAACCAGTCCACGATTACCCAGATGACATTCTGCCCATGTAGTGCTAGTGGTAACCCGATGATAAAATCCATGGAGATGTGCTCCCATTTCCACTCCAGAATACTCAATGGCCGCAATGGCCCTACCGCCCTCTGATGTTCATCCTTTACCTATTGACACGTCAGACATTGTTCCAAAAATTGAGAAATCTCCCTTTTCGTACCACTCCACTAGAAAGATTCGCTCAAATCCTGATACATCTTCGTACTATCCGAATGTACCGTATACAAAGAACGATGTGCCTCCTCCAGGATCGTCCTCTTTATCCCCTCATCATTTGGAACACATAGCCTAGTCCCAAACCTTAGCACACCTCCCTCAGAGATGTTAAAATCTGCAACAACCCTTGTTGCCCTTTCTTTACAACCTCGACTAACTCCGCATCATTAGCCTGTGTGGCTTTAATCCTCTCAAATAATGTCGGCTGGATTGCCAAGCTAGAAATGAAAGTCTGATGATTACCATCCACCAACTCCACGCCAAGACTTTCTAGATCCTGTCTGATATGATGTTGACCTACCATTGCAGATACTGACACGTGCTCTAAATTCTGACTCAACACATCAGCTTTCACATTAGCCTTCCACAGATGATAGCTAATGGTGCAATCATAGTCCTTGATCAGTTTAAGTCACCTTCTCTATCTCATGTTTAAATCCTTCTGTGTGAAAAAGTATCTAAGTCTTTTGTTGTAACGACCCAAAGAATAATGATATTTAAATAATAAAAATAAAGGGAATTGGAAATAAGAACACAAGGAGGCAATCGACTTCGTCGACGAATGCAAAGACGTTGCATTTTGGATGGGATAATCCCGAGGAATTTTTCAGCTCCTCGTCAACGAACACAGGGGACTCGTCAATGAGAAGATACCGAGAGAGGATTTGTGGAAACCTAAAATTCATTGATGAGGGTTGAAGTTCATCGACGAACTTTCTGATAAATAGGGTTAAATGTGATTTTTCAGTCATTTTCCTGTGCGGAGCTTCTCTCTCTCTCTTACCTTTCGGTTCCTCCTCCTTCTCTCTTCGATTTCAAGCTGAATTTTTACCGGTTCGAGGATCTGATGCCACCACGACACTCTTGGGAAAGTTCTCTGCAAACCTTTCGGAGCGGATCGTCGGTGGGGCAGAGATGGAAACCATGCCAAATCCAAGGTAAGGCTTTCTACTCAATATTTGGATTTTTGACAGTTGTAGAAAGTATTGTACGCGTAGAAATACTGAACTTTAGTTCTGGGAAATGTTATTTCGGGGTGTTGAATGGGGAACCCTGTGGGTGCAGGACAAATTTTCTTAGGGGCTTTTCAAGAATCAGGTAAGGGGATAAACTAAGTTAGTATTTTATGAAAAATATGTGTATTGTATAGCATTTGATTTCAGGGAAATAAATATATTTATATTTGCTGAAAATACTGTTGAAAATGATGGTATGTTAAATATACGGAAAACCTGTTAGTGTGGCATAAGTAGAAATTGTTATTAAATACTATTTTCTAGGAATGTGTTAAAGATACAGATTTTTATAATGGAAAACTAGCGTACGGGCCGAGATTTTGATATGTTTGTCGGCGTACAGGCCGAACTATGGAAATGATTTGCTAGCGTACGAGCTGTGCCATGTTATGATTTGTCGGCATACGGGTCGAGCTATGGAAATTATTTGCCAGCATATGGGCTGTGCTATGATATGATTTTCTGATGTACGGGCCGAGCTATGGTAAAATGTGAAATACCGGCATATAGGCCAATGATTTTCATAATATACGTATATATGCAAAATGATATGATTGATTTGATAATTAATGATATGAAATATTCATGTATCACAGTTTCAGTATATGTTATATGATATCAGAACCTGGTTGGCTTGATCTAGGCTAGCACTTGCACGGTACCGTTGCTATGTGTCCATGATCATTTTGATCATGATATTTGTGTTAACGCCGTTGTACGGAGTGGTGTGAGATTGGATGGTCGATGTGGTTTTTAATAAGTGTGTGAGCACCCCTGGTGTCCGGACCAAGTCTGGCAGACCCATCAGACTTACAGACTGTACTTTTGACTTGGAAGTGGTTGGCCAACCATTGTCAAGTCCCGCCTTCGGGCCACACAACCCAGTCATGTGGGGGTAATACATGACAACAGCTAGCTAACCTACTAGGAATATTTTTTTTTTTATTATTATATGAGATTATATATGTTTATGGGAATGCAGTATGTTCTGCCATGTTTTGATAATATATATGTTTTCCCAGATTTGACATAACAGTTTACTGAATATGTTTCTATATGATATATGTATAACATGTATACTCATGTTGCCACACACTAGTATTAGTTTATTTCCGTTATTGGGAGGTGTCTCACGCCGAATTTTATAAACATTTTAGGAGCCCCTGATTGGAGAATGGGAAAAGCCTCGTTGATCTAGTGTTGTTGATCTACCCTCTTTGAAGGGTAAGTTTTAGTAGGGACAGTTGGATTCTGTGGGAAATGTCCCTAGATCTTGTTTTTGGGATGTGTATACTGAAATACAGTGGATATAGTGACTCTGGTATTTATGGTATTGTGATGGGTGTTTTCGTATTTATGATATTGTGATCGTATGTTTCCTGCTGCTTAGGCTTCCGTTATGTGTTCTAATGTATCTCTAGTACCCACGGGTCCAGGTGGATTATGATCTGCTGAGCTTGGTAATATTGTATTTATATATATAAGAAAAAAAAATATGGAAATTAAGCAGGTTGTCACACTCGTGGTCCGTGAAGATCTCACATTGTTCACCGTACAAATAGTGTCTCTAGATCTTCAATGCATATACTACCGCCACCAACTCCAAATCGTGCGTGGGGTAATTCTTCTCATACTCCTTGAGTTGTCGATAAGTATAAGCAATTACTTTCCCCTGTTGCATCAGCACACATCCCAACCCCTTCAACGATGCATTGCTGTAAATTACAAAACCACCATCCTTGGAGGGGATGGTTAAGACCGGAGCAATGAGCCATCCGTGTTTCAACTCCTAGAAACTCTGTTCGCATTCGCCAGTCCAATCAAATCTCATACCCTTCCTCATAAATCATGTTAGAGGTCCAGATAACTTAGAGAATCCCTCCACGAACCGCTGGTAATACCCAGCCAATCCTAGGAAACTCCAAACATCCTGCACACTCTTCGGTTTCACCCAGTCGACTACTACTTCTATCTTACTAGGATCAACTGAGATACCACCCTTTGACATGACATAACCTAGAAACGTGACCTAATTCAGCCATAACTCGCATTTCTTCAGCTTAGCATACAACTTCGTCTCCCATAGAACCTAAAAAACCAACTGCAGATGGTTTTTTTGCTCTTCCGAACCCTTAGAATATACCAGAATATCATCGATGAATACCACCACAAACTGATTCAGGTATTCATGGAAAATCTTATTCATTAGGTCCATAAATATTGCCGGAGCATTAGTCAACCCAAAAGGCATGACTAGAAACTCGTAGTGACTATATCTGGTTCGGAAAGCAATTTTCACAACATCCTTAGTCCTAACTCTCACTTGATGATACCCTGACCGTAGATCGATCTTCGAAAAGACCTGTGTTCCCTACAACTAGTCAAACATATCATTTATACGAGGCAACGGGTATCGGTTCTTCACTGTCACCTTGTTGATCTCATGGTAATCAATGCACATTTGCATCAACCCGACCTTCTTCTTTACGAACAACACTAGAGCTCCTCAGGGCGAAATACTAGGTCAGATAAAGCCCTTGTCCAATAGTTCCTACAACTGCTCCTTTAACTCTCTAAGTTCAGTTGGAGCCATCCGGTATGGAGCTTTAGAAATCGGCGCCTTACCAAGCAGCAGATCAATAGCGAATTCCACCTCACGATCGGGAGGTAAACCGGGTAAGTCTTTCGAGAATACATCCAAAAATTCATTAACCACTCGAATATCTTCAAGTTTCAAATCATCCTGAGGTGGTTCCTTCACGCAAGCTAGTTACCCTTGACAACCCTCCAAGAGTAACCTTCTCGCCTGTATAGCCTATAGAATCTGTGGCGTTGAACGCACACACGATCCCACAAACTCATACTCCTGCTCTCCAGAACGTCTGAACACCACTACCTTCCTACGACAATCGATCACCGCATAACTAGAGAATAGGCAATCCATCCCCAGTATGATGTCAAATCCACACATGTCATACACTAGTATGTTCCTCAATAGCAATATTCTTTGAATAACCACTGGACAGTTTCCCAACATCTTACTACAATTTGTTACGCTCCCAGTCGGCGTAGCTACCAATAACCACTCATCCATCACTTGGGTTTCAACTGGACACAGTTTCACAAAACTAGCAGATATAAATGAATGGATTACTCCCAAATCAAATAAAACAACAGCGTCATTTGAAAGCAATAACATGGTACCTGTCACCACATTTCCCGCATGCTCAGTATCTGCTAAAGTAAAGGAGTACACCCTTGCTGGAGTCGTGTTTTCCTGATAGTTTCCTCGAGGCATCTGATTACTTCCACAGTTCTGGCTCTAAGCAGGCATATCACTCTTATGTGCCTGACAGTTTCGGGATATGTGGCCTAGTTTGCCATAGTTGTAACAGTTACCCCAGAACAGCTGGCATTCACCGTCGTGCCATTTATGGCACTTGGTGCATGGTCCAGAGGACGGATCCCCCTAAGAACTCTGCCATTCGGTATTCTGATGATAATCCAAACCATAGTTTTTCTTCTTCTTCCACTGTCCCTATCGAGGACCAGTCTGAGAACCAAAAGATACTAGCCTCTTCCTCTATTCACGTACCCCCTCATCCCCCTAGAGGTTAGTCTCAACTATGGTGGCTTTATCCACCAGAATAGAAACCTCTCGAATCTGCAGCATACAAACAAGCCTACGAATGTCCTTCTTGAACCTCTGAGTCTTCTCATACTCATTCGAGATCAAATATGGCGTGAAACGAGATAGCTCAATATGTATGGCACCATATCTCTACACTGTCAAGGTTCCTTGAGTCAGGCTCGAGAACTCATCAGCCTTCACATCACGAGTGGAAGTTAGGAAGTATCTCTCGAAAAATACCTCCTTGAAATGGCTCCAAGTCATACCAGATGGACCAGCTCTCTGCTTCTCAAGTAGACTCACAGCCATCCACCATCTTTCCGCTTCTCCTGCCAGCTAAAAAGTAGAATAGAGAACCTTTTATTGATCAGTGCATTGCAGAACTTCTAATATCTTCTCAGTCTTCTGCACCCAGTTCTCTGCTACTATTAGATTGAGTCCTCCCGTAAACGTTGGAGGGTGCATGCGGTTGAACCTCTCTATGGTACAACCCTTAGTAGTAGGGGAGTGCTCACGTCTCCTAACACTTTGCCTGATCTCCCACATAACTTGCCTCGTCAAACCCCGAGGCAAAAAAGGATACTCGTCACTCGTAGTCCCCTCGGAACCACTATCTAAGTTGTTATCAATGTGCTCTATTCTAAAAATAGGATAGGAATCGATTAGAATTCCTATATCATACACATTTAAGAGAAT
Organism: Malania oleifera; assembly: GCF_029873635.1. Lineage (NCBI taxonomy): Eukaryota > Viridiplantae > Streptophyta > Magnoliopsida > Santalales > Ximeniaceae > Malania > Malania oleifera. Next base: position 78,428,497 of record NC_080427.1, read on the forward strand.
CATTGAAAGCTAATCATGTTTAACTACAACTCTCATGGGTCCAGGTCTATCCTACCACACCGACACGAAACCATCAATGGTTGCCATGGTTTTACTGAAATCGTCATTCTAGGAAAAACATAGAATACTGTCAACGAATCCCTGTCTAGGAACAAAACAACCCTCAACCCACTCTACCCATTTCCTACATCTTATACTCTCGTATATACACATAATTACGCCTAACCAAGTCTACAAGACCTAACAACCTGGTTTTACTCTGATACCAAGTTGTCACGCCCCGAACCCGCAAATGGGCCCCAGGGGTAAATTTAGTAACCTAACCTGTCTTTGTATCAATTAAAACATACATAATACTACACCAAATGAGGTTCCGACTCTATGGGGTACATGTACACCCTATACACATTCACATACATATCTATACTCATCAAATACGCAGCGAAAATATTCTTTCTATATATACATCATACCATACAACGTACCATACCAGAGTCTATACATAACTGGAATCTACATTCCAAATACCATATATACCCTGGGTGTTTACAAAACCCAACAATGACAACCCAGTTACAACATCCGTACTTACATAGGTACTCTACGTAGCTAATCGACACCCACGCTTGCGGACGCTAGGATGCTAGTTTCGGCTACCCGAAGGACCTAAAAAAAGCATTTGTATATTTGAGGTGAGACACCTCTCAGTAAGAAAGAAAGCAAGTTATATCAGTGTGTGGCATACAAGTGTTATTTCAACATAAAACATAACATAATACAGTTGTAGTATTTTCACAATTCAGTTCCAATACATACGATACCAAACATACGGTCAGTGTCGTCACACTCAAGCACCCGATACCCTGCAATAATCGAAGCCTCACAGCGATATCGTTTCCAGTATGGTGTCCACTCACACCCATCGGTGATCATACGGAACAAACAGGCGATATTTCATACCCTCAGATATAGAACCGAACACTTTCGCCCATGATAATTAGCCGAGACATGGCGTCAGTGTAAGATAATTAGCCACCCCTAGATGATTTACAAAACCTGGAACAATTTTGGAACTCATGTTCCTATAGCGTATGAAAATTAGCCACCCCTAACTGTTTTACAAAACCCTGGAACATTTACATACAATATTTCATTCCACGCTTATTTGAGTATACAACAATCATATCATTTTAAGTATGGAATGAAATGTTGTATGTAAATGTTCCAAGGTTTTGTAAAACAGTTAAAGGCGGCTAATTACTATATGCTGATGGGTATAGGAACATGAGTTCCAAAATTGTTCTAAGTTTTATAAATTAGCTAGGGGCAACTAATTGTCGTACGCTGATACCATGTCTCGACTAATTACCGTGTGTGAGAGTGTCTAGCTCTATATCCGAGGTGTGAAATATCGTCTGTTTTTTATGGCTGGTCACTTATGGGTGTGAGTGGACACCGTATTGGCAATGATATCACTATGAGGCTTCAGTTATTGCAGGGTATCGGGTGCTTGAGTGTGACGACACTAACCGTATATTTGGTCTCGTATGTAATGGAATTGAATTTTGAAAATACTAGAATTGTATTGTGTTATGTTTTATGTTGAAATAACATGAACCTACTTTCTTCCTTACTAAGAGGTCTCTCACCCCGAATATACAAATATTTTTTTCAGGTCCTTCGGGTAGCCGAAACTTGCATCCTAGCGTCCGGAAGCGTGGGTGTCGGTTAGCTACGTAGAGTACCTATGTAAGTACGGATGTTGTAACTAAGTTATCATTGTTGAGCTTTGTAGACACTCGAGGTATGTATGGTATTTGGAATGTAGATTCTAGCTATGTATAGACTCTAGTATGGTACGTTGTATGGTATGATGTATATATAGAAAGAACATTTCCACTGCGTATTTGACGAGTATGGATATATGTGTGAATGTGTATAGGGTGTACGTGTACTTCACGGGGTCAGACCCTCATTCGGTGTAGTATCATGTATGTTTTAATTGATACAGAGATAGGTTAGGTTACTAAATTCACACTTGGGGCCCATTTGCGGGTTCGAGGCGTGACATAAACTATTGAACCCCTAACATTGTTCTAGTGAAGTTAACAAAAGTGCACAAACAATGCCCCATGGTTGCCTATTTTGAACAATAAATGCTCAAAAATAGGAAATCATAACTTGTGGTTGATGTCTCAATAATTTAAATTTTTTTGTGCACCACATGGCTTTAATAGTTGAATTCCGCATTCTCATGCTTTTTGCCCAATACTTTGTACCAAGTGCTACACTACCAGTTTCCAAAGGTCATGTGCCTTGGGCTACTTAGGGAGAACAATCATAACAATTTTCCCCAAAATTTTTTAACATTGTGGATCCTATTTAAGCCCTTCTTTGTCACTATTTTCTTCTTCTTTGCTTTTCTACCATTGATGAACCTTTTGCAAGCATCTTGCATCCTACCCACTTTGTGTAGAAAAATATTATCTTTGCCATATTTTTTGTAAGAACCTGAATCATGATATATGGATTTAATTAATTAAGAGAATGGTAAGTAATTGAGCAGGCTTCGTCCACGATGCCAAAGTTCATCTACGAAGGCCTTATGTTTCTCGTCGATGAGGTGTCGGAGATTATCAACGAAAAGAAGCCGAGGGATTTCGAGAATATGAAAATCTTAGGCTCGTCGATGAGGTCACCATCTCATCGATGAGGTGTCTTCAGTGTCTCATTGACAAAGATGCCATCTCGTTGATGAAGATGACTGAGTCAAAGGGTTATAAATATATATTTTCATTACTTCTCAGCTAAGAAATCTCAAATTCTCTCTCTATCTCTCTAGGAACTCAATATACTCTCTCTCTTTATCTAGATTTCTTCGTCGTTCGTTGCGAGAATCATTGATCCAACATTACTACGAGGATTAGGGAAGGATTCTCTACAAGTTCTACGGATCAGATCTTCGTTCCGAGCATTTTCGGGTTTTGGCTCAACATCGAGGTAAGACTCGGTTTTCAATTCTAATATGATAGTTATATAGGGAATAGGATTGTGAGTATCTTCGGTACTGTGTTTTATAGGTTTTGGGAACTTGGTTCGCTGTTTAGGGGCCGTAGAGTTCGGAATTGACCATTTGGGGAAAGGTAAGGGTAATTATGTTTATGTCGGTTATTTTTGAAATACGACTCGGTGGAACTGTGGTCCACGGTCCCGTGTGTGTTTTGGTTACTCATTTGGAGAAATCTGATAGGTAAAATTATGGGTTTTCATGTTATAGTTTTGAGAAAAAAAGGGGGCGACGGGCTGTATCCCTGGTTTTGTTGGAAAACCGTAGATATATGTTGTGATATATATTGTGTTATAGGGATAGTCGTGCTTTGACTAGTTAACTGTATACGTTTGAAAAATCATGATTTTAAATTACCAAATGGGTGTGGTTTTGTTTGGTTATATGAGCATGCATAGGTTGTGTTTTGGTGAAAAAGGAACGGGGTTCTAAATTGTTCTAGGTTTTGAAATCCGGCTATTGTTGAAGAGTGCGCAATACCACTAGATCGATCGGCTTTCAAGCTGAAGGGTGTACTAACACCAGATCTGCACCGATTCAATGTTGTGAGCTGATTCTATGAAAGGTTATTGGGGGCACCGACATTTACCGAAGGGTGTGAAATATCACCAGATTGTTAGCGTTTGCCAAGGGGTGTGAGATATCACCAGATTGCCAGTTTTTATCGAAGGGTGTGAAATACCACCAGACAGTCCAGCTTCAAGCTGAAGGGTGTGATGACACCAGATTGTATTGCTTGTTTTGTGAAAGTATTAGAACTGGTTTAAACTGTTTAACTATTGAACTATGCATGTTAGTATGTCTTGATAACACTCATGTGTCACACACCAATATAACCTAATTCTTCCTTACTGAGAGGTGTCTCACCCTTGCTGTACGTACATATTTTACAGGTCCTTCGAGTAACCAGAACTAGCAATCTGGTGTGGGAGCGTAGTGGTTGGTGTACTGCAAGTGGTACTTAGGTAAGTACCAGAACTGTACTGGGTTGTCCTTTGTGATTTTGGCTGACACCCGGGTTTGTGTTGTATACTATGGAACCTGGTTTCCTTTTGTATAGACTTTGGTATGGTACAGGATATGTATAGAATGCCCTTTTTTCGTTGTGTATATGGTTGTATATGGGTATGTATAGGGTGTTTGGAAACCCCACGGGGTCGGACCCTCATTCATGTGTGGAGTATCATGATTGTTTGTATGATACAGGAACAAGTTAGGTTACTAATTAACCCCTGGGGCCCATTACCAGGTTCGGGGCATGATAACTTGGTATCAAAGCTAACCAGGTTGTTAGGTCTTGTAGACTTAAATAGGTATAGCTGTTTGTACATACCAGAGTATAGGATATTGGAAATGGGTAGAGTAGGTCGAGGATTGTTTTGTTGCTAGACTAGGACTCATTGGCGGTATTCTATTTCTTTCCTGGAATGATGATTTCAATAAAATCACAGCAAACCATTGATGACTTTTGTGTTAGTGTGATTGGACAGACCTGGACTGGTTAGTGGTAGTTAACATGATCAGTGGTAGATAATTGTGTTAATTGTATGTGTTGTAGGAGTATTGATATATTCCTATTGTGTTTTCAGAATGGAGCCCAAGGATAACTGTAACGACCCGAAGAATAATGGTATTTAAATAATAAAAACAAAGGGAAATGGAAATAGGAACAAAAGGAGGCAGTTGACGATGTTTCATTTTGGGATGGGATAATCCCAAGAAATTTTCCAGGCCTTATCGACGAACATAGGGGTTTCATCGACGAGGGTCCTTTAGGATCTCCTCGATGAAGTTACGTCTCGTCGATGAGAAGATACCGAGAAAAATTTTTTGGAAGTTTGAAATTCATCGATAAGGGTGAAGTTCATCGACGAACTTTCTACAGGACTCATCGACGAGGAGACGTGGCTCGTCGATGAATCCCGCAGTATAAATAGGGTTAAACGTGATTTTCAGTTCATTTTCTGCGCAGAACCTCTCTCTCTCTCTCTCTCTCTCTCTCTCTCTCATCCTTTGGTTCTCTACCCTTCTCTCTAAGATCTCGGGCTAATTTTTTGCTGGTTCGACGATCTAAAGCTACCATGATGCTCCTGGGAAAGTTCTCTGCAAGTCTGCTGAAGCGGATCATCGGTGGGGCTGAGTTGGAAACCATCCCAAATCTAAGGTAAGGCTTTCTACTCAGTATTTGGTTATTTGATAGTTGTAGAAAGCGTAGTACGCGTAGAAATGCTGAACTTTAGATCTAGAGAATATTGTTTTCAGGGTGTTGAGTAGGGAACCCTGCGGGTGCAGGGCTATTTGTTTTAAGGGCTTTTCAAGAATCAGATAAGGGGATAAATTAAGCTAGTATATTATGAAACGTATGTATAATATTATGGCATTTTATTTCAAGGAATTAAATATATTTATATATGATTTATATTTGGAATACTTCTAAAAATGATGGTATGTTAGATATATGAAAAACCTATTTCATGTGGCATGAGTGGAAATTATAATGAAAAACTATTTTCTAGGAATGTGTTAATGATACGTATTTTTATAAAAGAAAACCGGTGTATGGGCCGAGATTTTGATATATTTGCCGGCGTACGGGCCAAGCTATGTGTATGATTTGCCAACGTACGAGCTGAGTTATGTATATGATTTGCCAATGTATGGGCCGAGCTATGGAAATGATTTGCCAGCGTACGGGCTGACCTATGTATATGATTTGCCAGCGTACGGGCCGAGCTATTGATGTGATTCACCAGCGTACAGGCTGGACTATGGATATAATTTTTCGGCGTATGAGCCGAGCTATGGTAAAATGTGAAATACCGGCGTATGGGCCGATGATTTTCGTGATATACGTATATATGCAAAATGATATGATTGATTTGAAAATTAATGATATGAAATATCCATGTATCACAGTTTCAGTATATGTTATATGATATCGAAACCTGGTCGGCTTGGTCTAGGCTAGCACTTGCACGGTACCGTTGCTATGTGTCCATGGTCATCATGATCATGATATTTGTGTTAACGCCACTCTACGGAGTGGTGTGAGATTGGATGGTCGATGTGGGTTTTAAGAAGTGTGTGAGCGCTCCTAGTGTACGGACCAGGTCTGGCAGACCCATCAGACTTACAGACTATACTTTTGACTTGGCAATGGTCAACCAACCATTGTTAGATCCCGCCTTCGGGCCACACAACCCAGTCATGTGGGGGTAATACATGATAACAGCCAGCTAACCAACCAGGATTATTTTTGTATTATTATTTATATGAGATGAATTATGCTATGGAAACCATTATGTTCTACCATGTTTAATTATACTTGTTTTCCTAGAAATGATGTATATACAGTTTTACTAGTTATGTTTATGATTATATGTATATCACAGAAATGCTCATGTTGCCACACACTAGTGTTAGTTTATTTACCTTGCTGAGAGGTGTCTTACCTCGAATTTTATAAACATTTTAGGAGCCCCTAATAGGAGAGCGAGTAAAGCCCCACTGATCTAGTACGGTTGGTCTGCCCTTCCAGAAGGGTAAGTGTTTTGATAGGGTGGGATGTACTTTGTGGGATGGCCCTAAGACATCTTTTGGGTTGTGTATTGTGTGTATATAAGTACAGTGGTTGTAGTGACTCTGGTATTGTGATGGATGACTCTGTATTTATGATATTAAGATTACATGTTTCCTATTGCTTAGGCTTCCACATTGTGTTTCTGATGTATCCCTGATACCCACGGGTCCAGGTGGATTATGATCTGCTGAGTTTTGTGATATTGATTTTATTATATTATAAAAAAAATGTGAAAATTAAGCAGGTCATCACAGTTTGGTATCAGAGCCTAGGTTGCTCGGTTCTGTAGACTTTAGAATGCAGTAGAAACAATACTAGAGTATAGGAAATGATTTGAGGTTTTGTTCTACAGTCTGGAGACAATACTTCCGTGGTAGTTTCTGTGTTTTTCCTAGGGTGACAATTTCAGGAAAACCATAGAGCTATAGTCAGGTTGTATTCCTAGAATGTAGGACTAGGGATTATAAATAAGTTGAGAGTGTTGAGATATGATGCAAGGTTAATCGGGTAAATTATAAGGATAGGATTTTTAAGTTGCGTTTGTTGTTTTCAGGATGGATCTAGGAGGAAGTAGTGCCCATGCAAGTGGCAGTGATGGAGCAGGGCCATCAGGTGCAGTTGGGACCGACTCTGACGTGGTATTACGTGGTGTGGCTCAGCAGGTTATGGCTGAGATTGCTAGGAGCTCGAGGGAGCAGTGTGGTCTGTTAGTTGGCCATGGGTGCACTATTGAGAAGTTTACGAAGATGAATCCTTCGGCATTTTCAGGTGGAGTTGATCCTGTAGCCGCTGAGAACTAGATGTGGGAAACTGAGAAAGTATTGGCTGTGTTGCAGTGTACTGAGGAACAAAGGGTCCTCTTTGTTAGCTATAGACTGATAGGAGAGGCTGAGAGGTGGTGGACTGCGGTGAGACTGCTAGAGCAGCAGAGGGTGACTCTGATAGCCATGATATGGGACCGGTTTAAAGAGTTGTTCTTCGATATATATTTTCCAGCTACTGTCAGGGAGGCTAAGGTAGAAGATTTCCTGAGTTTGAAGTAGGGACAGTTATCATTTCAGTAATATACGACACATTTCATCAAGCTCTCTCGTTTCGCTCCATACATTGTCCCTGATGAAGTAAAGAAGGTGAGGCAGTTTGAGATAGGCTTGAGACGGAGTATATTCAAGCAGGTGGTGGTGTTGCGGATCCAAGACTTTGCTGAGTTAGTCGATAGGGAAGCCTTGGCAGAGATTGGTGAGCGACTGGATGCAAAGGAGTAGGGACAAAAGAAGAGATCTGCATCTACAGGTCATCAACAGGGTCATAGACCGGATCAGTGGATGAGAGGTAATCATGGCAGGGGACGGTGATAGGAAACTGGAGGGTGCGAGGTTCAGGCAGGGCAGGGTCCTCCAGTCTGTTAGACTTATGGTAGGAGACATTGGGGAGAGTGTCGAACAGGAGGGGTGGTGTGCTATCGCTGCAATAGATCGGGGCATATGGGGCGAGACTGTCCTACCCTACCAGATGCAGTTTTATATCCCAGACCATAACGAGGAGGTTATCAGGCGCCACGTGGAGGCCAGTAGAGGAATATGGCTCCAACTAGGGTATTTACTCTGACGCCAGGTGAGGCTGAGACGGCAGGTGACGTGGTGACATGTATGGTTATTATGTTTTCTTTAAAGTTATTGCATTGTTTGATTCAAGAGCTACACACTTGTTCGTGTCTTCGGGGTGTGTTAAATTATGTGGGGCTAAAACACAACCATTAGACGTTGAATTGTTAGTGTTTACACCGACTGGATCTATAGTAAGATGTAGTAAAGTACTCCAGGGTTGATCAGTTGATATTCAAGGGGAAATTCTGTCTGCTAATCTGATAGTACTGGACATGCACGGGTTTGATGTTATATTTGGCATGGATTGGCTAGTAGCTAATTTTGCTAGCATAGATTGCCGAGCACAAGAAGTGTTATTTAGACCTCCGGGGAAAGTGGAATTCAGGTTTGTAGGATCGTAGGTGCAATCCCTGTCTCAGCTAGTTTCAGTTATTTAGACCAGAAAACTACTGCTGAGTGGTTGTCAGGGGTTTGTGGCTATTGTGAAGGAGATGTTAGAGAATGAATTGAAACTTGCTAGCACACCTGTAGTAAAGGAATTTATAGATGTTTTCCCAGATAAGTTACCAGGCTTGCCACCCGATCGTGAGGTAGATTTCCCTATTGATCTACTTCCAGGTATAGCGCCGATTTCTAAAGTACCTTACCAGATGGTGCCAGTAGTATTGGCAGAATTAAAGGATCAGTTACAAGATTTTCTTGAGAAAGGCTTCGTACGACCTAGTGTATCTCCATGGGGAGCTCCAGTTCTATTTGTGAAAAGGAAGGACGGGTCCATAAGGATGTGTATAGATAACAGGGAAATCAATAAAGTGACAATCAAGAACAAATATCCTCTACCTCGTATCAATGATTTGTTTGACCAGCTCCAAGGTACATGGGTATATTCGAAGATTAACCTTAGATCCAGCAATCATCAGGTGAAAGTGAAAGAAGAAGACGTCTCGAAGACGGCATTTAGGACCAAGTATAGGCACTACAAATTTCTTGTTATACCGTTTGGTTTGACGAATGCTCCTGCGGTATTTATGGATTTGATGAACAGAGTCTTCCAACAATACCTAGATTAGTTTGTTATTGTTTTTATTGATGATGTGCTGGTCTATTCGAGGAGCTATGAGGAGCATGAGACGCACTTGAGGCAAGTTTTACGGACGCTTCGAGAAAAGAAGTTGTACGCCAAGTTCAGTAAATGTGAATTATGGCTTGAGAAGGTCGTGTTCTTGGGGCATGTTGTGTCTGGAGACGGTATTTTTATGGATCCTAGTAAGGTTGAGGCCATAGTGAATTGGGCTAGACCAAGGAATGTCAAGGAGATCAGGAGTTTCTTGGGGCTAGCTAGGTATTATCGTCGTTTTGTAGAGGGATTCTCGGCATTATTGGGGCCTTTGACATGACTGACTAAGAAGAATGTCAGATATGAAGGGGATGACAGTTGTGAGCAAAGTTTTTAAGAATTGAAGCAGACGCTTGTCACAGCACCAGTATCGTTCATCCCGTCAGGGGGTGAGGGTTATGTCATTTATAGTGATGCGTCCTTGAAAGTACTTGGCTGTGTATTGATGCAGCATGGCAGGGTAGTGGTGTATGCATCCATACAGTTGAAAGAATATGAAAAGAACTACCCTACACATGATCTTGAATTGGCTGCAGTAGTACACGCCTTGAAGATTTGGAGGCATTATCGGTACGGCGAGTGGTGTGAGATCTTCTCCGACCATAAAAGTTTGAAGTACTTTTTCACTCAAAGAGAACTGAATATGAGGCAAAGAAGGTGGTTGGAGCTAATTAAGGATTTTGATTGTACCATAAGTTATCACTCAAGGAAAGAAAACGTGGTAGCTGATGCGTTGAGCAAGAGGTCCAGGAAATCAGTATTGGCGAGAGTCGATTGCTGAGTCGTACTGGTGGAGTGGTATGAAGAAAGATATTGCTGAGTATGTGGAGCAGTGTTTGACATGCGAGTAGGTATAAGCCGAGCACTAGAGGCCGGCAGGGCAGTTGCAGCCATTATTTATCCTAGAATGGAAGTGGGATCATATATCTATGGATTTCGTGTCAGGACTGCCGATGGCGTTACATGGTCAGAATGCCATCTGGGTGATTGTTGACCGTTTGACTAAGACCGCCCACTTTTTACCTATCAGGATTAGCTACTCCCTTAACCATTTGGTGGAAATTTACATTCAGGAGATAATTCGTTCTCATGGGGTGCTAGTATCGATTGTATCAGATCGAGACTCGCATTTTATGTCACGTTTTTAAAGGAGCTTCGAGGAAGCACTAGGGTCTCAGTTATCGTTTAACATGGCATTCCATCCTCAATTATATGGGCAGACTAAGAGGATGATATAGACATTAGAGAATATGCTCTGAGCGTGTGTATTGGATTTTGGGGGTAGTTGGACTCAGTTCATGCCACTAGTGGAATTTGTGTATAATAATAGTTATCAGACCAGTATTGGCATGACACCGTTTGAGGCTTTATACGGTAGGAGATGTCGTTCTCCTTTATTTTGGGATGAAGTAGGTGAGCGGTGAGTAGTGGGACCAGAGCTTGTTCAGCAAGCACGTGACAAGGTTCGACTTATCAAAGACAGAATCAGTGCAACTCAGAGTCGACATAAGAGTTATGCTGATAATCGCCGAAAGAATCTGGAATTTGATGTGGGCAATCATGTGTTTTTTAAGATAGCTATGTTGAAAGGGGTTATGCAATTTGGGAAGAAGGGTAAACTCAGTCCTGGGTTTATCGATCCATTTGAGATTCTAAAGAAAGTGGGGCCAGTAGCCTACAGGCTAGCTTTGCCACCTATGTTGTCCAGGATCCACAATGTATTCCATGTTTTTATATTAAGGAAATACGTCCCAGATCCTTCTCATATCATCAGTTATGGTGAATTAGAACTCAATGATTCACTAGTGTATGAGGAGGTGTCAGTATAGATTCTGGATAGGAAAGTGCAAAAGTTACGTAACAAGGAGATTCCCCAGGTAAACGTTCTGTGGAGGAATCATACAGTTGAAGAGGCTTCTTGAGAGTCCGAGGAGCAGATGAAGCAAAAGTACCCATAACTATTTCAAGAAACTTAAGTAGTTAGGTAATTTTTCTTTTGCAGGTACATGTAAAGGTTTAATTAGTGTAGCATTTTAGTTTTGGGAGAATTTTTCTTTTGTATATGTAATCTCCCAAGACTCGGATTGTAACCACGGTATCGTCTTGTCAACGAGATGATACCAAGAGAGAATTTTTTTGAAGTCTGAAATTCATCGACAAGGGTAAAGTTCGTCGATGAACTTTCTATAGGACTCGTTGACGAGGTGACGTGGCTCGTCAACAAATCCCGTAGTATAAATAGGGTTAAACGTGATTTTTCAGTTCATTTTCTGCATAGAACCTCTCTCTCTCTCAACCTTCGATTCTCTATCCTTCTCTCTGAGATCTCGGATTGATTTTCTGTTGGTTCGATGATCTGAAGCCACCACGACGTCCTTAGGAAAGTTCTCTGCAAGTCTGCCAGAGCGAATCGTCGGTGGGGCTAAGTTGGAAACCATCTCAAATCCAGGGTAAGGCTTTCTATTCAGTATTTGGTTATTTGACAGTTGTAGAAAGCATAGTACGCATAGAAGTACTGAACTTTAGTTCTGGGGAATGTTGTTTTCAGGGTGTTGAGTAGAGAACCCTGCGAGTGTAGGGCTATTTGTTTTAAGGGCTTTTCAAGAATCAGGTAAGTGGATAAACTAAGCTAATATTTTATGAAAAGTATGTATAATATATAGCATTTTATTTCAAGGAAATAAATATATTTATATATGATTTATATTTGGAATACTGCTGAAAATGATGGTATGTTAGATATATGAAAAACCTATTTCGTGTGGCATGAGTGGAAATTATAATGAAAATTTGTTTTCTGGGAATGTGTTAATGATACGTATTTTTATAAAGGAAAACCGAAGTATGGGCCAAGATTTTGATATATTTTTCTGTGTATGGGCCGAGCTATGTGTATGATTTGCCAACATATGCGCTGAGCTATATATATGATTTTTCGGCGTACAGGTCGAGCTATAGAAATGATTTGCCAGCGTACGAGCTGAGCTATGTATATGATTTGCCGGCGTACGGGCCGAGTTATGGATGTGATTTGCCAGCGTACGAGCTGAGTTATGGATATGATTTGCCGGCGTACAGGCCGAGCAATGGTAAAATGTGAAATACCGACGTACAGGTTGATGATTTTCGTGATATACGTATATATGCAAAATGATATGATTGATTTGATAATTAATTAATTTTTACTAAAAATTAAAAAGGGTAAACTAGGTTAATTTTTCTAAACTTGTTTTAAACTTTTCTAATTATCTCCATTGAGTTCCCAGCGGTCAAAAATTCCACCTTGCCTATATATACATGTTCATTTGTAATAATTAGTAAGGATTAGCAAAAATAATTTAGGCCAAATTCACTCAAAATCAAAAATATTATTTTAGCCTATACTACTCCCAAACACTCCAGAACTTCATTTTCCTTGATCTTTCAAGTATTGTGAGTATATTTAAAGTGCTTATGCTTAATCCTCATTTACTCATACTCTCATTTGTTGTGCTTATTGTTTGATTTTATTATTGAGAGTAAAGCTTAAAGTTCTCCCACTGATTTTATTTGATAAATCTTGTGTGGGAAGACTTTTGTGGCTTGTAGTTCTTGCATAGATATTGCAAGGTACCTTAGCCCATATTTTTGTGTGTAAAATATTTTACAAAGCTTGATTTCAAACAACTCTAGTGCTTGATACAATTTGAGAAAATATTTTTTGAGTTCGTTTGAATATAATTGCTAGTATATTTGAAACACTAATATGATATTGAGATTTGATATACTTTGCTTTCAAAGATTAGCTTGTAAAACACTATTGTGCTTGATAGACTATAGACATAACCTTGAGTGTTGATTGCACACGTAGAGCACCGAACTTATAGTTTATACATTCTTGAGGTGCATTGATTTGTGATTGTGCTTAGTGGTACATTTTAGCTTGTGTAAGAAGCATTTCCGTGTACACAAAATTTTATACATATTCGTTGTATTCCAGGCATGGGCCTAAAGAGGGAGGCTAGCCATGTTGAATAGTCCCAGATTGGCTTAGACCTGGTTAGGAAAGTTAGGTGCACCATCCTAGTAAGGTGTAGGTTGAGGCCAACCCCATTAATTGACCTGATTGTAAACGGTGCCACTCCACCCGTTAAGTGAGCTTATAGTGTAATCCTTGTGCGGGTGTGCCAAGGCGGGGACATAGGCAGTATAGGTCAAACCCTGATAACATATCATGTGTCTATTTATATTTCTGCACTTTATATTTACCGCACGTGTATGTTATATTGTGAATGTTGCGCATGATTTAATTTCCACATATCATTATCTGCACAATTGGTGAATGATTAGAAAGACCCTAGGTTGTGTTATACGGCTATCTCGTTTAACCTAGGAGATAAATTTTAAAATTCCAATTCACCCCTCCCCCCTCTTGGGAATACAACAAAGCTATCAATGGATAAAGCTTATAAAAGCTATGTTGAATATCTATGTGATTATATGTATATACCATTATTTGCTCAGATGATTAACAGTTTGCGAAAGCTTTATTTATTATTACAACTACACTCATATTGCCACACACTGTTAATAATTTATTCCGTCTTACTGAGATGTGTCTCACCCAAGTATTAAACTTTTCAGGAGACCGGGATCGAGCTGGTGATAAAGCTCCTAGATAGAGTGGAGCAGGGACCCTGATATACAAGGTGAGTGTGTTAGATGGAGTTGGATAACTTTTTAGGGTTTTTATGTTTGGGAATGTACTTTGGATATGTGTATGGATTTGGGTGAAATATACTCTAGTATGTGTATTTGTTGTGGTTTGTTTATATATGATGACTTCCGCTGGTAGGTGATTTATTTATGTTATGACCTGGTATACCCAGTACCCAATGTGGGTCGTGTTATATGCATGGTATCAGAATTGATGACGTGGCCGATTGGTGTGGATAAGAAATTAAATAAAAAAATTTTTATGGAAATCGGAACGTCACACTGAAACACTTCTTTACCCTTTGTTTTATCATCTGAACGCACACATGCACACGCACACAAAATATGATATATATATATATATATATATATATATATATATATATATATATATTAAACATGCAAAATACTCATGCAAATGCACTAAATTCAAGTAGAAAGGATCTTCAAAACATTCCCAAATTTCCAAAAATTTTCTATAATTTTCTGGATACATCCAAAATTTTTCTGCAATTTTCTAAGATTTTTAGGAACTTTTATCCTTTTTTATATTTTTAATTTTTTGGTTCCACTAAGTCAAAAAATGACACAATGATTTTTTACTTATTTTTATCTAATTTTGTTTCTATTTTTTTATTTTCCTTTTTTGAATTAAAAATAAATTTAAAAACATTAAATAACACTAGAGTGGTTCAAGAAGTCAAACTAGTTCAACCGGCTTGAACCGAGTCAATAGTCAGCCTTGTGTTGACCTAGGTCAAACTAAGTTGGCACGATTTAAGGAATAGAAGCAAAGGCAGGAAAACACCTATAGCCACCACATGTCAACCAATGGGTCATTCAATTTTTATTTTTATTTTTAAATCCATAAGGGTGACACATGGCAGGTGACATCTATAGCCACCACCTGATAGTGATTCGTGAAAACACGTGGCAGCTAATGGGTGACTCAAATTTTATTTTATGTTTTTAAATCCATAAGGGTGACATGTGGCAGGGTGACGTTAGTATCACGTCACCCACCACGTGGCAGATGACGATTGGCGTGGGAGGCTTAGTTGGAGGATAGACTTATGTTTAAATTGTATAAAATTGGGCTTACAAAAAATTTTCTTATTCTGTTTCGAGGTTTTGATTTAAACAATTAGGCGCATGCTAAGGCAAACCAAAGATATTTTAGAATTACAAAATCCTTTTTATCAAGCCCAATTTCAAATTTCAAAATGTCGTTTTCCAAAAGCACTGCCATTTAATTTAGTCTTAAATTTTGCTAAATCATTCAAACATTCATCCCAATCATATCCAAATCGACTCATGCTTTAGTTAAAATGAGAGAGAGAGAGAGAGAGAGAGAGAGAGAGAGAGAGAGAGAGAGAGAGAGAGAGAGAGAGAGAGAGAGCTTTTGGGTACTTTACTCTTAGGCTCTTGTTTGGTTCTGTCTAAATTCCTTTCTACAGCTTTTACACTTTCCTTTGCTAATATTATCCTGTCAAAGTCATTCCTAATTTTCTATCTTTCAATCTTCTGTGAGCAGCCACTAGTTTACTTCAATCTCTCCAATCTCTTATGTTTTATTCCCTTTCTTCATTTCTCTCTCCTTGGCAATTTTCCATCTTACTTTTTTGTCTCTCTTTTCTCAATATAGGAAATCCTCCTCTTCATTTCTCTCTCCTTGGCAATTTTCCATCTTACTTTTTTGTCTCTCTTTTTTTAATATAGGAAATCCCCCGCCCCCAACTTTCTTTCTTGGAGAAGTATCTATTTTTAGGCAAGGGGGAGGGGGGCAATTGTCAATCAATTTTGATTGATCAATATATTTTAAAACAAACGAGAGTGATTAATAATTGATTTAATGTTTTTTTTATTTAATTTATTTACATTTATCAACCCATTGAAAACTCCCTTTTTTTTGTGTGCAAATCTATCGAAATCTTGGGCCCATTAATTATTATTATTATTATTATTATTATTATTATTATTATTATTATTATTATTATTATTATGTACTAAAAAAATTTGTAAAATAATCTATATACATGATTGAATCAGGTGGTGAGAATGAGCAAAATGAGAGTCCATGCCTAGGAAAAGACCCTAGAGGTATCAAAATTAAAACATACAAAAAGAAAATTCAACGTTTAGTTAGATAAAGCGCTATACAAAATGGGGGGTCGATTATTACCAAGAGAGGTAAGAGAATAATATTAGCTTACAAAGGACATAATACATAACCATAAGCAACAAAACAACTAAATTACACTAAGCTAATTTCGAATCTCCTTTTGCCTAGACGTAATCTCTAATATCTCCCCTTGAAAAAATCTCCTTTATAGAAGGAAGCAATTCTAAAACAACACTTTATTTCTTGCTATTTGGATGTAATAAAAATGGACATTAAAGACAAAATTTGAAAGATATACAATAAAGACGGACCACAAACTAGCTAACCTCATAGTTTCATCATCCCATTAAGAGATAAGCTTGCAAAGCTTTAGCTCCGAAGAAGACTTATCATAGACCCATGCAATTGAAGAAAACAAATGATCTCTAGATTCAGAATCATTATTATAAGTAGCAAAGAGGTCACTTCCCCAACTTGGAAGCCTATTCGGATCTATTTATGAATTTCATAGTCGTTATCTTCTTATTGGCCATCATTTTTGCCAAAATCCATTTGAAAACTTCATAGCCTTTCTTTGTTCATCTATTATCATCTTCATTGGAATCCACCTCTATTTTGTCGGTGCCCTTGCCTTCAAATCGAACATTCTTTAACTTCATATTCTTCATTATCACTAGAACCAACTATCATAGGCTTCCTGTGCTTAACCACCATCATCATCGTCACCACCAAAACTTGCATCAAAGCCATCCTTTTCAACTTCATAGTCTTCCTTTGCTTAGCCACCATTATCGTCACCAAAATATTGTTGATTTCCTCGATGCCTATTGGGCCCCTTTACTGGAATCTTGAAAGTAAGATTTTCAAGGAGGATAAAATGAATGGGCAAAATGCTTTCGTTTCAAGTTGGCAAATATATCATCCTAATTTGTTTCTTTAAGGATATATAGGCTAGTTCTCCAAACAAATTAGGGATAGTAGTTGGAATGAAATGGGGAGGGCTAGGCACAATGGTGAAGTTGTCGCCACGTTACTTGGAGATTATGAGTTTAGGGTGTGAAAAGAATCTCTTGCAAAAATACAAAACTGCATACTATAGATTTGTCGTGATCCGTCCCTTCTTCGTACCCCACATACGCAGGAGTTATGTGCACTAGGTTGCCCTTTTAGGTGGGTTCAAAGTAACAAAAATATATTCTCATACCCCAAATTTGCTCCGCTCCATCCTGCCTTGTTTAAGCCAAACCTGCCCCGAATATAAATAAATAAATAAAATATATGAATGCTTGTGTACTAATCCTCCTAATGTATTATTTTTATTTTACAAGAATTTACTAATGTAATACTTCCATTATATTTCATGTTAATCTACTAACGAGGCTAGGATTTATCAACAATACAATTATACGAAAGATACGGTATTATGTTCTAGTAACATCGGCAGCACGAGAGATGATTTGAGTATCCAATAGGAAAGGAATCTCTAATGAGATGGGGATAGGAATATATAAATTTATCTTATAAAAAATTTGATGGGATAAGCAAGGTTGATCATTGTTAGCAAGAGAGATTCATGTTATGCGCCACCCATTCCAAATTTGTTGAATTTACATGCCTACTGTGCATGCAGAGTAGGCAATGCGGCACACTCTCTCCATGATGCCCCAACACAAAACCCCTCTTCTGCTTTTGAACCTTTTTATATGCAGACAAATGGGAAACAAGGAAGGTTGTTTTTCAAACTTTTTTCATTATGAATTTTGTGTGAATGTTTCTGGTACCATTGCTAAACGAACGCTTGAGGCTTCTATCTATGAAGCCTTGAATCCAAAAGAAATGAGGGACGAGCAACCTCAACCTCCACACTTCAGCTGTATCCGACTTCAAGAACGTCATATTAGAACCATTCCACCCAAAAAACCTAAAATAAAAGTAAACATAAAAACAAAAACAAAAACAAAAACAAAAACAAAAACCAGCTCAGCTAAGTTCATTCAAAATATCCACAGGATGTCAAATGTCAGGAAGCACAAAGCTCACTTTCAGCCGTTTTTTTCATTATAATTTCAGTCCCGTCAACAAGAGCGTCAAGCAAACACTAGGAACTCTCATGGTGAAAGGGAAGAGAAGGTGACAGAAAAGGGAACCCACGTCCTCGTTTTTAATTAATCTTGAAAACACCAACGACAGGATTCACAATATCTTTCACCTATTTACAGATTAATCCAGGTTCAACGCTCCCAACATGGTGTCCCGTCGCAAAATTTTCCATGAACACAGTTTCATGCTTGCCTTTCCCGTAAAAATCTGCAACAGATGGTTACAAACAAGGTGAGCTTGCATTTTTTTTTTTCTTCAATAAAAATGGGGTATAAAATTCAGAAGTGGTACTAGGTGTATCCATTGAAAAGAAAAAATTTTAAAAATTTTATACATTGAGAGAGAGAAATCAAAATCCTCTTCAATATATATACAATGACAAAGGCACAAACAAGGGAAAAACAGAAGACTTCCGACTCTTATACCACAGCCACACCAAACCCTATTCCAATCTTTCATTTCACTTCCTATAATCATCTTCTAACAATCGAACACAGCACAAGGAAATTAAATTTTGAATATTTTAGACAAGAGGAAAAGGAACCAATGTCCACCCGCTCCCGGGGAAAAAATGGGGGGAAAAGAAAAGAAGAAAAAGAAGATGATGATGAAGAAAAAGAAAAAAAGTACAACCTTTTTTTCATGAAATTGGAAAGTTTCGTTAGATTTTTAAAAGCCCCTGCTTGGCACTTATAATGCAGCCTCACCGATAAAACATAGAATTAAGTGAAGAAAATGAAACCCTGCTAACATAACAAATAAAGAACAGAAACACACCAACTACATTGCCAATTCCTTGCAGGGAATGTACGACTGTACAAAGAACCAACTGATCAATGTACCGAATTTCAAATGATTAAGTAAACAACCTCAATTGTATCCATGCACCCAAACTCAACTCTACCCAATCCTCCCAAAAACTCAAATGAAAAGCATTCAATTAAGAGCATACCATTGCTGGTTTTTCCTGAACTCAGTAAGAACTGGGTATATGTTCTCAAACGCCGTATAGGTCTCATCTCGAACCTAAAGAATCAACAATACAGCGCCAATTAAGAGAATGTCACAGAAACCAAAAGAGGTAGAACAACAGCAATGGGAAATCATATCACCTTAGCTCCAGTAAGAACAATTTTTCCTGACACAAAGATTAGTAACACGATCTTTGGTTGTTTCATTCGATAGATCAAACCTGGAAAGAGTTCTGGTTCATACTGACCAACAAAACACAAACCATATTACAAAGAAGGTATGTCTACAAATTCAGCAAGCTCCAAACTAATTCAAGAATATCACAGATGTTGTAAATAATTCTAAAATAAGAAGAAAGCTTTCAGAATTATTCCCAGAAATCTGATGGCAGACGCATCCTGCCCTCTTCCACCCAGTCAAATCATTCTCTGTGACTTGTTCCCAGAATTGCAGCCCAAATCTAAATATTAGACTGGCTTCTAGACTTCCACCTAATATAGTTTGACATAATTCCCAATTTAAAATCGGTCCAACTATTTACAATTTCTAAGCCTTAAAAGATAAATTTTCAGGAATCCAAAAAAAGTGACAAGTGGCATCCAAGGATCCAAGAATAATATATGAGCTTATCAACAGAAGTCATTTGTCCAAAGCAAAGTCCTGAATCAATCCCCCAAGCTACAGCTCTGGTTTTCTGTCTTTTTTCTATTACATTAACTTCCTGAGATTTAGTAATATTACAGGAACCATCACTAAGTTTTGAAAAATTACAGTTACATCCCTTGAAGTTAACTGCTATTGGCATATTAGTTACTATGCCTCATTAAGTGGTCTATCAATTATCACATTAAAAATGGTTTGATGGAGAAAAAAATAGGCACCTCCCTTCCTTTTTTTCCCCCTCTGTAAACATTTTATTGAAAATAAATAATAAATAATTATTATTAACTCTAGCAAAACCCAAAACAAATCTGAAGATTAGAAATGAAAATGAACAATAAAATAATTAAAGAATAAAATAACATTGTTTTCTCCTAACCCCCTTCCCCAAGCTTTTCTAGTGGAATCCAATCTCTGGCCCAAAGGTCCAGCTGATGCTTCTCTCTTAGTTACAATAAAGAATTCAAGTTCATTTTCTAGACACCCCAAGTGTTATAATGGAGCAGCTTGATAAAATTGTGGAGCCAATAGCAGTCAAAGGCACTCCATTAGGCAGGACGTGCACTGAGCAATGAGGCTTGCACCTCATAGGGTTTGATGCAAGCAACGTGCAAGAGGTGAGCTGAGGTGCAGGAGGGCACAGCCTCATTATTAACATAGTTTAATTCCTCTTTCGATCACATCCATCTGATTTTATTTTTATTTTTTTTTTGGATAGAAAATTGCACCCATCTCTGTGTGTAATATTATTTTAAAAAGGTCAAAAGCAATGAAATATCTCATTCTATATTGCATCTAACATCTCTCAACTCTCAGCAAGCCAGCATTCTCTTGAGGCAACCCAAAAAAAAAAAAAAGCAGCATCTGATGAGACAGGCAGAGTTGCGATTGAAGGACAACCTTAGATTCCCAAGGCCAACTCTCAAGCAGTCATCAACCACACATCCAGAATCCATCAAGCTGTGATCAACCAAAAAATCAGGTTAGTCTCAATTCTTTTCTTCTTCTTCTTCTTGATCAACCAAGTCTCTCTTTATTCTTCTTTTTCATGTTCTTGATCGACAAAATTAGTGATTCTGCTGCCTCTCAGTCATAGCCGCTGTGACCACCATTTTTATTTTCTTCTGCCTCTCAATCATAAACACTGTGGCCCACACATCCAGAATCCATCAAGCTGCAATCAACCAAAAAATCAGGTTATTCTTTAATTCTTTTCTTCTCCATCTTCTTCTTCTTCTTATTCTTCTTCTTGATCAACCAAGTCTTTCTCCCCTCTTTCTTCTTTTTTTTCTTGTTCTTCTTGATCAACTAAAATTAGTGATTCTGCTGCCTCTCCGTCACAGCCGCTGTGACCCCCATTTTTTCTTTCTTCTGCCTCTCAGTCACAACTGCTGCAGAACCCATTTTTATCTTTCTGATTCTTCTTCTTTTGTTTTTTGAGAGTTTCTGCCACTTTTTTCTGGTTCTACTCTGGTGTTTTCAATCCTCTTTCTTCTGGCCTGATCTACAGCCTTTTTTATTTTGCTGTTTCTTTTTAGGGGAATTTCTGCAACTTTTTCATGAAATTTCTGCTTTGCTGTATTGCATTTCTTTTTCTTGACATTTTTTATTATGTTTTCTACAATTTATCAATCAGAGCTTCTTGGCTGCTGCTTTTTCTGTTTTTCTGTTTCCTGCTGCTTATTTCTGCTTTTATTTTTTGGAATTTATGGCATGAACATCGCATGCTATTGAAAATATGTAATATACTAGTCATTAATGTTCTCTGTTGAATATTTTTAAATTTTAAAATGCAGCCTGCCTTGCACATTTGACTGCTGTAGGAGCTATTAGAAATTTGGGGCTAGGTTTGTTCTGGCACTAAAAGAACAAAATCCTTGTCCAAGCATTGATTCAAATAACTTTTGTGAAAAGTAATTGTGCGTACATTACTAAAAGGACTCCAAGAATCTTCAAGCACAGAAAGCAATAAAACTGTCAGATACCACCCAAAAACACTTAAATTCAGAAAGTATCCAAAATTGCTCTAGTGGAACTACTGAGCCTAAAAACATAGTTAACCACTTACCCTTTCTATTCTATTTTCCCACCCCTATTCATTCCCCTACATATGATCAGTATATGAGCATTGAAATGGCATCCTACAAGTCTTTATCCCTCATTCTGTATCTGATGCCCCTCCAAGCCCTCCACCAGTGCGGCTCTAATCCAGCCTTATCTACCACTACCAAACAGATTCCTAATCTAGCAAGTTCCACAATGTTCTCACCCATTTACAATGTCAAAAAAAAATATAGATGATTTACAGCTCCACAATCATTTCTGAAAAAGAGCATCTGATAGTGCAGACCCCTTTTTCATCAGATGGTTGAAAGGATTCTTTCCAAAATATGCAAAAAGGCAACTTTGGTCAGAACTTTTGTTTTCCAAACTGCCTTCCCTAGGGAAGCTTGCTGCACTTACCTCCCCTCCCCTGCTTTTCTTATCAAAGAGCAATAAGACTTCACTGAGAAACTTTCATTTTTCAAGCAAACCCAGATAATCCTATTCTCACTTATATGGTTGTCGTACAAAATCTACGTCAGAGTCAATCTTTCTCCCATTTCTGTATCTGAAATTGCTTCTGAACATTGTCTTTCCTTATCTGATCAGCCTTGTTGAATAGAAATTAGAATCAGGGAAAAAGAAATTTTTGATAACTGGAAACTGAATGATTAGATCTCCCACTCTATTTTTAATATATATCACATGCATAAAAGGATAATAATGCTCCTTTGCATAGTAACGCCCATGGTCTTAAATTTCCACGAAATTATCAAAATTTCCGTCGAAATTTCTGGTACCCTCGAAATCGAAATGGCAGTCGATTTCCGTCTTGTATAATATCCATCGAAATTTCAACGAATCATCCGAAATTTATCGAAATCTCGAAATTTTAGCGAAACTTGTCGAAATTTGAACTATGCAATGAAATTTCCCTGAAATGCAAATGAGAGATTTTGGAGATAAGTGAAATTTCCCTCTTAATTTATTCTATTTATTTTTATCGAAACAAAATATTATTACAAGTACTTTTGAAATTTATGAAAAAGTAAATTTACAACAACATTTTATTTAACCATTCATGTCTAAATTATCATTATTTGTATAATAAATAATATTTAAATGGTTTATGAATTTCATTTGTATTAACTAATCACTAAATATGTTTAATGGACACTAGCTTACAAATATGTTTGATGCACATATTATATTACAACTTCTCCACCTCATAGACAGCATAGATGTATTTACTTGTAATGTATTAGTCCTAAAACTTAAATTGTTGTCTATTAATCATTTCTAAAGCTTTATAAAATAATTCCATGCTTACTACTTATTTCCATTATTTTTTCAAATTAAAATCGAAATTGACATTGAAATCGAAATTTTCGTCGAAATTTCCGTACTTTTGGAGCTTCAAAATTTGAGTCGAAATCAAAATTTAAGACCTTGGTAACGCCATAACACTCCCCCTCAAGCTAGAGCATCATCTAGTATGCTCCTAGCTTGTTACAAAAACAAGGTCTTAAATTTCCATTTCAGCTAAGAAATTGTGAGACTACAAAGATACAGAAATTTAAAAAGAAATTTTGATATCAATGTCACTTTTGATTTCAATTTTTAAAAATGATAGAAATTATTAGTAATAGTATAGCATGGAATTCTTTTATGAAACTATAGAAATAGTTTATGAACATAATAATGCAAGATTCTGGACTACAATATCATAAATAAAATACAGCAATAACGCATACCTGGTGTAGAAGGTGCAATAACTGTAATATAATAATAAGATTGAACATATCCAATTAAAAGAAATGAAAATCATAAATCAGTTAAATATTAAATATTATACAAAGAAGGGGGCCGAGACGCAATGGCAAAGTTGCCGCCATGTGAGGCAAGAAAACAGCCTCTTGCAAAAACGCAGGGCAGCAGGCTGCCCTTTATTAAATATTATACAAGTATAATTAGATATAAATTATCAAATAAAATGCTGTTCCTGTTAAGACTTTTATATACACTGTTGGCCCACAACCTAACAACTTCAGCTTTTAGGTAAAGTGGTAATCTAAACATAGTATCAGAGTAAGTTGCCAAGAGGTCCTAGGTTCTAGTCTTGCTGACCACCTTTATTGTTTGTTTGTTAAGAATAATATTATTCCCTATAATGGTGTTGATTATCGTTTGTTTATCTCTCCATGTGCTATCCGGCTGCACATGCAGGGGAGTGTTAAGGCTTGATATGCATTGTTGGTCCACAACATAACAGCTCAAGCTTTTAAGTAAAGTGGTAATCCAACAGTTACTTATATCTAATTTTAATTTTTAATACAATTTCAAAGAAAGCTATCAGTTATATCCTTCTTGTAAGAATTTTTAGCTTTAATAAAAAAAGATTAATTAAGATAAAATTCTATTTGGATTTAAATTCTAAAATTTTAATTTCAAGAAAACATTATTTTATAGCTAAAATATCGACAAATTTCAGTCAAGACTTTAGTAAATTTTGGGATGGTTCATGGAAATTTTGAAAAATGGAAAATTAATGGCCATTTTAATTTTGAGGGTGATGCCTGTGGAAAGCGGAAATTTTGAGATAAATTTCAACAATTTCTTGGAAATTTAAGACCATGGTTAAAGGCCAAGACCAACTAGTAAGAAGAAGCAGCAGCAGAAGTGAGAGAACAGAACAGAAGAATGAGATGAAAAGTTATATAATGTCATCATTCTGTTAAGGGTATAAATGTCTAAATTTAAAGCAGTTAGCATCACTTAATTGCCATCACTGCAATACCACCAAACCTCAGGAGAGGGCAATGTAATTTGTCCTTTTGGGTGGATTTACTGCATGTCTGGTATTTAACAAGGAGACAAACAACATATAATACAATAGAGACAATCACTTACACTTGAGAAAGCACCATGGGAATATGCAAGACCTTCAAGCCTAATGGGAAATTTAACATCACAGGAGCCAACTATATTCTGAATCTTGAAATCCTGAAGCCCACAAGCCATCAGCATTAACACATAACAATAACACTATATAATTTTGAAAAGAAGCTAAACACAAAACAGCAATTAGTACCTTAAACTTTGCTGGAAATCCAAGCTTTTGGATTATTCGAGCATACTGGAAAAAAATATATATATGTACATAGCATTTAAAATTAAAAAGGATCTTACAAAGACAATTTTGCTTTCTATTTCTCAAAATAATTGTCAGCTCATGACGAAAATCCACAACGTTTTTTCTCATACTTTTTCCATAAAAAATCAAGATAATCATAAAGTTTCTGTGCAAATTGGACGGCATCATATACCTTCCGTGCGGCCAATTTTGACTGTTGTTCACTCTTGGCTCCAGTACAAACCTGGAAAAAATATAGTTAAAAAGCGTATCCGAATTAAGAAGGCCCTCAGAAAACGTACAAAAATGTTATCAAACGACTGCCAACGAATATCTTGTCACAAAGAAAAATGATTCATTGTCCTCAATGGACCATATACTGCATAAAAACACATCATAACAGCAATGAAAGAAGATGCCAAATACAAGCTCTAAACAGAAAGGTGGATAGATTATGTAAACAACAATTAAATTGAAATTAAAGATAAGTTTTGAACATTTGAGGGATGGGAGCCAACTTGATTCGTATCAAAGAATTCTTGATTAGAAAAATCGTTGAAGCAGAGTGTAGGTGCTCAAATTCAGGGAAATTCTACTGCCCACATGTACAGTTCTAAACAATCTATGGTTCAGGGTAGCAAGCAGTTAACTACAAGGAGCCAGCAAAACCTCCCTGAACAACCATAACTCCCCTGCCTTGTGTAAACTTATAAACAATTGGAAATAAAAATATAGCTTAGAATACAATTTGTTGAAAATATTGGAGTAAGACCAATTCATTAAACAAATAGTATTAAAAAAAGAAAGAGAACACAAAAATAAAATAAAAAAATTAAACACTAATACCAATAATACAAATAATCATTTTAGAGAGTTCCAACAGTCATCAATCAAAAATATGCCGATCCTATCTGGGAACTGACCATCTTTCCAGAAGCAAAGATTAATGCCGTAGTTTTTGGTTCCCTTATCCTCATGATTACAGCTGCAAAACGCTGAAAGAATAATGCAGAATATGAGTTGAGAGACAACATTGAAGATTTCAATGAAATAGGAAATACAATTATCTTAGAGGAATAAGTTAAAACGTCTTTTGTCAAGTCATATCAGATTCCAAGCCCCCAATAATTAGAGCCCTACATGGAACTTTATCAATCATAAATTTTTAAAAATTTGAATGATTCAATCAAGCCATTTTCACAAGAG
The DNA here is from genome assembly GCF_029873635.1 of Malania oleifera. Taxonomy (NCBI): domain Eukaryota; kingdom Viridiplantae; phylum Streptophyta; class Magnoliopsida; order Santalales; family Ximeniaceae; genus Malania; species Malania oleifera. Next base: position 78,454,799 of record NC_080427.1, read on the forward strand.
CAGGGTTCTTCCAATCCATATAAGAGACAAACTGAGATAAGTATTTAAAAAAAAAAAGTAAAATTTTAAAACTTATCAATAAAATCTGATAAGAATATGTAGAAAAAAAAATTGAATCCATATACATTATACATGAAAGAAATATTGAGTTGATAATATATAATAACAACTCTAAATATAATATATATATATATATATATATATATATATATAAAATTGAAAAATACCCAGCAATGCCCACAGATGAATGTGATGAAAAACATATCTTACCTTTGGATTGTATTCTGCATTACGGGCTTGCAATGCAATGGTCTTAAGATCCAACTTGCAGTCCAAATTAACTGTTGAGACAATGTTCCTAGAAATTTGGAATAACATGATTTATCAAACCAGAAACACAATCTGAATTCTCACTTGGTTATATTTTACGATTTCTCGCCAAGAACTATTCTAGATGTCCAAGACTCTGGAAAAGATATGCATCCCCAGTGGATAAAAGGTATAATATGGCCAAGATACTAAAAGTTGTATTGAAAACATAATGAAGATCACAGGTCTCCATTGCATATGGGTTTAGCTCAAATGTAGATACAAACCCATGCAACAAGGACATGCATATATCAATTTCAAAATGAAAAATAACTCAATCTCTTCTGACAAGAATGATGTCACAGAATAGAGGTGCCCCAACTCTATACAGTCATTATAAATTTATAACGAACAGTTTGGTTACAACCATTTAAAGAAACAGCATTGATGACCAAAAAAGCAACTTCTTAACATTAGTATGAAGCACTCAAAAAAAAATTGAAAAAAGAAACAAATTGTTGCTAATGGTAATAGACTCTAAGAATTTGAAAAAGCAAATGTTAAGAATTTGTATGAAGCACTCAAAAAAAATTGAAAAAGAAAGAAACAAATTCTTAACATTTGTTTAGAGTCTATTACCATTTGAAAAAGCAACCATGGAGAGTTGCTGTGCATCTAACTTGTTTTGGTTATTTTTAAATATTTTGAACATCAAAGCTCCATTTCCATTTCTTCTGCCACCTAAAGCAGAGCTCGTTGAGAAACAAATTCCAGTTCTCCACCTATAAATCTTACATTTAGAGTCTATTACCATTAGCAACAGTCTTTAAGTTCTGACATACATGACTCTAGCATACGTGATTACTATATAACTTTTCAAATTATAAATGGATCAATTGCTTCTGCATGAGGTTCATTAAAGGTTATTTTTAACTTCTTCGTCAATGTGAACTTAGGTGGCAGAAGAAAAGGAAATGGAGCTTTGATGTTCAAAATATTTTAAAATAACCAAAACAAGTTAGATGCACAGCAACTCTCCAAGCTTGGAGGATAAAGTTATTGGCCAAAAATACACCTCAATTTGAATTCGCAGATTTGAGCAGAGCCACAAATACCCGCATGCAAACCATCACAGAAAAAAATACTGAAAACTCCTATCTCTTGATTAAAGTTAAACCATTCAATTACTTAGACAGGAAAATTAATTAATTAAAATTTAATTAGTATATTAAAGCAGAGTTGCACGACTGAACAAACTTGCAAGTGTGAGCTAGCTTTATGCAGTCTAACAACGACAGGAACATTTGTTGAAAATTATCAGCATAACAACACCAAATAATCATAATGAAAATATGCTTTGGGGCATATTATCTGAAACTCATCGTACCACTTATACCCCCCCCCCCCCAGCCCCACACATAAAAAAATATAATAATAAAGAACAAAACAAAAGAAAAAACATAAAAAAAATCCTCAAAATAGGTGTGTCTATAATTTCTGTAATCAGCCACGCAATCACCGTACACCGGAAGGCATATGTTACAACAATTGAAATGTGGGTTCTGCAAGCTGCCATACATCTTCAGTGATATTGGAATCATATCAGTCAGCAGTGAGCTCAATGACAGGAAACCAACTGTAACTCTTTCAAGATAATACATACATAAGTGCTTACATGTGTGGATGATGTACACGAATATATATTAAAACAGGACTTTGTGACCTCAGAGCACTCCAAACCCTGAATCCTAATTTTTCAGTTAACTTATTTGTTATTGATTAAATAAGTATTTATCACAGATTCACAACTTTCATTGGGTAATGCAACATTATAGGTATAAAAAACACTCATTTGGTGTCCCCCATTTATATAAAATTTACACCAAGTGGTGGCACGGATGAAGCATTGGGTGATCTCCACTCTCCCATATCATGCATAAAATCATGCCCCACATATCCTCCATTTAAACCATTCCTAAAATCCAAAACCAAATTTTACCTAAAATCCAAAACCAAATTTTATAATAGTTTTCTTGTAACAAGTTTCAGAATAATGATAATATCCTTAAACACATTTGCTTATGTTTTGATTCCCACAGTCCGTTCAACAGATGGAATGACCATGCACAACAAATTTGGTACGACATTTTGGTTCTCATCTCTGTGCTACTTTCCTCATCTCATTCCTCTCTCTCACTCTCTCTAAACCATTGAACTAGATCATTTCTGGTCCTCAGTGTTGGCACTGCACCATTAATCCTTCTCTACTTTACCTGGATCGGCCCCACTACCTCATTGTCTCTCTATCGCTATCTCTTCATTGTACCTCGCCCCAATAATCATTCAAGATCTGTTGAAGATATTTGAAGATCGTCTTCCAAGAAGCTTATGTTCTCCATCAAAATTGTTGCATGCTTTCCAATGAGTCGCCAAGGTGATCTGAGTTCCAATTTGAGGGTTGGGCAGCCGATTTGTGAATGGTGTAGGGTTTTGATGGTGGGTAGGAGGGTGATTTTTCAAAATTCTACAAAGAAGATGATGATGATGAAGAGGAAGAAGAAGATATTGCTCGATTTTCACAAGCTCAGACACCATCATTGCCACTGGTATAATCTCTCTCTGATTAGGTATTTTCATTCTCTTTGAACTAAGAACTCAGTTTGTGTTTGAATTCAATATTCATTATCATTACTTGCATTTCTATGTCATTCTTGCATTTTCTATTTGTCAAGTTAGTTGGGTGCGAAAATTAAAGAAACGCTACCATGTAATTAGGACACATTGGGTACATGTGTGTCCTAAATCTATGCTACTGCAGATTTGAAATTGGCTATTCTAGCTGGGTTAGATTTTTGGCCTAGTTTTTTCAAGATTTGTGACTACAGATTCCAACAATGCATTGGCCAATAGCATTCCCAATCAAAGTAGATATAGACTCACCTTCTATGTCATCTCCATACAACAATCAGATGAGATTATAAGATGAGTAGTTTCTATTTTCTAATGCCTTATAATGTTAGGTAACATTTTGTGACCTCAATCATAAGGTGTTCTTAATGTCTTGTTCAAATGCAGTTGAGTTTAATACACTGCAACATTAGATACAAGGGAGTTCTTGTAAGTTTGAACATCGCAGGCATTGAATTATTAACGCTGTGGGATCTTCAGAGGCAGAAAATGGTCTGTACTCGGAACTGCACCATCAAGATGATCAATTACAACCTGTTAATATCTATACTTGAAAAATGATTGTGGAAGTTCCAATAGAGGTTAACTCTTTACGGTGATAAAAGTATAGGGTTCATCAGAATGGGTGGGATTCTAAAGAAAGTGCTAATGTTTCTCATCCCATGGAAATTTGTGTCCTAAGTTGCTTGTCTTTTGCTTTACCCTCACCCAATTCAAAGTTGGGCATGACAACAGGGTTCAGTTTTGGGAGGATGTTTGAGCGGGTGAGGATTCTTTAGAGCTGACGGTGCCTCACCTATTTAGACTATCTAACCTTCACAATGCACCTATCACCTTTTCGTCTCTTGGGCTCTCTTTCGTTGGGCCTCCTATTTTTTCAGGATCGCAATGAAAGAAAATCAATGAGCTTTCCATTATGCTTATCTTTTTGAATCTATTTGTTCCACTCAATATGGGACAGGAGAGGGTTTTGGAGGGCGATTCGTTAACCCTCTTTTCCACTAAATTTTTCTTCCTTCACCCCTTTAAACCTCCTTCCCTCAATTTTTTTCCTTGTATCCATATCATTTGAAAACCTAAGGTTCCTTTCAAGATTTAGACTTCCATGGACAGTGAGTCTGAACAGGATTAACACACAATTTGTTACAGATCTTCAAAGCCCTCAACCATGCCATGTGTGTGTTGTGTTGCGAATCCAATGAAACCAATGCTCAACTCTTCCTTCATTGCAAGGTGGCATCCCATCTCTAGAGTGCCCTCTTTTCTTGTTTTGGTGTAGCTTAGGCATCTCCTTGAACGGTGGGCAATTTCATACAGGTGAGGTATTGTGGTTTCAACAAGAGTTGGGAAGGAGTTCTATGGTGCAATGCAGTTTTTGGTATTTTATGGACCCAATGGATTGAGAGAACGTAAGAATTTTCAAGAATTGCACTAACTCACTTGTTTTTCACTGTGAGGGGCAGTAGAAGAGGTAGGGGTCTAAAATAACTTAGAATGAGATAGTAAAGATTTAATAACCCTAAATTTGTCAGAAGAAATTGTCCATAATCATGTAATTAGCGAAATTGATTCAGGAAGCCAACCCCACCTAGTGGGTCTAAAGGACTGGTTTGTTGTTGTTGTTGCTGCTGCTGCACTACCTCTCCAAGTTTGTTATGGTATAGAACCATGTACTTGGTCTCATTTTGGGCCATTCCTTTGGGTGAGGTGTGCTGCTGCCCAATCGGGTTGGAGATTAGACGGCCACGTTAATGAAATTCTCTGATTGCTTTCTTTTGCTTCCTTTTGATCTCTTGAGGACATCTTGTTCTCCTCCTATTGTATCCTTTTGGATAGCTGTTAATACATTTTCCTCATCCAAAACTACATGTATTTTTTTATAGAAAAACTATATATATATATATATATATATATATTCTAATAAAAGATAGAGGTCTACTTTAAAGGAGGTTTTGTTGAAAATATTATCATTAGAGCAGCAAAATATTACAGAACTTTATAAGCTAAAATATTATTTGATTCTTTTAAAAAGGTGCAGAATATGTGGATGTTATATATACATACATATTAATTCTTAAATTTCTAGCAAGGCTCTCTCATCCTGATCTTGTTAAATTGTTGGGATGTTGTTTGGAAGACGCAGCACTGCTCCTTGTTTATGAATTCATGCAGACAGCAGCTTTTTGTAGGTAAATTTTCATTAATTACATGCTAATTTTAGTTTAAATGCATTATACTTCTTCTCGACAACCAAGAGTAAATTTCAGTCTATTTTTAGGTCAGTATGTCCGTTTAGTTAAGGATTCAGAAAAAAGTTTATGCATGCTGTTTTTACAAATAAAGCAAGAGATCTTATAATGTATTTTTTATACTCAAAAACCTGTTTGGTTTGCTTTTTTTGAAATTGTTCCTGGAAATGAAAACAGTGAAACTGCATTTGGTTAAGCTTGATCCAAGGGGCAATTGTTAATAAAATAATAATAATCATTATTAGTAGTATTATTATTATTATCACTAAAAAATAGGCTATACTCCATACCCTGTGTCTTCATTGCATCCAGAAAATAGTATCTGCAAACACAAGAAAACATCTTTAAATCGTTTCCTGAAAACCTATATTTTTTAAGGGTGCTTTTAGATACATTTCTAAAAACGGGTTTTGAAATCACCTAATCAAACATGAATTTTTTATTTTATTACTTGTATCCTGCACTTATGGATACAGAAAAATTGTTTCTGAAACCTTAACCAAAAATCCCTTAAAGATCTTCACAAATTATTATTCTAGAATGGCAATAACTACTTGATTTTGTCAAGAAAAAACAAGCATTAGATTGTTCACTGTCAGATTTTATTAAAAAACTTCATGCTTTCAGTTACCAGATCTGAACTTCACTTTCATACAGATGAATCGTTTACATTAGTTGATGGAAAATTGTATCCTTTGGATATGAGGAGGGAGCTAGATGATACTGCTGCTTTTAAGAACTTTAAAGACATTCTTTTCCTTATTGTTAGAAGCAAACTTATTTAAAATAAATTATTTATATAATATATGCCATCACATATCAATTTTTCCAGGTTGGGGATGAATACATTTCATGCTATTACAACTGTGCCTGCAGCGATACTACAAGAAATATTTTTGAAAATTTTGAACAAAAATTTGTTATGTTTGTGGCTGTAGATAAGCAGAAAAGTTTAAAGTATTATTTATTTAGTTATTTTGATGCTTGACAGTGTTGTGGAAATTATAGAGCTTCTTGTTTGCCAATTGGTTGTTCATTCTCTAAGATCATAGTTTTGTATTATTTCCATATTCTGAAACAAAAATAGGTATGGTGCAGGATCAGTGTTTTCTATATTTTCACTTGCTTTCATTCTCACCCTCCAAGCAGAAGGTTTGTATTATATTCCAAATTTATTTAGAGGTGTATCATTAACCCTTTTATGGTAATGTTGCATGTCTGTGCGCAGAAAATAGAAAAGGGAAAGACAAAGAAATATCTAAAGTCCGAAGATACTGAGAGCCTTAAGGTTGTGCAGTGAGTAGTTGAATGATTATCGCATCAAAATTCAAAATAAAACTACATGATAATAAGGTCAATCAAATTGTGGATGATAATATTGCGTTCAGAAGCGCCTTGATAATCTACTGTTTTATTTATTTAATAATATTCTTTGAGATATTCACGTCTAAATTGATGCTGATGTTACTATATTATTGCAGATGGTACACTTACAGAGCTTATGATTCCAACAAACGGAGATGATTTCCAAATGAAGACATGATCTTGTTCAGGATAATTGATACTCTACCTATGCATTTGCAACCATTTGGCCTCTTAAAAGTTTTGTGGCCCTGATGATTAGACACTAAAATAGATAAGATTAATTTAAAGGATAACTAGAAGTGTGAATACTTGATCCCCTTATTTTATTTAAAGCATTATGTAATTCACTCTTATGGAGGTCTTGGTGTTAAGGATTTTCTGTGTGCGTGCTTTTCGTTATGCAAAAATTGGACAGTTAAATTTAACAATAATGTACACACTAGGAAAAGTTCAAAAGTTTTAGTTCTGTAACTGTCACAAACAATCTAAGAATTATGGATAGTTAATGACAATGCCCTAGCTCAAATTGCAAGCACTGAGAAATTAGTACAGAAGATAATGGTTGGTAAGAGTATGGTTATCAGTGTAATTAGAGTATTGCTTCAAAAGTGTCATTGAATGTTGAAGTATAATATCTATCTGCATGCGTAAATGCAAAATGGTCCACAGATTATATTCTTGTAACATCATCCAAAAGCGTTGAAAGTCTATCATATAAGACTTCTTAAGAAACTAACTTGTTTAGACTAATGCAGAGTATTGGGAGATAGGTTGGATGGTTTGCAAGGAATTGCTTGTTTTGCTTCCTGTCCTGTTATTTTCTATCTAATTAATATGTTCTCTGTTGCATTCTTTGGCCAGACTGGTGAAAAACAACATAGGTGGCTACAAGCTAGTATTTTTTTTTGTTTGGTGGAGTTTTTTGTGTTTTTTTTTCTCCCAATTATCATAGTATTGTCAACTTGTTCAAGGTGTCGTGATTTAAAATTAAACTCTGAGCTATTAGGACATGGACCACGTGGCTGGGCAACAATATTATGCGTTATGAGTGATGCTGCTAAAAGGCCAAGTGTCCATTTATTGTGCTTTTGACTATGCTGTATAGCTGCCCAACTTAAATAAGAGGTATGTCAGTCTAGATCTCATTTAATGTTGATGGCTGTTGTGTATGAGCTGCCTGATTTATGACAATGAATTTTCCATAGCAGTGTACAATAAAAATAATGCAGTAAAACTAGTGTTACTCGAGACGAGGACATGATTTCTTTATTATAACATGTCTGGGCATTAAACACTTATTGTTTTGTGCTACAGTTTAAATAGACTCTGTTTGAACATGGGTCAATCTTATATCTTTGTCATAATTGTCATGCAATGATATGGGTTTCAAGTGAACTTGATATTTAGTCAAAATATTTGCTTACAGTTTTTTCTCCTATACAAATCACTGAAATCATAATACTCCTACATTAGTTTATATAAATCTTAATATTCGTCTAATTAATGTTAACTATTATGTTATTTTACAGGATAATTTCCAGGCAGTTAAAAGTGCATCTACAAATCTTACAGATGTCTTCATATAGTTTCAAACCACCATTATTTTGTTTGCTTAGGGAGTTAACAAGGTGTGGAAGGTGTCTTGGGGCCAAAATTTGTGCCAAAGATCATAATCTAAACTTTTTTTTTTTATTGTGCTCAAAAATTCACTGTCAAATACTTCACATATCAAAAAAGATATTATAATTTTAGTGATGGCTTAAACTTTGCACAGCTTCTTAAATCCACAGAAAATAAGTTGAATTGTTGCCTCATTTTGGTTTTTATGGGTTTCTCTTTTTTTCTTCCGATATATCACCAATCAAATGATGATGAATAACAGTAAAGTATGCTTAAAAATTACAAAGTGCATATCTAGAATGAGCATTTAAAGGCCTAACTGCAGTTACAAATGCACATCTTAACCCGAGTACGTTTATATTTTAAGAGGAGCCAAATGATCATAACATATGAAGACATTTAATTGAATATTTTAAGATTGTGCTACTGATTTATAATGTATCAAAAATTTACAGGGTATTAAAATGAATTATGTGACATAATTTAATATAATAATAACATACAAATATAACAAAATATAAACAACTCATAAATTGATTTGTCCACGTGAATCGCACGTGCACTGACTAGCTCTCTAAAACATGCAAACCCCAAAAATATTCAAACTATCACACTCCATCAATCCCATAATTGTCGCCATTATCCCATCTTACAACCACCATTGCCGTCCCACATTCACATCAAACGGTCTGTCACAGTCGTTTGCTCAAGGGTTGTGGAATATATTATTTGAAGCATTTGGCGACATTTGGGTGTGCCCAAAATCAGTGGAGGAGCTGTTGATTCTCTTTTGCAAGTTTTGGGACAGGGAAGGATGCTGGAAGGCTGTGAAGGTGTGCTCTTTTTGAGGGGGAATTTGGTTGGAACGGAATGCAGAATGTCTTTATCTTTACTTGAGATAGAGGTAGGTATTGTCAATAGAAGGCCATAAATTATGCCTTGTTAATAGCTATTAATCTAAGCTGTATATACTTTCATAAATAGGAGAGGAGATTTAGCTTACCATGCATAGCTCCCTAAAATCACTCTATGTAAATTAGCTGGCTTACCATATAAATTATGCCTTGTTAGCTATTAATCTAGGCTGTATATACTTTTACAAATAGGAGAGGAGATTTAACTTACCATGTATAGCTTCCTAAAATCACTCTATGTAAATTAGCTGGCTTACCATATATAGTTTCCTAAGATCACTCTATGAAATTAACATGTACAAATTTAAGTTTCCTTGTATAACTGGCAGTCTTGCCTATATAATGAAAGACCTTCTCAAAAGAAAGGACAATTAACCATTCCGTTATGGTATCAGAGCTAGACTCTAAGAAATCTCAGTCCTAGTTTTCTCAGTCATAGCCTCAGTACTTAGAGAGAAGTCAGATAATGTTTGTGTCAAATTCACTAGCAAAAAATATGCTTCTTGGGAGTTTCAATTGGAGACCTTTCTCAAGTGTAAAGAGCTGTGGGGACATATAGATGGCAGCAGCAAAGGGGGATCTACTGCAGAAAGGTCTGTGGCCGACAAGGTAGCTTGGGATGCCAAAGATAATCAAATCATGTCCTGGATTCTTAGTTCAATGGAGCCACATCTGATTCTTTCTCTGCGTCCTCATAGGTCTGCAAAGGCTATGCGGAATTATCTCAAGCAAGTCTATAACCAAGACAAGAATGCTAGGTGCTTCCAGCTTGAGTTGGCCATTGCTAACTATACTCAAGGGGATCTATCAGTTCAAGACTACTACTCTGGTTTTCTCATTTTGTGGAATGATTATTCCAACCTTGTTACAGCCACAGTCTCTGCAGAAGGATTGGAAGCAGGATTGGCAACAGTACAACACGTACACAAAACCAGCCAAGAGACCAATTTCTAATGAAATTGAGGCCTGACTCTGAATCTATTCATGCCTCTCTAGTAAATAGAGATCCTGTTCCGACTTTGGAGGCCTGTTTTGGAGAACTCTTGGATGAGGAACAACGCCTCAATACTCAGAATATTATGGAGCAGTCTCGTGTTGCTTCTAATACTGTCTCAGTTGCCAATGCTAATCATGGCAAGGGGAAGGGTCGTGACATAAGCACCACACAGAGCTATAGTTGCAAGAAATATGGCCATATTTCCCCTAAATGTCCTCAGAAATTTTGTAATTACTGCAAGCAGCCAGGGCACATTGTTGAGGACTGTACTATTCGTCCTTCACGCTCCAATAAGGTCTATCATGCTGTTGTTACTGGTGACTTACAGCCAGCTAAGCCTGCTGCTACTGCAGCAACTTCTGTTGTTGCTTTACAGCCTCCAGCACCTTTTCTAACTCGAGAAACAGTGCAAGAAATAATTGTGAGTGCATTTTCAGCATTGGGTCTTCAAGGTACTGGTTCTTCATCTCCCTCTTGGATCTTAGACTCGAGTGCTTCTAATCATATGACTAATTCTCTCCATGGTTTAAGTAATGTCAGAGAATATTGTGGCTCTCCACATATTCAAACAGCCAATGGTAGTGCTCTACCCATTGTGACAGTTGGTGATGTATCTTCTTCCTTTAAGGATGTTCTTGGTATCACCTAATCTCTCTGTGAATTTAGTTTCTATTGGCCAGCTTGTGGATCAAATTTATGATGCACAATTTACTCACGGTGGTTGTGCTGTGCAGGATCAGATGTCAGGGCAGTTGATAGCGAAGGGACCTAAGTATGGATGTCTCTTTTCTCTACAACTATCTGTTCCACGAAGCTTACCTTCTTTCTCTGTAGTGTCTTTACTTTGTAATTAGTCTAGAGTGTCAAATGAAGTCTGGCATAAGCGCCTTCGTCATCCTAATTCTAGGGTTCTATCTTATTTGTTGAAATCTGGTTTATTGAATAATAAAGAGCATTCTTCTACCACTATGTTTCCTGATTGTGCAACTTGTAAACTTAGCAAAAGTAAGACTTTGCCCTTTCCTTCTGAAGGAAGTAGAGCCACCCACAGTTTGAGATCATTCATAGTGATGTCTGGAATATTAGTCCTATTATTTCTCACGCCCAATACAAATATTTTGTGACATTTATCAATGACTACAACAGATATACATGGGTGTATTTCTTGCAGCACAAATCAGAAGTTTTTCATATTTTCAAACTGTTCTTAGCTCTTGCTGACACTCAATTTTCAGCTGCTGTTAAATTTTTTCGGTCCAACTCAGGTGGGGAATATATGTCTCATGAGTTCCAACTTTTCTTGCAATCTAAAGGTATTATCTCTCAATGTTCCTGCCCATATAGTCCACAACAAAATGGAGTAGCTGAACGAAAATCCATCTGTTGTGCCTTCTTGGGATATAGTGTCACACAAAAGGGTTATTTATGCCATGATCCAAACTCTAATCAAGTTCGTGTTTCAAGGAATGTGCTTTTTTTTAAAATCAATGGTTCTTTCCTATGTCTTCCTCACCAGAGTCTTCTGTTGCTTTCTTACCTTCTTTTGATGACACTTTTAGTGCTCCTAGTACTCATGTTGAAAGGTTCTAGCCAGGCATGGTATACCAGTGGAGACCTCCAGTGCTGCACCCTTCTGCTCCTGTCTTGCCATCTGCTCCTTTGCGCTGCTCTTCTAGAGTATCGGGTCCTCCTGACCATTATGGATTCCCGTCACGTACAACAGGTACTACTACTTCTGCACTGTCCACCACTCTATCTTCTATTGATATTCCTACTGGTTACTCACAAGCAGTCAAAGAGAAATGCTGGCAACAGGCCATGCAGAAGGAACTATGTGCTCTTGAGACTAATAAGACTTGGGAAGTGGTGGATTGTCCTGCAGGTGTGACTCCACTTGGATGTAAGTGGGTCTATTCTATTAAGGTTAAGTCTGATGGCAGTTTGGACAAGTATAAAGCCTGCTTAATAGCTCTTGGAAATAATCAAGAATATGGAGTAAATCATAAGGAAACTTTTGCTCCGGTGGCCAAAATGACCACCATCCGCACAATTTTGGCTATTTTTCGCTTCTCAAAATTGGGGTTTGCACCAAATGGATGTGAAGAACACCTTTCTTCACAGGGATCTCAAGGAAGATGTTTATATGCGTCCTCCTGCAGGTTTACTTTCCACCCCTACTTCGGCAGTGTGCAAGTTGTGTCGCTCTTTGTATGGTCTCAAACAGGCCCGTCATGCATGGAATGAGAAATATACTTCTACTATACTCAAGTTTGCCGTTCTCAAAAACAAGTATGATGCATCGTTGTTTCTTTGCAAAACTGAGATTGGTGTTGTCATTCTCTTGGTGTACGTTGACAACATAATCATCACTGGTACTGATTTGGTTCTGATCTCCCAATTAAATCAGTACTTACAGGACTCTTTTCACATGAAGGATCTGGGATCTATTGCGTATTTTCTTGTTCTAGAAATCACTACTGGTTTCCATGGTATTTTTCTGTCACAGCACAAGTATGCCCAGGATTTGGTGGCTACTGCTGGTCTCCAGGACTCTACCCCTCTTGAGACTCCCATGGAACTTAATCTCAAGCTGCGCAAAGAAGAGGGTGACTTGTTATCAGACCCTGTAGCCTATCGTACACTGGTTGGCAGCTTATTCTATCTTACAATTACTAGATCTGATATTTCTTATGTAGTCCAACAGGTTAGTCAGTTCATGGCTTCTCCTTGGCACCTTCATATGGCTGCAGTTCGACAAATCATTCACTATGTCCATGGCACAGCTTTGCAGGAACTTTTCTATCCTTCCTGTACTTCACTTGATCTTGTAGCATATAGTGATGCTGATTATGCCGGGTGTACTGACACTCGACGTTCTACTTTGGGTTGGTGTATGTTTCTTGGTCCGGCTCTTATTTCTTGGAAAGGCAAAAAAACTGACCGTGTTTCTAAATCCTCTACTGAGTCCAAATATAGGGCCATGTCCCAGGCTTGCGCTGAGATACATTGGCGCCGAGGGCTATTGGCTGAACTTGGCTTCTCTCCAAGTGGTCCTACTTCTCTTCATGCGGATAATACTAGTGCCATTCACATTTCAGCCAATCCCATCTTCCATGAACGCACTAAACATATCAAGGTTGATTACCACTTCATCCGTGAGGTGTTTGAAGCTCAGACTATCTCTCTTCCTCATGTGTCTAGCAATCTTCAAGTGGCAAATATTTTCACCAAGGCTCTCACACGGCAACCGCATAATTTTCTTACAAACAAATTGATGCTTATGGATAACCAGCATCAATTTGAGGGGGGATGTCAATAGAAGGCCATAAATTATGCCTTGTTAATAGCTATTAATCTAAGTTGTATATACTTTCATAAATAGGAGGAGATTTAGCTTACCATGTATAGCTTCCTAAAATCACTCTATGTAAATTAGTTGGCTTACCATATATAGCTTCTTAAGATCACTCTGTGTAATTAACACGTACAGATTTAAGTTTCCTTGTATAACTGGCAGTCTTGCCTATATAATGAAATACCTTCTCAAAAGAGAGGACAATTCGAACCATTTTGTTAGGTATTTGGCATCTCTTTGGGCATCTAGTGCTGGTCATTTCAAGAGCATTCCTTTGACGCTGCCAACATGATTAGAACGCTTTATTGAGCTTCAGTATTTCTTTTTTTTTTTTTTTTTTTAGTTAAAGAAGAATTTCATTTATAATTTAAGAATATACAGCCGGGAGAATAAGACTTCTCCTTGACAAAGTCCTTAACAAAGTATGGAAAATTCCAGATAAAAAAACTAAGGAAAACAACTGGAAAACTAAAAATACAAATAAAACCAGCACAAACTAACAATCAAACGCGTACTGCCAATCGCGTTGAACATCAGAAAAGCTCACCCCCTTAAAACTCCACTGCCCTGCACACAATTCATCCCAATTTTTTAAATTAATAAAATTAACTAACTACACAATTATTGATCTAAGATCATGTCTTTTCTCTTCCTCCTCACCAATGGCAATGCCACAATTATAGCTTCCCACTAACATCATATTTTCTCTCTATATGATGGTGATTTGGTCCCAACCTCCATTATCATCATTGCCAAACTAAGTTGCCTTAATGGGATTCAAACCTCCAAGCCCCTCAATCTCCTTGCCTATAATCATAACCCATGAATATTCTATCCTAACCATGTTGTTAGAGCAAGCATCAATTCATCAACATTCTATTATTTTTGTAATTTTCATTTGCAACAAGGAGGTGGCATATGTTAGTAAGGCCCTATTGGATCAAGGATTTTGTTTGGGAAAAGAAAAAAAAAATCTACTTTTCATTGTATTGTCTCTCGATATTAAATGCTATTAAGAATGAAATTTGTTCTATACGATTAGAAATTAAGAAAAATCAAATGTTAATGACATGTATCAAAACTTTATTCATTTTTTTTTTTTTATCCATTTTATTTCCCTTGTTACTTCCTTTGATAACTAAACAAGACAAGTGAATTCCATTCCTTTCCCTAATGTCTCCAAGCTCCAAACAAGGCTTAAAGCTTCTCAAGATAAATCTAAACAATACACTCTTAGAAGCTCACACTCAAGAACATGCTCTAGCAATTTCAATCTTCGGAGGCTCAATCAATCCAATTTTAGATGATGAACTCAAGAGTCATATATTTTTACTAGTGTTTGAGCACAAATGATTTTATGATTTTTTTTCTTTACTTTTCCTATTCATGTTCCCTGTTTTATTGCCATGGAAAATGAGGAAAATAACGGCTAGAGAACTGATACATATGTATCTAATATGTTTAGTTATAGATTTTGAGATTTTGATGTCTATTATTATTGTTTTGTGGAAGTTCACAACTTGCAATTCTACAGAACTAAGTGGGCATGCAATTTCCTATTTTTTGTGCAGGTTCAGCAGATTGTGGAGATATTTGTTGCTTGATTTTGGAAAAGAAATAGAAGGAATTTTTTTCCTGTGCGAAACATACTTGCTTTTTCTTTATTCCCTTAATATGTAATTAACTAAAGAAACATAATAAAGACAATTTTTTTAATAATTAAAAGATCACGTGAGGTTAAGATCTTAACTTATTAATTAAAATAATTTAATTTGATATCGGTTAAAGTATCAATTAAGTATCACATAGAAGTAAGGAAAGATTACGTCCCTTGATTTCCAAAAACTAATATTTTTTGGATGAATAAATTTACTTTTTTTTATTTTCATAAAACAAACTTAATTAAGAAAATAGAGCAACACTGTAAGTTTAAGTAATTCTTCAACACCACAATTAATTTGGTGTGAATTAACAAAAATATTATTAAAAAAATAGATAAAATTTTAGGGAAACATATTGATTGCAAATTTTGGAAAATCAAATAGAAGGAAAATATTTTTTTTTTGTAAAAGTATTTGCCTTTTTTTCTCTTCTTAATAAATTAATTGATTAAAGAAACATAATAATTCACACATGCCTTAGCACATTGGATCCTAACATTTTTTAAAATAATTTATTTGAAAATTTATTTACGTTTTGATTAAGGATCACACAAACTATGGAAGATTTGATTTTCTACAAATCAAAAGACAACTATTGTGTACCTTGTATCTAACAACACTTGCTTTATTTTGCAACTGCATCAACAACATAGACATTATTTAGTGCAGCTTTGAAGCTATCTCTCATCGAAGACCATGGAAGCGCCCAGCCTTAGCTTTGTCAGAGCCCTACTTCTCAGCTTTGAGTAGTAGCTTCATGGAGCCCTTGACTGGCCTATGACCCCTTCCTCCCCCTCCCCCTTTTGTAGCTCTCTCCTCTCAAAGGCCACGGAAGCCTGGCAGCTTTAGTTTCATCAAAGCCCTAGAGTGACTCACAACCCCTTCCCCGACTTCGCAACTCTCTCCCAACCTTGAACCTCTTTCCCAGACTTGAAGCCTCTTCTCTCTTGAAGGCTTGAAGCCTCTCCTCTCTCCCAGCCTCAAAACCTCTTACTCTCTCGAAGGTTGAAGCCTCTTCTTTGTTCAGCAGCTGTCTTTCCAGTGCACACCCTCCCCTCCACCATGTGACACAGAGCAGGTTGGCCATATTCATCAAAAGGAAGTCCTTCAACTTAGCACTTTATAGCCAGAAGGTCGACCTCCTCAGAGTCACTGAAAATCACAAAGGCAGGAGGGTCTCCATCTTTTTTGATGTGGGTGAAACTGAATGGCTCTTGGCTGCCCTAAATGATTTCTGGAGCCCCTTCAGCGTCAGGCCCTTTTCTCTTGGCTCCGACGCTAGAGGTCAAAGGAGAAGATGTTGCTGCTCCAACTTAAAGAAATCAATTTTGGCAAGTTCCTTGCCCTAGTTGAAATCAATGAAGGAGGCCAGAGGGTCATTGCAAACCTGAGGGTCTTGACTTGAAAGGCTAGTCTAAGTTCTGCTCAACAACGGAGCTAGGTCGTAGAGTGACCCCTAGCCTTCCAAGTCATTCTAAAGGTGTGATCAGGGTCATTGTTCAAGACTTACCAATCGAGCCTCCCTGCTGATCCCAAAATAGCTACATTATTCCCCCTCCCAGAGGTATAGTGTGTGTGTCCTCACTTCCAGGGCTGCATCAGGCTTTCCATCTCCAAGTCATAGTCAAAGTTGGTGGAGAAGGTGCGTGAGCAACATGATCCTTCACACATGTCGTCCATGAGGCTGCCACGATTCCTCCCTTCAAATCTTCTGGGCTCAGCTCTCTTTGCCTTATACCTTGCACAAGCTTCAAGGAGTTGGGAGCTAGTTTTTCTTCAAGCCCCTTGTTCACACCTAGGTGGTTTCACTTACGGCCACCACTTTTTGAGTCAGCCTCCGCCCACCACCTGATAAGCCTGCTGCTTTCACCCCTTTCCTCTCCAGCTATGGTCCTTTTGGTTCTTTGGACTCGCCGCAGGTCCTCTTTGGGAATTCTAACTTTCAGCAGGTCCAGCAAGACCCAATTGAGCAGGCTTGCCCTATTCAAGCCAGTTACCATTCTTTTTGCAAGACTCTCAAACTAGATCTGTTGAATGCTAATTGGGTGCTCCGTAAAATGAACTTGGTAAGAGAAAATTATCTGGGTACTTTCGAAGGATTTGAAGAAAAAGCAAGGCGATTATTTGAGGAGAGAAGAAGGCAAGACTTCTAGGAAAAAACAGCAAGGCAGCAGCTGCTTGAAAGGCATGCGTATGGAATTAAAGAGACTGGATTGCTCAGTGAACTATGACAAGTCGGGAGAGTACTCTGATTTGGGAGAGGCTGGAAGCAACTGGGTTGGGGATTTATCATATGTTGAGGATGTTAATCTCATGGAATGTGAAGGGACTTATTGACAAAACAAAAAATCCGTAATCAGATCATTTCTCAATGACTGGAAAGGGGATGTTATTTGTTTTCAAGAAACAAAGGTGAATTCCATGGATAGTGAGTAGGTAAACAGTTTATAGGAAATTAAGTATTGTAAATGGATTTCATTGAATGTGACAGATAATGCAGGAAGTATTCTCATCATATGGAATGACCTGGTTCAGGAATTGTTGGAGCATTCCATCGATGCTTTGTCAGTCACCTGTTTGTTCAAGAGTCCTGAAGATAATTTCATTTGGAACTTTGCTGGGGGTGGGTCTACAGCCCATGTGAAGGGCCTTTCAGACATCCTTGTGGAAA
This sequence comes from Malania oleifera, assembly GCF_029873635.1. Taxonomy (NCBI): domain Eukaryota; kingdom Viridiplantae; phylum Streptophyta; class Magnoliopsida; order Santalales; family Ximeniaceae; genus Malania; species Malania oleifera. The sequence goes on from NC_080427.1 coordinate 78,472,628, forward strand.
GAACTAATGGAAAATAAAGACAAATGGGATAATCCATGGTTTATTGGGGGTGATTTCAATATGATCCTTTATCCTCATGAAAGGAATGGGACTTCTTCTGAATCAATTTGCATGCAGGAGTTTTGTCATTTTGTCAACGCTTAACGCTCTTATTGACCTCCATCTTATTTGTTGTCCCTTCACACGATCAAACACAAGGTCACACTCAAGGATTGATAGATTCTTAATTTCCTTCGACTAGGAGGAACACTTCTCGAAGATTATCCAATCCTTGCTTCCCCACGCTATCTCGAACACTGTCCAATACTCATTGGCACAGGGGGAATTAAGTGGGGGCCAACCCCTTTCCGCTTTAAGAATATATATTCAAACATGAAGGATTTGATGAACAGGTCAAGAATTGTTATCTAAAGCTACAAATCGAAGGGAAGGACAGCTTTTCGGTTGCCTCAAAGCTGCAATTGCACATAGAAAAATTGAAATGGTGGAACAAAAACGTTTTTGCTCTCAAAAAATATATTGCCCATATCATCACCTCAAAGGAAATGATTTCGAGGCAAAAATCTAGGGCTCTTTGGTTGAAGGAGGGGAATAGAAATCCTAGTTTCTTCCACCATGCAGCTAATGTGCACCGTAAAATTAATTTGGAGGTCTAAATTGGAGGGTGGACTGGGTCTTGGAAATTTGATGTCTAAAAACATCGTCATTTTAGCTAAAAATGGTTATAGTGTTTTCCCCTAGAAGATCACTCCCTTTGGCATAATGTGATTAGAAGCAAGTATGGGGTGGGTGAGAAGAGGTGGGGTACCAATGTTGGTTTGTGATGTTCATTGGAGAACCCATGGAGATCTATTTCTCAAATTTATACCTTGTTTACACCTCACATTAAATTTGCAGTGGGGATGGGTTCTCGGATTCGATTTTGGAAAGATCCATGGTTAAGGAAAGATATTCTAGCCACATATTTTCCTCATTTCTTTCGTTTGATCTCAGGGCAAGATAGTATGATTTCTTTCTTTGTGGTTGACTCAAGTAGCCCTTTGATTTCATGGAACTTTCATTTCAAAAGATCTCTTAGAGATAGAGAATTGTTGGAACTTTCCTCCTTGTTGTCGTTACTGAACAACTGTCATCTTTCTTTAGCTAGGGATACTTGGTCTTGGGTTTCGGACCATTTGGGGGTGTATTCTTGTAATCTTTTTGTTTTTTTTTTTTTTTTTTGAGTTTTTGACCCATTGCAAATATTGTTTTCCCATATATTCATTTATTTGGAAGGCAAAAGCTCCACTAAAAATTAAAGGTTTTATATGGCTGATTGTGCCTGACAAAATCAACAATAACCTGTTGCAGATTAGGAGACATTTGAAGGCCTTATTTCTAGATGTTTAAGTGCAATGCTATTTGAATTCCGAAATGGCAGCTCACCTATTTCATTTATTTGGTGCGATGGAATAATCTTCGGTCTGCCCGGAATCAATGGAGGAATTGTTGTCTATTTCTTACGAGGGGTTTGGTAGAAGGAAGAAGAGGGTTGCACTTCGGATATGCGATATTTTTGCAGTGTTGTGGGGATTATGGTTAGAGCGAAATGCACGGATTTTTTTAAGGAGAAAATTCATTTGGAAGCTGGTTTGGAAGAAGGTTCACTACCTAGCTCCTTTATGGTGTGTTGGGTTCAATTGCTTTAAGGGAGTTAGTTTTTCGAAGGTTCAACGAGAATGGAGGAATTTTTTACTCTGAATATTATGGTTTTCGAAGGTTCAACGAGAATGGAGGAATCTTTTACTCTGAATATTAAGGTTTTTCCAGTTTTTGTTTTACTAGTTTATTTTTTCTGGATTTTCCCACAATTTTGACGGAGGGAGTCTTTTTCTCCTTTTTGTCAATTTTCCTCTTACCAATAAAATCTCTTCTTTTAAAAAAACAAATATATTTAATTTAATATGACAACCAGCGTACAAGTGGAATTGAGAGATATAGGGGGATGAGGGGGAAATAGAGAGAGACATTCGCAACTTTTTCAAAGCTTTGTACCACTGAACTAGAGTTATGGAGACCAATAGTTGACGGTGTTATGTTTAGAAACCTGACCCTCTCCAAAGCTCTGTGGCTTGAACCTTGAGAGGCCTTTTGAGGAAGAAAAAATTGTTCAAGCTCTCAAGAGTTGCAATGGGAATAAAGCCCCCAATCCTAATGGTTTTAATAACGAACTAGGGCCTCCTCAAGCAAAATATCACTGGGGGTTTGAAGATTTCCATAGAACAGCCAATTTTGTGTCTAGTATCAACTCAACTACCTTCTTGATTCCTAAAAAAGCGAGGGCTAGCAACATCAGAGACTTTTGCCCGATCATCTTGTTTGGTAGTTTGTACAAAATCCTACCCAAAGTCCTAGCAGCTAGGCTAAAACATGCAATTTCGGAAGTTGTCAGGGAGCACCCGCCCACCTTCATTGCAAGTAGGCAAATCATGGACATTGCCCTGATTGCCAATGAAGTTGTAGATAGGTACCTACATTAAGGGTGGGATAAGAGGAGTGGGGTGCAAGCTAGATATCGAGAAAGCTTTTGACCATGTTAACTGAAATTTTCAGTTGTACACTCTCAAAAGAAAGGGTTTTAAGGAATTTTGGTGCAGATGGACCCGTCAGTGTATCTCTACCCCATCCTTCTTGATACTGGTAAATGGCTGCCCTTTTGATTTCTTCATATCATCTCATGGTTTAAGACAAGGTTACCCCCTTTCCCCCCTTTTGTTTATCACAGGTCCTGGAAGTTCTAAGTCTTATGACAATTAATGCAAATGAAGGCGGCTTTCTCAAGGGACACAGCATTGGAAGGAATAATGACTATGGAAATCAACCCCTTTCTTTTTGTAAATGGCACCATCATCTTTTGTGACGATGATCCACATCAAATTCTTAATCTTAGATGCATCCTCCTTAGTTTAGAGGTGATTCCAAGCTTAAAAGTGAATCTAGGCAAAAGTGAAATCACTTCAATGGGGACTTGTGATCGTGGTCCTTTGCTTGCAAGTCTCCTTGGCTGTAAGCTCGAAGCCTTCCATGTTACCTATCTCAGCCTCCCCTTAGGAGCAAGTTTAAGGATAATAGTTTTTGGATTGCCATTGTTGGCAAGTTTGAAAAGAAACTCGCCCGTTAGAAAATGAATTTTTTGTCAAAAGGTGGTAAGACTCACTCTCATTAGAAATATTCTATCCAATCTCCTGATTTACTTCACATCTCTTTTCCCTTTCCCCAATACAATTCCCAAAGATCGAAGGGTATTCAAAGAAGATGCCCTTGGAGGAACATGGGTGAGGTTTTCAAATATCATCTTGTTAAAAGGGGGTGGTGTTAAACAATCTTTACAAAAGGGCAGCCTTGGCCTCAGATCCCTTACTATCTTTAGTAAGGCCCTCTTAAGGAAATGGCTTTGGAAATTCATGATAGAGAAAAATCATTCAGGGGGATGTAATTATTGCCAAGTATGGTCTCCATCATAATGGTTGGACCTCAAAAGGATTCAAAGGAAGCTCATGGTAAAGGTGTTTGGAGATATATCAAAAGAGAATGGGAGAGTTTCTTCTCTCTCATCTAATTTCATTTGAAAAATGGAGAGGTTGTGTTCTTCTAACATGATATCTGGTGTGGCAATTCCCAGCTCAGCTCATATGTTCATTCCATCTTCAAACTAGCTTGTGACAAAGATGCCCCTATTAGCTAACACATGGGAGTTCATCAGTCAGGGGATTGTAGGGGATATTCCTATAGTTGTTAGAATCTTACGATTCACAATTTGATTCATACGATTCATATCAATTCTACACCAAATCGATTTGAATCTTACTAGAAAATCAAAAATCAACTACCGAATCTATCGATTCACCTCATGAACTATCGAATCGATCCGAATCTATCGATTCACATGATTCTAGACCTATCGTATCCTGACAAACCCGACTAGTTTTAAAACCCCAAAAACATCATTCCTTTATTTTTTACCATTTCTTGTCAGTTTTATGCTTAAAAAGAGGAGAAAATAGAACTTTAGCTCTTATCTTGCCTTAACAAAACCATTCTTCGCTCTAGGAGTATAGTGTTTTGCCATTGAGGAGTGGAACACTCACCAGCTAAAAGGTGGTATCCATGCTTCGTTGTGTTGTTAAGTTCCAAAAGTTGGGTCTTTTAGTAGTTTGTTTAATTATTAACATTTTTTAGGTTAATTATTTTTCATTTTTAATTCGAGAAATATATGCATGAAATATTTTTTTAAAATTGTTGATAAACTCCAAAAGTTCATTTATTTATTATTTTTTCCTGATTCTTTCTCTTAACAGCAGAAAGTTCATTATTTTTGTAATATTTTCTTAGTCATTCTCTTACCTTTCATTTGTTTAGGGAAAGCATACACATTAAATATGATTCGTTTATTATCATAATTTAAATGTATTTTATTATTTTGCTGCTTGTTTGTAGATCAATATATCATTTAGAATTGGTTTTGGAAAATTTACCGAATCTTATGATTCGATTTGATTCTCGTTTCTAAATTCCCAAAAGTGGAATTTCGATTCATGATTCGAATCTCCATTTGACAACTATGGATATTCCTATGAATAGGAATGCTTTTGATTGCGAACTTGATACTTTTGCAGATTTTTAACAGTCTCTATAAGATTCAATGTCAAGCCAATTTTGATGAGCCAAATGGGTTTTGGGCAAGGACGGAATCTTCTTGGTCAGCTATTTCTACAAACACCTTAACTCCCCGGCTAAGAGCAGCACTAACTTCACTTGGAAGCTGATTAGGAAAACAGCAGCCCCTTCAAAGGTTGCCTTTTTCACATGGGAAGCTACTCTTGGAAGAATCTTTACCATGGACAGTTTTCAGAAAAAAAGTTTATCACTTGTCAATAGATACTTTTTACGCCTAGAGCTAGACAAACTGGTTGATCACGACCTTCTCCATTATTCATGGACCAAAAAATTGTGGAATTTAACCATCTTCATTGCAAAGCAAAAGTGGGTCCTTGTACCAATAGTAGAGGGTGAATTATAGGTTTGAAAGGATTAGATCAAATTAGGAAGGAAGAAATCTCTCTCCCTCATTCCCCTTGCTATTTTTTGGGCAAGTGGAGAGAGATGAACAAAAGAGTCCTCAAAGGAACTATTTCTCCTATTCAAGTTGTCATGGACCATTTGTGTAGTAACCTGACCCTGAAAAAGAAAAAAAAGAAAAAGAAAAAAAAAAGAAAAAGAAAAAGAAAAAAAAGATATTTTGAAGAAGATATTTTGAAAAGATATATTTTTAGATATTTATATATAAATATCTTGGAGGAGATATTTATTTAGATTACTTCAGGGCTAAGTAAGGATTTATTCTATAAATTCTCTTATCCTCTCTCATTCTCTCATTCTGTCTCTCTCTCTCTCTCTCATTTTCTCTCTCTCTCTCTCTAAGATCCTTCGTCGTTCGTCATCCTTTTCCAAAAACGGAGGGTACTGCGTGGATCAGAAGAGGAAACTCTACACTTTTAGTGGATCGGATCGTCGTTTCGGAGAGTTTCGGGTTTTCCCAAGAATCGAGGTAGGAATCTGATCCTAATTTTGATTGGATATTTGGATAGCAGTGGAAAACATAGTAAGGTTATGTTCTGTGGTTTTAGGTTTTCAGGATCTCGGGTTGTCGTTTTGGACCGTTTTCGTACGAAGTTTCATTTCGAATATAAGGTAAGGGGAATTTGATTACAACAGCATTTTTGGAAAACTAAACCGCTAAAAAGCTAGTTTATGTTATTATCTATGATTTAACTACTTATTTGTGAAATTCTACCGAGTAGAAATGCCGGTTTGACGATTTTACGATTTTTGGTAAAAACGAGGATTTCGACATATGATCTCCAAATTTTACAAACATCTTTATTTGTGTTTATACTATAGTAGGAGAAACTCGATTCCTTTATTTATTTAGTTAAACTATGTATATTGAATTTCTATCATTTAGCGGGTTTTTGTATTAAACTTGTGTGATATATGTTGAAATGGAAATGAATGTATTTTCTATACTACTGATATAGAATATGGGAATGAAATTCCAATTTGTTATACTGACAATGTGATAAACAGAGGCTGGTGATACACCGAGCCGCATCAGTAAACAAAGAGGGGTAAACCAGGTGGAAAGACGCCGGTTTGAACCCACTGGAATTGTTTCTATACTATTGATATAGATTATGGGAGATAAAATCATATTTGTATAAATTGAATTTATGATACACACCACAGCTTGAGAGTCCCAAGAGGGTTGAAAAATACTTTCTTTGCAGGGTGAAATGAAACCACTGTTATATGATACGGCACGATATCGTAGCTAGATGTACACATGCAACCACACGTACTAAACGATGTGGGTACCAAGATGGTCGGCTAGCAGGGTGAAAACATTGGCTGATATTGGGCCAATGGAGGCAGTCGGATTGTATGTAGGTACTCGACAGTGTCTGCACGAACAGGGCATTGGACGAGTACCAGTGCACAACCCGAGCCACGGGGTAAAACTGGTTATAGGGATATTTTGCTGTTGGTCATCTGATAAATCATTAAATGGTCGAAAGACAGATGTGGGAATTTTGTAATATGAATGATGATATACCTTATGCATTACTGTATTGAAAATATTTGATTTATATTCCAGATGTTGAATGAAAATATGCATGTATGCAGTCACACACTGTTGTAACCCCTTTTTCCTTACTGAGAGGTGTCTCACCCTATCTTACAACCTTTGTTTTCAAGTCCGTCCGTGCGTCGGTCCTAGTAGATAAAGGGACTGAGGTGGTTATTTTGGTTAGCTTACGTAAGCATCTAAATTTTGTACTAAACTTGATGAAAGTCCTTTTTGGAGGGTTGTAATATGACGATCACTCTAAGTCCGAATGTATGTAAATTATGGATGTATTAGTGAACTCTGGTATAAGGCTAGTAGTAATCCCAATAGATGTTTATGTTTTTCCACGACATTTACATCATGATTATGTATTATTTACACCCGTATGTCCCTGTTTAGGGCGGGTTGTTTCCATATCTTGAACAGATATAGATATTATGTAATGAAAGAGTGACACCTGGGTCCGTATAAAGGACCGGGTCGTTACAATTTGATTGCTATAATCTCTAGCTAGCATTTTGGGCTGGGTGGAAGGACCACTTGGTAATCCTTGATTTTCTTGATACATTTCACTAACGGATGTTTCTCTCTTGTCGTTTTCTTTGTACTTGAGTGGCAACCCCTTGATGCCTATTTTTAATATAATTAATCTTTGTTGCTCAAAAAATGATATCTACAAATCAAATAGAAGGAAGTTTTTTCAGATAATAAAATTCCATTAAATAAAATAAAACAATATGGGGGAAAGGCATTCCCAAAAATCAACTAAAAGCAATTACAAATGTTGCCCTTTGAGGATCAAACACCAAAAACACCCCCCCCCCCCACCCAAAAAAAAGTGCCAAATGACAGACAACTCCATCCCATAGCAAGTGGAAAGAAGCTGCTTGAGCCTTGAAAACTCTCGCATTTTGCTTGAGCCAAATTTATATGATCTTTGGGCCAAAAGTATTTGATCTTTTCCTTTTCTTTTTTTTTAATGTTGAGTTAGGGTGAGTTTGGCCTCCCATTTTTGCCTCAACTCCTCTTTTTTAAAAGTAAAAGCTCGATATAACATGTTTGGTAAACAGCTTTTTTGGATTTTAAAACGCCAACTTTTAACTTCTTTGGGGAACTTTTAAAAGGTGGGTTTGAAGCTTTTAAAAGCTAAAAGCTAGCCTTTTCCCAATTTTCTATTCTATTGTTGCCCTTAGTTTTTTTTTTTTTCAAATATTACAACATGTATAAGGACTTGGGAAATGTAAAATGTATAAAAAGTGAGGGTGGTCTTGGTTAAGGACGAAGACATTAAAGAAAGATGGCAAAGTTACTTTAGCAAGTTGTTTAATGAAAACCAAATAGAAGGCTTAAACTTAGAATTGTCAAATAAGGAAAAGACTAAAAATATGAGATTTATTCACAAAATTAGAGTTAACGAAGTTAAGTTTGCACTAAAAAAGATGAAAAATGGGAAAGCTATGGGACCAAATAACATCCCAATTGAAGTTTGAAAATGCTCAAGTGATAACGGAATTATATGGTTAACTAATTTATTTAATACAATTATAAAAACTAAGAAAATGCCAAATGAATGAAGGAAAAGCACTTTAATACCTATATACAAAAATAAAGGAGATATTCAAAATTGTAATAACTATCGTGGAATTAAACTTGGGAGTCATACGATGAAATTATGGGAAAAGGTAGTTGAACAAAGATTAAGGTTAGAAACAAAGGTTTCAGAAAATCAATTTGGTTTTATGCCAGGGAGATCTACCACAGAAGCTATATATCTTTTAAGAAGATTAATGGAAAAGTTTAGGGAAAAGAACAGGGACTTGCATATGATATTTATTGACCTTAAGAAAGCATAATAGGATACCTAGGGAAGTTCTATGGTGGGTTTTAGAAAAAAAAAAAAAGGGTGTATGCAATAGGTATATTGACGTCATTAAGGATATGTACGATGGAATAATGACTACTGTAAAAACTATAGACGGAGAAACTAGAGAATTTCCAATCATCATAGGTGTACATCAATGATCTGCTTTGAGTCCTTATCCTTTTACTTTAGTGATGGACCAACAGACTAAGAGTATTCAAAAAGAGGTTCCATGGTGTATATTGTTTACCAATGATATTGTATTAATTGATGAAACTAGGGACGGAGTAGAGACTGAGTTAGAATTATGGAGAGTAGTTTTGGAATCTAGAGGCTTTAGTATAAGTAGAAATAAGACAGAATATATGAAATGTAATTTTAGTGATGATAGGAGGAATATTGGAAACAAAGTTAAACTTGATGATGAAGAAATATATAGCACTTGTAGATTTCGATACCTTGGATCTATCATGCAAGCTAAAGGAGAAATTGAAGATGATGTAATGCATAGAGTTAAAGCAAGTTGGGTAAAATGGAGAAATGTTTCAAGTGTGCTCTGTGATCGTAGAATACCCTTAAAATTAAAATGAAAGTTTTAAAGGACAGCTATAAGACCAGCTATACTATATGGATCAAAAATGTTGGGCAACGAAGAAACTGAATATCCAAAAAGTAAAAGTTGTTGAGATGAAAATGCTTAGATGGATAAGTGGTATAACATTGAAAGATAAATTAAAGAATGAACATATTCGCAGTAAGTTAGGTGAAGCTCCTATAGAAGATAAGATAAGGGAGAGACAACTCAAATGGTATGGACACTTGCAACGTAGGTCACATAGTGCGCCAGTGAGGAAGAGTGAGTTAGTTACTATGGGGGGCAGTAGCAGGGGTAGGGATAAACCTAAAAAATCTTGGGAAGAGATAGTGAGTAAGGATTTAATATCACCAAATATGTCAAAAGAAATGGTCCATGATCGCATAAATTGGCGGAAAAAGATTCATATAGCCGACCCCACCTAGTGGGACTTGAGGCTTGGTTTTGCTATTGTTGTGCAACATGATCAATGCATTAATTAAATTTCCAAAAAATATATATCCATTTTAGTCATTTTAAATATTTTCAGGCACTTTCCAACTTTCTAATCGAACACTCAAAATTTGCTTTTTCTTTCTAATAATTCCTTTTTCAAAGGAGCCAAATAATTTTTACAATGATCTTAATCAGCTAATTTTCATCAATTCCTTTTTAAAAAGTTCCTTTTCAAAAGCCACAAGACGGGGCCAAACTAAGAGCAGATTTGAATGGACACATTGGAAGGGACAATTTATGAGAAGATACATTGAAGATATGGATATGGAGATAGAGATAAAAATGAGTCTGAGGATTTACAAGTATTCATTGTAAGAAAATCATATGACATTGAGGATATAGATATGGAGATAAAAATGCATCTGGGGATATAATCTTATACTTCGCCATGTCATTATTTTATTACAATGAATACTTGCTTTAAGAAGAGAGAAGAACACCTAATAACCTTCAAAAGTGGGCAAAATAAAAATCAAATAGAATTTTTCTTAACTAGGATGGTAGATCATTTATCATGTAAGGATTGTGAAGTTATCCTAGGTGAAAGCTAAACTAAACAACATAGAGTTTTAGTGTGTAATATATGTATTAAAAAATGGAAGAGAAAGGATAAAATAAATCAATGCAAGAGAACTAGGTGGTGGAGTTGGAACCTAAAGGGAGAAAATATAATAAAATTTAAAGATAAAATGATCAAAGATAGTGATTGGACAATAAAGGAGGAGTAGAAACAAACACTCTTTGGAGTAGGATAGCTAGCTCTATTAAAATGATAGCAAAAGAGATTTTAGGTGAATTAAGAAGAAGATTTTCGAAAAATAAAGAAAGTTGATGGGATCAAGATGTTAAAAAGTTGTAAAGACAAAAATAAATTAGTATGGCAATTGTGAAAAAACATGGAAAACTTCGAAAAGTATAAAGAGGCGAGAAAAGATGCAAAAAAGGTCGTTAGTGAAGCTAGATATAGATCATTTAATAATTTATATGCTAGATTAGATGCAAGAGAATGGGAAAAAGATATATTCGAACTCGCTAGAGCTGGAGAAAGAAAGTGTAAGGACTTAGGTAATGTAAAATGTATAAAAAGAGAGGATAATATTGTCTTGGTTAAGGAAGAAGACATAAAAGAAAGATGGCAAAGTTACTTTAGTAAGCTATTTAATAAAAACCAAGTAGAAGGCTTAAACTTAGAATTGACAACTGAGAAAAATGCTAAAAATATGAGATTTATTCGCAAAATTAGAGTTAACAAAGTTAAGTTTGCATTAAAAAAGATGATAAGAGGAAAAGCTATAGGACCGGATAACATCCTAATTGAGTTTGGAAATGCCTATGTGATAACAGAATTATATGGTTAACTAATTTATTTAACACAATTATAAAAACCAAGAAAACATCAAAACGGATGGAGGAAAAGCACTTTAATACCTATATACAAAAATGAAGGAGATATTCAAAATTGTAATAACTATCGATGAACGGTATATGGTGGGTTTTAGGAAAAAATAGTGTTTGTAGTAGGTATATTGATGTCATTAAGGATATGTGCAATGGAGTAATGAATAGTGTTAGGACTATAAATGGAGAGACTAGGGAATTTTCAATCACAATAGGTGTACATCAATGATCTTCTATAAGCCCTTATTTTTTGCTTTAGTGATAGATGAACTTGCTAGAAGTATCCAAAATGAGGTTTCATGATATATGTTGTTTGCAGATGATATTGTCTTAATTGATGAAACTAGGAGTGGAGTAGAATCTAAATTAGAATTATGGAGGGATGCTATAGAATCTAAAAGCTTTATGATAAGTAGAAATAAGACAGAAGATATGAAATGAAATTTTAGTCATAGTAGGAGGAATATCAAAGGATAAAAAAAAATGGAAGAAAAAGGATAAAATAAACCAGTATAAGAGAACTAGGTGGTGGAACCTAAAAGGAGAAAATATAATAAAATTTAAAAATAAAATGATCAAAGATAGGGATTGGACTATAGAGGATGGGATAGATACAAATACTCTTTAGAGTAGATTAGCTAGCTCTATTAGAAAGATAGCAAAAGAGATTTAGGTGAATCAAGAGGAAGATTCTCAAATACCAAAGAAAGTTGGTGGCGGGATAAAGATGTACAAAAAGTCATAAAGACAAAAAGAATTTGGTATAAAACGTGGCAAAATTGTAGAAATAGGGATAACTTTGAAAAGTATAAGGAGGCAAGAAAATATGCAAAAAAATGTCATTAGTGAAGCTAAATTCAGATCATTTAATAGTTTATATGAAAAATTAGATACAAAAGAAGGGGAAAGAGATATATTTAAACTTGCTAAAGCTAGAGAAAGAAAGAGTAAGGACTTGGGCAATGTAAAATGCATAAAAAGTGAGGATGATACTGTCTTGGTTAAGGACGAAGACATTAAAGAAAGATGGCGAAGTTACTTTAGTAAGTTGTTTAATGAAAACCAAATAGAAGGCTTAAACTTAGAATTGTCAAATGAGAAAAAGACTAAAAATATGAGATTTATTCGCAAAATTAGAGTTAACAAAGTTAAGATTGCACTAAAAAAGATGAAAAATGGGAAAGCTATAGGACCAGATGACATCCTAATTGAAGTTTGGAAATGCTTAGGTGATAACGGAATTATATAGTTAACTAATTTATTTAATACAATTATAAAAACTAAGAAAATGTCAAATGAATGAAGGAAAAGCACTTTAATACTTATATATAAAAATAAAGGAGATATTCAAAATTGTAATAATTATCGTGAAATTAAACTTATGAGTCATACAATGAAACTATGAGAAAAAGTAGTTGAACAAAGATTAAGGTTAGAAACGAACGTCTCAAAAAATCAATTTGGTTTTATACATGGGAGATCTACCACAGAAGCTATATATCTTTTAAGAAGATTAATGGAAAAGTTTAGGGAAAAGAAGAGAGACTTGCATATGATATTTATTGACCTTGAGAAAGCATATGATAGGATACCTAGGGAAGTTCTATAGTGGGTTTTAGAAAAAAAAAAAAAAAGGTGTATGTAGTAGGTATACTAATGTCATTAAGGATATGTATAATGGAATAACAACTAACGTAAGGACTATAGATGGAGAAACTAAAGAATTTCCAATCACCTTAGGTATACATCAAGGATCTACTTTGAGTCTTTATTTTTTTGCTTTAGTGATGGAACAATTAACTAAGAGTATTTATGGTGTACGTTATTTGCAGATGATATTATATTAATTGATGAAATTAAGGACAGAGTTGAGGCTGAGTTAGAATTATGGAGAGAAGCTTTGGAATCTAGAGGCTTTAGGATAAGTAGAAATAAGACAGAATATATGAAATGTAATTTTAGTAATGATAGGAGGAATATTGGAGACAAAGTTAAACTTGATGATGAAGAAATAAATAGCACTTGTAGATTTCGATACCTTGGATCTATTATGCAAGCTGAAGGAAAAATTGAAGATGATGCAATGCATAGAGCGAAAGCAGGTTGGGTTAAATGGAGAAGTGCTTCAAATGTGCTCTGTGATCATAGAATATCCTTAAAATTGAAAGGGAAGTTTTATAGGACAGCTATAAGACCAACTATGCTATATGGATCAGAATGTTGGGCGACGAAGAAACATAATATCCAAAAAGTAAAAGTGGCCGAAATGAGAATGCTTAGATGGATGAGTGGTATAACATTGAAAGATAAATTAAGGAATAAACATATTCGCGGTAAGTTAGGTGTAGCTCCTATAGAAGATAAGATAAGGGAGGGACGACTCAAATGGCATGGACACTTGCAACGTAAGCCGCATAGTGTACCAGTGAGGAAGAGTGAGTTAGTTACTCTACGGGGCAGTAGAAGGGCTAATGATAGACCTAAAATAACTTCGGAGGAGATAGTGAGTAAGGATTTAATATCCCTGAATCTGTCAAAAGAAATGGTCCATGATCGCATAAATTGATGAAAAAGGATTCATATAACCGACCCCACTTAATGGGACTTAAGGCTTGGTTTAGTTTTTTTTGTTGTTGTTGTTATTGTTGTTTAGGAGGAATATCAAAGGCAAAAACTTGATCATGATAGACTTCAATACCTTGGATCAATAATGCAAGTTGAAGAATAAATTGAAGAAGATGTATTGCATAGAGTAAAAACATGTTAGGTAAATAAGTGCTTCCAATGTGTTGTGTGATCGTAAAATACCCTTAAAATTAAAAAAGAAGTTCTATAGGATGGTTGTAAGACCAGCTATGTTGTATCGATCAGAATGTTGAGCAACTAAGAAACAACACATCCAAAAGGAAAAAGTTGCTGAGATGAGAATGTTAAGATAAATGAGTGGTATAACATTAAAAGATAAATTAAGGAATGAACATATTCGCGATAAGTTAGGCGTAACTCCTATAGAAGAAAAGGGAGGGATGGCTCAGGTGGTTTAAGCACTTACAACATAGGTCAAGTAGTGCGCCAATGGGGAAGAGTGAATTAGTTACTATGAGAGGTAGTAGAAAGGGTAGAGGTAGATCTAAAATAACTTGGAATGAGATAGTATGAATTTAATAGCCTTAAATCCATCTAAGGAAAACTGACCCCACCTAGAGGGACTTAAGGTTTGGTTTGTTGTTGTTGTTGTATTACCTCCAAAAATATATTAAGGAAATTTTAAGTAATTATTTAATATTTTCAATTAATTTAAAACAAATTAAGAAACATTCTAATTAAATAATTACAAAAAAATTAAGAAACATATCTATTGCTTGATTTTGAGAACTTAAATGAAGGAAATAACTATTTGTGTGAAACATATATGCTTTTCTTTCTTTTCTTAACAACTTAATTAATTGAAAAACATAATAAAGACAATCTTTTGCAATTAAAAGATTATTACATGGAATTAACATATTAGATCCCAATTTAAGGAAAATAATTTAATTGAAATTTCAAGAATCATTGATGGAATGTATTCTCTACCCATCCCAACATTCAGTGCGTGCACTTTTATTATCAATAGAATTTTACTATTTACTAAACCATATACTGAATTATTATATAATTTACATTTCAATTAATTAAAAAAAAAAAAACCTATTTTGTTTAATCTCATGCATGGCATAGGGTTTTTTCCGTACATTTATATACAAGCATCTTTAGATTACAATGGAACAAGAAAAGGATATGAGATAATGGCAGACTTACTGAAGGGTAGGGACAATTCCAGAGGGGTGCTTGGAAAGATCCACCGGTTGACTACCTTCCAACACTTGATCAGCCATACTATTTTCTCCTTTCCCCAATCTTCAATATGTTCCTTCGATCTTCAATGTACCGTAAAAATTTATAATCAATACCTCTGAGACTTTTTTTGTTCTCCAACCTGAAAAGGTATTTAGCTTGCAACTTGAGAGACTCTCCTCATGGCATACACAACAAAGTAATGCAACCTTATACCACATTCAAATAGATTAACAGAGTATAATTAAAGCAACATTCATACTCTTTGAGAGATTTGGAGGAATTTTGTTGTTGCTTTTCTAGCAAGTATCCAGCAAAAGAAAAAACAAATTTTTCGTAATTTATCTTTGTTCACTTTTGAGAGAAAGGGGGAAAATCTCTGCTTGTGATGTTGGTGCTTGGAGGATTAAATTATTGAGAAACAATCAAGATGAGGGCCCTTAGTCACTATCTTTACAATACACACTATGCTACATATTTAAGGTGTGGATACGTAGCGCTTTGCTCTCGAAACATATACCAACTTCTCCACTAATGAGTCATCTATAATGCTATGCACTTGAAAGGGATGATCAGATAATTGATTTATAAATCCTTCTTGATTGAGACAGCAAGTAAAACAGATATTGCAAGAAACTGGCAACATAATATTTCCCTTTATTCATCAGACAAGGTATCCTTCAATTCTCAGAGCTTCTTCCTAGCACACTTTATCACAAAAGCCAACAACAAACCAGCAATGAATACTTAGAATAGTGCCACAAATTACTATTGAGCACTCCGTACTACATACTTAGTATAGTGATAATATAGTATCAATTTCATACTCCTCAAATACCAAACAGGTCAAGGCACCATCAAGCAGTCAATTAAGTCCAACATATAATAGTTCACATCAAAAAGCATGTCGCTGTTGTTGTTATACAAACATTAAAATTTCATTTTCACCAAGAAAATACAAACTTAATATTTGAACCCCATAGGATGAGGCTTTTTAAGATCTGAACCCTGAGAGTGCAGCCACACTGTCAGTGCGCCACCCCCCCGGGCCCCATTCGACACTTTCCAATGTGATGCTTATATTTATAAATTCTTAACTACATTCTTACTCTAAAAAATCTTAATTCTTTATTTTAAATAAAAAAACAAAGTATAAAATTCTGTCGCCAAAAGAAAAGAATAAGAAATAGTAAAATAGGGATTTAAAATCATTGAAACAGGTCCTTCCCAAAAAAACACAAGTAAACCAGCATCAACTTGCCTAATTAGAAGGCGACACTTCAATATTGGAAGGAAAATACCAACATTTCAAATAGAAATATCTTATATCACAATAATCTCAACTTGAAATACAAGTTATGCGACATAACACCATTAGTCATATGGCTTAAAAGCAAGTAAATTTATAATATTAATATTTATTCCATTCATGGGAATGACAGCTATTTTGATAGTGAAGTATTCCATCATCAAACTGAAAAAGAAATTGACGATTTTTTGTTTACAATTTAAATTATTTTATGAAAGTTCCTTAAGCCCAAATTAATAATAAATTAAAATGTCAGATTCCAACCATCTGCTATTGCTGAACATTGTATAAATATTACACCTTCCAATTACAGATTGAGATATCACAATGTTTTACAATGTAAAGACAGCTATCACATTTCAGTCTATTCAAACAAAGAGCAATGAGCAGGTCAACACTGGGTATGAATACAGCAATCAACAAATTCTTCAAATTTCTGCATTTTTTTTCGGCCAGAAGTTGTTCATTTTGACAGCCTATTACAGAATTACATCAAATTAAACAGCCTTGGCCAACCACACATTTTAGGGAAAATAAGAATAATTTTTATTTAAAACACAAAGGGGCAAGTCCCCCTTGACAGGACCGTAAAAGGACCACAAAATACTGGGATTATCTGTCTTTGTCTCCATTGTTAATCTAAAGGACTGAATTAAGGACTTCTCCATTGAAGCAGATGCCATTGATGCAGATGCCCTTGGTAAGGACTGCATCTATCAAAGGAGTCTCTATTGTTGGCAATCTTTTGGCTAAGTTAGAAACCAAATTATGAGATGCTAAGAGAGTATTGAAGACTGCATGCAACACCTAATTTCCTCAAATTTTCGCAGCAACCAAACAGAGAGAGAGACAGAGAGAGGGCCAACTAGCCTAAATTTGTGAGGTAAACTTTTGTTTAGGGTTAATTAAGATAAGGCAGCACAGGAGGACCCAACATTTTTCAAATGAAAAAATCAAAATTCCAAAAAATTAGTATGGGGATTTTGGAGCGCTCTCAGGCCTTCCCACGCAGAATTACTTTTCTATGCAAATTACCATATTTTTCAAACAATTGCAAAGTAGATAAGGTGATGTTGGGAAGTTGTGATAATTTGCTTTGCTTTGCTATGAATACTAGTTACTATCATTTTTTTTCAGTTTTCTTTTGAAGAGGCTATTAAACCATGTTTTTTTTCAGCATACATGACACAATGTTTTGCATCTAAAAATTTTTAGCAGCGCCCCTAATAAATATGTTGTAGGCACTCCAATTTAGACACAATAAGGTTACAACAGAAGCAACAAAATTGTGTATCAGAGAGCTTTCTCTTGTTCTTTCCTATATTCTGTCTATACAAGAATTAGGAATCGGCCATCCAATTATTCCAGTGGTCTGGGACTCTGGATTTACTCATTCTTTCAGCCTTTCTTAGCCTTCTCAGGGTTAGCTCTTCATACCTCTATTCTAGTTCTAAATATAACAGTAAGCCTCCTTAGATTAACAATTAACATATTATTAACTTCGTCTCCCATCCCCACAACCAAACACAGACCGCTCCCATTACTACCTCTAGACTAAACTAGACTTTCCAAAACTAAGATGGATCGAGTGTCATAATACATAGATTTAACCACTGGCAGTTAACGATGAGGATTCTGATTCCCCCAAGCTTGCTTTCCCCGACCCCCATTTTGCTTATTGAAGAATTAAACATTCCACCCAATGAATTTTCTTCTCCTCATTTGAATCTCCCCAAAAAAGCCCTAAAACAAGCGATCTAATTTATATTAGGGGATTACAAAATACGACATAAGATGACTAAACCCTGCATGAAATTCCTAATTGTGGAATCAAAATTCCTACTGAAGAAGAAGATCCCTAACTTGTTAAAGTTCACCGATTGCCTTGGTTGCATACAATAAGTATTTAAAACCTAATGAGCATTATAAGACCAAACATTGTATAATATGAAAGTGAGCACCAGCAAGAAAGAAAGACAAAGGAGTAGGCTTCCCCAGAAACCCGGACATTTTTATCAAACCAAGCTTAGAAGCCTTAGAAGGAGCAATAGATAAGCTCATGGGCTTTCGATCGAAAGCCTAGAAAGTGCAAGGATGTGTTACGAAATTGTTTGTGTCCACGAACTACCGCTGTAATGAAACGCAATAAAATTATTTCTGAACATCGTTGGGTTTTGACTTGAGAAAGGAGCGATAGACTGAATATTTGTGGATTTTGAATAGAGAAGAAGGGAGCGAGACCTGGGAATTCCGGCGGAAATGCCGTGAAAAAAGACAGCCCAAAAGCGGTTTGCACCTGACAGTTCCGGCAGAGGGGACACCAGAGGGAGACGACCAGAGGTGGTTCTGCGTCTAGAGAGGGAGGGAGGAAGAGCGAGCTACCTCGTTCGAGCAAGGAAGCCAGAAAGGGACAGCAAAGAGGGAGGGTCCGGAATTTATAGACCTCGCAAAGTGGACCCGATAACCCGCGGAGTAGGCGGATAATAGAATTGAACAAGTTCATTCTCTCGTCGTCAATTAATAATTAATTTTTCATAAAGTTTCTCATTTATCAATAATTTGTTTATAATAACAGATTGTTTAATATTATTCCTGGTTTTCATTTTTTGTTACTGTATAGTAAAAAAAATAAAAGGTTATGCTAATTTATATTGTCAGTTTTTTAAAATTTTTTGTTAATTTGTATAAAATTATGAATCAAAAAAAAATAATTTGTTTGTTATTATTTATATTTTTTATTTTTGCACATAAGGAAATAAATTATAATAATTCATTTGTTTAACATGTTATTTTTAATTATTTTTAAAATAATTAAAAATTAAATTATATGATTTTCAGTAACTTTACATGATTTAAAATTATAAATTAAATTATTTATTTATACATACTTTTTAATTAAAATTAAAATTAAATGAACATGTCAATTTAAAATAACATTACAATAAAAATACTAATAAATTTTCTTAAAAAATTGAAAAATAAATCAATTTCTAAAATTTTGAAAAAAAAAATCATTTAGAAGATACTTTTTTTATTACTTTCCATATATAATAATATTGCTCTTTTAGCACTGAAGAATGAGTTTTGAAATATTTATTAAGTAAACTAACTATAATAATTTCTATTTTTATTATCATTTTTTTATTTATTTATTTTTGTATTTTAAATCATTTTTAAATTTTTTTCAATTAAGTTTTAGATTTGTATCATATTTATAAAGAGTAATGTTACTAGTTTTCAATGTTTAATTTTCATTTTTAAATTTTTAATTTTTGTTTTAAATTTTCTCTTTCATAATGTTTTACTATAATACCAAATGGTCCTATCTATGATTATTTTTTATGGATTAAAGCATTTATTGCATACAAGATTTTTATGTAAATTGAAATAAAATGACCATACAAATTTAAAACATAATCAAATAAAAATATTTGAAAAGGGACAATATCTTCGAGAACAAAATCATGAGTCTAGAAATACAATAGCTGTAACGATCTATCTAATTTATCATTATATATATATATATATATATATTTGCATAATAAAATGTCAATAATCATGATAACCATAAACATAGTCCACCCAGACTCGTGGGTACTGAGGGAAATAAACATGTCATATGAACATGACACCCTAACAGCGGAAAGTTATAACATATACATATCAAATAGTCCAACAAACACAATATCGGAGTTATACAAAAACTATCATATTTTGGAGCATTGACCAATTGATGTTTCAACTCTTGAAAACTCTGCTCACAATCATCGGTCCAAATAAATTTCACATCCTTCCTTATTAACCATTTTAGAGGGTCAGACAACTTAGAGAATCCCTCCACGAATCGATGACAATACCCTGCCAGTCCAAGGAAACTCTGAACTTTGTGCAAGCTCTTCGGTTTCACCCAGTCAACCACTGCTTCAATCTTACCTGGATCAACTGAAATACCACCTCCCGACACGATATGGACTAGAAATGCAACTCGGTTCAACCAGAACTCGCATTTCTTCAACTTAGCATACGGCTTCCTTTCCCGCAGTATCAAAAGCACCAACCTCATATGGTTTTCATGCTCTTCCGAACTCTTAGAGTATACCAGAATATCGTCAATGAATACCACTACGGACTGGTCCGGGTATTCATGTAAAACCTTATTCATTAGGTCCATAAATATCGCCGGAGCGTTAGTCAACCCAAATGACATAACCAG
Organism: Malania oleifera; assembly: GCF_029873635.1. NCBI lineage: Eukaryota > Viridiplantae > Streptophyta > Magnoliopsida > Santalales > Ximeniaceae > Malania > Malania oleifera. The sequence continues at coordinate 78,493,003 of NC_080427.1, forward strand.
AAACTCGTAGTGACCATACCTGGTTCGGAAAGCAGTCTTCGCAACATCCTCAGTCTTAACTTTCACCTAATTATACCCTGACCGTAGATCGATCTTCGAAAAGACCTGCGTTCCCTGCAACTGGTCAAACATATCATCTATACGAGATAATGAGTATATATTCTTCACTGTTGCCTTGTTAATCTCACGGTAATCAATGCACATTCTTATTGACCCGTCCTTCTTCTTCAAGAACAATACTGGAGTTCCCCAAGGCGAAACACTAGGTCTAATAAAGCCTTTATCCAGTACTTCTTGCAACTACTCCTTCAACTCTTTAAGTTCTGCTGGAGCCATCCGGTATGGAGTTTTAGAAATCGGTGCCTTACTTGGCAACAATTCAATAGCGAACTCCACCTCACGATCAAGAGGTAAACCGGGTAAGTCTTCCGGGAATACATCCGAAAATTCGTTAACCACTCGGATATCTTTGAGCTTCAAATCATCCCGAGGTGGTTCCTTCACACAAGCTAGGTACCCTTGACACCTGTCCAAGAGTGACCTTCTCGCCTGTATTGCCGACAAAATATGTGGCGTCGAACGCACACATAATCCTACGAACTCGTACTCTTGTTTCCCAAAAGGTCTGAACACCGCCACTTTCCTACGACAGTCAATCACAACAAAACTGGAGGATAACCAATCCATCCCCAGTATGACATCAAACCCGAACGTATTATATACTACCAAATTCACCTATAGTGACCTTCCCTGAATTACCACTTGACAGTTCCCTAACATCTTCCTACAGATCACCACACTCACAGACGGTGTAGCCACAGACAACCCCTCATCCATCACATGGGTTTCAACCCCACACAGTTTCACAAAGTTTTCAGATATAAAGGAGTGGGTTGCTCCTTAATCAAATAAGATAACATCATTATTTGAAAACAATAACATGGTACTTGTCACCACGTTGCCATCGTGCTCTGCATCAACTGGAGTAAGCAAGTACACTCTCGCCTGAACTATGTTTCCCTAAAAGTTTCCCCAGGGCACCTGATTCTTTCCCCAATTCTAACTCGGTGTAAGCATATCATCCATCTGCGTATGACAGTCTCGGGTCTTGTTGCCCGGTTTGCCACATAGGTAACAATCACCCACAAACGATCGCACGCGGGATGGATCCCCCCATGGATCCCGCGGTTCCGCATCCGGGTAATTTCTCGTACCATAGTTCCTCTTCTTCCGCTGCCCCTGGTGAGAACCAGTCTAAGAACCAGAAGGCGCTGGCCTCTTCTTCTGTTCCTGCACCACCTCATCCTTCTGGAGACTAGCCTCAACCACTACGGCTTTATCCACTAGAACAGGGAACTCCCGAATTTGCAGCATTCCCACCAGCCTACGAATATCCTTGCTTAGACCCTTCTTGAACCTCCGAGTCTTCTCGTACTCGTTCAATATCAGACATAACGCAAAACGAGATAGCTTAATATATCTAGCTGGGTATCTCTGCACCATCAGGGTCCCCTAGGTCAAACTCGAGAATTCCTCTGCCTTTGCATCACGGATGGAAGCCGGGAAGTACCTTTCAAAGAATACCTCCTTAAAACGGCCCTACGTCATCCCTGATGGGTCGGTCCTCTACTCCTCCAGCAAACTCACCGCCGTCCACCATCTCTTAGCCTCTCCTGCCAGCTGAAACGTAGCATAGAGAACTTTCCGCTCATCGGTGTAGTATAGAACTTTTAGTATCTTTTCTATCTTCTGCACCCAGTTCTCCGCCACAATTGGGTTGAATTCTCTAGTAAACATCGGAGGATGCATACGGGTGAACTTCTCAATGGTGCAACTCGCAGCCGTAGGTGGACGCTCCCATCCCCCAATGCTTCGCCTAATCTCTCGCATAACCTGCTTGGTCAAACACCGAGGCACAGGAGGTGACCCATCACTTGAAGTCCCCTATGAGCTACTATACAAGTTGGTATCCTTGGGCTTCATTCTGAAAATAGGATAGGAATAGATTAGCATTCCTCTATCATATCACAATTGACACAATCATTGCAGAATAATCATGTTAACTTCTAAACTCTTGGCTCTAGGTCTACCCCACTGCACAAACACGAAACCATTAATGGTTTGCCGTGGTTTTACTGAAATCGTCATTCCATGAAAAACACAAAACATCGTCTATAACGACCTACCTATTTTTCCCTATTATTTTTTCCCACATACAACATTCATAATAACCTTGATAACTTGCTTAAAATTGGACTAATCATAATCAACTTAGGCCCACAAGTGCCAAGGATAAACCTGTCGTACATCTCTGATACCTAAGCAGTGGAAAACATAAATTACATACATACCATCCAACACCAAACAAAATACCAGAGTTCTACTGAATCTGTCATATATATACAATCATGCACAAAAATACCAAAAAGTATCCTAGGGTCTCAATCCAAAAACCCATCTAACCCTAGCTCAATCACTTATTCTACTGACAGGGTAGCCCGGTCAACTTCTACTGCTACGAAGCTCTATCCGCCCTCCTACCTGGATTTCTTGAAATGTTTGTAATGCTGGGGTTAGACACCTATCAGTAAAGGAGATAAAGTAATATCAGTGTATGACAACATGAGTATTTTCGTGTTATACATATAAACAGTACATAATCATATCTAGTAAAAATTGTTTGTATCATTTTTGAATAAAACATGTTTCGTCATAACATAATTTAACATATTGAACTACTATGCAAAAAATCATCTTATATAACCATACCAGACTAAACTATTACCCGGGATAGATAGCTAGTTGTTATCATGTCTTACCCCCCCACATGACAGGGTTTTGCGACCTGTAGGCGGGACCTAGCAATGGATGACCGACCATGCTAAGTCAAATATAGGTGGGTAAGCACGATGGGCTTGTTCCACCTATACCGAACTACCAAGGGAACTACAACACTCCCATAAAGCCACATTGACTGCCATCTCCCACACTCTATTTGAGATGTGTGGTAGCACTAACATAAACATAATCATGAACATATACCTATGGTACCGTACTTCATAAAACTAAACTAAGTCATCCGAGTTCTGATAACATATAATACACTTCATATTATTAAAACATAGTTGTTTCGTATTTCAGAGTAATATTTGACATAATCATATCTCATGATTTCTTAGATATCATACATAATCACGACGTCTATGCTGGCATAAATCATAACATAAAAATCACGGCATTCACATTGGCATAATTCATATTGTAAAAATCACAGTATCTATGTTGGCATAATTCATAACATAATAAACATGAAATTCTTGCACTGTTTAACATAATATTCTAAAACCATAGTTTTTGTACTATTTTTATGGTTTTCTTGAACATTATTATAACATGCTTATCCTAGAAAAATCATAATATTTTAATATAACATAATTTTCATGAAAATATTATACTCGTGCCACACAAATGTAAGTAACCTTCTAAACTTATAATTTGTTCTAAAATCATATTTTCTTATTAAATGTGTTCAAACCATTACCCTGTTCAATAACAGTATTCCTAAACATAATTCTATAACATACATATTTTTCTAAAAATAAATGTTGTATTATAATAAATAATTTCATGAAAAATGCTGACTTAATCTATCCCCTTACCTGACTTACTGAGAGCTCGCAATTAAACCCAAATCTACACCCGTGGTGTTCCCAGCTCGACACCCTGAAATTTATATTTTCCCCAATAAAATTTCAGTATTATTCCATCTACTACACTTTCCTCAGTCCAAAAATACCAAATACTTTATAAAACTTAAAATATCAAACTTACCCAAATTTTGGGATAGTGTCCAAGTTGGCCTAACCAACGATCTACTCTGGCAGACTTGAAAAGAATCTTCCCAAGAGTAACGTGGCAGCTTCCGATTGTCGAACTGGCGAAGAACGAAGCCAAAAATCTAAAGAGAAGGTAGGGAGGACGATTTTAGAGAGAGAAAGAGAGAAATGTTGCATGAAAAATTTGCTGAAAACTTGAGTTAAGCATATTTATACACGTCACCTCATCAACAAGTCCAAGAAGAGATTCGTCGATGAACACTTAACCCTCGTCGACGAATTACAGGCCCTGGAAACAACCCTCTCGGTAAATTCTTGTCGACGAGGCACGTGTCCACGTCGACAAGCCCAAGAAGCCTGTTCATCGATGAACACTTTGCGTTCGTCGATGAGACCCTGCTGAATACTCTTTTTGAAATTCCCTTTTTTTCTCCTTCTTTTAATTATTTAATTACTATAATTCTTTGGGTCTCTACATCGCCAATGAATCCCTGTATAGCTACAAGACAACCCTCGACCTACTCTACCCATTCCCTACATTCCTATACTTTGGTATGTTCACATAATCATACCTAACCAAGTCTACAAGACCTAACAACCTGGTTAGCTCCGATACCAAGTTGTCACGCCCCGAACCCGAAAATGGGCCCTAGGGTGTGATTTAGTAACCTAACCAATCCTGGTATCATACAACCATCCATAATACTATACAAAATAAGGGTCCAACCCCATAGGGTTCACGTATACCCTATACACAATCACATACACAGTATATGCATCGAAATTATTCAACCTATTACATTCAATCCATACTATACCAGAGTATACACAATACTAGAATGAACCACAACATAACCTTAAGTGTCTACATAACCAAAAATGACTCCCCAGCCATAGTTCAGTGCTTACACAAGTACTTATACAATGCTAACCAACAACCACGTTCCCAACTCGCTAAAATGCTAATTTCAGCTATCAAAGGACTTGAAACGCATTTGTATCATTAGGGTGAGACACTTCTCAGTAAGGGAGAATCAGGTTATAATAGTGTGTGGGCATATAAGTGCATATGAGTGTCATTTCAACAGCAAAACATAACATTTCACAATTCCAGTATTTTCACAATACAGTTCCAATATATTCACAACACAAATCAATCAATCTATCTAGTGTCATCACACTCTTTGGCCTAAGTCGGCCGCATGATACGACGCCCCCGGTAACCTGGCATAGCATATGCCTCCACAGCGTTGAACCAGCGTGAATATGGTGACTCACACCCTTCGTTGATAAACTAGAATAATAGGTGGTATTTCACACCCTCGGCAAAAGTCGGACCTCTTAGCCTATGGTATTATTCCGACTCGGCTCAATATCCCAACCTATGATATTATTTCGACTCAACATCAATATCTTAGCCTATGGTATTAGTCCGACCCGACATCAATATCTCAACCTATGGTATTATTCTGACTCGGAGTTTTCACAAAACCTGGAACATTTTTGGAACTCAAGTTCCTATATCTCCTTTCAACATTTCACAACTTAACTCATTTAAATACACAAGCTCATGCCACACTTATTTGGGTAAAAAAATAATCACTTCATATTTACTTCGAGAATACAATTTAACATAAATAAAGGTACGGTCATCTCTATACTATGAATATGTAATTTTCCAACAGAAACTGAGATGATACGTGAAACCCCAAACTTTCCCAAAAATGGTAGCTCAAAAATCTTGTCATTTCACCTAGTAGATTTTTCCAAATAAGTATTCAAAACATCCGCATCATCGTAAACCATAGTTTTACCAAATCATATTTCACAAATAATTGATATAAACAAAATCCCCTTACCTTTCCCTGGAAACCAAAATATGAACTAAACGACTCCAAAAGTGCGAACTGAGTTCCCAAAACCTAAAAACCAAAGAACAATTCTTCACTACAATCCTATTTGCTACAGATCTACTGAAGCGAAAATGAACTTAGACCCTTACCTTAATTTCGAGATAAAACCCAAAAATTCTCAAAACGAAGATCCGATCTGCTATAATTATAGAGGTTCTCCTCCTGATCCACGTAGTAACGTTGGATCATTGATTCGGGTAACAAACGGCTTGAGATCTTAGAGAGAGTGAGAGAGTCCGGTTCGAGTTCTAGAGAGAGAGAGAGAGAGGATTTTTAGTTTCTTAGCAATGAAGCAAACTAAATGATATTTATAGACCCCTTGACCCGGTTAGTCTCGTCGACGAATTGGAGCACTTGTCGACGAGCAGAAGAAGGGCATTCGTCGATGACGGAGTTGGCCTCGTTGACAAGCCTGAGATTCCAAAATTCCAAAAATCTCTTGGTATCCTCTCATTGACAATCCTCTGAATCTCGCCGACAAGCCACAGAAGAGACTTCATCGACGAGAGAAGAAGCCTTGTCGACGAGCCTTGTTGTTTTCTCCTTTTTAATTTCCCTTCCCTTTTCTCGTTTATTTAATATGGATTTCTCAGGTCAGGTTCTTACATCACGAAAGCGCTAAGTTTCTCCTCTTCAGCTAGACGTATCAATAGTACACTTTGAAATCATCCTAGTTTGAACCATGTATCATTTACCCAGATGTTCCCTTCTATCCTGGAGACTGTATTTGAAAGAATCTATTCGTAAAGGTCATCCGGGTCAGATAGAGGGTTGCTCTCAGGTTGGATCATTTCCCTTAAAGGATCCCTCCATAAAATCGAAGGGGCAATGTCCTCAACGCACTCATCGATTATATTGACATCCATCTCATGGATGTCTTCATGTGGGTATTGGGATGCATGGAATACGTTCAGCCAAAGTTACATATTTCCAAAAGATACATCCATGAACCCTGTTCGACATTGAATACAAGCATTTGTTGTGGCCAAAAAAGGGCGTCCTAACAGGACAAAGATCTGATCTTTTTTTGGGTCAAAGGGTTCCATATCCAAGACTATGAAGTCAACCAGATAGTAGAATTCATAAACCTTAACTAAGACGTCCTCTATTACACCCCCGAGGTTTTTTTACTAACCAATAAGCAAAACTCATTGTCACCGGGGTGGGTTTCAGTTCTCCTAGATTAAATTGTTTGAAAACCGAGTACGATAGGAGATTCATGCTAGCTCCTAAGTCCAAGAGAGCCCTATCAATTGTGTAATTACTGATTACACATGAAATTGTTGGAGCACTGGGGTCTTTGAGCTTAGAAGGGAGGTGACCCAAAAGGATTGAGCTTGCCTACTTGATCAGCTTGACTTGCTTGTCTATATGCACCACTGATTTTCGCTTTTGCGTGCATAGGTCCTTGAGGAATTTAGCATATGTAGGTATTTGTTTGATTGCGTCTAAGAGAGGGATGTTGACCTTAACTTGATTAAATATGTCGATGATAAATTCATTAGTGGTCTCCTTTCTAGATTTAAAGGGTGCACGGAGAGTTACTGGGTAAAGGGCTACAGGAATATGGTGGGATGGTGACAAGGTGGATGCTTCGGTGTCTGTTGCTGACTCATGAGGTAAGGGGGTGCATATTTCTATGGGTTAGACCCTCTTATTTTCTTTACCTTTTGCTTAGATTATTGGCTCCTTGACCTGATTGTTGATCTCCCTGCCACTCCTAAGTGTGGTTATCACCTGGGCATGTATTTTATGCAATAAAGGGTCTATTGTAGTCTCACTTTCTATTTTGTATTGCCCCTGAGGCATTGTTTGCGGCTGGCCTGGCGACTCACCTTCGTTTCTTTTACTAATTGCCCTGGTTAGTTGTCCCATAGTGGTCTCTAGCTTAGCTATGGATTGCGAGTGAGACTAAAGTATTTGCTGCTTCACGTGGCGATCTGCTTCAATGCTTCGCAAAGTTTTCAACACTGTCTCTTCAAAATACTCATGGTTAGTTTGTTGAGTAGATGGTTGTTGAAACAATGATGGACTCTACATTGCGATAAGGGTATCATGGACGGTTGGATATGGTCGAGGGAGTGAAGGACTCAGGTTCTGTGGAGGTCTTTAAGCTTGAAGGCCTAGAGCTTGTGGCATCTAGGGGAAGTTAAGGTGTTGCTCCCACTCGGAACCATAGGCACTCGAGTCATAGTTATTTACCTGTTGGTCATACCAATGGTGGGTGACCCTTACTTCGCCATGCATAGGCTCAAGTTGGGAAGGTGCATATGGGCAATTATAACAAGTGTGGGAAGGGTCGAAGTAGATTGCACGTACCTCTTCACACGCCATTGTTTGTGATTGTTCTTGTAGAGACAAGCACTAATCAAGTTTCTGGGATATGGTGTGCAGAGTAGGGTTTAGGTCATGGCTTATGACTAACTCATAAACTCCTTTTGGTTTAGAGTTTGATGGATTAGAAAGTCTACAAGTGGCATCTATGTGTTGCTAAGAATTTTCTATCAGATCTTCGAAAAGAATCCATGTAATAACCCCAAAAAGAGCTATACAAGATTAGCGGGGTGATTCCCAAAAAAATAAAAAAATAAATTAAAATAAAAAAATTAATTAATTAATTAATCGGATTTAAAAATAATAATAATAATAATTAAAATTTATTTTTATTTTTATTAATAAAATATATTATTATTAATATTAATTAAGTATATTATTATTATTGTTATTATTATTATTATTATTATTATTATATTACTCTCTTGAAGCTTCTTTGAAGCTTCACGAGGTTTTTACTTCTTTCTTCTCCTTTTTTTTCTTTTCTTCTGTTGCGTGCAGACACACACACACACACACACACACACACACTCTCTCTCTCTCTCTCTCTCTCTCTCTCTCTCTCTCTCTCTCTTCATTCTCTCTCCCTCGCTACTCAGTTTCGTGACGAATTTTCGTCCGATCGAAAATCGAAAGATACTGCTGGGCTCCATTCTCCGCAACTGTCATTTCTACCGGAGCGAATCAGTGGTAGGAGCGACATAGACGTATCTCCTGGGGTAAGCCAAATCTCCCTTTTTACCTCGGTTCTTACATATTATAAGCCCAATTGATGAACGGACACCACTGCAAGAATTTGTGGATGATTTTCTACAAGTCTAGCGGGACAAAATTCTCGTGAGGTCATCGTGGGAAAAACCCCAAATTTGGGGTACGAGGGTTATTAAGGGGCTTATTTTTAATTAATTAGTATTAATTTGGAAATGCCAAAATGTTGAGCATCTGGGGTTGAAGTAGAATTTTCAGAATTTAGGACTCGGGTGAGCGCCGCGGGTGTAATTTTGGGATCCGCAAGTAAAATTCAGAAAATTAAGTGTGGGTGTTAAATATTAGTTTAAATGTTAATTTTAGGTATATGGAGCCTAGGAAGGTTAGATGGGTATTATTTTGGGAAAATAGGTTAATTAATCTGAGGAAAATGCAAATTGCAGGATTTGAATTTTGGGCGCCAGGGGCGTAGGATTTAGGTCCTAACAAGACTCTCAGTAAGCCAGGTAAGTGGAATAAATTATAACAGTATTTTTAAAATTATCGTTTGAGTTAATATATGAAAATGAGCATATTGTATTTTTCCTGAAAATTATTATGATATAAATATAACATAAATTATGTGGCATTTGAGTAATATTAATTTGTGATGCTTTGGAGTCTGAAATGAATATATTATGAATATTAGATGAAAACTATGTGGCACATGACATGTGCTGAAAAATGTGAAATATAACGATGGGTATTTTTTGAGAAAATATTGAAATGAGAATGATTGATGTGATTAGTGGAAAATACTGAAATATGGTATTTATATGTGAGTGGAAATTATGTGCATGAGAAATGAGTTTGTACAAATTACCGATATGAGTATTTTGGGAAAATGTGAAAACACATGAAATATGATATATATTATTACGAGATGATGAAATGTGCATAGAAAATGATGAGAATGTTTATATTGAACTGAATTGTGATATACTGAAATATGATTGATGAAATGTCAATACCGCATAATGATTGCAGGTATGTGGTAGTGAACCCTGATGGATGGTTATGATATTGAGCATGACATCGTTGCTAGTGGTGTTAGTGCAACCACACGGACTCTTGAAGCGTGTGGCATGACAGTTGACTGAGCCATTTTGTAGGGTTGTTAGGCCCCTTGAGTCCGGATCAGGGTTATAGGCCGGCTAGTCGTACTACAGACGCGATATGTGATATGATACTTTGATCTAATCGCAACCGGGTCGGCCAACTACGGTTAGATCCAGCTTTTGAGCTGCATAACCTTGACCATGGGGGGAAGCATGGCATGGATAGAAAGATCCTCAGGGTGGCCATGAGTTACAGACACGATGTTGGTATTTGATACCGAGGATACTCATGAGCCGGAAAGTAAAATGGAAACGAAAAGTGAAAGAATGATAAAATTGGCTAAAATAAGAAATGAAAGAAAGAATGGAAATTGAGAAATGGAACTGTGTGAGTTAATAATATAAATAATTGAGGCGAAGTGAAACTCTTCGCCTGAGGGCTTACTGAGTAAGGTGAGTGCCCTGATAGGTATCAGATGTGGCCATACCTGGCTGCATGACGTGTTAGGGCAGAGGGAAACTACCTGTAAGGGTGGAAAATCTTCCCTATTCTCAGGAACTTCGCAAGTAAAAACGTGTTGGAATGATTGATTTTAATAAATGATTTTAAAACTTATAAAATTTTGTGTTGTATATCTATTGTCACACCCCGAATCCGCAAGTGGGTCCCAGGTGTAAGTTTAAATAACCTAATTTGTCTCTGTATCAATTTAAACATACATGATAGAATTCAAATAAGAGGGTCCGGCCCCGTGGGGCACACGGTTGCCCTATATACATACTCATACCAATCCATACTCACCAGATACACAGCAGAATATGGTCTTTTATACATAAACAAGATCATACCAGAGTCTATACAAACTAAGACATACATTCTCATATTTACAACACATACCCCAGGTGTCTACAAACTATCCAGACAACCTGGGCATCAAAACTCGTGCCTAAAAGGTACTAGTAGTAACTACAACACCCCTTGCTTTCGGACCCTAGGATGCTACTTACCGCTACCCGAAGGCCTTGAAAATATTGCACGTACATTTGGGGTGAGACACCTCTCAGTAAGGAAGAAAACAGTTTATATCAGTGTGTGGCATACCAGTGTCATTTTACATACTTCATAACACTATACATACGATACAGTTTGAAACAATTCGTACAGTTTCATACAGTTCTAGTATTTTCACAAAAACCATTCCAATTCATACGATACCCAACATATATACATACATACATACGGTCAGTGTCGTCACACTAGTTCGCAACTACACTAGGTCACCTCGTCTCACAGCGATTACATTGCTACATACGTAAATACGCTGCGACGATCAAGGCCCAATAGTGATTGCATTGCTCCATATGCAACTACACAAAGGTCACCTAGTCTCACAGCGATACATTACCACACGTGCAACTACGAAAATCTACGACTCAGGCCCAATAGTGATTACATTGCTATATTCGCAACTACACAAGGTCACCTAACCTCACCACGATTACAATGCCAATAGTGAATCCATTGCTTCATACAATGTAGCATATAGCTCACGCCACTTTGGTGACCAACCAAAATTAGACTGGTGATATTTCAGACCCTCGGATATAGAGCCGGACACTTTTGCCTACAGTAGTTAACCGATCCATGGCACATCGTACGGTAATTAGCCGCCACATAACTGTTTCAGCGTACGGTAATTAGCCGTCACTAGCCGATTTCACAAAACCTAGAATCATTTTGGAACTCACGTCCCTATACATTTCAGCGTACGGTAATTAGCCGCCACATAACTGTTTTACAAATACCTGGAACAAATACATACATCCATACATACCACACTTATTTGGTTTACGGCAAATCATATCGTTTACTAATTCAAGTATACAGTTTATGCAAATATGGATTACGGTCACCTCAATAATACAGTTTTAACACAACCAACAGATTTTCAAACAAAATAGAGATGATACCTGAAATCCCAAATTTTCCCAAAAACTGTAACCCGAAAATCCTGCATTTTTACCCAATAAATTTTCCCAAATAAGTAGCCAAAATGTACATATGATCGTAGCCTATAGGCTTACCGATCCTAATTTCAAAAATGGACTAATATAAACAGAATCCCCTTACCTTAACCCGAAATCCAACTACGAACTCTACGGTCCTCAAAACTACGAACCGAGACTCCAAAACCTACAAACCACAGTACAATACATACTTACAATCCGTACTTCTACACATATATTGAATCAGAAACAAAAACCGAGCCTTACCTCGATTTTAGCCCGAAACCCCAAAACGCTCGAAACGAGATTCTGATCCGTAGAAGTTGTAGAAAATCCTTCCACGCTCCTTGTGGTAACTTCTGTTTCCCGATTCTAGCAACGATCAGCGAAGAATTCTAGAGAGAAGAAGTAGGGAGAGGTTTAGAGAGAGAGAGAGATATAATTGATATTTCTTAATGGTGAAGTAACGAGAATTCCCTTTTATAGCCCTTTGACCCGGCCAATTTCGTTGACGAAATGGTACCTTCATCGACGAATCTTTCACTAAATTCGTTGACGAATCTATGGCCTCGTCGACGAATCCTGATATTTCCCTATTTCTGAAACTCCTCGGCTTCTCCTCGTTGTCGAGGCTCAAAATTTCTTCAACGAGAAGAACAAAGGGTTCGTCGACGAAATCTAGCTTCGTCGAAGAACCTGCTCTTTTACCAAAATGTCCCTCTATTTATATATATAAACCCATTATCACGGTTCGGGTTCTTACATCTATATGATTAAGAATATATTTGCCTATGTATTTTCTCAGGTGAAATGTTATTTTGAAAAGTAAAACATGTTATAACTGAACTCTTATGGCCACACACTGTAAATAATTTATTCCTTCTTACTGAGATGTGTCTCACCCAAATTATCTAAATTTTTCAGGGTACAGAGATAGGTCAGGCAATAGAGCTCCATGATCATTGGGAGCTGGGACCCTAACACACAGGGTGAGTTTCTGGACTAGGGGAGGTGTAATTCCCCTAGAGTTGAGTTGTTTTTGAGTCTATTATGGTGATGTTTATAGACGTATGTTGATACTCTAGGTATTGTATTCTAACTGACATGTATATACTGTCTTCCGCTGTTAGGTTGTATAATGAAATAATTTTTAACTCGGTACCCAATGCAGGTTGGGTCATATGAATAATATGGTGGTTGATGTGGCCAATTTATGGATGTTTTCAGTGACGTGTAAATTATTTATTATTGTTTATAAAAAAAATTTGTATGAAAATCGGGGCGTCATAGTTTGGAATCAGAGCCTAGGTTGCTAGGTTCTGTAGACTTTAGCAGATAGCGGAATACAATACCAGAGTATAGGAGTGGATTTTAAGGGAAATAGGAGATGGGCAGATTGAAATGTGAGTTAGTGATTGTTAGAGGATGAGGTGAGAATTTAAGATTCTATCTTTCGGCCTAGAGAAAGGAGTACTGGGGTCGTTTCTGTGTTTTTCTTGGGGTGACGATTTCAGGAAAACTATGGATACTATCGCTGGGTCTTGTTTTTGAGTGGTAGGACTGAATCTTAAAATGGGGATTAAGGATGTGGATAGAAGAGTAATTTATGAGTTATTACAGTGTATGGATTATGTGATAGTGATTGTATGCTGAGATTAGCTGTTTCCTTTGCAGGATGGATCCAGGGAATACTAACATGAGTGTGGGAGGTGATGGAGTAGGACCTTCTAGTATAGGTGGTGCTGACCCTGATGTAGTTTTGCGTAGCGTCACTCAGTAGGTGATGGCTAAGATGGCTAAAAGCTCGAGGGAGCGAAGTTGCACGACCGAGCAGTTCACACGTATGCGTCCCTCGTCTTTTTTCTGGAGGAGTGGACCCACTGGTAGCAGAGAACTGAGTTCATGACATAGAGGACATACTGGCAGTCCTCTCATGTACGGACGAGCAGAGGGTGTTATTTGCTATATTTAAGTTGACTGGGGAAGCAAAGCGCTAGTGGAGGTCAGTGAGACTACTTGAGGAGCAGAGGTCGGACTCTGTAGCCATGACGTGGAGTCGCTTCAGCGAGATTTTATTTAAGCAATACTTTCCTGCTATGGTCAGGAGTGCAAAGGCATCAGAGTTTCTGTATTTGACACAAGGGTTTGTGACGATGCAGTAGTATGCAGCGAGATTTGTTGAGCTGTTTCGATTTGCCATGTATATGGTGCCAGACGAGGAGAGGAAAGTGAGGAAGTTTGAGGAGGGCATGAGACAAACTTGTGTGAGCAAGTGGTAAGTTTCCGAGCTTAGACCTTCTCAGAGATAGTGGACAGGGCTGCGGTGATTGAAAGTAGCATACAGAGAGGCGCAACAGCACAAAGCCAGAGGAAGATGCCAGCTCCTTTTGATTTTTAGGCAGGGCCCAGTCGAGGGCCATGGAAGAGATATGATAGCAAAGGGGGACAACGACCGGAAGGAGGAAAGCGAGTAGTGTAGGGCAGACAGATGCCCCCTCCTTATCCTAGATGTTTGAGGAGGCACCTAGGAGAGTGTCGAACGATGGAGGTTGTTTGCTATCAGTGCCACTAGCCTGGGCATATCACGAGGAGCTGTTAGGCACCGCCAGCGGTAGCAGCTACTCCTCGACCATACAGAGGAGGCTATCAGGCACCTCGAGGTGGACAACAGAGGAATACTGCTCTAGCACAAGTTTATACACTAATACCAGGAGATGCTGAGGCAGTTGGAGATGTGGTGATAGGTACGGTTTCAATACTATCATTTAAAGTTATTGTCTTATTTGATTCTGGGGTGACTTATTCTTTTATCACCCGGGATTATGTAAAGTTGTGTGGGTTTGAGCCTCAGCAGTTAGATATTAGTTTGTCTGTTGCTACGCCGGCTGGGGCTGTTGGGATATGTAGAAAGGTACTCAGGGACTGTCTAGTGGATATTTAGGGGAGGTCTTCGTTAGCTAATCTGGTGGTTCTAGACATGCATGGGTTTGAAATAATCTTGGGTATGGATTGGCTAGCTGCCCACTATGCTAGCATTGATTGCCATCAGAGAGTGGTAGTATTCAGACCTCTAGAGGGCTGTGAGTACAAATTCATGGGATCACGTGTGCGCACCCCACCTCAGTTACTATCTGCTATTCAGGCACGTAAATTGCTATTAGAAGGCTGTCAGGGACATTTAACTTGTGTGAAGGCAGTATCAGAAGGGGAGTTGAGGGTGGAGGAGATCCCAGTGGTGAGGGATTTTCTTGATGTATTTCCTGAGGATTTGCTGGGACTACCTCCTGATCGTGAGGTAGAGTTCGTTATTGATCTGGTTCGGAGGACAGCGCCGATTTTGAAGGCACCGTATAGAATGGCACCAGCAGAGTTAAAAGAATTGAAAGAACAATTGTAGGAACTATTAGATAAGGGGTTTATTCGGCCCAGTGTGTCACCCTGGGGAGCACCGATTTTTTTTTTGTGAGGAAGAAGGACGGCTCGATGAGGTTGTGCATCAACTATCGAGAAATAAACAAAGCAACTATCAAGAATAAATACCCGCTCCCACATATCGATGATTTGTCTGATCAGTTACAGGGAACACAGATCTTTTCGAAGATACACTTACGCTCTAGGTACCATCAGATGAAAGTCAGGGCGGAATATGTTCCAAAGATGATATTTAGAACACGGTATGGTCATTATGAATTTCTGGTTATGCCGTTTGGTTTGACGAATGCCCCTGCAGTGTTTATGGATTTGATGAATAGGGTTTTTCACTAGTATTTGAATGAGTTTGTGGTAGTGTTTATTGATGATATACTGGTGTATTCGAAGAGCCCAGAGGAGCATGAGGAGCATCTGAGTATAGTGTTTCAGGTATTATGAGAGAAGAAGCTTTATGGGAAGCTCAAGAAGTGTTAGCTCTAGTTGGAACAGGTTACCTTCCTTCGACACGTTATATCCAGGGGTGGTATTTCTGTTGATTCGAGTAAAATTGAGGCGGTAGTAGACTGGGCACGACCAAAGAACGTGCACAAGATCAGGTGTAACGACCCAAAGAATAATGGTATTTAAATAATAAAAATAAAAGGGAAATGGAAACAGGAATAGAAGGTGGCAGCCGACTTGACCTCGTCGACGAACACCAAGGATTCGTCGACGAGGGTATAAGAGGAGCTCGTTGACGAGATCAGAATTCGTCGATGAGAAAATACCGACCAAGGATTTGAGGGATTCGGAATTTCTTCGACGAGGAGAGATTTCGTCAACAAGTCTTCTTCATGACCTCGTCGACGAGAAGACGTGGCTCGTTGACGAAGGCCAAAGTTTAAATAGGCCTAAAATTCATTTTTGGCCAAAAACCTGCGCAAATATTCCCCCTTCTCTCTCCTCTACGCCCCTCCTACCTTCTCTCTACGATCTAAGGCCAAACTTCCACCGGTTCGATGATATGAAGCCACCACGACGCTCCCTGGAAACCATCCCAAATCTAGGGTAAGGTTTTCTACTCAGTATTTGGTTATTTTGACAGTTGTAGAAAGCGTAGTCCGCGTAGAAATATTGAACTTTAGTTCTGGGAAATGTTGTTTCCAGGGTGTTGAACAGGGAACCCTGCGGGTGCAGGAGCGTTTGATTTAGGGGCTTTTTGGGACACAGGTAAAGGGAGAAACTAAGCTAGTATTTTATGAAAAATATGTATATTATTATAGAATTTGACTTTAGAAAGATGAATATATTTATATATGATTTATATTTGGGAAATACTGCTGAAAATGATGATATGCTAAATATATGAAAAATCTGTTTCGTGTGGCATGAGTTGAAATTGATATGAAATACTGTTTTCTGGGAATATGATAAAATATGATTTTTTATAATGTGAAAACCGGCGTACGGGCTGTGATTTTGGTATGATTTTTCGGTGTATGGGCCGAGCTATAGATATGATTTGCCAGTATACGAGCTAAGCTATGGATATGATTTGTCGGCGTACGGGTCGAGCTATGGTAAAATGTGAAATACCGGCGTACGGGCCAATGATTTTGATGATATACGTAGATATGCAAAAAGATATGATTGATTTGATAATTAATGAAATGAAATATCCATGTATCACAGTTTCAGTATATCTTATATGATATCAGAACCTGGTTGGCTTGGTCTAGGCTAGCACTTGCATGGTACCGTTGCTATGTGTCCATGGTCATCATAATCATGATATCTGTGTTAAAGCCGCTGTATGGAGTAGTGTGAGATTGGATGGTTGATGTGATTTTTAAGAAGTGTGTGAGCACCCCTAGTGTACGGACCAGGTCTGGCAGACCCATCAGACTTACGAACTGTACTTTTGACTTGGCAGTGGTCAGCCAACCATTGTCAGGTCCCGCCTTCGGGCCACACAACCCAGTCATGTGGGGGTAATACATGACAACAGTCAGTTAACCTACCAGGATTGTTTTCGTATTATTTTTTATATGAGATGAACTATGCTATGGAAACCATTATGTTCTGCCATGTTTGATTACGCATGTTTTCCCATAAATGATGTATATACAGTTTTACTGGTTATGTTTATGATTATATATATATCACAGAAATGCTCATATTGCCACACACTAGTGTTAGTTTATTTCCCGTACTAAGAGGTGTCTCACCTCGAATTTTATAAACATTTCAAGAGCCTTTGATAAGAGAGCGGGTAAAGCCCCACTAATCTAGTACGATTGATCTTCCCTTCTAGAAGGGTAAGTGTTTTGATAGGGTCGTATGTATTTTGTGGGATGACCCTAAGATATCTTTTGGGTTGTGTACCGTGTGTATATAAATACAATAGTTATAGTAACTCTGGTATTGTGATCTATGGTATAATGAGATGTATATGGTTGTATGTTTCCTGCTGCTTAGGCTTCCGTTATATGTTTTGATATATCCCTGGTACCCACGGGTCCAGGTGGATTATGATCTGCTGGGTTTTGTAATATTGATTTTATTTTATTATGGAAAAAAGTGAAAATTAAGCAGGTCATCACATCAGGAGTTTCCTAGGATTGGCTGGGTACTACTGCAGGTTTGTTGAGAGCTTCTCTAGACTGTCACGCCCGGTGACCAGATTGACCAGGAAGGGAGTGAAGTTCGTGTGGTCTGATGAATGTGAACAGAGCTTCTAGGAATTGAAATAGTGACTCATCACTGCACCTGTGTTGATGATTCCTTCAGGGGAAGAGGGGTTTGTAATTTACAGTGTTGCGTCCCATAAAGGGCTCAGATGCGTGTTGATGCAGCGAGGGAGAGTAATAGCCTATGCCTCACGACAGTTGAAATAATATGAGAAGAACCACCCTACCCATGATCTAGAATTGGCAGCGGTAGTTTACGCGCTGAAGATTTGGAGGCACTATCTATATGGGGGTAGGTGTGAGATATTTACTGACCATAAGAATTTAAAATATTTTTTCATGTAAAAGGAATTAAACATAAGGCAGAGAAGATGACTGGAGCTAATAAAGGATTACGACTGCACTATCAGCTACCACCCAGGAAAGGCTAATGTGGTTGCTGATGCTTTGAGCCAGA
This sequence comes from Malania oleifera, assembly GCF_029873635.1. Lineage (NCBI taxonomy): Eukaryota > Viridiplantae > Streptophyta > Magnoliopsida > Santalales > Ximeniaceae > Malania > Malania oleifera. Next base: position 78,511,456 of record NC_080427.1, read on the forward strand.
AATCAATGGATTCATCTATATCTGCAGTGGAGATTCAGCATCCGATCTAGATGGATCTAGAGAGACTCAGTGTGGAGCTAGTAAAGGGCGATCACCAGACATTTATTATTGACTTGGTTTTGCAGCCAACTCTACAAGAGAGGATTAAAGTAGCTCAGAGGGACGATGCAGAACTAGTAAAGCCTATGGGGAAGGTACATGATGGTCAGGAAACAGAGTTCAGCGTCTCAGATGATGGAGCCTTAAGTTTCCGCACTAGGTTATGCGTTCCTGCTAATCCTGAGATCAAGAAGGTTATTCTGGAGGAAGCACATCGGTCCCTGTATACTGTACATCCAGGTAGCACTAAAATGTACAAGGATCTTCGAGAGTCCTTCTAGTGGAGCAACATGAAGAAGGAGATAGCTCAGTTTGTGGATCAGTGTTTGATGTGCCAGCAAGTGAATGCTGAGCACTAGAGACCTGTAGGATCATTACAGCCACTCCACATTCCTCAGTGGAAGTGGGAGCATATAGCGATGGATTTCGTCACAAGATTACCGCCGGCATTGCATGGACAGGATGCTATTTGGGTAGTGGTGGATTGACTGACAAAGACTGCCCACTTTTTGCCGATTAAAGTTAGCTACTCCATGGACAGGTTGGCTGAGTTATATATCCAAGAGATAGTTAGGCTCCACGGCGTCCCATTGTCCATAGTTTTAGACAGAGACCCATGATTTACATCTCATTTTTGGAAGAGTCTGCAAGGGGCCATGGGTTTTCAGTTGTCGTTCAGCACAGCTTTTCATCCTCAGACATATGGGCAGACGAAGAGGACGATACAGATTCTGAAGGATATGCTGTGAGCATGTGTGCTAGACTTTGGAGGTCGTTGGATGCAGTATTTGCCACTGGTCGAGTTTGCATATAACAACAGCTATCAGGCCAACATTGGGATGGCCCATATGAGGCGCTTTATGGCAGAAGGTTCCGATCTCCGTTATACTGGGATAAGGTTGGAGAGAGATAGGTATTGGGGCCAGAGTTGATACAGCAGACTCAGGATAAAGTCAAACTCATCATAGACATGATCAAGACAGCGCAGAGCCGACAGAAGAGTTATGCTGATACTCGTCGGCAAGAATTGAAGTTTGACGTAGGAGATCACGTGTTCTTGAAGGTGGTGCCGATGAAGGGAGTTATAAGGTTCAGGAGGAAGGGTAAGCTGAGCCCTAGGTATATTGGACCATTCGAGATTTTTGAAAGAGTAGGTCCAGTTGCCTATCGTTTGGCATTACCACCGATCCTATCTAGGATCCATGACGTATTCCACGTCTCTATGCTAGGGAAATACATCCGAGACCCCTCCCATGTAATCAGCTATGAAGCATTGGAGTTAGGTGATACCATAGCTTATGAAGAAGTGTCAGTGTAGGTTCTTGACTGGAAGGAACAGGAGCTATGCACGAAGAAGATTCCACTGGTGAAAGTTTTATGGTGCAATCATGTCGTTGAGGAGGCTTCCTGAGAACTAGAAGATCAGATGCGCCAGAGATATCCACACTTATTCAGTGGAGCTTAGAGCTGAGCCAATTAAGTGAATGGAATAATATTGTATATTTTTATTTGTATAGTGTAACGTATGCTGGATAGAGTTTTTAGTTTTGAAATATGAATGCCTTTGAGAGAATTTTGGAAAAGTTGTAATCTCTCAAAACCCTCGTTGTAACCACGGTGTTCCTTTGCCATAAGTGAGAGTAATTAATAAAATTGGAAGTATTTTGTTAAGGATGGGAAACAGGGGAATAGCAAATTTCAAGGACGAAATTTTTATAAGGAGGGAAGAATGTAATAACCCCAAAAAGGGCTATACAAGATTAGTGGGGTGATTCCCAAAAAAATAAAAAATTTAAATTAATCAATTAATTAATTAATCGGATTTAAAAAAAAGAAACAAATAATAATTAAAATTTATTTTAGTTTTATTAATAAAATATATTATTATTAATATTAATTAAATATATTATTATTATTATTATTATTATTATTATTATTATTATTATTATTATTATTATTATTATTATTATTATTATTATTATTATTATATTACTCTCCTAAAGCTTCTTCAGGAGGTTTTTACTTCTTTCTTCTCCTTCTTTTTCTTTTCTTCTTCTTCTTTTCTTCTGTTGTGTGTAGACACTCTCTCTCTCTCTCTCTCTCCTCTCTCTCTCTCTCTCTCTCTCTCTCTCCTTCTCTCTCTCTCTCCCCCGTTGCTCAGTTTCGTGACGGATTTTCACCCGTTCGAAAATCGAAAGATACCGCTGGGCTCCATTCTCCGCTGCCGTCATTTCTATCGAAGCGGATCGGTGGTAGAAGCGGAAGTAGACGTATCTTTTGGGGTAAGCCAAATCTCCCTTTTTACCTTGTTTCTTGCAAATTATAAGCCCGATTGACGAACGGACACTATTGCGAGAATCTAGAGATGATTCTCTATAAGTCTAGCGGGACGAAATTCTCGTGGGGTCGTCGTGGGAAAAACCCCAAATTTGGGGTACGGGGGTTATTAAAGGGCTTATTTTTAATTAATTAGTATTAATTTGAAAATGCTAAAATGTTGAGCATTTGGGGTTGAAGTAGAATTTTCAGAATTTAGGACCCGGGTGAGCGCTGCGGGTGTAATTTTGGGATTTGCAAGTAAATTTCAGAAAATTAAGTGAGGGTGTTAAATATTAGTTTAAATGTTAATTTTAGGTATATGAAGCCTAGGAAGGTTAGATGGGTATTATTTTGAGGAAATAGGTTAATTAATCTGAGGAAAATGCAAATTGCAGGATTTGAATTTTGGGCGCCAAAGGCGTAGGATTTAGGTCCTAACGAGACTTTCAGTAAGCCAGGTAAGTGGAATAAATTATAACAGTATTTTTAAAATTACCGTTTGAGTTAATATATGAAAATGAGCATATTGTATTTTTCCTGAAAATTATTATGATATAAATATCAGATAAATTGTGTGGCATTTGAGTAATATTAATTTGTGATGCTTTGGAGTTTGAAATGAATATATTATGAATATTAGATGAAAACTGTGTGACACATGACATGTGCTGAAAAATGTGAAATATAACCATGGGTATTTTTTGAGAAAATATTGAAATGAGAATGATTGATGTGATTAGTGGAAAATACTGAAATATGGTATTTATATGTGAGTGGAAATTATATGCGTGAGAAATGAGTTTGTACAAATTGATCCAGCCTTCGAGCCACACAACCTTGACCATGGGGGGAAGCATGGCGTGGATAGAAAGATCCTCAGGGTGGCCATGAGTTACAGACGCAATGTTGGTATTTGATACCGAGGATACTCATGAGCTAAAAAGTATAATGGAAATGGAAAGTGAAAAAATGATAAAATTGGCTAAAATGAGAAATGAAAGAAAGAATGGAAATTGAGAAATGGAACTGTGTGAGTTAATAATATAAATAATTGAGGTGAATTGAAACTCTTCGCTTGAGGGCTTACTGAGTAAGGTGAGTGCCCTGATAGGTATCCAATGTGGCCATACCTAGCTGCATGACATGTTAGAATAGAGGGAAGCTACCTGTATGGGCGGGTAATCTTCCCTATTCTCAAGAACTTCGCAGGTAAAAAAGTATTGGAATGATTGATTTTGAGAAATGATTTTAAAACTTATAAAAGTTTGTGTTGTATATCTATATGACTATGAGAATATATTTGCTAGTGCATTTTCTTAGGTGAAATGTTATTTTGAAAAGTAAAACATGTTATAACTGAACTCATATGGCCACACATTGTAAATAATTTATTCCTTCTTACTGAACTCATATGGCCAACAACGGTGCCAAAATTTGGTAGGCTCGCCAAGGCTTGGGTCCTTAACTACCAAAAATAATATTTATAAACCTAACTATTCCAAGTTAAGTAGAAAGTGGATAAGTAGGGTATCGAACCATGGGGACTTGAAGCGCAGTTAGTAAACCACTTCCAAGTTAGTTTATTATGGCCTTGTTATGAAAAAGAAGTAAAAGGTGATATTTTGCAATGGTGGTTGTTTCTAACTACTAGAAAGAGATTAAATGAAAACAAGTAAGTCTATACTACTAGAAAGCAAGTAAATTTATGAGTTACCCTACTCCTACAAAGCAATACTGTGGTTCGAATCAGATGCTAGACGCCATGCCTCTATCTACATTCATCCAGACTTCCATTAAAGTACTAACCCGAGCATGCCAAAGCGATAGAGGGGCGATCGAGAGCACAGGGTAACAAGGGTGCACCAACCATCCGGAGAACGATCGGGAATCAAAGTATACCATGTCTCAACAATGAACGAACACCTCCGCGGTTCCGTAGCCGACTATTTCCCTCCGACTGATACGTAGAAGTGCTTATCATTATCTGCAATCCTTCATCAAACACACAGAAGGTAAATGGAAAGCAGTAAAAGAAAGCATGTAAATGAAAACAAGAGTAAAAAGATCATCCCTTTATTATTCAGAACATCTGTCACTAACACCAGGAATTACGAAAGGAGTGATCGTGTAATATACACGGATAGCACACGAACGCCGCAGGTTGTCACAGGCCGTCGAACACTTCATGCACACACCAAAACAGGAATTGAAAACTATGTTACTTTTAATCTATCTTGGCTCTCAATGACATCTTAAGTGTATCACTAACCTAAAATAAGCTAAAGAGGAACCCAGAGCCTGTGTTTGTAGCAAATATTTATAGGCTCTAGGGTTTACAAAGTTTGTTTTGTAATTTAGGAAGGTTTGCAGCAAATCTCGTGTAGAAGATCGTCGCTATTGACCAAGTCGCTCCTTCGTCACTCTTGTGCATGCCCTGGTCGAGACTTGAGGTACTTCTAAATTTCAGATCCGTTTTAGCATCTCGATGTGGTCGCCCTAGTGGGTCACTTGGTCGAGCACTTGGTTGAACCTTGCAGCATTCTAATCTCGGTATGAACCTTGGAGTTTGTAATGGAAGACTAAGTCACCCCTATGGTTTGTTGGTCGCGCCACATGGTCGAGCATCATCTTCTTTTCCATTTATGCTTTGAAGCTTTTGGAGCTTGACTAAATGTCTGAATTCAAGCTTTGAATCCTCCAAATTCTCCTTGGCTTCTTGTAATTCTTAACTCCATGGTTTTGTCTTATTTTTCCTAAAAAGACAAACAAACCTTGCGTAGCTCTGAACAATGATAACTCTAGGTAAATATATAATAAAATGAGGATAAGCATAGGTAAATGAGGGTCTGAAATTATATATTTTAGGGACTCATCAACCACTATTAATTTTCTCACTAATGCATAGTGGCTTGGTTACCCATGTCAAAGGTTTATTTTTTTGGCGTCTATTGGTAACAAAGGGATACAATTGCCCAGGTTATTGATAGTTTCATTTCTTGAAGACTGAGATTGATTTCTCACCAATGACATAATGATATGTTGCCTATGTTAAAGGTTTATCTCTTTCGACTTCTATTAGTAGCACAGTAATATAGTTTCTCATGTTACTAATATATAGTTTCCCTTCCTAAAGACAAAGATTGGTTTTCTCACCAATGACACAGTGTGTGCTACCCATGTCACATGTTTATCTCTTCCAACATCTATTAGTAACATAACAGTACTATTGCCTCGGTTACTAATAGTTTTCTTGTGTAAACACCCCATTTTGTCTAGGGTTTTATATGGCAAAATTTGCATGTAATTTTTAGTGCCCTCTTGGGTCTATTCAATTTCAAATTTGCATATGGTTTCATAAATATTAGAATATAGGAAAAAGAAGATAAAACTGAATACATGAAAATAAAAAAAGAAACTGAATACATGGAAAAAAAAGAAGAGAAAAGTAAAAAATAGGAAAAAAAAAATTTTGGTGGGCCAGCATCTTCATGTTTGCACCTGCACACATAAAATGAAACTTCAATTAGACATATGGATAATTGTAAAATCAGATTTAAAAGAAATAAAAATCAAACAATCCAATTTAAATTTGACTGATTAATCAAAATTTGATTGATAAATCATTATTAATTGGGTTGTTACCCTTTGAGCCTATAAATAGTAAGTTTCAAAAGGTAAAGGGGAGGAGAAGATTGGAGGACAACTGAGGGAAGAGGAATTAGTCACTCAAAAAGAGTTAAGGGATGGAAAATTTGGAGAAGAATTAAAGAAACGAAAGAATCGAGAGATTGAGAGGATAAGGAATATGAGTGGAAAGAGGCTGAAGGATTAGCATTGAGAGTTTACAGAATTGTGGATTTTGGATTGGAGAACAAAGATACGAGTTGAAGCAAAAGTGTGGAGTAAAAGCAGCAAAGCATAGGGGATTTCAAAAGTTTAAAAGGTTAGTACCATTGTCCTTTAAACCTTGTTTGTGAAATTAATTTAAATTTGTGGTTAATTTAGTCATAAATTCAAAATTTGAGGGAATCAATAACCTCCAAAATTAAAATATTTAAATTGGACCTCTGAATTTTTGAATAAAAACTCAACAAAATGATTTTAAATTGGACTTGGGTTTTAACTCATGGAACTAAATTTTTTACCCATGCCTAACCCGAGGACTTGGGTCAATTTGACACAAGTCCAAAGACAATTGACCCAAAAAACCCGAATACTCACATCCAAATCGAGGTCTAACAACCCAAATTCGAATACCCCATACCCGACCCAGAGATCCGATTCAACTTAGCTCGAGTCCAAATTTGTTGACCCATTGATCCAAACCCATTAGACATAATACTTTGAGCCTAAGCCCAAGTCCTAGTTGACCTTTTGAACCAACTCAAATTTGACCAGCTCAAAACACAACATCAAAGCCTATTAGCTCAATTAACCATTTTAGTCCATATAAAACCCAGGCCCAATTCCATTTTTAGCTCCCTAGCAAGTCAAGTTCTAAGGCCCAATTGGGCCTGACTTAGTCTAAATCCAATGGTTGAGAAGCCTAGAGCCCAGTTGATTAATCTGCCAAAGCTCAAAGTTGAATAGTTTGACCTACCTAAAAATCCAACTATAAATTGAGTTAATTTAACCCAATCCCCCAACCTAGGTTAGTCAACCTCCAACTTATTGTCCTGTTTGGATCTTAAGAAAATATTAAGAAAACAGAAAGAAAAAAAAAGGTAAAATAGGAAAAAAAATGTTTACCTTAGTATTCGGGTTTAGGTTAGAAGAATGGGGATTAATTTGCTTTATTCCTCTTCTATTGGTCGAATCTATAAAATGAAGGGAGAATGGGATAATAGAGTGAAAATGGAATAAGTCAAAACAAAGAGAAGAAAGGAATTAAAAGAAAGAGAAAGAAAAGATAGAAATGAGAAACAGAGTGTTAGAATCTATAAAATGAAAGGAGAATGAGATCAAAATAGTGAAAATGAAATAAATCAAAACAAAGAGAAGAAAGGAATCAAAAGAAAGAGAAAGAAAATGTTGAAAATGAGAAACAGAGAATGAGAAAGTGAGAAAGAAATATGTGTGAGCAAAGAGAGTGAGTGAGAGAGAGAGAGAGAGGAGAGAGAGAGAGAGAGAGAGAGAGAGAGAGTAGAGAGGAAGAGGGCTATGAGAAGAGAGAGAAAGAAAGTAAAGAGAGAGAGAATGAGAGAAAGTTGTGTGGAGAGAGAGAGAGAGAGAGAGAGAGAGAGAGAGAGAGAGAAGGTTTAGGGGAGAAACAAAAGAGAAAAGAAAGAAAAAAAAAGGGGAAAAAGTTTTTTATATGATTTTTCAAAAAAAAAACTTAAAGGGACACGCGTCACCATACGAATGGTGACAATTGGCGTAACAGGAATTGCGCATTTAGGAGTGACGTGGCACGGTCCTAGTCATCATGTGTGCGTTTTCTCTGGACGATCGGATCGCTGCCACATTAGCAATCCGTGTTAAATTCCTAGTCCCTATCATGTTTTGCCATGCGGTGGGTGACGTCACATTGATGTCACCTTACCATGAATTTTTTTTTAAAAAAGAAGAAAACATGGTGATATCACCCGCCATGATTTTTTTTAAAAAAATTCTCCAACTACCATGTGTCACTACTGGTGGTTGACACGTGGCATACCTATCATAAACTGGGTCAACCGAGTCAACACAGGTTATCCTAATTGTAGAAAATTGCTAAAAAGTTTAAAAAATTCTTGAAAAATTTATGGAATGCTTTAAAATTTTTTACTCGAGTTTGATGAATTTTTTTTTGACATTTCATGTATTAAATATTAGTATATATATATATATATATCTATTTTACTTGATGTGTGTGAGCACCCCAATGATTAAACAAAGGGTAAAGAGGAGTTTTAGACCTCTCCTGTATTAGTTTTTTTTAGGGGAGGGGGTTATCTAATAAGATCCCCTCCATTGGTGGTTTTATTAGACATTCCTAAATCACACTCTATTTTACATTTTATTTTAAAATTTTAATATTTATTTGTTTATTAAGGAGTTAGTTAAGAACCATTTGTTTCAATTTAAGGATAATTCATAATTAATTAGGTACCGTTCATAATACCTTCCTCTCGCATAATTGTACTCCCGATCCCAACTTTGGTAAAAACAAGCCAAGACTACTGATTTCCTAACCTTAGGATTAGTTTGGAGATCAATCAATGAGTAGTAATTAGGTGAACTAACCACACCTAGGAAAATAATAGGTTAGTGGTGATTTGATTGAACCTTTATTATTATTGTAACGACATGAAAATTTAACCTGCTAAAAATATAAATACTCTCTGATACCACATATATATATATATATATATATATATATATATATATATATATTGCAACCCGCCCTAACCAAGTGTCGGCTTTGGTGCAATCCCAAGAGGGGGGGAGTGAATTGGTATTTAAAAATTTATTGCCTTAGGTCAATCCATTAACAACAGTATTACACAAGTTTAAGGTTAATCTAGTGCATGTAAAATAAATCAATGTAAATATACAATGGAATTTAAACTATAATAAACGTTTAACCAAGCATGCACAATAAAACAATAAAGGAGACGACACCCAGAAATGTTATCGAGGTTTGGCCAAATTGCCTACGTCCCTGCCTTGGCCAACAAACACAAGGATTACCACTATAGGCTCACTTAAAGGGTGGAGCGGCACCTAAACAACCAGGTCAATTAAAACAGGGCTGACCTCAACCTTTACAACCAGGTCAATTAAGTGGCTGACCTCAACCAACACGCCTTACCAGGATGGCGCACCTAACTTTCCTAACCGGATCTAAGCCAGTTCGGGACTATTTCAAAGGGCTAGTCTCCCTCTTCAGGCCCGTGCCTGGAAATACAATAGATTTGAAATACAATCAAATGATATAGTGATATTGCTTTCGTGTAAAGCAGATATGTACACAATACGCACAGTATAACTAATACACTACCAAAAGATAGGATTTGATAAGCTCAATGTAGTTTATGTGTTTACTCTCAAATAATTATATGAGCGATGTAATTAGTGCGTGGGAGTGCAAATGATATGATCTTTGTATCACACAATATATTCAATCACAATGCAAAAGCAATGATCACAAGCACACTTCAAATATCTCAACCAATATTTTTGTCAATATAAACCACAAGAGATATTCAAATAATGGTTTGTAAAAATATTTATTTGATCTTTGTGATAAAATGATAATCTTAATGAAAAGGTATAGCAACAAAGATCTTTAGCACGCAAGCAAATATCTCAAAATATTTCTCAAGAATAAGCACAAGAGATATTTGAAAAACGATTTGAAAAATATTTTTGCAACCAAAACATAATATGAACTCTTGAGTGTTGCAATGAAAAATGCAAAACTCAGAAGCCCAAAGAAGTTTTCTTATGGAAGACTTATTTATGAAGCCCCCTAAGAGAACTTGTAGCTTACTCTCTATGAAATATAAATCTCAAAAAGAACAACCAAGAGAGAGTTTAAGCTTGGTGAGATAAGCACAAGAATACTCTTACAAAGAGGTATTTGCAATATGAATGAGTAAGAGTGGAAATTTAAAGCTTGAATATGAAATATAGGCTTTTTGAGATTGAGAGGATATTGGCTAATTATATTTTCTAATCTTATACTAATTATTCCAAATGAGGGGGTATATATAGACAACCCTTAAAATATAACCGTTAAGGACACATATGGAATTATTAGGAAAGTTTTAATATATTTTAACTAAGTTAACCCCATTTAAAAATATTAACCACGGTAAAAAAATAAGTCCAACTCGAGAGCTTCGTTCGACCAGAAACATTTTCGGTCGACCCAAGTTCGTATGGTTCAGTCGACCAAGACAAAAATGAACTGGGGACTTAGTCAACCGGACACATGTGTTGAGGGCAAAATTACCGAGGTTCGGTCGACCAGGGGGAAATGAACTATGGTCTCGGTTGACTGGGAAGGGTGATTTTTCCAAACATCACTGTTCGGTCGACCGGGAAGAAATGAACTAGTTGGTTTGGTCAACCAGACCATTGGGGCATCTCCTGAGGACCCTCGGTCGACTAGGTTGTTAGAGTACATTTTGGGCTCGGTCAACCAGGTGGTCAAAAAGTTGACTCCCTAGGGGTTTCGGTCGACCCAATATAAATGAACTATAGAAGTTCGGTCGACCGGGCTATGGTCAAACTGTTGACCCGGTCAGGGTTCGGTCGACTAACAGGAAATGAACCGGGAAGTTTGGTCGACTGGGCCATGGTCAACTTGTTGACCTAGCACCGGTTTGGTCGATCGGGCACTTTACTACAAGTAGGGTCAGTCGACCGAGTGTGCACATTTTGTGCATTTCAGTCCTATTTCAAGCATTCAATCACCCGAATCAAATAATCAATCATATGTATGCATGAATGAGTGTCCTAGGGTCATTTCTAAACCTTTTTCAAGACACCGAAAAAATCCGGTGTATTTGTCATAATCTTCAGGGTCTTCAGGTCTTCACTTCATGTGTTATGTGCGTGCACCATATGATACGTTTGATTAGTCCTGCACACAAACTAATCAATCCATTAAATACCAGAGTATTTATCATAATCAAAACAGGGTATGACCCATAGGGTCAACACCAAGGAAACCCGGGTGTACCTGTCATTACTAGAATTAAAAACCATACAACGGACGATGCTAAAACATCAAAACACTTTACCAGAGTTCAAACTATTCCCAAACACGTGTATAAAACTACCTATCTATATAATACAACCCAACAAAGTAACAAAATACAACAGCTGGTGGCTCACCAGCTCCAACTATCACCCCAAAAGTCTAATCCTTGCCCCATAGTAAGCTAGGCACGGTTCCCTAAAGGACCTGAAAAATGATTTGTATAATGGGGTGAGACACTTCTCAGCAAGACAAATTATATTATTTTCAGTGTGTGGCTAGGACGAGTTCCTGTGTGAAAATAAAACTACCATTATTTCACTGTATATAAAGATATGACATTTAAACTATACTGTCGGCTCAATATTGCCCATAAATAGTAAATTTGCCCATATATGCATAAAAGACAAAACCTGGACTGCTGAATTAGCATCGTCATGCTATCACATACTCATATGACATGCTTCCCCCCATGATGGGTTGTGCAATTCGAAGGCTGGACTCAGCATATGGCCGGTCGACCATAGTTAAGTTAGAAAAAGGTTGCAAGTACGATTGTGTTTACCCTTAAGGGTCACTAGGAACTGCATCGAATGGGGCCCTCGGAATTGCCTCGGGGTAGTACTGTATCCAGGTCTCCAATTGACTATCCCATATCACACTTCCATCCTCGTGTGATTGCACTCACTGCCAACTCATAGCTACGGTACCGTGCTCATGATATCACATCGCATATCCATAGGGTTCTAGAATCATATATGAAAATTTACATAATAATATGGAAATCATAATTCATTTTTCATAACACTAAATAAAACATATGTTGTTTATAATTCTGTCATTTTTTGTCTCGGTATAAAATCAGCATATCAAATCTTGGCTTATAGCCATCACATCACATCTCGACTTATAGTCGTCATATCATATATCGACGTATAGTCATCATTTCCCATATCAGCTTATAGCCATAACATCACAGTAGTTTACAAAGTCTATTTATTTATGCCAGTTAAACCTTACTCATGCCACACAATTTTTCACCTGATAAATCATAAATAAAGTAAACTGTCTGAGAAAATATACAAGTTGCTGTAAACAGGGGTATGAGCATCTCCAGGATTTAGTTTAACTCAAACTACATATTTTATTAAAAACCAGAGATGTTCAAACCATTCATGTTAGTCTTCCCAAAAAACGTATAAAAATCAAAACTACCATTTTCATCCCAATTTGTTCAGAAAATCATAAATTCTATTTCTATAAACATAAATTGCAATTTAATCGTTCCATAATTCAAAAACAATTGACATAATATAATCCCTTTACCTGCTTCTGAAGAAAACGCCTAAAACCTTCGAAACCACCGAACCTAACTGCTCAAATCTGTTGAAAATCGATGGCCTACATGTTGGGAGAAGGGAAAAAGAACCGGAGAGCACTAATGGAGAGTTCCCGAGACTAGAGAAAGAGTAAGAGATGAGAGAGAGAGAGAGAGAGAGAGAGAGAGAGAGAGAGAGAGAGAGAGAGAGAGAGAGAGAGAGTTGTGAGTTATGAAAATTTAAAACATAACTTAGCCCTTAAGTAAAAAGGCCCGTAGGAAAATTGTCGAGGATTTTTCTGGGTTTGATAAAATGGTCAACGGTTTGGCCTTAAAACAGCTCTCGGTTGTTTACCTGCAGGAAAACCGTTGACGATTTTTCTGATCCTCACAAAGCTGGTGACGGTTTGATCTTGGCCAAACCCTTTTTCCTCTTTTTCCTTTCCTTTCTCTTTTCTTTTATTTGTTTCTTTATTTTCTTGGTTTGGGTTACTATAATCTCCCATTCTTACAAAAATTTCATTCTCGAAATTTGGTAACTAATTCCCATCATATCCACCGAATGATTGTTGATCTACTGATCTGACTCTAGGAAGAGCTGGCAGCCACCCACATAGTAGTCTTGTCCCAGATTTATTAATTACCCTCACTTATGACACAGGAATACCGTGATTACACGTAATGTCTTGAAAGACTATAATTCCCATACAATACTCTCCCAAAAACCAACCATGAACTAAATAGTAAACAACTGAGCTTAAACAAACCTACTCTAAGCAACCTAGATACAAAACCAACACTTACCTACTGCTATACCTACCCGATTAGCACTGAGCCTCTCTGAATAGCTATGGATACTTCTAACGTATCTCGGTCTCTAATTACATGATGCTTCCTTCACTGTATGATTACACCAAAGTACCTTTACAAGCGGAATCCTTTTAGTACATAGCTCCTGCTCCTTACAATCTAAGATCTGTACTGGTATCTCCTCAAATGCCAAAGTGTCCTCGAGCTCCAAAGACTCGTAACTGATCACATGTGAAGGATTCAGAATGTACTTCCTTAACATGGACACATGGAACACATCGTGAATCCTGGACTATGCTGGGGGTAATGTTATTCTGTATGCCACCGAATCAACTCTCTTCAGAATCTCGAATGGCCCAATGCATCTAGGGCTTAGCTTCCCCCTTTTCCAAAATCTCATTATCCCTTTTGTAATGACCTAAAGAATAATGGTGTTTAAATAATAAAGAGAGAGGGAAATGGATACAGTAATAGAAGGAGGCAGCAGACTTCATCGACGAGGTTGCGTCTCGTCAATGAGAAGATACCGAGAGGTTGTTTTTCCAAGTTCTGAATTTTGTCGATGAGGAGAAGGAATTTGTTGATGAACCTCCTTCTTGGCTTCGTCGATGAGGTGACGTGGCTCGTTGACGAAGCCCATAGTATAAATAGCCTAAAACTCTGATTTTTACGTAGAAAATCAGCAAAAATTCTCTCTTTCTCTCTCTCTCTCTCTCTCTCTCTCTCTCCTCCCCCTATGGTTTCTTTCTCTTCTCTCTTCGATTTCGGCCTTGTTTTTCACCGGATCAACGATTTGAGATCACCACAACGCTTCTGGGGAAGTTCTTCCCAAGTCTACCAGAGCGGATCGTTGGTGGGGCAAAGTTAGATTTCATCCCTGGGTTAAGGTAAGGCTTTTTATGCAAAATTTGGTCTTTTCATAGTTATAGGAAATGTTATTCAGGGAAAAATACTGAAGTTTAGTTATGGGAGTTGTCGTTTTCAGGGTGTTGAACGGGGAACCCTACGGGTGCAGGATAAGTGTATTTTATGGGGTTCTTCTTAGAAATTAGGTAAGGGAATAACTAAAGCAGTCATTTTCCATACAAATTACTATTATTTATCAGCAAATTAATTTTCAGGAAGCATGTATTATATATTTATGAGTAGTTTGGTAAAAATGCATATTTAGGAAAATACTACTATTATGTTGAAATGTATATATTAATATGAAATGCTAGAAAATATGATTTTAGAATAGAATGTATGGTTTTATTCAACTTTGTGTGACATGAATATTATTTGACAAGGAAAGTATTATGTTATGGCAGTTTTACAAGTAAAGTATGTTTTTAGAAATTATGAACTAATGTAGTACATTATGGTTTCAAAATACATGATAAATGATTTATTTATTCAAAATGATATTTATGAAATGTTTGACACAAGGTCATGATTGATAGCCGGCGCAAGGCCATGTATAATGTATGATTTCAGCGCAAGGCCGTATGTATATGAATGATTTTGGCGCAAGGCCACAGATATGAAAGTAATCGGCATAAGGCCATATGTGTTATGTTATTACAGAAAATGCTATCAATCTATTTATATTAAACTGTATATTATCATGTATTGTATATTATCAGAACCCAAATGATAGTTCAGTTCAATTACAGGAGCACGGTACCGTAGCTATACATATCAGATTGTTATTTTCAGACTTGTGCTAATCGTCCCTGCTAGTAGAGGGGGTGGGAGATGGATAGTTGATGTGGCTTTCAGTGTAAAGTTGTAGAAATCCACCTGATAGTCTGGACCAGGGTGTGGCGGGCCCATCATACTTATAGACATTTTTGACTCGGTAGTGGTCGGCCAGCCATTGTTGGGTCCTGCCTTCGGGCTGCACAATCTGTCATAGGGGTAATACATGACATTAGCTGACTATACATCTTGAGTAAATTTCAGTATTAACAATTATATCAGAAATTTCATGATCATTATAAATTAATAGAAATTATGAAAGTTATGATTATTTAGATATGTTATTATGAATGGTTTACAACATATGAAATGTACTGTATATGTATTATAGCACTAAATATTCATGTTGCCACACAGTTGTATTTAGTTTATTTTCCCTTACTGAGAAGTGTCACACCCCCAATCTTAAATAATTTTCAGGAAATCCAGAAAGACCGACGGTTTGAGGCCGCCGTTGAGTCAGTTGTGCTACCCCGCTAGGAGGGTAAGTTTGAACTAGGATCAAGAGATTTTGATGTGGGATCCTAGAGATATTTTTTTGTATTTTTGGGAGTTTGTATATGAACATCGTATTTTGGATTATATTTGACTCTAGTATTATGTACTTTGTGGTTATGAGATTGTGATTTACATTTACTGCTGCCTAGGTTACGCTGTGTTTGACAGGTGTCCTTATTACCCACAGGTTCAGGTTGACAATTTTTGTAATGACCCAAAAAATAATGGTATTTAAATAATAAAGAGGGAGGAAAATGGAAACAGAAATAAAAGGAGGCAGAAAACTTAGCGTTTGTCGACGACATTGCACCTTGGGAGTAATAACTGAGGAATTTAATCAAGGACTCGTCGACGAATATAGGGGATTCATCGACGAGGATAACATAGGGTCTCGTCGACGAGGGTATGTTTCATCGATGAGAAAATACCGAGAGGGTATTTGGGTGACTCTGATTTCATCGACGAAGGGTAGGGTTCGTTGACGAATTGTCTCTTGACCTCGTCAACGAGGGCCAGTGTATAAATCATTTTTTCAGAAAAATTTTGACTCACAACTCTCTCTCTCTTCTCCCTACGGTTCCTCCCTCTTCTTTCTTCGATTTCGGCCCCGTTAGTCGTTGGATCGATGATTTGAGGCCACCAAGACGCTTTTAGGACAGTTCTCTCCAAATTTTTTGGAGCGGATCTATAATAGCTCGAAAAAGTTTACACAGGGCCTCGTCGACGAACACAGGGAGTTTGTCGACGAGGGCATTCATTGACGAGGGCATAAAGAGGCCTCGTTGATGAAGCCACGTCTTGTTGACGAGAAGATACCAAGAGAGGGTTTAAGGCTGACTGAAACTCGTCGACGAGGGTGCAGGTTCGTCGATGAAATTTCTACAAGACTCATCGACGAGGTGACGTGTCTCGTCGATGAATTTGGCCCTATAAATAGTGAAAACCCAAATTTTTCAATAGAATTTTGGGGTAAAACACTTCCTTTTTCTCTCTCTACACCTTTTTCCCCTACTCTCTTCGATTTCGACTCTGTTTCTTGCCGGATTGAAGATCTGAGGCCACCATGACGCTTCTAGCGAAGTTCTCTACAAGTCTACTAGAGCTGATCATGGGAGAAGTTGGTTTGGAATTCATCCCAAATTCAGGGTACGATATTTTATTCAGATTAAGCCTTCCTTGTAGTTATAAGAAATGTTGTAGGTAAGAAAATACTGATATTTTGTTCTGGGGGATGTCGTTTCCAGGGTGTTGAGTGGAGAACCCTGCGAGTATAGGGCTAGAGTATATCAAGAACTTTTCAGAGATAAGGTAAGGGAAATATGCAATGCTAGGAGATTCATTTATGTTATCAAAAATTTTATACATTTATATATGTGCATGTATATCAGTTATATTACAGAATATGAATTTTTAAAGTATGTGTGGCCGGAGTAGATATTACCTGATATGAAGTTTTGTACAGTTTTCAGTATGGCAAGCCATACAGATATAGTTAGATATTTTACAGATTTTTATATAGACAGAATATGTATACATATACAGTTTTACTCAGATGATTACACAGACAGATATTAAATAGTATATAGATAGAACAGTATATATATGGTGTATATAGAAAACTATGTTTTCCTAAATGCCATAACACTCAGAAAGTACAGACAGATTATACAGATAGAAAGTACAGACATATTATACAGATAGAAAGTACAAACAGAGTATACAGTTATAACATCAAGATGCTACAGATATTATAGAATTTACAGTACAGAGTTATGGTGTTATGGTTATTTTGGAAATATAATGAAAACAGTATAAAGAGTATAGTATATATATATATATATATATATATATATATATATATATGATATCAGATCCCTGTGAAAAGATTACAGATAGATACAATATATATATATATAGAATACAGAGCACGGTACCATTGCTAATATAGATAGAGTGCAACCACATATCTCAGATAGTGTGTGGGTATACCGTCAACCGTGCTCAAAGAGTATGCAGCTCTCCAGTTTGCTGGGTTGAGGGGGCCGGTTTGAAAAGGTAGCAGCTAGTCCCACACTTAGGAGAGTATGTAGTTTGGCCGGGCTGAGGTAGTGCAGAGTACAGTGACTTACCTGGAGGGCCGACCAGGTTAAGTCCCGCCTACGGACCGCACAACCCTGTCATGAGGGGTCAAATCATGACATTCAAAGTTTCAGGGATAAAACACAGTTATGTATATGTATACAATTTTATAGCTTTTGTTGTATATAGTATGATATTAGCAGTATGAATGATAGAAAGTTCAGATTCAGGGCTCGGGTGAGTGCCGCAGGTATTTTTTGGGGTCCTTGTTGGCGTAACTCAAGAAACCAAGTAAGAGAAAAAATATATATTAAATCAGAATTTTTATGAATTTAATGGAAAATAAATTGTATTATATATACGTGTATATGTTTTGGTATGAGTTTAAAATGCCAACCATTTAAATTATGTTTTTCCGAGCTTAGGTTTGTTTATTAGGTACGTATATGCGAAAATGAACTGATGAAAGTAGAAAATATTTTCAGGATAATTATGTAAGAAATCAAAGGTATTTTCGGTATATAGACATTAAATGTTAATTAACTTATTTTATAGGCAATCTATGAATTTTATTGCTAAATTGTGTGGCATGAGTAAATGTAAGTTCTGTGCAAATATATGTTAAATGTATGAGATGCAGGCTAAGTAAGTAAAGCATTAAGAATGAAATATGATATGAACCATGCTGCTTGTGTATGTTAATGCAACCATGTAAATGTATGACAGCTGAAAGCCGTGTTAGCAGATTTTAGCGCGTTTCTATGTGGACTAATTGATGTAAGATAAAAGGAGCTGTGTTAGCAGATTTTAGTGTATTTCTATGTGGACTAACTGATGACGGCTAAAGAGCAGTTATAGTATGAATGAATGAAATGAAAATGGAATAAAAAGGCAATGAAATGACAATGGAATGAAATGTGAAATGTGAACGATGTAAATGGGAAAGAGTCACTTAAAGTGAAATGAAATGAAATGTTAAGCTATGAACATGAACAAATATGAATGGTTGAATAATGACAAAAAGAATAATGTATTATGATATTAAAAGTATTTATGCTAATAAAATATGTTACAACTGGGGCGGGGCATACTCTTTACCCGAAGGCTTGCTGAGGAAGGCAAGTGCGCTAGTAGTATCAGATGTAGCAGTAGGCTGCATAACGCACTAGGGCAAAGGGAACTTACTTATATGGGTGGGTAGATTTTCCTATCCTTGGGGCTTTTGTTGGTTAACCTTTGCATGAACTGTGTGAGTACAAGATCAATCTAACACTAGAGGGCTTACTGAGTAAGGTGAGTGCCTTGATATCCTTCAATAGTGACCTTTGGGTTGCCAAATGTATCAGAGCAGAAGGGTGCTACTTGTATAGGCAGGTAATCACCCCTATCCTTGGGTAATCTCGTGGGTTAAATTTTTTGCATGTGATTGATTAGGTTCAGAGAATGATTTCAGAAATTATGTTAACGATTTTCAAATGTTAAATATTATGTTGTTATATAAACTCATGTTAGCCACACGCCGTTTTAATATATTGTTTCTTCTCTTACTGAGATATGTCTCACCCGAATATGAATTTATCTTTTTTAGGATTTTTTTGAGATCGAGCTTAGAGAGCTCGAGATTTTATAGCATTTTTGGGAAATAGAAAGAGAAAAGGGTATATTTTTATGTTAATTTTGATATGTACAAATTTATATTTTATGTTCTATGTTTTAAGTTTTCTGAGATATGAATGGTTGAGAATACTACTATTTGGGGATTATGTTTTGGAGACATGTATATATGTGATTACAGGTGGTGAATAGTTAATTTAGATTATGGATAGGAATAGTAAAGTCTGGTATTATATTTGTGGAGATTATATTTATGTTTTCCGCTGCGTACATGATATTAGTATGTAGATTATCAGGTAAATGAATGGATTAGTAGCACTCCGGGCCCACGTAGGGGGTCGGGGCGTTACAGATGGTATTAGAGTAATGTCCAGTCGGAAGTGTGATTAATTTCGCGTCGCCTAGATATGGAAATATTAGAGTATTAAGTTAGGGATGATTTATACCAGAATATAGGATTGAGTTGTGATAAGGATAGAGATGAGTAGATTAAGATACCATTAGGGATTCTGAGTTGTGTTTCATAAGCTTAGGGGCAGAAATCCCTTGATGGTCTTCTGTGTTTTTCTGAAGAAGTAACTAACTTCAGAATATCATGGTAAATCCATCAATGGTGATGTTTCCGAGTAGAGAAATTAGAACTTGGAATTTGAACTCGGAGGTTAGGTTGGTTGATTTGTAGAGGAAAATCTTTGAAGGAGAATAATTTAGGCGATGTAATTAAATGATTTGTGATAAAGTTGGGTGTTTGATATTTAAATTGGAGGATATGGAAATATATGTGATGATGTTGGTTAGTTGATTTCAGAGGTTATGGTATCGGGGGAAATCAGCAGGTACCTCTAGGTAGAGGTGGATTAGCACGAGTATACTCGTTGATCCTGACTAAGCCAAATAATGCGAAGGGGGCGGGTATAGGTTTATGATTAAGATAATAATAATTTAATTTGGCTATGAATGATTGAGAAGTTTATATGATGATTTCATTTCATTGTGGATAATGTAGCCATTCATTGGTTAGATATTGGGATATGTGAGATGTGTTGAGTTATGAATCCCAAAAATGAGGAAATGATTGATTAGTAAAGAAATTCTAAGAACGAAATTTTTTAAAGGATGAAAGAATGTAATAACCTGGAAAAAAAATTTAAATTTTTTTTTAATTAATTAAAATTATTAATCAATTAATTAGTTAAGCATTATTAAATTAATGTATTAAATAAACAAGTAAAAAGAAATAGTATGAAAAAAAAGTTAAGAGTAATTATTAATTAATTAAACATTATTAAATTAAAAAGGAATAGTAAAAAAAAAATTGGAATAAAGATATATATATATATATATATTAGTTTATTATAATGTATTTATATAAGTTAAAGTATATATATATATATATATATAAAAGATTTAATAATATAATAATATATATTAAATGTAATAGAATAGATTGGATTTCAATTTGAAATCCAATTCCATCTTTTTCAGCCGCCTCTCTGCAACTCTCTTAGTTTCTCTTCTACGTCTGTCGCTCGCCTCCTTCTCTCTCTCTCTCTCTCTCTCTCTCTCTCTCTCTCTCTCTCTCTCAATTTTTTGACGGATTTGCAGGTGATTGGGAAACGGAAGGTACCGTTGGGTTCCTAACTCCACTACTGACATTTCTAGTGAAGTGGATTCATCGTGGGAGTGGCGTAGGCACCACTCATAGGGAAAGGTATATTTCCTCTAAATTCTTAATTTCTCCTTAAATCTGCCCTTAAATCGATGATTAGGCACCACCACGGGGTCCTAGTCGTGATCGTCATCATTTTGGCGTGGGTAAATTTCCAATTGAGGTTTTCTAGGTCCCACTCCAAAGCGAGGGTGAGATTTGGGGAATTAGGTGAATTTGTTATACTTGAGGGTATAATCATTTATTTGGAATTTATGGTCGTAGGAAATATTAAAATAATATTTTATTTAGTGTTAATTTAATGGAATTAAGATTTTTGATTCAGGGCTCGGGTGAGTGCCGCATGTATTTTTCGAAGTCCTTGTTGGCGTAGTTCAAGAAACTAGGTAAGGGAAAAAATATATATTAAACTAGAATTTTTACGAATTTAATGGAAAATGAATTGTGTTATATATACGTGTATATGTTTCGGTATGAGTTTAAAATGTCAACCATTTAAATTATGTTTTTTTTTAGCTTAGGGTTGTTTATTAGGTACGTATATGCGAAATGAACTAATGAAAGTAGAAAATATTTTCAGGATAATTATGTAAGAAATCAAAGGTATTTTCGGTATATAGACATTAAATATTAGTTGACTTATTTTACAGGCAATCTATGAATTTTATTGCTAAATTGTGTGGTATGAGTAAATGTAAGTTCTGTGCAAATATATGTTAAATGTATGAGATGCAGGCTAAGTAAGTAAAGCATTAAGAATGAAATATGATATGAATCATGCTGCTTTTGTATGTTAATGCAACCATGTAAATGTATGACAGCTGAAAGCCGTGTTAGCAGATTTTAGCTCGTTTCTATATGGACTAATTGATGTCAGATAAAAGGAGCTGTGTTAGCAGATTTTAGCGTATTTCTATGTGGACTAATTGATGATGGCTAAAAAGCAGTTGTAGTATGAATGAATGAAATGAAAAATGGAATGAAAAGGCAATGAAATGACAATGGAATGAAAGGTAAAATGTGAACGATGTAAATGAGAAAAAGTCACTTAAAGTGAAATGAAATGAAATGTTAAGCTATGAACATGAACAAATATGAATGGTTGAATAATGATAGAAAGAATAATGTATTATGATATTAAAAGTATTTATGCTAATAGAATATGTTACAACTGCGGCGGGGCATACTTTTCGCCTGAGGGTTTGCTGAGAAAGGCAATTGCACTAGTAGTATCAGATTTAACACCCCGGCCCCCTACGTGGGCTCAAGTGCTACTAATCCATTCATTTACCTGATAATCCACATACTAATATCATGTACATAGCGAAAAACATAAATATAATCCTCAATCATATAATACCAGAGTTTACTATTCCTATCCATAATCCAAACTAACTATTCACTAGTTGTAATCACATACATACATGTCTCCAAAACATAATCCCCAAATACCAGTATTCTCAACCATCCATATCTCAGAAAACTTAAAACATAGAACATAAAACATAAATTTGTACATCTCAAAATTAACATAAAAATATACCCTTTTCTCTTTCTATTTCCCAAAAATGCTATAAAACCCTGAGCTCTCTAAGTTCGGTCTTGAAGAAATCCTGAAAGATAAATTCATATTCGGGTGAGGCACATCTTAGTAAGGGAAGAAATAATATATTTAAACAGTGTATGACTAACATGAGTTTATATAACAACATAATATTTAACATTTGAAAATTATTAACATATTGAAATCATTCTTTGAACCTAATCAATCACATATAGAAGACTTAACCTACGAGATTACCCAAGGATAGGGGTGATTACCCGCCCATACAAGTAGCACCCTTTTGCTCTGATACATTTGACAACCCAAAGGTCACTACTGAAGCATATTAGGGCACTCACTTGACTCAGTAAGCCCTCTAGTGTTAGATTGATCTCGTACTCACACAGCTCAAACAAAGGTTTACCAGTGAAAGCCCCAAGGATAGGGAAATCTACCCACCCATACAAATAGGTTCCCTCTGCCCTAATACGTTATGTAGCTACTGCCACATCTGAAGTTACTAGTACACTCGTCTTTCTCAGCAAGCCCTCAGGCGAAGAGTATGCCCTGCCCAATCGTATCATGTTCTACAAGCATAGATACTTCTAGTATCATAACACATTGTTTTTTCTGTCATTATTCAACCATTTACACATGTTCATGTTCATAACTTGAACATTTCATTTCATTTCATTTCACTTTAAGTGACTCTTTCCCATTTTACATCGTTCACATTTCACATTTCATTTCGTTTCATTCATTTCCATTTTCATTTCATTTCATTACATACCCAGCATCTTTCAGCTGTTTTACCTAGCATCTTTCAGCTGTTTTACATGGTTGCATTAACATACACAGGTAGCATGGTTCATATCATATTTCATTCTTAACGCTTTACTTACTTTGCCTACATCTCATACATTTAACATATATTTGCACAAAACATACATTTACTCATGCCACACAATTTAGCAATAAAATTTATACATTGCTTGTAAAATAAGCCAATCAACATTTAACGTTTATATACTGGAAATTCCTTTCATTTCTTACCTAATTATCCTAAAAATATTTTTCACTTTCATCAGTTCATTTTCGCATATACGTACCTAATAAACAACCTTAAGCTCGGAAAACATAATTTAAATGGTTGGCATTTTAAACATATACCGAAACATACACACGTATATATAACACAAATCATTTTCCATTAAATTCATAAAAATTCTGGTTTAATATATATTTTTCCCTTTACCTGATTTCTTGAACTATGCCAACAGGGACCCCGAAAAATACCTACGACGCTCACTCAAGCTCTAAAATAAAAATCCTAATTGCATTAAATCAACCCTAAATAAAATATTATTTTAATATTTCCTAGGGTTATAAATTACAAATAAATGGTTATACCCTCAAATATAATCAATTCACCTAATTCCTCAAATCTCACTCTCGCTTTAGAGTGGAGCCTAGAAAATATCACTTGGAAATTTGCTCACGCCAAAATGATGACGATCACAACTAGGACCCTGTGGTGGTGCTCGATCGTTGATTTATGGCAAATTTAAGAAGAAATTAAGGATTTAGAGGAAATATATCTTTCCCCAGGAGTGGTGCCTACGCTGCTCCCACGACAAATCCGCTCTAGTAGAAATGTCGGTGGCGAAGTTAGAAATCCAACAATATTTTCGATTTCACGATCGGTCGAATATTGGAGAAGAAATTGAAAAAAGTGGGAGAGGAGACGAGAGCAGGAGAGAACACTGGGGGGGGGGGGTTGCCTTTGAAATTTTATTTCAATCTTCTTGAAGCTTCTGCTTCAGGAAGTAATTTATGTATATATATATAATCTTATATTATAATATAATATAATATATTATATTATTATATTATATCATTTAATTAATAATAATAATAATTTAATTAATTTTAATTTTTAATTTTATTTATTTATTTATTTTTTCCCCAGGTTATTACATTCTTCCCTCCTTAAAAGAATTACGTACTCGAAATTTTGTTAGCTAATCAATCATTTCCTCATTTCAGACATTCATTAACTCACTATATCTCAATATTTATATCAAATGAATTCCTACATCATCCACAATGAAATAAAATCATCATATAAACTTCTCAATCATCTATAACCAAATTAAATCATTATTATCTTAATCATAAACCTATACCTGCACCTCTGACATTATCTGGCTCAGTCGGGATCAACGAGTACACTCGTCCTGGTCCACCTCTACCTAGAGGTACTTGTTGGTTTCCCCCGATACCATAATCTCTGAAATCAACTAACTAACCGCATACCACACATTTCCATATACTCAAATTTAAATATCAAACACTCAACTTGACCACAAACCATTAAATCACATCACTAAAATTATTCTCCTTCAAAAAATTTTCTCCCTAAATCAACCAACGTAACCTTCGAGTTCAAATTCCAAGTTCTAATTTCTCTGCTCAGAAACATCACCATCGATGGATTTACCATGATTTTCTGAAGCTAACTACTTCTTTAGAAAAACACAGAAGACTATCAAGGGATTTCTGCCCTCAAGCTTACGAAATACAACTCAGAATTTCTAACGGTAACTTAATCTACCCATCCCTATCCTTATCACAACTCAATCCTATACTTTGGTATAAATCATCCCTAACCTAATACCCTCCATATCCAGGTGATGTGAAATTAATCACATTTTCGGCTGGATAATGCCCTGATACCATCTGTAACGCCCAGAACCCCTACGTGGGCCCGGAGTGCTACTAATCCATTCATTTACCTGATAATCCACATACTAATATCATGTATGCAGCGGAAAACATAAATATAATCCTCAATCGTATAATACCAGAGTTTACTATTCTTATCCATAATCCAAAACTATTCACCACTTGTAATCACATATATACATGTCTCCAAAACATAATCCTCAAATACCAACATTCTCAACCATCCATATCTTAGAAAATTTAAAACATAGAACATAAAACATAAATTTGTACATCTCAAAATTAATATAAAAATATACCCTTTTCTCTTTCTATTTCCCAAAAGTGCTATAAAACCTCGAGCTCTCTAAGTTCGATCTCGAAGAAATCCTAAAAGATAAATTCATATTCGAGTGAGACACATCTCAGTAAGGGAAGAAACAATATATTAAAATAGTGTGTGGCTAACATGAGTTTATATAATAACATAATATTTAACATTTGAAAATCTTTAACATAATTTCTGAAATCATTCTCTGAACCTAATCAATTACATGCAAAAGACTTAACCCACGAGATTACCCAAGGATAGGGGTGATTATCCGCCCATACAAGTAGCATCCCTTTGCTCTGATGCATTTGGCATCCCGAAGGTGATTACTGAAGAATATTAGGGCACTCACCTGATTCAGTAAGCCCTCTAGCGTTAGATTGATCTTGTACTCATACAATTCAAACAAAGGTTTACCAGCGAAGGCCCTAAGGATAGGGAAATCTACCCGCCCATACAAATAGGTTCCCTCTGCCCTAGTACGTTATGCAGCTACTGCCACATCTAAAGTTACTAGTGCACTCGCCTTTCTCAGCAAGCCCTAAGGCGAAGAGTACGCCTCGCCCAATCTTAACATGTTCTACAAGCATAGATACTTCTAGTATCATAATACATTGTTCTTTCTGTCATTATTCAACCATTCACATTTGTTCATGTTCATAACTTGAACATTTCATTTCATTTCACTTTAAGTCACTCTTTCCCATTTTACATTGTTCACATTTCACATTTCATTTTCGTTTCATTCATTTCCATTTTCATTTCATTTCATTACATACCCAGCATCTTTCAACTGTTTTATCCAACATCTTTCAACTGTTTTACCCAGCATTTTTTAGTTGTTTTACACAACATCTTTCATCTGTTTTACACAGCATCTTTCAACTATTTTACCTAGCATCTTTCATGTCATGCCCTGAACCCGGAAATGGGACCTAGGGGTGAATTAGTAACCTAACCTGTCCCTGTATCATACAAATAACAACGATACAGCATAATGAATGAGGGCCCAAGCCCGTGGGGTAACCAGGCACCCTATACGCATCCATACACAAATCATATACACAGCGGAAAAGGTCATTCTATACAAGTACTGTACCATACTAAAGTCTGTACAAAACAAAACGAAATCCTGGCTCCATACATACAGAACGTACATCTGGGTGCCAACATACCCTAAAATGACAACCCGTGAAACAAAAGTCCTAGCACTTACCCAAGCGCTACCCGCAGTACACCGGCCACTACGCTCCCAACTCTAGGACGCTAGTTCTGGTTACTCGAAGGACCTGTAAAAATGTACGTACAACAGGGGTGAGACACATCTTAGTAAGGCAAACACATGTTATATTAGTGTGTGGCATTCGAGTGTTATCATGACAACAAATAAACACAGTTAATGCAATTCCAGTATTCTTACAATACAGTTCCAGTACAGTGCATACATGCACACACACGCATATGCACGCCCATGATCTACACGGTGTCGTCACACCCCTCAGCCCATAGCTAACTTGCGAAACACGGTGCCACCGGCACATGGCTAGTCTCAAACTCCCATGGCATCCTATTAGAGCTAACATGTGGATCCACACCCTTTGGTGATCAATCGGTATAGGCTCACATCCTAAGATATAGAGCCGGACACTCTTGCCAACATGGCAGGTGATAAACACACTCCCTCGAATATAGAGCCGAGCACTCTTTCAGTACCTGAAATTATTCGGAACCCAGTTCCTATTGCATTTCAACATAACACATTCATGCATGCTCATATAACCAAACATACCACACCTATTTGGTAATCCAAAAATCATGTTTTCCAATCATATACAGTTTAAAACAAATTCAAGGAACGACTATCCCTAATACACAGTATAAATCACAATATACCAACGGTTTTCAACAAAACCAGGGATGCAACCCAATACCCCCTTTTCCCAAAACTGTAACATGAAAAACCCATAATTTTACCTGTCAGATTCCCCCAAATGAGTAACCAAAACGCACACAGAAACCTGAACCATAGTTCTACCGAGTCTGATTTAAAAAATAACCAATATAAACTGTATTCCCTTACCTTTCCCCCAAAAGACCAATCCTGAACTCTACGGCTCCTAAACAGCGAACCGAGTTCTCAAAATCAACAAAACATAGTACAAAATATACTCATAACTCCGTCCTCTACCAAACTATCCGATCAAAAAAGGAAACCGAGCCTTACCTCGATTTTAAGCTAAAACCCAAAAATCTCCGAAATGGGATTTCGATCCGTAGGTTTTGTAGAGAATCCTTCCGTGATCCTCGTGGTAACATCGGATCTACGATTTCAGCAACGAATGATGAGGAAATCTAGAGATAGAGAGTGTAGGATGAGTTCTAGAGAGAGAGAGAGAGAGAGAGAGAGAGAGAGAGAAAGAGAGGATTTGAGATTTCTTAATGGTTAAGTAATGAAACTGATATTTATAGCCCCTTGACCTGGCCGCCCTCATCGACAAATGGCGTCCTCATCAACGAGGCCATATAGTTAGCTCGTCGACGAGACGGTGACCTCGTCGATGAGCCTGAGATCCTCGGTTTCCTGAAATCTATCGGCTTCTCCTCGTCAACGAGCCTCTAAATTTTGTCGACGAGAAAAACATGGACCTCGTCGACAAACTCTAACTTCGTCGACAAAGTCTGCTCAAATCCCAATTTTACCCTTCTCTTATTTATTTAAACCCACATATCACGGTTCAAGTTCTTACAACCTCCCCTCCTTACAAAAATTTTATCCTCGAAATTTGACATCCCTCGTTTGCAAACTCATTCGTACAATCAAACATATATACACAACTCTAGAAAGAAACTGACAACTACTACAACGCAACCTCATCATAATATATATACAACATACCCTCACTTATGGCGGAGGAAAACCATGGTTACATACACATCATGTCATAGGAGTTCACAAGTACACACACTCCCAAATACAAACCACCTATCCCAACCTAAAGCAGGATGACGTACACCTACTCAAAACAACTGTGGATACTTTTGGCATATTTTCGATTCCAGTTCCCAAGAAGCCTCCTCAACCTCGTGGTTCCGCCACAATACCTTCACTAATGGTATATCTTTGGTACGAAGCTTCTGAACTTTACGGTCCAGAACCTGAACAGGTATTTCCTCATATGCTAAAGTATCCCCAATTTTCAAACCATCATAACTAATAACATGTGATGGATCCAGCACGTATCTCCTCAACATAGACACGTGAAACACATCGTGGACCCTTGAGAGTGTTGGAGGTAGTGCAATCCTATAGACTACCAGACCCACTCGCTCAAGAATCTCGAATGGTTCGATGTACCTCGGGCTCAACTTGCCCTTCCTCCTAAATCTCATGACCCCTTTCATCGGAGTGATTCTCAGAAATACCTTACCCCCCACCTTGAACTCCAACTCATGACGGTGAACATCTGCGTAACTCTTCTGCCGACTTTGAGCTGATCTAATCCTCTCCTGGATCAAACCCACCTTCTCATATGCCTGTTGCACGAGTTTAGGTCCTAAAACTTGACGTTCACCAACCTCATCCCAACACAAAGGAGATCGACACCTCCGACCATACAAAGCCTTGAATAGTGCCATCCCGATACTAGCCTGGATGCTATTATTATAAGCGAACTCTACTAGTGGCATAATCTGTAACCAGCTACCACCAAAGTCTAACACACATGCTCACAAACCTCTCCGACTGTCCATCTGTCTGGGGGTGGAATGCTGTAAAAGTAAGCTTCGTCCCCAGTGCCTCCTACAAGCTCATCCAAAATCAAGAAGTAAACCTCGGTCTCGATCTGACACAACAGACACTGGTACTCTATGCATTCTCACAATCTCATGCACATACATATCTGCTAACCTACTCAAAGGATAGCTAAGCTTCATCCGTATGAAATGAGCAGATTTCGTCAATTTGTCCATGATCGCCCAAATAGCATTTTGCCCGTGAAGTGCTACCTGCAATCTGGTCACAAAATCCATGGAAATATGCTCCCATTTCCACACTGGAATAGGCATAGGCAAGGGCTGCAACGGCCCCGCCGGCCTCTAATGCTCAGCTTTCACCTACTTACACGTCAGACACTACTCCACAAACCGGGCAATCTCCCTTTTCATACCACTCCACCAAAAGGACTCGCACAAATCTCGATACATCTTCATACTACCCAGATGTACAGCATACAAAGAACGATGCGTGTCCTCCAAAATCGTCCTTCTGATCTCATCGTCGTTTGGAACACACAGCCTGGTCCCAAACCTCAACACACCTCCATCAGAGATGTTCAAATCTGCAGCCAATCCCTGCTGTACTTTCTCCACAATCTCAGCTAACTCCGCATCACTAGCCTGCGCGACTTTAATATGTTCAAACAAGGCCGACTAGATCACCAAGCTAGCAATGAAAGCCTGATGATCACCAAACACCAACTCTGTGCCAAGGCTTTCTAGATCCCGTCTGACATGATGCTGAGCTACAATTGCAGATACTGTTGCATGCTCTGACTTCCGACTCAACGCATCAGCTACCACATTAGCTTTCCACGGGTGATAACTGATCATGCAATCGTAGTCCTTGATCAACTCTAGCCACCGCCTCTGCCTCATATTCAACTCTTTCTGTGTGAAAAAGTATCTGAGGCTTTTGTGGTTAGTGAAAATATCACACTAAACACTGTACAGGTAGCGTCTCCAAATCTTCAATGCATAAACTACAGTGGCCAATTCCAGATCATGCATAGGGTAATTCTTCTCATACTACTTAAGTTGTCGAGAAGCATAAGCTACTACCTTATCTTGTTGCATAAGCACACATCCCAAACCTTTTAGGGACGCGTCGCTATAGATCACAAAACTGCCATCCCCCAAAGGAATGGTCAATACTGGAGCAGTAACTAGCTGGTGCTTCAACTCAAGAAAGCACTACTTGTAATCACTAGTCCAGTCAAACTTCACCCCCTTCCTGGTCAATCGTGTCAGAGGTCTAGACAATTTAAAGAAACCCTCTACGAACCGATGATAGTAACTCGCTAGTCCTAGAAAACTTTGAACCTCTTGCACACTCTTCAATCTCATCCAATCGACCACAGCTTCAATCTTGCTAGGATCAACCAACCACATGGCCTAAGAACGTAACCTGATTCAACCAGAACTCACACTTCTTCAGCTTGGCATACAACGTCCTTCCTTACAGAATCTGTAGTACCAACCTCACATAGCTCTCATGCTCTTTCGAACTCCTCGAATGCACTAGGATGTCGTCAATTAATACCACTACGAACTGGTCTAGGTACTCATGGAAAACCTTGTTCATCATATCTATGAACACCGCCGGATCATTGGTCGACCCAAACGGCATAACCAAGAACTCATAGTGACCATATATGGTTCGGAAAGCAGTATTCGCCAGATCCTCAGATCTAACCCTCACCGGATGGTATCCTGACCGCAATTCGATCCTCAAAAAGACCCGCGTCCCCTATAACCGGTCAAAAAGATCATCGATACGAGGTAATGGATAACGGTTCTTCATAGTCACCTTGTTGATCTCACGGTAATCAATGCACATACGCATCAATCTGTCCTTCTTTTTCACAAACAATACTGGAGCTCCCTAGGGCGAAACACTCAATCGGATAAAGCCCTTGTCCAGTAATTCCTGCAACTGCTCCCTCAATTCTTGAAGTTCCACTGGAGCCATCCAGTACGGAGTCTTAGAAATTGGTGCCTTACCAGGCAGCAACTCTATAGCGAACTCCACCTTAGGATCCGGAGGTACGGGTAAATCATCTGGAAACACATCCAGGAACTCGCTGACTACCGGAATATCCTTGAGTCTCAACTCATCTTGCGGCGATTCCTTCACACAAGCTAGGTACCCTTGACACCCGCCCAAGAGTAACCTTCTCGCCTACAATGCCAACAGAACCTGTGGCATCGAACGCACACATGATCCTACAAACTCGTACTGCTGCTTCCCGGGAGGTCTGAAAACTACTACCTTCCTACGACAATTGATCACAACATAACTGGAAAAAAACCAATCCATCCCCAGAATGACTTCGAACCCCGACATATCGTATACCATAAAATTCGTCGGTAGCAGCCTTCCCTGAATTATCACTGGGCAGTGTGCTAACATTCTACTACAGAATGATATACTCCCAGATGGTGTAGCAACAGATAATATCTCGTTCATGACTTGGGTCTCAACCCCACACAGTTTAACAAAACTCATAGATAGAAAAGAATGGGTCGCACCCGAATCAAACAAAACAGAAGCTTTATTTGAAAGCAATAATAAGGTACCTGTCACTTTGTTCCCTGTATGTTCAACATCCATTGGAGTAAGAGAGTATACTCTGGCCGGAACTGTATTCTTATGAATGGTTACCTGAGGTATCTGGTTACTCCCCCGATTCATACTAGATGTAGGCATATCTCTCTTCAGTACACGACAATCGCGAGCCATGTGGCCTGACTGGCCACAGTTGTAGCAGTTACCCCCAAATGACCAGCACTCGCCCTCGTGCCACTTGAGGCACCTGGTATAACAATCCCGTGTCTAACTCGCATGAGTACTCTGGCGCTTGGTATTCTGATGGTAATCTGAGCCTTTGTTCCTCTTCTTCCATGATCCCTGACGAGATCCCGACTGAGAACCAGAAGGTACTATCCTCTTCCTTGATTCCTAATCCACCTCATCCTCTCAGATGTCGTCCTCGATCACCGTGGCCTTGTCTACCAGAACTGAAAACTCGCGGATCTGAAGCATACCCACCAACCTACAGATATCCTTCCTCAAACCCTTCTTGAACCTCCGAGTCTTCTCGTACTCGCTTGAGATCAGACACGGCGCAAAGTGGGATAACTTTATATACTGAGCAGCATACCCCTACACCGTCATATCCCCCTGTGACAGAGCAGAAAACTCATCCGCCTTCGCATCACGAGTGGAGGCCTGGAAGTATCTCTTGAAGAACACCTCCTTGAAACGACTCCAAGATATCTCTGAAACACTAGCTCTCTGCTTTTCCAGCAGATTCATGGCAGTCTACCAACGCCCCGCTTCCCTAGACAGCTGGAAGGTAGCGTACATGACTCTCTACTCATTTGTACAGTGGAGGACTTCCAGAATCCTCTTGGTCTTCTCGACCCAGTCATCTGCTATAATCGGGTCGAGTCCCCCTTCAAACGTCGGCAGGTGCATGCATGTGGACCCCTCGATGGTACACCCTACAACAGTAGGAAAACATTCGCATCTCCTGACACTCCGCTCGATTTCTAGCATAACTTGCCTCGTCAAACCCCGAGGCATTGACGAAAACTAGTTGCTGGCAGTCTCCTCAGAACCACTCCCCAAGTTATTATCCTTGGGCTCCATTCTGAAACAGAATAGGAATCTGTTAGGACTCGTATATCACAGACAGTTAACACAATAATTAACACACACAATCATGTTAACTACCCTCTCATAGGCCTAGGTCTGTCCTATCACATCAATGCGAAAGTCATCAATGGTTTGCCCTGATTTTACTCGAATCATCATTCCAGGAAAAACACGAAACACCGCCAATGAATCCCTGTCTAGTAACAAAACAACCCTTGACCTACTTTACCCACTTCAACATCCTAAACTCTAGTACGTACACATAGCTACTCCGAACCAAGTCTACAAGACCTGGCAACCTGGTTAGCTCTGATATCAAGCTGTCACGCCCCAAACCCGGAAATGGGACCCAAGGGTGAATTAGTAACCTAACATGTCCTTGTATCATACAAATAACAACGATACAACATAATGAATGAGGGCCCAACCCTGTGGGGTTACCAGGCACCCTATACGCATCCATATAAAAATCATATACACAGTGGAAAAGGTCATTCTATACAAGTATTGTACCATACCAGGGTCTATACAAAACAAAACGGAGTCCTAGTTCCATACATACAGAACGTACATCTGGGTGCCAACATACCCCAAAACGACAACCGGTGAAACAAAAGTCTTAGCACTTACCCAAGCGCTACCCGCAGTACACCGGCCACTACGCTCCCAACTCTAGGACGGTAGTTCTGGTTACTCGAAGGACCTGTAAAAATGTACGTACAGCAGGGGTGAGACACATCTCAGTAAGGCAAACACAGGTTATATTAGAGTGTGGCATTCGAGTGTTATCATGACAGCAAATAAACACAGTTAATGCAATTCCAGTATTCTCAGAATACAGTTCCAGTTCAGTGCATACACGCACACACATGCCCATAATCTACATGGTGTCGTCACACCCCTTGGCCCGTAGCCGGTCCACGATATCCAACGTTGGCTCGTAGCCAATTTTCAAAACACGGCGCCACTGGCACATGGCTAGTCCCAGACTCCCATGGCATCGTACCAGCGCTAACAGGTGGATCCACACCCTTCGGTGATCAATCGGTATAGGCTCACGCCCTCGGATATAGAGCTGGACACTCTTGCCAACATGGCAGGCGATAAACACACGCCCTTGGAATAGAGTCAGACACTCTTTCAGTACCTGGAACAATTTGGAACCCAGTTCCTATTGCATTTCAACGTAGCACATTCATGCATGCTTATATAACCAAGCATACCACACCTATTTGGTAATCCAAAAATCATGTTTTCCAATCATATACAGTTTAAAACAAAGTCAAGGCACGACTATCCCTAATACATAATATAAATCACAATATACCAACGATTTTCAACAAAAGCAAGGATGCAACCTAATACCCCCTTTTTCCAAAACTGTAACATGAAAAGCCCATAATTTTACCTGTCAAATTCGACCAAATGAGTAACCAAAACGCACATAGGACCGTGAACCACAATTCTACTGAGTCTGATTTCAAAAATAACCAATATAAACTGTATTCCCTTACCTTTCCCCCAAAAGACCAATCCCGAACTCTACGGCTCCTAAACAACGAACCGAGTTCTCAAAATCAACAAAACACAGTACAGAATATACTCATAACTCTGTCCTTTACCAAACTATCAGATCAGAAAAGGAGACCGAGCCTTACCTCGATTTTAAGCTGAAACTCGAAAATCTCCGAAATGGGATTCTGATCTGTAGGTTTTGTAGAGAATCCTTCCGTGATCCTCGTGGTAACGTCAGATCTATGATTTTAGCGACGAATTGCAAAGAAATCTAGAGAGAGGGAGAGTGTAGGATGAGTTCTAGAGAGAGAGAGAGAGAGAGGATTTGAGATTTCTTAATGGTTAAGTAGTGAAACTGATATTTATAGCTCTTTGACCCAACCGCCCTCATGGATGAATGGCGTCCTCGTCAACGAGGCCATATAGTCAGCTCGTCGATGAGACGGTGACCTCATCGACGAGCCTCAGATCCCCGATTTCCCAAAATCTCTCGGCTTCTTCTCGTCAACGAGCCTCTGAATTTCGTCGACAAGAAAAACATGGAACTCGTCAATGAACTTTGACTTCGTCAACGAAGTCTGTTCAAATCCCAATTTTACCCTTCTCTTATTTATTTAAACCCACATATCACGATTCGGGTTCTTACATTTCAACTGTTTTAC
The DNA here is from genome assembly GCF_029873635.1 of Malania oleifera. Classification (NCBI taxonomy): domain Eukaryota; kingdom Viridiplantae; phylum Streptophyta; class Magnoliopsida; order Santalales; family Ximeniaceae; genus Malania; species Malania oleifera. The sequence continues at coordinate 78,546,501 of NC_080427.1, forward strand.
CCAACATTTTTCAGCTATTTTACATGGTTACATTAATATACACAAGCAGCATGGTTCATATCATATTTCATTCTTAACGCTTTACTTACTTAGCCTGCATCTCATACATTTAACATATATTTGCATAGAACTTACATTTACTCATGCCACACAATTTAATAATAAAATTCATACATTGCCTGTAAAATAAGCCAACCGACATTTAACGTTTATATACTGAAAATACATTTCATTTCTTACATAATTATCCTGAAAATATTTTCCACTTTCATCAGTTCATTTTTGCATATACGTATCTAATAAACAGGGAAAAACATAATTTAAACAGTTGACATTTTAAACCCATGCCGAAACATATACACGTATATATAACACAAATCATTTTCTATTAAATTTATAAAAATTCTGATTTAATATGAATTTTTTCCCTTACCTGGTTTCTTGAACTACGCCAACAGGGACCCCAAAAAATACCTGCGACGCTCACCCGAGTCCTGAAATAAAAATCCTAGTTACATTAAATCAACCCTAAATAAAATAATATTTTAATATTTCCTAAGGTCATAAATTCCAAATAAATGGTTATACCCTCAATTATAACCAAGTCACCTAATTCCCCAAATCCCACTTTCGCTTTGGAGTGGGGCCTAGAAAATCCCACTTGGAAATTTACTCATGCTAAATGATGACGATCACGACTAGGATCCCGTGGTGGTGCATGATCGTCGATTTAATAGCATATTTAAGGAGAAATTAAGGATTTATAGGAAATATACCTTTTCCCAGGAGTGGTGCCTACGCCGCTCCCACGACAAATCTGCTTCTGTAGAAATGTCGGTGGCGGAATTAAGAATCCAACGGTATTTTCGATTTCACGATCGGTCGAGTATTGGAGAAGAAATTGAAAAAAGTGGGAAAGGAGACAAGGTGATAGACGAGAGCAGGAGAGAACGCGGGGGGGGGGGGGTTGCCTTTGAAATTTCATTTCAATCTGAAGCTTCAGGAAGTAATCTATATATATATAATATTATATTTTAATATAATATAATATATTATATTATATTATTATATCATTTAATTAATTTTAAATTTTTTTAATTTTAATTTTAATTTTATTTATTTATTATTTATTTATTTATTTATTTCCCGAGTTATTACATCAGATGTAGCAGTAGGCTACATAACGCATTAGGGCAGAGAGAACCTACTTGTATGGGTGGGTAGATTTCTCTATCCTTGGGGCCTTCGCTGGTAAACCTTTATATGAATTGTGTGAGTATGAGATCAATCTAACACTAAAGGACTTACTGAGTAAGGTGAGTGCCCTGATATGCTTCAGTAGTGACCTTTGGGTTGCCAAATGTATCAGAGTAGAGGGGTGCTACTTGTATGGGCGAGTAATCACCCCTATCCTTGGGTAATCTCGTGGCTTAAATATTTTGCATGTGATTGATTAGGTTTAGAGAATGACTTCAGAAATTATGTTAACGATTTTCAAATGTTAAATATTATGTTGTTATATAAACTCATGTTAGTCACACGGTGTTTGAATATATTGTTTCTTCTCTTACTGAGATGTGTTTCACCCGAATATGAATTTATCTTTTTCAGGATTTCTTCAAGATCAAGCTTAGAGAGTTCGAGGTTTTATAGCTTTTTTTGGGAAATAGAAAGAGAAAAGAGTATATTTTTATGTTAATTTTGATATGTACAAATTTATGTTTTATGTTCTATGTTTTAAATTTTCTGAGATATGGATGGTTGAGAATACTGGTATTTAGGGATTATGTTTTGGAGACATGTATATATGTGATTACAAGTGGTGAATAGTTAATTTGGATTATGGATAGGAATAGTTAACTCTGGTATTATATTTGTAGAGATTATATTTATGTTTTCCACTGAGCACATGATATTAGTATGTGGATTATCAGGTAAATGAATGGATTAGTAGTACTCTGAGCCCACGTAGGGGGTCAAGGCGTTACACCAAATGATGTCTTGATCGGTCAAATTCCTTACAACACGTTTGACCAATCATAAGTTCAGTACATAATATATCTTACCAACCTATTCCCAACTTGGGCCAATCCATTGAGTGATTCTCGCCTAGCTCAATAATTTCATCTTGAAAGAACTCATATCCATGCAAGATTTTTCTCTATTTATTTCATCCTCACCATAGGATTAATCAAGTTTTTTTATAATTGGACTACTTGGGACCCATGTGATCTTTGACATATTCTTTGCCTCTAGGACCATTAGAACTTTTATCATAGGTAAACTTTGAATCCTCATAAATCTCTATATAGTTGGTTGACAAAGGATTTTTGAAGTTCTCATACTTGCTAGGGTCAGAATCCTCCTCCTCCTCAATATAATTGGCAACTAAAGAGTCCCTATAATTTTTATCAATGGTGTGCTTAGGCTTTTCATCCTCTTCTATGTAATCACTCAATAGAAGATTATCATAATTCTTATGTCTTCATTGCTGCTTGTGTTGTTGAGTCTAACAAAAATCATAATGAGTGAAGATTTTTCTAGGAGGAGATTGTGGAGTAAAAGACAATTGCCCCTAGTGTTTGCATAACAATGAGCAGATTGGCTAAACCCCTATGCATCACTATAATTATAAGTGATGGTTTGGCCATACCCTAGAAAGATTAAGGGTGAGCTATAACAGAAGCCATCATAGGTATTTTTATTGTGAACCTTAAATCACTGAAACTGACTTTCTACATATTCTCCATTCCAAGATCTATCCGAATCTTTAAATCGTGAACCATTATCTCCATTGTTGTCACTACCTCGTAAGAGGTGTGAGCAACCAAATGAAAGTTTTCTTTATATATTTTTTGTCGAATCAGTAACAAATTAACATTAGTGTATCTGGTCGACATTGGCAATACATTGTCTCCATTGATAGTTTGTTATGCATTTCTAGTAATTAGTGGCATAGTAGGTCTAATGGGCGTAACACAATTTTTTTTTTTTTGGTCAATTTTCTATGCAAACATTTTCAAATGTGGTATGGGGATTGATTTGATATGGAAATGATATTGTTACGCCAGCCTTCAATAGAGGAGTGGGAAAGTGCCCAACTTGCTCAAAGGATACCTTATAAAATAAGAAATTGGAATCACAAAAGAAGCAGAAATTTGTTAAAAGGAGGAGAGAGAGAGAGAGAGAGAGAGAGAGAGAGAGAGAGAGAGAGAGAGAGAGAGAGAGAGAGAGAGAGAGAGAGAGAGAGAGAGCGAGCTAAATAGACTCATATTAGAATAGATAAGAAGAGGACATAAGGAATTGGATTAAAAATGGAGGAATAATAGGGGTAGGGGTGGCGGGGGGGGGGGGGTGGAGATAAAATGGCATTGGACTGTTTAGCATTGGGCTAGTTGTATTGATATGATATGTCAAAGGTACTTATAAGATTTTCATCAGTGCTATATGTACCCATCTTAAGTGAACTCAAAATTCAAATGACCCCTAATACTTGCATAAATTTCAAGGAGTTTCTGAACAAAAAAAAGACATACTTATAACATCACCATTTTGTCCATCTTCATTTTATGAGATTTGCTTTCTTTAAAGTGTGTTCATAGTTAACTCTTCACATTTGATGTCTCACCAAGTCTTTTTTTACAATTATTCTCTCCTTATGAGGAGGCTTGACAAGTGTTTGATTATTGCTTCTCTTGAGCCTTGTGTCCTATGTGCCCTATGGTTAATTATTCATCCTCCACATTACATCTCTAGAGGATGTACAAATATTGCACAAACAAGTTGATTTGTGCAAGAAATTCGATAAAAGGATAGGAAGATTGAATAAATCTGTAAACTTAAAAATAAAAATAAAAATAGAAGACTTGTTAAAGGTACTTACAAGATTTTCATTAGTGCTATATGTACCCATCTTAAGTGAACTCAAAATTCAAATGACCCCTAATACTTGCATAAATTTCAAGGAGTTTCTGAACAAAAAAAAAAAGACATACTTATAACATCACCATTTTGTCCATATTCATTTTATGAGATTTGCTTTCTTTAAAGTGTGGTCATAGTTAACTCTTCACATTTGATGTCTCACCAAGTCTTTTTTATTCTCTCCTTATGAGGAGGCTTGACAAGTGTTTGATTATTGCTTCTCCTGAGCCTTGTGTCCTATGTGCCCTATGGTCAATTATTCATCCTCCACATTACATCTCTAGAGGATGTACAAATATTGCACAAACAAGTTGATTTATGCAAGAAATTTGATAAAAGGATAGGAAAATTGAATAAATCTGTAAACTTAAAAATAAAAATAAAAATAGAAGACTTGTTAAACAATGCAAATAGACTTATTATTGGACAAGTTTGAAATCCTAACTTTAAATGGCAAGGTTATTTCTTAAATGAGACATTTTGGATAATCATTTAGCGTTAGAATTCCCTTTTAAAAAGCTTTTTCCCTTCTAAGGTTGGTTTTTTTTTTGGAGGAGGGGGGGCTGCCCAAATGGTCAAAATCCCTCAAATTGGGCCATTTTTATGTAAGGGGGCAAACCCTAAAATTGAAAATTTTTAATGGATGCCCTAGAGGCTTGAACCATTTCTCAATGCCTTCTTTAGAGACAGGATGTCCTTTATAAAAGCCCTTGTTTGGAGGGAAGGGGGATTGAAAGACTCAATGGAACGCCCAAATTGCTATATTTGCTTATTTTAATTATAGTCAATACACCAATTCCTTAAATTGTTAACAGCACACTTAAACTACTAAATTGGATGGTAGTCCTAGAAAGCAGGTATGTTTCTCAATTCTGTTAAAATTGGTGTATTCCCAAGAGGGGGGGGGGGTTGAATTGGAACTTTAAACTTTTCTCCTAGGTTAAGTCAGAAGTCAATATGATTTGGTAACCTAGGGTCTTTTTACACAATTCCAAATGTGCTGATAAATAAAATATGCGAAATTTAAATCATACACATCATTCATACCATAACATATACGTGCGGTAAATATAAAGTGCGAAAATGTAAACAGACACACAATATGTTATCGAGGTTCAGCCAACTGTGCCTACGTCCCCGCCTCTATCTCGCAAGCCCGAGGATTCCACTAAAGGCTCACTTAAGGGTGGAGCGGCACCGATTACAATCAAGTCAACTACCACAGGGCTGACCTCAACCTTAACCTAGTCAATTAGCGGGGCTGACCTCAACCTACACGCCTTACCAGGATGGCGCACCTAGCTTTCCTAACCGGGTCTAAGCCAGTCCGGGACTATTTCAAAGGGTTAGTCTCCCTCTTCAGGCCTGTGCCTAGAATACAACAGTTTCGCTCAATAAATGAAATTGTACAATGATTCTGCTTTCAGGTAAAACTGATATGTACCCAGTTACGCGCAATCACATACACCACAATATGATTTAATATGTAAGCTCAGTGTGGTCTAATATTTCAACTCTCAAAATATTTGCTATCAGTGTAATGAGTGCATGAGAGTGTCAACAAACAATCTTTGTTTCTCAAGATATTCAATCAATCGTGTTCACACAAAAGATGTCAAGCAAACCTTAGGGATATCAATCAACAAGATATCTCAATCATGTGAATATTAGATAATGTATATGCTTGGTTTGCAAAAAGATGTGTAATCTTTATATTCAACAAGTAATATGTGAGTGAATAACTATTGCACAAAGATTAATATCACAAATACAAATATCTCTTCACAAGTATATCAAATATAAATCACACAAGATATTTGAGTATGTTTTGAAAATGATTTTGTAACCCAAAGACAAGTACAAGCTTCCTAAGATATTGCAACACTCAGAAGCTTAAGCAAGTCTTCTTAGGATAGACTTATGAACGAAGCCCCCTAAGAACACTTAGGTTTAGCTCTCAAGAAAATCGTTTCAATCAAATAAACAAGAAAAACAAACCTTTGAGAATAATCACTCAATCAACTTACAAAGAGTATGAGTAGTATGAGAAGGTAAGTATGAGTGTTTTTAGTATGAAAATGAGTATAATAGGTTTTTGGATTTTCAGAGAATTTTCCCTAATCAAATATGCTAATCTATGGCTAATAATCCCAAATGAGGGGGTATTTATAAACACCCTATGAAATATAACCATTGGGGACTTATTGGGAATTATTAAGAAAGTTTAATGACATTTTAACAAATTTAACCCTATTTAAAATATTTTAACCATGGTAAAAAATCAGGACAACCTGAGAGGTCTGGTAGACCAGAAACCTTTTCGATCGACCGAAGTTCATATGGTTCGGTCGATCGGGCCATTTTTGAATTGTTCGGTCGGTCGACTAGGGGAAGGCAAAATTTTCAATTTCGCGCGATTTGGTCGACCAAAGGAGAATGAACTGAGCCTCTCGGTTGACCAGACCGTTGGGATTGCTCCCGAAGACCCTCGATCGACCAGGTAGTTGGTATGCAATTTTGGCTTGGTCGACCAAGTAGTCAAATGTTTGACTCCTAGGAGGTTCGGTCAACCGGGTGTTTTTGAACTAACCTAATTCGGTCGATCGGGTTGTGGTCAACTAGTTGACCCAGATCGGTTCGGTCGATCGGGGCAGAATGAACTGCCTAGGTCGGTCGATTGAAGGTGCACAAAGTGTGCATTTCGACCCTATTTTGATTTACAAACACCCTATTCAAGTGCCTATCACAAATAAATGCACGGGTGAGTGCCCTAGGGTTATTTCTGATTCCTTTTGAAGACACCGAAAAAATTCGGCGTTAACCTCTAAGGTCTTTCTAAGGTCATTTTAGTTATACCTAGTTTGAGCTTACGTACTATACCATGCATGTGATGTGTGTGATTATTACATACAAAAAGGCCTAATTACTATTACAGACCAATTACACAACTGAATATATATTACAATTGAAAATATGAATTGGTCTTCAAGCTTTATTTTCTTTCACGTGCATCTTGATCTTGACAATTAAGGTTCCTACACATAATCTCAAATACTCATTAGATATTATGAGTATTTGTCATAATCGAAACTGGGCGTGACCTATAAGGTCAACAAACTCATACAATTGTCTATGTACTAGTAGAACATTCAGCAGCCATCACAACTAGTTCACTCGTACTTTATCTTATCATTCCTATTTTTGTTGGATGAAACTTCTGGTAACAAATCTTCATAAACTACTCCTTGATAAGGTCACTTATTGCTATAAAATTTTCATTGTGAGGCCAACTATTTTTGGTTGTAATAAAAAAGAAAAATAACCCTTGTCTTGAGCATTAATTTTACAAAGGCACTATTAATCCCACAACAACAATATAAACTTGTCTTTGCAGAAGTTCAAAGAGATTGGAAGGAAGGAGCCAAGTAAAGAGAGACACAACCACCTAGATTTTCTTGAAAAAAAAAATACATTTTTTTTAAAGTCCCAACAATATTTACAGACTCTATAAAAAAACTTCATAGTCAATTTTTAAAATATTGTTTCAATTACCACTAATGACTTTTCTCTCTTTGCTTTATCAACCAGTCTCATACCTTCAAGTTATCACGTGACTTCATAAAATTAAAATAGAATAAAAAATATAAACACTTTATGACTTAGAAAACTATAAGATATAGATTTTTTTGGCAATACAATCTTGACAACGCACGCTGCTCTCTCCCAATCACATGTCTTCAAACGATAAGCTCCCTGTTGCTGTTACAGAACAGACCCTAAACCTAATTCGATTCCTTATTTGACGGAGAGGGAGAACAACCATTCGCCATTCGAACACCTCACTCTTTATGTTTGAATTCTCTGTTCAGTTTCCAACTTGTACGATCATTCAACCTGAATAGTTGGTGAGGAGACCAGCAAATTCCTGAAATCGCATCTGAGCATACTTCTTTCGCTGCAAAAATTTCAGTCAACCCCACAAGTCCCGAGTTTTAGTTTTATTCTCAATTACGCTTGCGGCTATACCCACGAAGCCGATCAGTCTCAAAACCCTCAAACCCAAAGATTTTGATATTTTGCCAACCAAAAACTTCACAGATTTTTTTTCGATTAATTCCTGGTTAGGGTTTTCGTAAAGTTCAAAATTTTCATCTTGGGTTTGTTCCCGATTAGAAATTTGAAGATCGGCCCACCATAAAAACTCTAAAATTGGCGTGTTTTGTTTGTCTTGAAGATATGAATTTCAGAAGCTTGGACGAGTTCTGGTCCTTCTATGTCAACCAACACTCAAAACCATCCACTAGGCGTTGGCATTTCGTGGGGACTCTCACCAGTATTCTGATCTTTATATATTCAGTCCTCTTCAACTGGTGGTTTGTGTTCTGTGTGCCACTGTTTGGTTATGGCTTTGCCTGGTACAGCCACTTCTTCGTTGAAGGAAATTTTCCAGCTACGTTTGGTCACCCCTTTTGGTCCCTTCTGTGTGATTTCAAGATGTTTGGATTGATGCTAACTGGTAAAATGGACAAGGAGATTAAGAGGCTTGGGAAGAGGCCTGTTTTGCAGGCGTTTTGATCCTTCAGTAAGTTTTCAAGGATTTGTTTTGTTTATATTTATTTATACATGTAACTGCAGCATGGGATGCTCTCAGTTATGTTCAAATTCATGCTGTGAATGTGATATTTGGGGATGTTATCTATTCCTCCACTTCTTTGAATGTGAGAAAACAAGTTGTCAGGTATTGAAGTTGATCTCTTGAATATGGCAAATTGGGAAGAGCTTTTTGGTATAGTTGTTTTTAGGTTAGGTGTTCTTTGTTGGAATATAGCTTAATTAATGAGTCCTTTGTTTTTGTCTTTTTGGTGCTGGTAGGTTTTATATTTAATCAAAATTTTAAGCTGTTTTTATGTTTATTTTTTGTGTTTTTTATGAGTATATATGCAGCTAGTATAATGCATGTTTGGCTGACAATCACATTAGGTCATGTTTGGTCTGAAAAATGGAAGAAATGAAATGAAAATTTGAATACGGAGTATGACTGGATTCACAGTATTGAATTCGATTACATTCCCTCCTATTTCATTCCATTTCTACCTACCAAACAAGCAATTAATGGTATCCAAATAGGCTTCAACCTTTTATTATCATTATGAGAAATCTCCTCAAGTTGCTGAGTCTTGTTATCACCAAGGTAAACAAATCTGAAACTGAGAAAGAAAAATAAACGACATCACATTTGATTTATGGAATCAAGTTCTTTTGTTTTTTCACCCTTTTTCTAGTGTCTTTTTTTTCTCCCTTGGGAATAAATATTCTTATCCTATTTGATGTAACCTTAAGTTGTGTTGAACAAATGGATTATAATGCTTTCACCTTAGTGTTCTCAGATCCATTTAGTGTCAATTGCAAGACCCTGTCTATGCTTCAGACTCTTTAAGCATTGAAAAAATCAAAATCATGAGATATGTCAACACAGGTGAAACTTTCATGGATCCCATTCTAAGGCGGCTTAATTGAAAACTTGCTTTTGAGCTTGGAGCCAACAATGGTAAAAAGGGAAAACCCAAACAAGACACGACGTTCGAAATTAAAAATTATTAGGAAAAAAAAAGAAAAAGAATTCATCTTTTTTACTTTTGTTATTAAGAAAAATAAAAAATAATATAAAAGCATATCAAATTAATTAATAAAATTTTGATTTTGTGCACATTAGCACAACATTGATTTTTTCTTTTGTGTAAAATTTTTATTCATATTAAAATAAAATTTATTTTCAATAGTATTTGATATAGAAAAATAAAAATAAAAAATAGCTTTCTAATTTTTCTCTCTTCTCCAAAAACCATCATTAACCAAGTAGACTTTACTTGAATTTATTTGAAATTAAATAAAATTTAATGATGATGCATTTGGAAGATTGATTTCGAACATTAGGTTTGAATTTTGATAACATTAGGTTTGAATTTTGATAGATTCATGTAAAGTTCAATACAATTTTATATTATATCATCTTAACATCCAATACAAGTTCAAATTTCAGACCTCTCCAAATATAGAGTACACAATTTTTTTTTTTAAATCTGAATTTACACATGAGTTGCATTGTGCGTCCTCGTATGGATACAAATTTCAAGTACTAAAGCGCCCTTTTAAAATGTCTTAAAAAGTAAATACATTTTTAAAAGTACCTAAATTGTACTTGTGCCAATAAGTAATTTTTGGTATACGCTTAAAAAAGTAATTATCTTTTTAGAAAAATAAATATTGTTTGAAAGAAATATTTTTTTTATAATACGTAATTTAAGATTCTTTTAAAATAAATAATATTTTAAATAAATATATATTTTTTTTTTGTACTTTCAATAAGTGGTTCCAAATAATGGTGAAGCATTTTTTTCTCGAGTACCATAACAAGGCAACAAACTCTTCTAAATGATGGCGGTGCTTTCATTTATCCAGGTATAGAAAAACATTTTTAACATGACATGGTACCAACCACAAACCGGGAGTTTATTCTCTTCTTTATTTTATTCTATTATTAATTTAACTTTTTTGGGGGACAATTTCTTCGAAGGGAAAATGCTCAAAAAAATAATGCTTGTCAAAGGCTTCCACCCTTTGGCAGGTTGGATTGAACAGCATGAGAGAGAGAGAGAGAGAGAGAGAGAGAGAGATTTTAAAAAGGAGCCTTACTTTTAATTCATTTATTTCAAAAATACAACTATCATATAAATCTAAATGGACCAAAAATTGGGTTTCGACAAAGGAGGGGATTATTTTGGGCACTAAAAAATTTCAAGTCGTTCTATTCCAAAATCAATTTCAGCTCAGTTCCAAACTTGAGTACAGCTCCATGTAACAGATGAAGCATCAATTCAGCCACCAATGGCTTTTTCTCCCAAAGGAACTCAATCAAAACATGAAACTTCTGGCTTTGGGGCCAAGGAGTAACACTGCTCACATTTTTCAAACTTTTTAAGCATGCGCGGCATGGGGTGAGGTGAGTTACATATAGCTTGATCATCACAAGTCAGTGTTCCGTGAAAAAGATGGCAAAGGCATGGCCTCTTGTGGACGAAGAATGACGAGCACACCGAACATCCCCAGCATTGGCAAGACAAGAAGCCACTTCAGCAGTTTGTAGTAATGCATGTGAAATGTAAGGGAGAATTCGTCTGAAAAATAAAGTCCATTCTTGTCAACCATCTCCACCATTACTGTCCCCGTAGTCCGTACTGCCACCGTCGGAAGCTTTATTCGATACTTTCCAGGATGATTAAAAATCTGATTCTGTTTTATACTTCTCTCCCCTTGGTAATTGCCAGGAACCAGCAAAGTTGTCTGCATTATTTCCCAAAGTAAACAAAGAAAATTGTTGACACCATAGTTACCAGCCTAGGAAGGTAACAAAAAATGAACAACATACCGTGACATTATATGGTGCTTGAGACCCAGAAGGAAACCTGTATCTATCTACAATCTCAATCTCAACCCAGAAACTCTTGCCTTCTTCATCACGGAAAGCTCTTGATGAATGTGAAATGTAGACCCCTTGGCGATTGTGCCTGTTTGCAGCATTGTTTCTGCCTTGATTAGGTGCTTTCCATGCCTAAAAAAGTAATACAAGTAATGTTACATAACTTGAGGAATGTCCTAATTAAAGACCAAAAAAGGTCCTCACAAATCAGGTTAGTAATGTCCTGCCTTGAGGGGATGATGTGGAGCAGGGGTTGAGAAGCAAAATACATTGCCATTCATGGTAGTTACAATAAGATCAAGATCATCCCCACCGTCAACATTGTCTGCCAAAACCATGCTGTATCTGTCATGCAGCAAGTGACATTTTATATAATGTTTTTCTTTAATAAATAAAGAGAAACAATTAAGACTTATTCTATGAATGAAATTGTATCAGATCTTACGAAGTTTCGCCAATATCAACAACATCAGCACATGATGTTGGCCCCTCAATAAGATACAGATAACCATCAAAGGATGTTGTGACAATAGTGAGACCATTCCTTTTTTCACCACGTTTACTTAAATCAACAAGAAGAACTTGATTCATCACTCGTCCATGAGTTCTATATGGATAGGGACGAACAATAGACCCATCCTTGCCACTTAAAACATATATGTTCCCTGATAATGTTGCAACTACAACATCAGTGTGGCCATCTCCATCCACATCACCAATACTAGGACCCTGAGGAATTTTTTTACAAGTTATGTCAGATCATTCCACAGCAATGCAGAATTACTATCTAATTACCATAAATACAAATAAGGTGCACACAGTCACTAGGCTATTGAGCCAAAAGAAAGTTGGTAATCTTCTGAATGCATTCAACTAACATAGATGGTTATGTCAGATCATTCCACAGCAATGCAGAATTACTATCTAATTACCATAAATACAAATTATGTGCATACACAAAGTCACTAGGCTATTGAGCCAAAAGAAAGTTCGTAGTAATCTTCTGAATGCATTCAGCTAAAATATATGGTTCCAAGTCCAGCATTCATGATTCGATGAGAAACATAACTGACACTGATGTACTTTCTATGTATTCCACATGAAATCAGATATAGCCCTAAAGACGTACTATGTGCCAGCATAGGCAAATGCTGTACAAAATATAATTAAAATAAAGCAGAATAAAACATAGTGGAGACATCAATGCAGCTAATGTAAACTTTGTGCATAAATAAAAGTGGTTACCAGCATGCTGAACTATTGGTAAACCGTTCATGCATTTCAAGGCAACACCAAAACAATTACACTAAACTTTGCACTACACACTATTAATGAATGGATGATCTCAAGTCAATTTTCCAATCACAGTGGAACCAAATAATAAATTGCAGAAATTAAACAATCATATAGTGGAAAGAGCTTTCATGTTCAGGAGTTTCCATAGGAAATTTAAATTGTGGCTCATTTTTTTTTTTTTTAATAGAAAGAGATATCATTAACAGAAAGGAGGGAGAATTACAAAGAATGGAGAATAAGGCATCCTCTTAAAGACACACAGAAAAACAATTACAATAATGCCAACACCCCAAGCCCACCTCCCCCAACCAACACCCACCCCACAAAACCCCATCACCCTGAAGATCAGATAAAAAAACTCTCTGACCCGAAAGGAAGCAAAGAAAAGCTTTATTTTATTGGGGAAGTTTTGCCTTGACATTAAAGATCCTAGCATTCTTTTCAAGCCACAAAAGCCAAAAAAAAGCGAACACAACACACTTCCACAAAACCACCCTTACTCCTCCCAAAGCCTCAAAACCCCCAAGAAAAAATACATCAACAGCATGCGGCAATCGCCTCATCAAAAAACAGAGCGAAGGTTATCCCAAAGCTACTTAGCCACCAGCCAATGGAGAAAAGATGCTTGATGGTTCACCAGACACTAAACTCATTATGCATACATCTGGAATCTGGACTCAGCTTTATAAGGCCTACTTACTGCAACAAGTCATTAGCATTAATCCATTTGGGAGCCAAAGTCCACATGAAAGTCCTGATCTTAAAAGGAACTTTAGCATTCCAAAGAAAATTATTTAAGGTAAAAGAGTGAGAACTAGAGGCTTTCAACAAATGATAGAAGAAAATTTTCATGGTAAAAAAACAGAAGCATACCCAATCCAAATTGTGGCACAAATTTTAGAAATTATTATTATTATTATTATTATCATTAGAAGTAGTAGTAGTAGTAGTTATAAAAACAACACATTAACAGCCTGATGTAGGACGAGAAGCGGCTATATGGATGGATCATTTCGACCCAATAGGAGGCCTATGTCAAAGAATAGGGTGAATGGTTTATTGGGTCTGAAACCCAAATGTGTTTAGTCATTTAGTTGTTTTAAGTATAGTGTGTGGTTGCTTGTATTAGGATTATTTATGTTGGGGGCTTGTTTGTAGTAATTGTGTATTCTAGGGGTATGTTTGTAATGTAATGCAGTTTTAGGGGTATTTGTGTAATTTCATGATTAGAGGCTTTCTTATAAATAGTGTGAAAGCCATGTTGTGAGCAGTTGTCAATGAATTTGAATTGAGGTTGAACGTGAGTTTCCCCCAGGTATCTCCTCTCTCCTCCCTTCCCCTTCTCTTCTAATTTCTCCATGGCTACAAACCTTGATGCTGCCCCTGCATCATTTGGTATCAGAGCCCAACCACGATTCCATTCTTCATTTCAGTCCAACCATTCTTCCTCACTCTTCTCCTTTTCCCTTACTCTTCTCCCTTCTCTTCTTCTTTCTTCTCTGTTTCTGATCTCCTGTTCTGTCCATAATTCCCTGTTGCCCAGCAGCAGTCTGCCCTATTCTTCTTGCCTATTTGTCCTCCTTCTCTCCTTCTCTTAATTCTCTCCCATAATTCTCTCAACTCTCTGATTTATAAATTCTGTTGCTGTCTCCTCTACTTGCAGCAGTCTCTGTCCAGCAATTAATACCCTTGTTCCTTTCATCTTCTTCCTCTTTTCTTCTTCTTCCAATCTCTCCATTAATCACTTCTTCTCTGTTACTCTCTCATCTCATCATTTCCTCATTGAAATTTCATTTAAAAAAAAAAAAAAATGAAAGCAGTTCTGCAGTTTCAGAACTTTTCAGAAAATTCCAACCACGTCCCCATTTCCTCAAACACCACCTTCCAGCCATCATACTGCAACACCACCCACACCACCAAAAACAGAACCCCACGAAACCCTTCTCATAAAAATTTTATTGCCGCCCGACCACTGGAGGACCCCCATGTGCTGGAAAACTTCTCCAGCAGCCGACCCCTTCAAAACCCACCATTTCTGGAGTAATTTTGACATATAGCCACCACCACTGTATTCCCCAACCCTTGATCTACCATCACCTGGAAAGTCATCACCAGAGCACCATTTCCTGCGGCCTACGCACCCCACACGCCAGCGACTGCAAGTGGCATTCTGCCGGACTTCCCTCCTGCTGACAGAATCACAAGAAATTGGTGTTTCCTCATGATATTTTGGCTTCTAAGTTGAAATTGTGTAAGCAAGCACAATAATTTGGCACGAAATCCTAGAAATTGTTGCTGCCAGCATGAGAAGTCAGGTTTTATTGTTGCTATTTTTGAGTTTTTCTAGTGAATTTATTTTATTTTTGTGTGATACTTAAGAATAAAGGTGGCTTGAAGATTTTTCTTAAATAACTGAAAGTGAAGTTTGTGATTTGCTTCATATAAGTGCATCATGGGCACCAATGTTGAATTGTCTGCAAAGGTGGAGTTGTAATCCCGTAGGATACAAAATATGGAAAATGCTTTGGAGACTATTCCTGGCACTTTGAATAGGCTAACAACAGAAGTTGCAGTGTAAAAAGCCCACAGAATTTCCTACCAATAAAGAGGGCGGAATAGCTGCTGTCCCACATGGTTTTGAGTTGTGTGAAGACAGTAATAATCATTTGAGTAAGGGAATTAAACTAGAAGTCTGATTTTAATGGTGATGATTCTCTTGATGAATTTGATGATTGGGTGTATTCTTTGGAGTACTATTTCCGATGGCATGACATGAATGAAGTTGAAAGTTGTACTTTGCTGAATCAAAATTGAAGGGAACTGCTCGAATTTGGTGGATTAAACAAAGGGAAATCTTTAGAAGGAGGAGATTTGGTGAGATTACGACATGGGATGAGATGAAGCGAGTCATGCAGTGTGTTCATCTCCAGCTATTTGATTTGGAGCAAGAAGAAATAAGACAGTGGAGTACACTAGTAGATTCTATCATTTGGCTACTCGCACCGATATAAAATGGAAAGAGGACGTTATGATAGTTTTGTGCAGATAAGGGTTGAAGCCAGCCATTGCCTCCAAACTTGCTGCATGTTGTCTCATCACAGTTGGGGATGCAACACAGGTTGCCACTCAGATTGAGGAGGACACGTGCAACGCAATCCTCCTAGAGCTACATCAGCCCTTCCGCTTGAGAAGAGTACTAGTGGAGTGGTACGAGAAAAGACAATTTCGCAATTGGGTAAAGGTGTTCAGACTAGTACCTCTTGGAAAACTCTTGAGCATTCTGGGACAACTTCCAAGAGCCAACCATCACTCAAATGCTTTAAATGTCAAGGTTTTGGACATCGAATTGCACAATGTCCTAGCCAATTAGAAAAGGAAGAAGAAGATAATGATGATGATACTAAAGTAGTTGAAGTTGAAACAGAAATTCCAAGTGATTTAGATGATGTTGGCAATTTGCGAACCTGGTTAGTGCTTCGACATATGCTCTTTTCCCACAAGGTTAAAGAGATGGAGGATTCGAGGCGGATCAACATCTTTCAAACTCAAGTGATACGCCAAAAACAACTATGTACTTTGGTTATTGATCCTGGTAGCTGCACAAATGTAGTTTCTAAAGAAGCTGTGAAGAAGTTAAATTTGGAAGTTGAGCCTCATCCTGAACTATACAAGATTGCTTGGGTGAATAATACCAACTTGAAGATCCATGATCGCTGCTTACTTACCTTCAAGATTGGTTCCATTATGGAGACAGTGCAATGTGATATCCTTCCTCTCAAAATTTGTCACATTCTTTTGGGCCAACCATGGTTATTTGATTGGAAGGTGAAGCATGATGGATATGAGAATTCTTATCCTCTCCATTGACAAAAAGGAGTATAAGTTGATGCCGTCACGAATTCTTTCATTCACCAAGTTGAAGCGTACTGCCAGTTCCTTTCTTATGAAACAAGATGATTTTATCCATGGTGATGGACTCCTTGGTGCTTTCCCCAACTCAACGGAGTCAAGTTCTTTTTGGATGGAGGGAATTGATGTAGGATGAGAAGCTGCTATTTGGATGGATCATTTTGACCCAATTAGGAGCTTATGTCAAAGAATAGGATAAATGGTTTATTGAGTCCGAAACCCAAAAGTGCTTAGTTATTTAGTTGTTTAAGTATATGCGTGTAGTGGCTTGTATTAGAATTATTTATGTTTGGGGGGGGGGGGGGGGGCGTGTTTGTAGTAATTGAGTATTTTAGGGGTATGTTTGTAATGTAATGTGGTTTTAGGGGTATGTGTGTAATTTCATATTTTTAGAGGCTTTCTTATAAATAGTGTGTGAAAGACAAGTTTTAGGCAGTTGTTGATGAATTTGAATTGAAGTTGAACGTGAGTTTCCCCCAGGTATCTCCTCTTCTAATTTCTTCATGGCTACAGAACCTTGATGCTGCCTCTGCATCACAGCCTCAAAGTCCTCAATTATTTCGAGTCTTCAAGCAAAAGCTAAAGATGACATTGACCTCAGTGGTAGGCTTTATTTATCTGGTAGGGTGATTTGTACCTAGATTGCCTAGTGATGCAACCAACATAAATTTGTGCTTGAGAATAATCTAAGAAATACCTTTTCACCTTCATTTCTTCTTTCTTCCTACTCTATTCAGACTCTTCAATGTTAACACACTATATATACATACTTCTCTGAAATTGTAGAGTTCACATTTAACTGATACAGTGATACTACAGAGTTTACAGATGACTGATACTACCTACGAGTTTCATCTTATGGCTCAAATATAAATCTCAACATGTGATTCACCTTGGAGGGTGCCATTTTAGAGCTCAGAGGATAAAACATCATTATAAAAGCCCTCAATGTCCAAATTCAAATGTTACAATCATTGTATCCAATATTTTAGATTCATGAATTCCACATTTTTTTATTATTATTGAGATTTTTGGTAAAATGAAAGACCTAACACAATGATAGGTCTCTCCCTCTATTTATAATATCTATAAAATACATTCTAATGATCATAATACACTTACTAACTCTCACTTATTAACATAATACTAACACATCAATAACACTAAATGATTGAAATAACCATTAACACTCCCCCTCAAGTTAGAGCATAGATATCATATGCTCCTAGCTTGTTATAAATAAATTTAACACGAGCACCCTCCAAAGCTCTACAAACAAATCAGCAAGCTGCATATCAAACTTCACATAAGCAAGGTAATGAGCTTCCACACAAGTTTCTCCCGAACAATGTGACAATCAACTTCAATGTGTTTTGTTCACTCATGGAAGATCGTGTTGAAGGCAATAGAAAAACAGCTTGATTATCACACATCAACTCTATAAATCGAGAATATGAAAAATCAATTCTTCCAACATGTTTGTCAACCAAACAAGCTCACATGTAGTGAGCCATGACCCTATACTTTGATTCAACACTTAACCTAGCCACTATAGTTTGTTTCTTATTCTTTCAAGAAACCAAGTTACCACCAACAAAAATACAGTAACCAGTTGTAGAGCTTTTATTTGAAGGTGATCCAACCCAATCTGCATCAGTATATCCCTAAATATAAATTGACCTTGCTCTTGATATAAGAAACTTCACCCATATGGACCTTAGAGATATCTCAAGATGTGAATTATTGTGTCCCAATGACTTGTCTTCGGAGAATAAAAAATTTGATTTACAACACCTGTTGCAAAAGATATGGTCGGTTGAGTGATTGTGCGATAATTCTACTTTCCAACAAGTCTCTGGTATCATCCTGGGTTAGATAACAAACCACCCTATTCGACACTAACTTGCTGTTAGGATCCATGGGCGTATCAACCGGTTTGGATCCCAACAGCCCAATCTCATAGAAAAGATCGAGAATATACTTCTTTTATGATAAAACAATTCCTATACAAGATCTGAATACTTCTATACCCAAGAAGTATTTCAATGGTCCCAAATCTTCGGTTTGAAATTTAGGCTTCGCATACTTTGATCATCACCGCCTGTAATTAGAATATCATCCACATACACAATAATAAGAATCCTACTCAATGAAGTATGGTGTTTTTTGATTGACTACACACCATCGAAGGCCGAACTCAAGCACTACAGTACTGAATCTATCAAACCATGCTTTAGGAGACTGTTTTAAACCATATAATGCCTTTTGAGGCGACACATTGAGCCTGACTCCTCCTAAGCAACAAACCAAAGTTGTTGCTCCATATAGACCTCCTCCACAAGATCAACATGCAAGAACACATTAGAGGCCAATGACAAGTGGTGGCATATTGATGTAAGTTTGGCAACTAGGGAAAAAAAAAAGTGTCAGAATAATGCAAACCATACACCAAAGTATACCTCTTTGTAACAAGACCAGGACATACCTTCAGACGAGCCAAAAAACCATTAGGGTTGACTTTCGCAATATATACCTAGCAGCAACCAACCACAGTTTGTTAGGAGGAATAGATACCAATTCCCAAATATAATTGTCCTATAAGGCACTCATCTCTTCCATCATTGCATTCCTCCACCCAGAGTGGGCTAAGGCATTAGAAACAGATATAGGAAGGGCAACGGATGATATAGTGGTAGCAAAACAATAATAGAAGGGTGATAAGAAGTCATAGGAAACAAAGTTGGAGATGGGATGTTGAGTACATGTGACTTTACCTTTCTAAAAAGCAATGAGAGGATCAACATCGTGGGAAATATGATCATTAGACGAGAAAACCAACGGCATGGTAGTATAAGCTACAGCAGACTTTTCCTTGGAGCTTCCGTCCTGAATACACAAGCAAATTAGGATGTTCAAGACAATGAGGAGTCAAACTACATGGAGACATAGGTGAATAACTAGATAAGGACAACAAATTAGAATATGGAAGATTAGGCAAAGGAAGAGATTCACTGTGATCAAAAGCACTCAAGGACTAAAAGTAGTATGGTGTAGACTCGAAGAAGGTACCAAAAAGCGATGTAGAGTAGGAGTGTAATAATGATATCCCTTTTGACTGAATGAGTAGCCTAGAAAGAAACATTTTATAGGATGAGAATCCAACTTATCCACCCTCGGACTTGGCTGATGAACAAAGGACACATCTGAATATATGAGGAGGTAGATAGAATAAAGGTAAATTAGGAATGGTTAGGGAATTTTACCACTAAGAACAGAGGACGACATCCTGTTGATAAGATAACAAGAAGTAATAACAGCATTACCCCAAAACACTTTACGTACATGCATTTGATAACGTAAAGGGCAAGTAATTTCAAGGATATGTCTATTTTTCCACTTTGTAATCCCGTTTTGTTGGTAGGTGTAGAAACAGGACAACTGATGAACAATACTAACTGAGTCATATAAGTAATGAATTGAGTATTAAAATACTCTTTAGTATTATCACTCCGAAATATTCGAATTGACAAACCAAATTGGATCTTTATTTCAGAACGAAAAGCACAAGATACATGAAAGAACATTTTTTTATTAAATACAGCCAAGTCATCCTTGAATAATCATCCACAAAGTTTACGAAGTACTAGAAACCCCAACTTGGGCACAACTTGACTAGGACCCCAAACATTAGAATGGACTAACATGAAAGGGCTTGCTACTCATTTATGGACTTGTGAAGCAAATGGGACATCATGATGCTTTCCCTGACAAGACTCACAATCAAGACAAGACAAGAAAAGACACAATACTTAAGAAATAGACATTCCAAATTTTTCAACAAAGGATGACCACCCGATAATGGATTTGGAGAGGTGTGGCAGCATCAATGCAAGTGATGGAAGGAGATAGAGGCTCAAAATGATAAAATCCATCAGCCTTCACGCCCTCCACTAGTTGTCTTCCTCGTCTTCGAATCTTGAATGACCACAAAATCAGTGAAGAATGTTACTAAACAAGTAATGGATTCAGTAATCTTGCTAAATAATATAAGATTGAACGAAAAGTTAGTATTCAAAACCGAAAGTGGTATTCATAGTCTTAATTCCCTTAAAGACAAGATGGATCCATTAGTAAGAATAACATGAAGTAAGTTTTTAGGATATTGGAAAATAGAGAAGAAATTTGGTATACTTATGCTATGATCAGTGACTGTAGAGTCTATAACCAAAGGACTAGGATGAGAAGTACTGAATGACAGACAAGTTTTAGGGTTAATTGTTTGCGCAAGGGATGTAATGGCAAGAAAAGCTAGCTAGGATGCTTGATACTATTGGAATGTGGAATACTCTTCCTCTAACATAGATATAATATGCTGCTCCCCTCTTGGCCCCAAAGGTATGGAATCTATGGTGGCTGCATTAGCAATACGTGAAGGTTTACCATGGAGATCCCAACACCACTCAATATTATGAACACCTCGTCCACCACGAGCACACTAGTGAGGAGTGCCTCTACCTCGTCCATCTTTTCCACCACAACCGCTTGAACCACATTGATAACTTCTATGGTTGAAAACCAGAATCATCTTGCATGGCAAAGGCCTTCCTCTCAGAGCCAAATGCAAGAGCATGGGAATGTGTGCTGGAGGAAACACAAAGGTTGCTAAAATAAACATTGCCAAATGATGGCAACTCTGCACTGCCAAGTATCGGGGACCAGACCGCCTCAAACTAACTCGCTATAACACAAACAACTGTCATGTGCTTCCCCTGCTTCTGCATCTCATGAACATCAGCAGTTATAGGTTGCTTGATGTTAAACTCCTCATGAATACACTTCATCTCTCCAAAGTCCAAAATAGTCTGTAACATTCCTATCCCTTTTTTTATAGCTGAAAGTACTTCAGGGATAAATCATATATATGTATAGGTTTGGTATAATACCAAATCTCCTTGCATGCGTCCACATGCATGCACATTCGTGCAATCTTGGGTTCCATTGAGGTCCACAAGAGGGAAATAGTCGACGCATCATCCACACTTCTTTTCTCTCCTCATCAAAAGGCCCAAATTGGAACAAGTGGTCATATTTTCCTAAACTTGTTAAATAAACTCTAATAGCCTTAGATCACTGAACATAATTCTTTCTATCCAACTTTTCGATTGTTATCATAGCAGCGATGAAGGAAACATGTTTTTTGGATTCAAGGACTCCATCCCAACATTCACAAACTAGACAACTATCAAAGAAAAAGAACAATCCAACTAACCAAAACAACCACTAACAAGGTGAACCATCAAAACAATCATGAATAAGTCGCCAACAAACTAATATTAAACTGCCACAACCTCACAAAATCAACGTTTAACACTGCTATTGCTCCAAGAGCCTCCCCCAATGGCCTTTACTAACACAGAATGTCAACTAGTCAATTGCCACGAGTGCATGGTCGACAAAGGTTTGACTTTTGAATAAAACACATGCCTAAGAGCTTGATATTATGGTCTATGGAAGGAATCAGAACATGCTGGAGGAAAAAAATGCAGAAAAAGGTGACCAAAAACTGTCTCGCCTGCCAGAATGTGGGGGCACGTCAGGTAACCCCAGCAAAGGAATTTTACAGGGTTACAGTTTGGATCGTTCTTTTTTTATGCTGTGGTTGGTTTTATGAAATATGGAAGGGTTTTTGTGGTTCTGTGAAAGGCAATGACAGGAGGGTGTTTCCCAGCAACAACTGAGTTTGTTTTGGTGGTAGGGTTTAGGTTGGATCTTGCTTTGTTACCATGTTGAGATCTTTGGTAAAATGAACGACCTAACACAACAATAGGTCACTCCCTTTATTTATCATATATATCAAATACATTTTAAGGACCATAATATCCTTACTAACTCACACTCATTAACATAACATTAACACACTAATAATACTAAACAACTAAAATAACCATTTACAATTATGAATATCAATCTTCGTCAATCTGGGAAGACCCACACATGAAAGAGGAAATGAGTTGTGAAGTTAGAGAAGCCAAGTATCATAAATTTATGAACACTTTTATGTGGATCTTCTGAACAGATTGAATCATTTTTCAAAATCTTATACCGTATCTCACACATAAATCCCTTTCTTTAACATTCCTATTTATGCTTGCATGCACCTCTGTGTAAAATATACCATAAAATACTTACCCTATGTTTGGGAAACCATTGGATTTGGATTTGTATTGGATTTAGATAAATTGTAATGTAAAATTTTATTAAAATGTCCAAATCCACTTAAATCCAAATTTAGGGTCCGAAATCCATGCTCCCAAACACTACCTTAAGATCAAAGAACAATGGAACTACAGAGCACCTGTGGAACAAGACTCTTAAGATGGGTTTCCCAAATTTCTTTCCCTTGTGGCGTCCATGCAGCAACATTTCCATGTGTATCAGTAGTAATCAGTTCAATTTTTCCATCATCGTTGATATCAGCAGCAACGACAGCTCCATGAATTTCAGCCATTTCAAGAGGAAACTTGTCTCTCACCTTGCCTGGAACAAAACATAAATAAATTTCCCATTTGCTAAAGCAAATTAAAAAAAAATAAAATTGACAACTAGATTCAAATCACTTCAAGAAAGGAAGGCAGCACTTAAATATTGCTGTAAACAAATCTTGACAGTATATCCTTCTTAAAATCTTAGACATTTTGTTTTGGATCAGCCAAGACACAAGTCCTATGTTGCAATAAGTGTTTTTTTTTTCCCTCAATTCATTCTATAAAGATTTTTTTTTTCAACTTTTCATTCTGCATCATCATATCTAGACTCATAACCGTATAAACATATGGTTGCAAACAAACACTGTTCCAAGCTATGATGATGCAGAATGCAAGCTAGAGCTATTTTATTTTTCCAATTCTTATTGTATTTTTTCTTTTTATTTAGGGTATTTTATTGGAATTGTATCTTAAAGATTGAATTTAAAAAAAAAAAAAAAAAAAAACAAGAAGTCAACAAAGCCACAGCAGCAAACTAAAAAGCTTCCTAAAAAAATTAAACTCAGGAGGCAACCAAATTACAATCTAATCTTCTCAGCTTTAATCCTGTGAAATTTTCCAACCAATAGCTTCAGTGTTGAAAGGGAGTTGGATATAAAAGAGCGAGTTTCTGGCTCTCCAAACATGATAAATTGAGGCTGACCCAGAGCAGCCTAATCATATCATGCTCCCTTCTCTTACCTACAGAAGAAACCCACCTTAACTCTTTATTCCAAGATCTAAAATTCCTGGGTTTATTAAACCAGCACAGGAGTCTTCATATACACCTTTTATAGCTTCATACTTGATGGTCACTCTTGACAAATTTACCGCAAATAATGGAATCTGGCTAAGATTTTAGGATATTATTATATAGGAAATTACTATTAGTGTGTGTATCTTGGGGGCTAAGAATTACAAGATTGGACTGACTATAATCACTATCCTGTACCACTGATTGCAAGCATGGTTTTAAATAAAGGCCGCGACCGTTACGTAACGCCGTTACGTAAAGGTTTTTTGGGTTACCGATACCGTTACACACCGCGAAATCGGTGGGAAGAAAAATCATGGCCGTAGCGGCCGTTACGGACCGCGACCGTAACGTAAAGGCCGCTACGGCCGTTACATAACCGCTACAAGACTGTTACACCAAAAAAATATTTTATTTTTTACTTTTTCTTCTCACTTTTTCTCTCTCTTTCATATATCATTCTCAATATACCAAGTGGCAAGAGGGGGAAAAAATTATAATGAGGATGACAATGATACAAAATTTACTTTTTCTTTAAATACTCACAATAGATGCATTAATTAACAATTTCAAAATACTAACTTGTTAGGAATTTTCTTTTTTAATAATATTAGTAATGTGATATTTATGTTCTTTATTTTTCAACTTCAACCTTTTTTCTTTTCTAACTATTTTATATTTATATTATCCGTATGTCTTATGTGTCTAATAGATTAATGGAGTGTATAATGTATTTTATTTTATTAATTCATTTAGCACACATAAGAATTTATCATAGATAAGAACAATGAGAAGTATAAATACGCACACACACGTAATTTTCTATCAATGATGGTTTAAAACAAATGTAAACTTGTTGCCCTTACCAAATAACTTAGTTACTCGAACTAAAGGTTCCAAAATACACTAAAACCCTTTCTAAGAATGGCCAAAAGCTTAAAACATGCAAGTACGCTAATATGCACAAGGTTGTGCGTGCTTCAAAAAAATTCACAGCCGTTACACCCGCTTTCCGATATGTAACACCCGCTACTCCTGCTTCCCGTTACACCTGTTACCGTTACGTTACGCTACCCGCTACCGCGATTTAAAACCATGATTGCAAGACCCATTGGATAGGATAATCATTCAAAAGACCAAAATACCCTTTAATTTTGAGCAAACCACTCTCCTTCTCTTCTTTTCCTCCAATTTCTCAGCAAGTAAATCTACAAGCCAAACCAATCAAAGCAATTCCAAGGAGTATGAAGATAAAGAGGAAATAATGAGTTGAAGTTGAAAGGTGATCAAGATTGCTTTTGTTGCTTCTCTATTTTGCCCTCAACGTCGAATCAAAGCTTCAAATCACCAGAAAAGAAGAGTCACTCTCCGAATTGCAGGTTCTGGTCTGGACGCAGAGCACGAATTCAACCGCACTGGTAGCAAGTTTTTATCATTCTTTTTTTTTTTTTTTTGCTAAGCAAGACAACAGAAGACACAAACAGCAACAACAACACACACACACTGCAGATCTAATAAACATTAAACAAAAACAGGAAAAACAGGGAACTCATTTGTAGCAAAACCTCACCGAGACAGCCTCTAAGAATCTTTGCAAATAACCAGGTGAATACTGAAAGGTAAGGATGATGCATGAAAACAAACTTCTTTGCTTAAATACCTTCAGGCAGCCGATGCCGCAGCATCATGAGCAGCCCATTGGCAGCATCAATGCCGAAAAGCATAAAGTCCCAAGCTGTCTGGCATGGAGCCTGCATGTTGGGGTACTGGGAGCCTGCTCTTGATATTCATCACCAAGGTTAAACTGCCCTGAGCAACAACATTTGTGTATAGGATGGTTCTACAGGAAGTTCTATCTGCTAAACCACCCCTAACCAACGGTAATGTGAGGGGAGAAGGCAGTGTTTGACTCCCTGAGAAAATCAGATCGATCCTACAATCAAAAAATGCCAGAGGATCTTCCGGAGTGGATGGACAGAGCATTGTGCGAGAATTATTCGGAAGATGCATCCATTGCATTAACCAATCTAGTGAAAGCCGGCGTAGAGAAAGACACGGTTTTAAATAGCAGTAGTGGGCATAACATAACAGTAACGGGCATAGCAGGACGCGGGAAAAGCGGATATTACATAATGGGAAGCCCGGTAAAGGCTGTGAATTTTTTTCAAGTGCACACAATCTAATTTATATTGGTATATTTGCATGTTCAGCTCTTAACTCTTCTTAAAAATTGTTTTATTGTATATTCAATATTGAATCCTTTTGTTCAAGTTACTAACATTGTTTAGTAAAGGGAATAAATTTTACATTTGTTTTAGACCAATATTGACAGACAAATTATATAAATACTTTTTCACCTTTTCACTAATCACATGTTTGATTTAATTATAAAACAAAATTCATCATAAACTCCACTAATCTACTAGGCACATAAGACATACAGATAATACAATAAATTAAACAAATTCTGTTATTTTATTTGTTAAAGTAACAAAAATCTAATAATTTTAGACTAACAAAATTGTGTAACTTGTAAACTACGCTTGAACACTATAATATATGCTCATAAAATTTATCTTTAAATAAAAATAATGTCCTAATAACTTGAACAAGATAAAAACTAGGAGAGAAAGGAAGGTTGAAGTTGAAAAATATATAAAAGAAAAATCAAATTATTATCAATATAAATATTTTTAACAAAATAGTGTCCATAATTATTAAGTAATGCATCTCTTGCAAATATTCAAAAAATCATTTTTGTATCGTTATCATCCTCGTTATAATTACTCCCCACCCACATGGTTTATCGAGAATAATTTAATAAAAGGGAAAAATGAGAAGTAAAAATAAAAAAATAAAAAAACTATTTTCTGCCTCAGCAGTCCTGTAGCGGTTATGTAACGGCTGTTACAAATGTGATTTTCTTCACACTAATTTAGCAGGGTCCAACAGTATCAGTGACCCAAAAAACTGTTACATAACAGCATTATGACCCTTCCAAGACCCACCACCAGAGAAATTATTGAGAAATTGTCATATTGGAGCGAGAATTTCCAGAAGTAGAGCACAGCTCAGTTTGTGAAAGGTTTTTTTTTTGTTGATCAGCAAAGTAATTAAAGGGCATTAAGAGGAACACCCCCCCCCCCCCCCAAAGAAAAAAGAAAAGAGAAAAAAATACAAAGAAAGTACAAAAAATAAGTTCAATGAACATCCCCTCACTGCAATTCTCGTAAACCACCAGTAAGCCAGCCAGCCCCATCATATAGAAAGAGGGCTAAGCTTAAGCTCCCCCTCTTGGCCTCTCTAATCCTGTTAGTGTGTTGCACCAAGCATGGGGTCAGGGTCCTTAGCCTAACCTAACAATCAAACCAAACACAACCTCAGTTTATATAGATTTCTTAAATTTCCTAGCTCTCTCCCCAAGCAGGTAAGCCTATTAAAGGCGCCTTCTATGTATTAGCTGTAGAAAGACTGAAAGTCTGGAATTGAGAAAGAGTGTTGGATATCAATCATGCATCAAGAAGCAACAGAGCCAACTCTAATCTGACAACTGTCAGCGCTTTTTGACAGGGTTCATGATTTAAACTCAAATCACTGCAGCTTCCAAACAAGGTTGTCTGTGAGCATCCACTAAAGCTTGTAGGGTTCGTGAGTTCCACTTAAATCACGTTGCCCAGCCTCTGCCGCTGCCTCCACCTCTATCATATGCATCCAGCACAACTGTTAAGAAATCTCTCTAATCTTAACTACCCTAACTTTAGTTCATCACTAGCGAAACAAGATACCTTTGAGCCAAATTAGAAACCAATCAACCTTTCACCTCAACAAGCCAGAGTATAGTGCGGGGGAAAAAGTGCAGCGACAGCTTTGTGCACTGCCCTGAAATCTTGGTTCGCACATCAACCCAGCCCTAGTCAAACCCAAAATAAATAAATAAAGACCTCCAAGTACACAGTACATTCATTGTAACATCCATGCTTCCAATTGCTGACATCCTCCCCAAATCCCCAGTATTCCTTGGAGTCTCTGCCTCTGAAGTCAACATCCCATCTACCTATATCAGATCTACTCCACAATGGTATCAGCAGCAACATCAATTGTTGTTGGCAGCAATGTCATGCTACCAAAACTGCATAGGCTTGAAGCAGGCAAAGAATAATACCAGGAACCACGTTGATCAAAGAAGCCAGCCCTAACTTTGTTCAAAGAAGCAAC
Source organism: Malania oleifera (assembly GCF_029873635.1). Taxonomy (NCBI): domain Eukaryota; kingdom Viridiplantae; phylum Streptophyta; class Magnoliopsida; order Santalales; family Ximeniaceae; genus Malania; species Malania oleifera. Next base: position 78,574,600 of record NC_080427.1, read on the forward strand.
TTTAAGCAAATTCATTTTAGTCAATCAGACTGGACTGAACCAGAACTAGGATCTGAACCAGCCAAATGGGGAGAAATAGAAAAGGAAACAACAATGACAACAAGCCAAGCCTTGAGTCCCACTAGGTGGGGTCGGCTACGTAAATTCTTTTTCCGCCAATTTATGTGATCATGGGCAATTTCCTTCGACAAATTCAAGGCTATTAAATCTTCACTAACTCATTTCAAGTTATTTTACGTCTACCTCTACCCCTTTACTACCTCTCACAATAACTCACTCACTCTTCCCTACTAGAACACTATTTGGCCTATGTTATAGGAGCCCAAATCAAATGAGTTGTCTCTCCCTTATCTTATCTTCTACAAGAGCTATGCCCAACTTAATACGAATACGTTCGTTTCTTAGTTTATCTTTTAACGTTATACTCCTCATCCATCTTAGCATTCTTATCTCAACAACTTTTACTTTTTGGATATGTTGTTTCTTAATCACCCAACATTCCGATCCATATAGCATAGCTGGTCTTGCAGTAAACCTATATAACTTCCCTTTTAATTTTAAAAGCATTCTAGAATCACAGAGCATGTTTGAAGCACTTCTTCATTTTACCCAACATGCTTTAACTCAATGTATTACATCTTCAATTTATCCTTCAGCTTGCATAATAGATCCAAGGTATCGAAATCTACTAGTGCTATTGATTTCATCATCATTAAGTTTTAACTGTCTCCAATATTCCTCCTACTATGACTAAAATTACATTTCATATATTTTTTCTTATTTCTACTTGTCCTAAAGCCTCTAGATTCTAAAGCTTCTCTCCAAATTTCTAACTTAGATTATACTCCACACCTAGTTTCATCAATCAAGACACTATCATTTGCAAACAACATACACCACGGAACCTTATCCTTTGATACTCCTAGTAAGTTAATCTATCACTAGAGCAAAAAAAATAAGGGCTCAAAGCAGATCCTTGATGTACACCTATTGTGATTGGAAGTTCCCTAGTCTCTCCACCAATAGTCCTAACACTAGTCATTTCTACATCGAACATATCCTTACTGATATAAACAAAATAGGAAACAGAAATAGTAAAAAGAGAATTTGAGAAGTGTGATTTGCAGATGAACAAGCTTGATTCTATGCTATGCACTCTTATATCAATCCTTTGATCATAATAATTGTGAATTAGAAGAGAACCGATCCTTTCAGCCCCTAAGAGTTGAGAAAGAAGAGGCAATTGAGGACTAATGAAAGTGATGGGAAAAAATGGATGCCTCAAAATTGGAGCCCGAGCCCCGATGTTCTTTCATAATAAAATTCTACTTCATTATGAGACCAGAAACTTAAATTGGTCTCTTCGTTCTTTATCCTCAAGCCATTTAAAATTCAGGGTCAAATTCTTTCTAGTTGGGGGAGAAAAGAATACATTATTTCAGAAATTAAGCTGTGTGAGTGAGGGTATTTTTATCTTTAAGAATTTTATTATTAATATATAAGAAGGCAGACCTGGAGCTGTAGGACACTGCCATCTACTCCTTTCTCTTACTTTCTTCTTTTTTCTTCTCTTCTTCTCTTCTTTTCTTCTTTTCTCCTCCATCTCTAACTTTGCCATGGTATCAGAGCATTAGTCACCTTTAAATCTGATTTATCACAGCTGTTTCTTTAGATACTCTGTTTTTCGTTTTTACTCTTATCTTTCCCTGATTAATTCTCAAATCTGATTTTGTGGTTCGTCCGAGAGTCACTTAGGGACCCTTTTTCATTGTGGTTTAGCTGTGCAGCATCCTTGATAGGATGCTGTTTGTTTGTCATGGTTTGGTGATGTGAAGCAGTTATGCTCTGTTTTGTGTATACTGCCTGTGCTGTTCTGCTGTTATGGCTGGTGTTGGCATGATAAACTGTTTTAATTTTACATGTTCGTGATTGCTTGCTTGCTTGCTTGCAATCTTGTTTCAGTTGCGGGTGGTTTTGATTGGTGTTCAATGACTTTGCACCTTCTTCTAGTTGCTGCCAGCACAGTTCCTGCAGCTTCTGTGTTACCATGTAGTTTACTAAGTGCCTGTTGTGCATGTGTGTGCTGCATGATTCTCCATAATTGCTGCATTGTTCATTCAAGATTCCGGCGTGCACTGATTGTAGTGCATAGGGGGTGGTTTTGATGGCTTCCATAGAGAGAACTTTGGCTGATACTGTTAACATACAGATCACAGCCATAGAATTGGTTGGATCCTCCTACTACCTGTTGTGGTCTCAAGTAGTGCACGTATATATTAACGCAAAAGGGAAGTCCAAGAAATTGTTGCATTCTCTTCTGTCTTAAGACTCGAAAGATTATGAAGATTGGATGAAAGAAAATGATATATTGTTAGTGTGGTTGTGGAACAGCATGGAGCCATGAATTGCTGCAAATGTGATGTTTCACAGAACAGCCAAGGCTGTATGGGATGATCTTCATGAAAGCTTCTCTCACAATAAAATCAAACTCGTATTTTTGACCTATATTAAAAGTTATTCAAATATGACCAAGAAGGTAGGTCCATTAGTGAGTGTTATAGCACTTCGATGGGGATGTGGGAGGAAGTAAACATCTATCAACCAGTTAGTTCCAACATTAAGATGATTAAGAGACAAAGGGCAGAATTTTTGGCTGCCAAGTTTTTGTCTGGGTTGAGTTCTGAGCTTTAACCCATCCACGATCAGATTCTTGCTAGTGAATCCATACCATCCATGAATGAAGTATATGCCAGAATCCAATAGATCGCCAAAGATGGCTCTCAATCTTCTCCTCAAGCTTCTTTCCGTGGTAGTTCAGCCATGTTTAGCACCGCTGCCAACCGTAGTAAGGGAAGTGTTGGAGGACGAGGATGGGGTTTGGAAAGTAAGGGTAGTGTATTTGGACGAGGAGCCCACCATGGCGATCCTTGCATTTGCACACTGTGGTAAGAAAAATCATACTATTGATTGCTGTTGGGATATCCACAGGAAATCAACTCGGGCTAATAAGTTTGTTGCTAAGGGTAACTCTATTGTTGAAAGTTCAAGTGCACCTAGCCACTCCATTGGGGAGTTGAGTACATCTACTGTGCATTGAGAAGAGTATAACAATCTTGTCCGCATGGTTCAACAACTCCAAAATCATTCCTCTACATCTAATGCTACTGTGGCCCATTAGGCACAACTAGGCTTCTTGCCTCTTCATCCTCTTCAACCTAGGTTATTGATTCTGGTGCCTCTACTATATGACAGGCAGTCCTAATTTATTTTGGTCATTGTAACACACTACTTTACACTCTAAGGTTACTCTCGCTGATAGTTCAATAACACTAGTTTTCGATTGTGGCAATATTCTCTCGTTTCCTTCTATGCCTCTTTCCTCTATCTTATATGTGCCTAAATTTCCCTTGGACCTATTATCAGTTAGTCAACTAACAAAATCTCATAACTATTTTGTAACCTTCTTTCCTTCTCATTGTGTTATTCACGATCTCCGAACGAAGAAGAGGATTCATGAAGGGCTTGGGAAGGACAACTTGTACTATTTTGATGGTGGTGGTGGTAGATCCAATTCTTGTCATACCGCTTCCTCAATTTCTACTCATGGTGTTTCTTTTGATCAATGGCATGCTCGTTTGGGTCATCCATCCCTTCAAAAACTACAATTTCTTCCCATGTTAAAGTCTGTTTTTGTTTTGAGTGTACTACATGTCAATTCGCAAAGCATGTTAGGGCATATTTTCTATCTGAAATTGAGTCTCATAGTAAATCTTTGTTTTCACTTATTCATTTTAAGGTTTGGGATCTATGTAGTATCAATAATTCGACTGGTCATCAATATTTTGTGTCTTTTGTGGATGGTATTTTCGCATATGACCTAGATTTTTTTGTTAAAAGACAAATAAGAATTTTTGAATGTATTTACTCAATTCTAACAAGAAATAAGACCTCAATTTTGCATTGGTATTCAAATTTTTTAATTTGATAATGCACTTGAATAATTTCAAAATGAGCTTCAATTTTTTGCTTGGCAAAAGGAATTATTCATCACACGTCATGTATACATACCCCTTAGTAGAATGGAGTTGTTGAAAGGAAAAATAGACATTTACTTGACATAGCACGGTCTCTCGTCCTTCATATCCATGTTCTGAAAACTTTCTAGCTTGATTCTCTTCTTACAACTTGTTTTTTGCTCAATAAGATGCCCTCGAGTGTTCTAGGAAGACAAATACCCTTCTCCATCATGTATCCAAAAACATTTGTGTTCTTTGTCGTGCCTCGTGTCTTTGGTTGCACATGTTTTGCTCACATTCCACATATTGGACACAAAAAGTTCTCTCATACTATTAAATGTGTCATTGTCAGGTGCTCAAGAACTCAAAAAGGTTATAAATGTTACAATCCCCACACTTGCAAGAAATACACTAGTGCATATGTCACCTTTTTTGAAGGGATACCTTATTTCTCTAGTGTAGTGTCCTCCTTGGATGAATCTATTTTGAGTCCATCAATGATTTTTTATTCCCCTCATGTGTTGATCCTTCGATTCCTTCCGTTATCCCTATCCAAAAATCTCCAATTCCTCCATCGGATACAAACAAAGATAAAACAATTGAAGGTTTATGAACGACGGAAAGCAAGCACAAACACAACTACCACCATGCAGTTGCCTTTTTTTTCCCAGCACTATTTTGACTTCTTACTCAGGAGATCCATCTAGTGTGACTTAGATTTATTCATTGCTAACCAGAAAGGTACTTGAACACGTATATGGTCTTTATTGACTTATTTAATAGCTCATTATGTTTCAATTCTTCACCTTCCTAGTCCTATGTATTATTTTTCCTTGTTTGTTTCCTAGATTTCTATTCCTTCTTCACATGTTGAAGCACTTGCCAACCCTGGGTGGAAGCAGGCAATGGATGTAGAAACAGATGCTTTGACGACTCAAGGGACATGGGACTTGGTGGATCTTCCTCCTAGTAAGGAATTGGTTAGGTGTCGTTGGGTCTACACTATTAAAAATCTTCATGACAGCTCTACTGAAAGCAACTTAAAGTTCAATTGGTTGCCAAGGGGTACATTCAAACATATGATATTGATTATTTTGAGACCCCTCCTTTTGCTTGACTAAACTCTATTCGTGTGTTGATCTCGTTGGAAGTTAATTTTGATTGACCGTCGATAAGAATACTTTTTTATATGGAGATTTGCAGGAAGAGGTATACATGGACCAACCTCCTCAGTATGTTGCTCAGGGGGAGGATGGTAAAGTATGTAGGAGTATCCTTAAGCAAGGTCTTCAATTTTGATTTCAACTCAAATTTTGTAGCTCCAAAAAAGTACAGCAATTTTGATTTCAATTTGAAAAAAAAATAATGGAAATCAGTAGCAAAGCATGGAATTCTTTTATGAAATTTTAGAAATGGTTAATAGACGTAATAATATAAGTTTAAGGACTAATATATTACAAGTTAAATACATCTATGTTGTGTATGAGGTGGAAAACTTATAATATAATGTGCATCAAACATATTTGTAAGATAATGTGCATTAAACACATTCAGTTAATACAAATGAAATTCTTAAATAATTTAAATATTATTTATTATACAAAAAATGATAATGTAGACATGAATGATTGGATAAAATGTTGTTGTAAGTTTTATTTTTTCATATAATTTCAAAGCCCTCATAGTAATCTTTTTGCTTCAATAAAAACATAAAATAAATTAAGAGAGAAATTTCACTTCGCTTCTATATCTCTCATTTGAATTCCAAGGAAATTTCATTATATAGTTAAAACTTCAACAAGTTTCACTAAAATTTCGAGATTTCGATAAATTTCGGATGATATGATAAAATTTCAATGGAAATTATGTATAATAGAAATCGATTGCCATTTTGATTTCGAGGGTGATGGAAATTGGAATTTCAACAAAAAATTCGACAATTTCATGAAAATTTAAGACCATGCCCTCGACCTTGGTTTGATAAATTTAGTGTAGCAATCACTATTTTGGCTTCATCCAATGCTATTATGATCATTCAATGTTTGAGGCAGGTGTGGTACTTCTAATAATTTATGTTGATGGTATCATCTTTACTGGCAACGACCACAGCGAGATTGCAAATGTTAAGCAGTGGTTTCAAGCTACATTGCAAATTAAGGACTTGGGTACTCTGCGTTACTTTCTTACTATTGAGATCGTGCGGTGTATGAAAAGGTTGAGTCTATCTCGGGAAAAATATACCTTGGACTTGCTAATTGAGACTGATTTGTTAGGAGTTAAACCAATTGATACTCCTATGGATCCTAACATGAAGTTGTCTGGGAATGTTGGAATAGAATTTGAGAACAAGCATCAATATAGGCAGTTGGTTGGCAAGTTGATCTACTTTATTGTCACTAGATGTGACATATCTTTTGCAGTAGAGGTGGTGAGTTAGTTTATGGAAAATCCCACAGAATTTGAGAACAAGCGTCAATATAGGCAGTTGGTTGGCAAGTTGATCTACTTGATTGTCACTAGACGTGACATATCTTTTGCAGTAGAGGTTGTGAGTCAGCTTATGGAAAATCCCAAACTACATTGGGATGTTTGTTTGTAGGATTTCACGGTATCTTAAAGGCTCTCCCAGCAATGGTTTGATATATAAATGTAATAAAAATAGTGAGAACATAGGATACTCTGATGCAAATTGGATTGGATCTGTTGATGATCGAAGGTCTACTACTGGATGTTGTACAAGCAAAAAAAACAAACTATTGTAGCTAGATCTAGTACTAAGCATAATACGGAGCCATGGCTCATACTGCGGGTGAGCTTATGTGGCTAAAATCTCTTATGTCAGAGATGAAATTGTTGCTAACAAAGCCAATGGATATGTTCTATGATAATCAAGATGCCATTAATATTGCTAGCAATCTAGTAACTATACAAAAATGTGTTAATTGACCTTTATCTTACACTTTATAGGTTCTATAGTCACCACTAACCTTTTTTTTTATTTAGGTGTGGTTAAGTTCACCTAATTACTATCCATTGATTCGTCTCTAGTTAATCCTGGGGCCCAAGAAATCGATAGTTTGTAGTCTACATACTAGAGTTGAACTCAAGAGTTCAATTATGTGAGAGAAAGGTACTAGCACCTCCTACACACCCGTCCTTTCGAACGGTACCAATTGAGCCACATATAATCACCAACACCCCAATTGTCCTTTATTTTAATTTGATTTACCTTTTCTTTTAATATAGTTCCACTTTACATTCCCATAGTATTCTGATTTGGAACATAAAGCTTCCCGCACCTCAAGAAAACCAATAGGGAGGGCTATTGTGTCCCCCTATGGCATCCATCGTTGAGTTCATTAATTGTAGTTCCTTTGCTTTCACTCATTTCAATTCATTCACATCAAACAAAGTTCCAATGTTGTCTTGTTGCAAAACCAAACTTACCATATAACGCATACTGCAGAAGCAACATGAAAGGAATTAAACATGCATATTATTCAATCAAATAAGGCCAAGGCCTCCTCTCACGTGAATCAAGTGGAGCTCGTCATCAACCCCAACATCCTATGCTCACTAAATGAGAACAAACCACACATGATTCAAATAGCAAGGCTATACCTATCTTGTAAAACCCCTTTTATCGTCGTATTTTCAATATTTGAATCCAATCTAAGGCACAACAAGTTCCAAAACACTCCAAAAACTCTAAAAACTCACTAGGAATTGGCTAAAATTTTTTGGTATTTTATGAAAATTTTCTGCAATTTTTTGAATTTTTAAACAATTTGCAATGATTAAAAATAAATAAATAAAAACAATAAAATAAAGAAATGAACCAAAAATGAAAAAAAAAAACAAAATTCTATAGGTCCTAGCAAAATTTAAAAAGATTCTAGATGTTTTATTTAAAAAAAAAGATCATTTTTAAAAAATTAAACAAAACATGTTTTAAATTAAAATATTCAAATAAATGGAAAATAAAAATAAATATAGAATAAATTAAAAAATTATATGAAAATTGTTCTAAAATTAAAAAATTTTATTTTTTCAATTTTTTAGGCCATTTTTCTCAAAAAGAAGTTATTTTGAAAACTAAAAATAGGATAAATATGAAATAAATAAAATTAAAATTAAAGAAATGTCAATAGGTTTGCATGGTCCGACCAATCGGTTCAACCATCTAAAAGAATCACGTGGGGGGCACGTGCATGCCCCCCCCCCCCCCTGGCGCTACAATACATCATCTTCCTTACAACAGCTATCCATCGAAACCCTAGCATTACGGTCCTCTGCCGCCGCCACCCTGGGCTCCGTTGACCGCCACCACAACCACCTTCATGACCGTCCCCCACAGGCAACCACTGCTGGCACCACCTGTCCCCGGAACTCCCACTGCTCTCTCTCTCTCTCTCTCTCTGAGACCTTGCTGCCACCCTGGGCTCAGCCGACTGCCGCCACAGCCACCTTCGTGACCGTACTCCACCAGTAACCTTTGCAGGTCACTCCCTCTGCTCTCTCTCTCTCTCCCTCTCTCTCTCTCTCTTCCTTTCTTTGGGACCTTGCTTTTTTACTGTTAGTGGCTATGTCAAATGAGCAGATACAAGCTATCATGGTGGTCGAGGTTCACCGTAAGGCAGCCATTAATGGCTGCTTCTACTCTTGCTTTGGTTTTCTTTCCTTTTTCTTATCTCTCTCTTCCACTCAACTGATTTCAATTGGCGACCACAGCACCAACTTTGGTAAACAAAGACAAATAAAGAATTAGAGCACAAGGCTAATACCCACAACCTGTATATACTCATCATGTGTACCCAACTTTGAGAGAGTTCAGGAAACAAGCACATGCAAAGCACTTTGTGTTCAACATGTATTCAAGAACAAAGTGCATTATACCTTAAGAAGTCTAAGAGTAGGCTGTTCCCTTTCTACATTGGAGCGTGCACTCCTCTTCAAATAATGTGTGCCTCCTTGTTGAGGCTCCTCGCTTAATGCGTTGAACATAGCCTCCATCTTCCCTCAACGAGTAGCCCCTTCTTATCCTAATAAGCCTTAGCTACCCTTTTATAGAGAAAAGGGAGCTAAAGTTTTGACCTAGTTACCTTTTTACCAAAATACCATTTTACATGAAAAGATAGTTATCCTTATCCTAGCGAAGGTTTTTGGGCAACACCCAAGGCTTATCCCCCATTAAAACTCCTACTAAAACAAGGATAACACCTTATTTAACTAAAAAGAACCTCAAAAAAAAAATTGAGGCTCCAAAGTATTTCAGATGCACAATTTGCACACTGAAACACTGGAAGGGAAAGCAAAAGTCTAAATAACTGTTCTTGATTCAAATTCGCTCTCTGATTGCCCAATTAACTCCAAATTAACCAGATATTGGTTGAATTGACCTTGGACAAATGGGGTGTCAACAAAATTTATACATCTCCAATTTGAGGGGGAGTGCTAGAAGAGTATAGGTTATTTCAGCAATTAGGTTGTGTGAGTAGGGGTTTTTTTGTCCTTATGAATTTTATTATTATAAATATATAAGAAGGTAGACCTGGAGCTGTACAGTACTTAACTCTCTAGGATACAGTCGCCACCTCCTTTCTCTTACTTTCTTCTTCTTTTCTCTTCTCTTCTCTTCTTTTCTTATTCTCTCCTCTATCTCTAACTTTACAACAAATGTAAAAGAAAGACTGATCTTCAAAATAAGGTGAATTCATGGAATCACGCCATATGTAAACTCACCCCAGAACACTGTCCTCAAACTGAACAAAACATACAAGAACACAGGATCTAATAAACCAATAGATGACATACAAGAGACCAAGGAAGCAAAACTGAATTCATGTACTTAAAATAACTTTAAAGTGAAAACAAAAAAGAGCATGATTTCTAAAAGCATAAACACAAGCAAGGAACATAGTTTCACACTGGGCAAAGCAAAACTATCACCAAAGATACTGGGATCTAAGCAATGTGATAATTTATCATACGCAGGTTACACAACTTTAGAGTCTACGCAAGTCATATGCATTTGCAAAATGGTATTATAACCTAAAAAGAAAACTCAGGACCAGGAAAAATAAATAAAAAAACAAACAAACAAACAAAAATGGAACATTTAGATTTGGACACTAAGAGATTACCATGATGATCCAGAACATAAAACAACCCAAAGGAAGTTCCAACAAGAATGTCTAGATTCCCATCGCCGTCCAAATCAACAACAGTTGGAGAAGAATATACATAGGCATGGAAATTTCCTTTATCTGTACTTAAATCCAAGGGTGTAGTCCACTTAACTTGTCTGGTATCAAGATTGAAAACAACAATGGAACCAGCTACATATTTTCCCACATCAATATCACCCAGTTCCTTTGAATGCTCTGGGTTGTCATAGTACCTGTGAGCTTATAAGGTGGCAAATTGCTTACAGATCAGTAAAAATTAAAGGCAGCAGAAAAAAAATCAAATTTTAAATTGAAACGACTACAGCTATTTGCTTATTGAAAATGATGATGCAAATTATTAAATATTTTCTTAAAATTAATATACTGGACCCAACCTTAAGCCCAAACTGACCAATAGTTTCGGCTGAAATTTAGAAACAGGGGTTGGGCTTGGTCAACTGGAACAAAACTGCATGAGCTAATGTAAATTTATTATATTTTATACTGTACAATGTAGTGATTCTTTAGCATGGGATATAAAATAATAACATAGCAATAAGGCGACCCACACTTCAAAGAATATCGTTCTTGGCAATCAGAAAACACATTGACTGATTGTGCACAGAAAAAGGATGAGGATGCTAAATAGAGAAGTTGCAAGACAAAACAATATAATCTGAGATGGAAATAGAGATACCACAATTATTCCTCACAAATTTGAAAAATACTTACTAATTTCTCACAGCTATTATAAAATTTACATAGAGGGCATTCTGGTAGAAATTTAAACAAGAAAAATAAAAAGGTAAGAAATAGAGCATGGATAACTATTCCACCCAAACTAACCATATTGATTGAGCCAAACAAAAATAGAGGTTAGTTGGAGCACCTTAAACCCAAGGCAGGGAATGGTTACGCAGCTGCAATCCTTACCCTGAATAGCAACTTGATAACTTGCTGTTTAGCCTCCGAAGATTGCTTGGCCAGTAAAGTTGTTTACATTGGGAGAGAAACAGATGCCTTGGTGAGTTTTTTGCAAGAATGCCCTAGGAGGTGTGATATGGAATGCCTCCTGATAAGGGCCAATGGTCAGGAGCCACAAAGCTTTATAAGTTTCTTGACAGCTTGCTTGGAACATTCTCAACAATGCAAAGAGAGGATGAGGTGAAATGGAAAATCTTGAAGAGAGACTGTTCTGACATCATGTCTTTCCAGATAATGACGGAGGCAATAGAACTGATTGCTGATTTTTGGCCTATTAGTTTGGTTACTAGTGCGTATAGGATTATTACAAAGGTGTTTGCAAGCAGGCTGAGTTCAATTATAGAGATACAATTGCTCAGGCTCAAAGTGCTTTTGTGAGGGGAAGGAAAATTGTGGACGCCATTTTAGTGGCTAATGAGGTTGTGAGTAAAGGGAAAAGGGTTAGTTTAAGGTTTTGGAGAGGAAAGGCCCTTGGTTATAGGTGGAGGACTTGGATGAGGAGCCGATTGTTTAACGCTTCATTCTCTATTATTATCAATGGGAGTCTAAATCTGGTTTAAGGCTTCAAGATGTCTGGCAAGATGATTTGTTGTCCCCATTCTTGTTTGTCATGGTAGTTAACTGTTTGAGTAGAATGGTATGGCGATTGATAGAGGGCTCATGAGAGGTATTGGGGTGGCTAATGAGAGGGTCATAGTGTCTCATCATCAGTTCTATATGACACTATTTTTTTATTAGTGGATCACAAAGAATCTTTTTTAAATGTGCTAACCATTTTATAGTTTTTTTGAGTATGTTTCAGTGTTAAAAGTTAATTTAAGGAAAAGTGGGATCATATCAATTTGGGTGTGGATATATCTTTGGAGTTGGCTTCTTCAATGGATTTTGTTACATTAAATTGGACTTCGATGTATTTATAGGCTCCTTTGGGTGGTAATCCCAGGACGGTGTGTTTTTTTGGGCTCTTGTAGTAGACGGGTGGAAAGATGCTCTTTTTCCTCTAGGCAGTTGTGTCACACTTATTCATTCTAGTCATCTAGCGTCCCAAATTATTTTTTGTTCATTTTTAAAGCTCTTGTTTGGATGGCTAGGTCTATAGAGAAAATAATGAAAGGCTTTCTTTGGTGCAGGTAAGGGAGAGGAAGAACCATGGCTAGGCGATAAGTGGCGTAGGTATAAAAAGGAAGGAGTGCTGAGTCTAGGTAATTTGGTGTTGAAAAATATTCCCTAGATAAGTAAATGGTTGTGGAGTGATGTAGGACAAGAAGCAAGACCTTGGGAAGACCCTTGTTAAAGAAGAATTGGGTCAAGGGATTGTTGGATTTAGTTAGCAGTTAACCGTGTGTTTAATGACTAGGATTATTTGTATTTGGGGGCTTGTTTGTAATATTTGTGTATATTAGGGTTATGTTTGTAATTTCATGTTTTTTTAGAGTTGTATGTGTTGATTCATGTTTAGAGGGCTATCTTATAAATAGTGCGTGAAAGCCATGTTTTTTTTTCCCAGTAAAAAAGTATATATTAAAAGGGAATCAAGGGGATGCCTTTGCTACAAAATACTGAAGTACAAGAAATCAAGCACCCTGAAGGGTGTCACAAAAATCAAAATTACATTAAACTCATTTTCCAACTCTGCTCTTTGTTGAACTTAAGTGTCGAGATTGAATTTTTGAAAACTCTTCTGTTCCTCTCTTTTCCTGTGTTGCCCGTGTTCCTCTCCAGGCCCAGAGCTCCCCTCCAAAAGAGCTAACAGTAACTCACCTTTCTCTGATAAGAGTCAAAGCCACATTCAAGATTTTTAGTTCAAGGGCAATGGAGAAGGTATGGTCTACTGATTCAGCCTCAACCATGCAAAGGGTGCATCTATTGTCAATGGAGAACCCCCTTCTCTGCAAGTTGTACAGTGTCAAGATCTTGCCATGAGCTGCTTCCCAGTTAAAAAAAATGCAACCTTATTTGGGGCAGCTGTTTTCCATAATTGAGACCAAGGGGATTTAATGTCGATTAACTCTTGGATAGAAAGTTTCTTGTAAAAAGATCTAACAATGAAGACCCCCTTCTTGTCCAAGGACTAAACAGGAAGGTCATGAGTATTTTGAGACTTGATCTTGTAAAGATGACAGTAGAAATCCGTCAGCTGGTGAAGTTCCCAATCTTACACATTTTTATGAAAAGGAGTATTCCATAAAACCCCTGAATAGATGCTTGAAGGTGCTGACTAATGCAAGCATCTCTATCATAAGCTATTTTAAAGATGGCTGGAAATGAGACACTGAGAGCCTCCGAATAAATCCACATCATCCTGCAACTCCACACACTGCGATACCATATAACAAGGATGCCTCAAGCGTTACCCACAGCACCAAGGGAAACCCATCCGCAGGTCTCCTGTCCCCAGAGATATCTGACTAGAAGGAGATCCATATTTTTCCACTTTGGTCCCCTGTAAGTAAACAATGTCACTTCCCCAAACCTGGAGAAAGGACCTTATCACACTTCTTTTAGGTTGTGCGTTCAGCCCCTCGTGTTCCAAGAGATGATTTTCCTCAACATTATTTAACCATGCAACCCCAGCTGCTGCTTGCCTCCTCCAAGTGTGTGAAAGCCATGTAGAAGTAGATTGATGATTTTGAATTGAGGAGTTAAAATGAGATTTCCCCCCTTGTATCTCCCCTCTCCTCTCTTCCCTCTTTCTCATTCTTCTTCTTCCCCTCTATCTCTCCTACTTTTCCATAGCTGCAGATCCTTGATGCTGCCCCTGCATCATTTGGTGAAGTAGGACAAGAAGCAAGATCTTGGGAAGATCCTTGTTGAATAATAATTAAGAAGAATTGGGTCAAGGGATTGCTGGGTTTAGTTACTAGTTAGTTGTGTGTTTAGTTTAATTTTAGTATAGGATTGTGTATTTGGGGTCTTATTTGTACTATTTGGTGTATTTTAGGGGTATGCTTGTACCTTCATGCTGGTTTAGGGGTGTGTGTGTGTAATTTCATGTGTAGAGGCTTTCTTATAATTTTGAAAGCCATGTAGAAGCTGGTTGTGGAATTTTAACTGAGAAAGTGAACGTGTGTTTCCCCCTTGTATCTCCTCTCTTCCCTCTTCCTTCTTCCCCTTTCCTCCCTTCTATCTCTCATGCCTGCAGATTATTGATGCCCTGCATCATTTGGTATCAGGGCCCAAATACAATCTCCATTTTTTCATTTCAATTCTCTTTCCCCTTCACTCTTCTTCTCCCCCCCTCTTCTTCTCTTCTTCCTTCTCTCCTCTGTTCTGTAACTTCTCTCTCCCTCACCAATGCTTCTTCTTCTTCCTCCCTTATTCTCATCCTCTACTTCTCTCCCTGTTTCTGATCTCCTGTACTTGTCCTATTCTCCAGAAAATGCTAGAACCAAAACTTCTCCTTTGCAGGAAAAGCCTAAGACTGGTGATCTGTGACCGTAACTTCGATAGAAATTCCAGTCATGTCTCATTTTTTTTCAAACACCCCATTCCTTGAAGATTTTCACAACACCCTCCACACCATCTTAATCAGAACCACCCAGACCCCTTCCCATAAAATTTCATCACTGTCTGATCAGCGGAGGGCCCCCATGCGCCAGCATAACATTCTCCAGCTGTAGGCCTTCCAGAATCCCTAGTTTCATGTTTTTTTTCTCTCATCACACCACCACCACAGCTTTAATCCCCACCCCCAGATCTATATTTTCCTGAAATTTTATGACAGAAGAGCCCTGCCGATGGCCCACACACCCGCCACAGGAGTGAGGGAGTTGCTGAACGCCCCCTGTATTTTCCAAACCCATAAGAAATTGCTCCAGCCATGATATTTTGGGCTATCTCCATGATATTTTTATCTGCAGTATAATATTTTGGTCCCTGATACAACATGTTGCAGTGCGATAATTTGACACGAAACGCTAGAAATTGTCACCACCAGCATCAAAAATCAGGTTCAGTTGCTCCAGTTTGTAGTTTTTTAAGTGAATTTGTTTCATTTCTACGTGATACTCAAGATTAAGTGACTTCGAGATAAGTCTTGAAAATTGAGAGTCAACTTGTGGGTTTTACATGAATAGATTGAAAATTGTGGTCAAATGGTATTATGGACTTTTGGCGATATATAGTTGCAGTGTATATATGTACAAATCCAACAAAACGAACAAATTATTGGAAAAAGGAATAGCATTTATAATACTTTGGGCATAATTCCAAACTTTTTCACACCTTTCTCAACTGTGGAGGAAATATTTGCAAAATCATCATTGATGAAAGATGCCCTATGAGAATGTGGTTTCAAGAAATGGAGTCACTCATATGCAACTTCATACAGAACCTCACCCAAAACCTTATGAGATATCTTGGTTTGATAACTCTAATATACATGTTTGTGAAAGATGTTTGGTTCCTATCCAGATGAGTGACTATTTTGATACTGTTTGGTGTGATATCATACCCATGAATATTGGCCATGTACTCCTTGCTAAGATGATTTGGGTGTGACTCAAGGATTTGAGAACACACGTCTTCCACTATAATGTTAAGAAGATAATTTTGAAGCCCATTCTGCCAACCAACCAAGACAGAACCTGCCAGAGTTACTCAACTTGAAGACACTACAAAGCAAGGAAATGAATGTGTTTGGAGACGTTTGAAGTCCTTCAGACATTCCTATTGTTGCGTTTGTCATTCCCGATGTGTTTATTGATGCCAACTCTCAATTCAAGTCTATAATGCTGCCAAAGGACCATGGTTTCTTGCATCACTCAAGTGTTGGCTTTCAAATAGTCCAAATTCGCTTCTTACTTCTGATCCTCAACATTTCAGAATTCGAGGCAGAATATTTTCTAATTGGGGGAGATTAGATGTACGACAAGAAGAAAGACCTTGGGAAGATCCTTGTAAGAGAATAATTAAGAAGAATTGGATTGAGGGATTGTTGGGTTCAGTCAGCAGTTAATTGTGCGTTTAATTAAAGTAGTATGTGATTACAAGTATTTTGGAGACTTGTTTGTATTTTAGGGGTTTGTTTGTAATTTCATGTTGTTTAGGGGTATATGTGTAATTTCATGTGTAGAGGCCTTCTTATAACTAGCGTTTGAAACCCATGTAGAAGTTGGTTGTTGAATTTGAATTGAGAAAGTGAATGAATGTTAGAGAATAATTAAGAGGAATTGGGTTGAGGGATTGTTGGGTTCAATTCGTAGTTAATTGTGTGTTTAGTTTTATTTTGGCGGTTTGTGTGTATTTTAGGGATGTTTTATAATTTTCAGTTGTTTAGGGGTATATGTGTAATTTCATGTGTAGAGGCTTTCTTATAAATAGCATTTGAAACCCATGTAGACGTTGGTTGTTGAATTTGAATCGAGAAAGTAACCAGGTGTTCCCCTTGCATCTCCTCTCCTCCCTTTTCCTTCCCATTTCCACCCTTCTATCTCTCATGATTGCAGATCATTGATGCTGCCCTGCATCAATATGGTTCTGACTCTTCTAATATACTTAGGGATTTATCATATGTTCATCCATCTCCCCACTGGAAGGGTTGGAGAGGGTCTCTATTTTTTAGGCCAATGGATTGGTTAATAAACGACAGCGTAAGGATGGAATTCTGCCTGCCACAGTGGAGATGTCTAGGAAGGGTCTAGAAGCTCAGCAATTAATGGAAAATATGGGTTTAAACCTGTCTGATCCTGGAGGAAATGAAGTGCATGTTGGTGGTGGTAATAGTAATTAAAAGAAGGGCCAAATGGAAATAGATAATTTCAAGTGCTCGGGGAACTACGATGGAAAAGGACTAAAGAGGGGTTTTCTTGGTTAATTATTGTTTAAATTTTTTAGGCCACTATTTTTGTGTTCTTTCTTTTTACTTTGATTTTTAATTTTTTAGAGGACTTCCTGTCCCCACTTAAATTGTAATTTCTCTTTTTCTCCGTCTAATACAACAACAACAAGCCTTAAGTCCCACTAGGTGGGGTCGGCAACATGAATCCTTTTTTGCCAGTTCACCCGATTGAGAGCATTTTCCTCCTCTATCTTAAGAGCTATTAAATCCTTCTTCACTACCTCATTCTAGGTTATTTTAGGTCTACCTCTACCCCTTTTAATACCAGAAACAAGAACTAACCCACTCCTCACAAGTGAGCTACTAGACCTGCATTTCAAATGCCCAAACCATCTAAGCCGCCCCTCCCTTATCTTGTCTTTGACCGGTGCTATGCCTAGTTTATTGCATACATGTTCGTTCCTTAATTTATCTTTTAATGTTATACCACTCATCCACCTTAACTTTTGCATTCCGGAAACTTTTATTTTCTATACATGTTTCTTAATTACCCAACGTTTTGATCTATAAAAGCACAGCTGGCCTTATAGTCATCTTCTAGAACTTTCCTCTTAATTTTTTAAGAGTATTCTATGATCACACAACAGGCCTGACACACTCCTCCAGTTTACCTAACCTGCTTTAACTCTATGATTATATCCTCTTCAATTTCTCCTTCCACTTACATAATAGATCCAAGATATAGAAATCTACTAATGCTATTAATTTCTTGATTATCAAATTTAATTTTCTCTCCAATATTCCCCCTTACATTACTGAAATTACAATTCAAATATTTTGTCTAATTCCTACCTATCCTAAAACCTTTAGACTCTAAAACGGTTCTCCAAAGTTCTAACTTAGCTTCCACACCACTCCTACTTTCATCAATCAAGAAAATATCATCTACAAACAACACACACCAAGGAATCTCGTTTTCGACATTCCTAGTGAGTTCATCAATCACTAAAGCAAAAAAGATATTGACTCAAAACAGAACCTTGATGGATCTCGTCTTGGATATTCCTAGTGAGTAAATTAATCACTAAAGCAAAACGATAAAGACTCAAAGTAGAACCTTGATGTACAGTTACTGTGATTGAAAATTCTCTAGGTTTCCCTCCTATAGTCCTAGCACTAGTAATTATTCTATCATACATATCCTTAATGACCTCAGTATATCTACTGTAGACTCCCTTCTTTTCTAAAATCCACCAAAGAACTTCCCTAAATACTCTATCATAGGCTTTCTCTAAATCAACAAAAACCATACGCAAGTCTCTCTTCTTTTCCTTAGACTTTTCCATTAATCTTTTTAAAAGATAAATAGCTCAGGTTGTTGATCTCGCAGGCATAAAACCAAATTAATTCTCTAAATATCTCATTTCTAGTCTTATTCTTTGTTCAGTTAACCTTTCCCATAATTTCATCGTATGACTCATAATATTAATTCCTCGATAGTTATTATAATTTTGAATATCATCTTTGTTTTTGTATAAAGATATTAACGTGCTTCTCCTCCATTTCTCAGGCATTTCTTGGTTTTTATAATAGTATTGAATAGATTAGTCAACCATATACTTCCTTTATCCCCTAAACATTTCCAAACTTTAATTGGTATGTTATTTGGTCCTATAGATTTCCCATTTTTCATCTTTTTTGAAGTCATCTTAATTTCAGGGACTTTAATTTTGTAAATAAATCTCCTATTTTTAATCTTTTCCTCATTTGTCATTCCCAAGCTAAAGCTTTTAGTTTGGTTTTCATTAAACAACTTATTAAAGTTTCTCCATCTAATACATCCTTTTTTGCTATCCCCCCTCAATATATATATATATATGAAGACACCCTATATTGAAGAAAAAGAGTAGATAACAATACAACCATTAGGAAGAACTTCATTGCTAATAACATTGGATGAACAGTTAGAAGCCAACCTAACCACACATGCAATGGTTGTGCCAGCTCCTAAACATTACGCAGAAATAATTCTCTGTTTTTATTTTAAATAGTTAAAGGAAAGTATATGTTATGAGTTATGACACAGCAGACGAAAACTCACTCATGATCAAAGAAGTAGGACACAGCAACAACCATTTCTGAAACCCCATCATTATCAATATCTGCTATGACCTGAGAACGACAAATAAAGTGAATCGAAGTGCAATTTTATAAACAGCTAGCAGAGCTACGTATATTGACGAGGACCAAGAAAAAACTATAGAACTTCACACACTGAACTTACAGGAGTGCTCAGGATGTGTGAGTCAATATTAACAAAATCTTCCTCTTTTTCATGTTGCCCTTCAGTCCATTCCTCATCACCCCACATGGATTCATCAACATAATCATCATAATCATAATTATACTCATCAGCTAGCTCATCATTGTCACGGAGTAAATCAAAAGATGATTCGGCATCTGCTTCCAAATCTCCATCATTTTCCACAGTCGCAACATGAACATCTTTGTCACTTTTACCTTCAGAGTCAGAACCACCCTCCTGCGATGTATTGGACTTATTATCTTCAAGAAGCTTTCTACTGGTGCTCGTTCCATTCTCTACACCGCTTTTGTTCGCTGTACCAGCATCCAAAGAAGAATTATCCATGCCCTTTAGCTTAATGCTGTTTTCTACTAGACTATCATTCATTTTCCCTTCATTCCTTGTACTGGACATGTTCTCCATGCCAGGGTCACCAATTGATGCAAAGATTGAAGTGTTTGATCCAGGGACTGACGCGACTGATGCAGAAATGCTCCCATTTGTTTCTAAAACAACAAAAGAAAAAGCAGTTTTTTTATAAAAGAATTACAATTTATGGAAATACAATTACATGCAAAATCAGGCACTGTTGAAGCTGCCAGGTTCACCAGTTGGTGCAGATATTGAAGTGTTTGATGACGTGTTTGTTCCAGAGACCAAGCTGTTTGATGCAGAAATGCTCCCATTTGTTTCTTAAACAACAAACAGCAATAAAGAAATATCAGTTTTTTTCTTAAAGAATTACAATCTATGGCATTACAATTACATGCAAAGTAATGTGATGTTGAAGCTCGTACAATATTTTTTTAAAGAAACAGAAGAAATTCATTAAAAGAGTATAGGAGAGTACAAAGGGGATAAGAAATCCTCATTTCACAAAAATGAAAATATAAAATAAAATAAAACCAGTACAAAAGAAAGAAATAAAAAATCTATGCTAAAAGAGCCAACCGATCTTGCTAAATGTCCAAGAAAGTCATATTACCAAACCAACTAGAAGTGAACGCCAATAAAGAATCCAAAAGCACAACCTTTTTATCAAATAAGATATAAAGATGAATTCAATCACAAAAAATCCGATCATTCCTCTCCAACCAAACAATCCAAATAATTGCATAAACAGCAGACTGCCACAAAGCCTTGGCCCTTCTCTGTTTCCCAAAGCCAACAAAATTCAACCAACAAAAAACTCATCCAACGTCTGAGGACAAATCAAACATTCTCCCATCAAATTAAAAAGCCTACTCCTAAACTCCAAGACACAGAACAATGAATAAGTAAATGCGCATCATCCTCATTATTATCATAACACATAATGCAATATCAGGGGAAACAGCCATGTATGGCCTACAAACCTGCAACAGATTGTTAGTGTTAAGCTCTATTAAGAATGGATATCCACACAAAAAGCCACAACCTTCAAAAGGTTTTTGGCTCTCCAAAATCCATCAGCAAGAGGGGAAGAACAGTGAGAACCATCAGGATGAGAGTGAAACAACTTGCATGAATAAACCCCAGAATTCTGCAAAGTCCAAACACCAGACCCTAATATCCCCCGAAAGAGTATTTGGAAGGATACAGCAAATATAAAAGAGAAGAAAGCTCCCCAGTCTCCCTACTATTAAGATTTCTACAGAATTTAAAGTCCCAAGAAACCTCCATGTCATGAATAACAAGGGAAGAAGAAATAAGTGCATCAGGACACAAAGTAATAGGAAAACTAAAAGGAAAGAAAGCTGAAAAATACAATTCACCTAGCTGTATATTCTTCCAAAATCAAACCCTACAAGGCTACAACCATCTCTCACCTTATATTTGATGCAAGGAAAAAAGAAAGGAGATAGCTATGCAATGAATTTCCATAGCCTGGACCCTCCGTAACTCCAGCTATAAAATTAGCATCCATCCATTATCTTGCAGACCAAATTTACTTTTGATAATCCTATGCCTTAAAGAATCATTTACTAAAGGGAGACGCCATAATCACTTACCCACCAAAGCGGGTGTATTTAGACACCAACTTATCAAGACCCAATCCCCCCTTCTCCTTATTGAGTACAAACACCTCCCAACTCACAAGATGATCTTTGCTCTCACCCGCCCCTGACCATAGAAAAGCTCTCATAATCCTCACTAATCTATTAGCAACCCCCACTAAAATCTTAAACAAGGATAGAAAATACAAGGCAATTGAAGAAAGACATGCCCGAATTAAAGTAATGCAATCACCCAAGGAGAAAAACATATCCTTCCACCCATCAAGATGCTTAGAGACTTTAACAATGACTGGATCCCAAAACACCTCAGCTCTAGGATTACCCCCTAAATGAACTCCTAAATATGTCGAAGGCCACTAGTGGATCCCACAACCTACAATAGAAGCAAAACCCAAGACTAAGATTAATTGCAGCCAAATCACACTTAACTAAATTGATCTTAGGACAAGAGACTATCTCCAAAACCTGTAAAATGGCGAAAATGTTACCAAAAAGGCTTCCTATCGTCTGAAAAGAACAAAACAGTATCATCAGCAAATGGCAAATGAGAAACAACCACATCTTCCCTACCTATGGCAACACTACAAAGCCTCTCTATTATCCAACTCAACACATTAGCTACTAAAACAAAAAGAAAGGCAGACAAAGTGTAGAAACCCGAACCCGGAAAATAAGGAAATAAATAAGAAAAGAAGGAAGGAAATTTTTTAAGGGCAAACAGCAGGATTCGTCAACGAACTCCCTGTTTTCGTCGACGAAGTTCAAACGTTGTCAATGTGGAAATGCCGAGAGGAATTTGAGGCTTAGGATTCGTCGACGAACCCCTCCTTTCGTCGACGAACATCCTTCTGTAGTTCATCGACAAAGGCACCATTTCATCGACGAATGCGACCGGGACAACGGTCTATAAATAGGATTTTTCATTTCTTCTTCATTAAGAAATCATTATTCTCTTTCTCTCTCTCTCTCTCTCTAAACAGGCGTCCCTCACTCTCTCTCTACGATTCTTCGTCGTTCGTCGCCCGAATCGACGATCGGAGGTTACCACGAGGATCTGGGGAAATTCTCTACAAGTCTAGCGGAGTGAATTCTTGAACGGGGTCTTTCCAAACATCACCCCAAAGTTGAGGTAAGGGTAGAAATGAGCTATTTATCTAGCGTATAACTGTTTAAATGGGGAGTATGGGCCTAGGGGTGTTTAATGGTTATTATTTTGGGGAAATGTGTTTTCATGGTTTTGGAGCTTCTCCAAAACCAACAGTTCAAAATGGACTTTTCAAACCTAGGATATATGATATGGTATTTTGAGTAAAAATGAACGGTGGATAGTTGGTTTGACATTATAAACTAAATATATTGTGTTTCTCAGTTGCCTACGGGCTATGTTTAAAATACTGAAAATGTGTGGCAGGTGAATGATTTTATGGTTTATCGTGAAACCGAATTTGGAAATGATTGTGAAATATACTGGAACTGTTTGCGAAATAATGGAACTGTTTGTGAAAAAGCAGGGATTTGATATAGCGGTTGTGAGCAGAGTTTTATATGACGGCCAAGGGTCGGGATTACGTTTAGTGGTTGTGAGCCGAGTTTTAAATGACGGTCGAAGGCCGTGATTGTGTTCAGCGGCCATGGGCCGAGATGTATATGACGGTCCCAGGCCGAGTTTATAATATGACAGATTTTTATACAGAATGAGTTTGAAATACAATTTTTATTACTTAAATTGCATGATATGCTTTAAGAACCCTGAGGACCAGATATGTTATGAGCACGGTACCGTTGCTAGAGATTCAGTATTTGACCATGCGCCCCCACACTATTCTGGATAGAAGTGTAGGGTGGTTTCAGCCGATTAGCCTCAGTAGAGGGTGTACCTTCCCTAGCAGTCCAAACCAGGAAGTAGCAAGGCAATCGGACCCGCAAGCAAGTTGCGGATGCCTACAGTCAGAGTTAGCAGCAGATGAATGATTTGACTTTGTCTGGGTTGATCCCCCAGGGCTTAGTCTAGCCTTCGGACGGCACAACTCGTACCATAGGGAAAGTAAATGGTGTTTAGTCAAAGGGAGTGTCTTTTATGCATATCTGTAGATTTATGTAAATGATGTTACTTATTTACCGAAATTTTTATACTATGGAAACAAGACGAATATGTTCAACTGTATAAAGTGAGTACAATGTAAAATAGCTATTTTCGGTTAAATAGAGGATGGATGTTTTCCGTAAACACTAAATGCATGTTGACCACACACTGATATTAACTTAATCTTCCTCACTGAGAAGTATCTCGCCCCAATATACAAATTATCTTTTCAGAACCATCTCGAGGTCGAGTTTAGCGAACTCCGGGGCGGGTTGATAGCCAGTTAGTTTTTGTGAGTGTCAGTAAGAACTCTTCTGTATCTAAGTTGGGTCTGAAGCCTTGAGTATGTATTATGGGTGTATGGATTGAATTAGTTTTGGTATTGTATTACGGTTTGTATTATGAGCATCAGGAGACCCTGATGTATATTAGTAACATAGAACTCTGGTAATGGATTATGGAGACTATTTTATTTATTTCCGCTGCATTTATACTATTGATTATGGTATCAGGTACACAGATGTCACTAAAGTAGCACCCCGGGCCCACGTGGTGGGTCGGGGCGTTACACAAAGGGTTCCCTTGCCTCACACCCATAGTAGCATTAAACCAAGATCTAGATTTACCATTAACAGTCATAGAAAAAGAGGTAGAAGGCAACCTCTAATCCAAGAATGCCACTTATTCCCAAAATGCTTCCTCTCAAACACCCTATCCAAAATATCCCAACTCACCATATCATAGGCCTTCTCAAAGTTCAACTTCAAAACTAAACCCTTCTTGTTCCTCCTAACATCCTCGACAACCTCATTAGCCACAAGAACACCATCCCAATTATATCTACTCTAACAAATGCTGCCTAAGAATTAAACCAAAACTAAACCCTTCTTGTTCCTCCTAACATCCTCGACAACCTCATTAGCCACAAGAACACCATCCCAATTATATCTACTCTAACAAATCCTACATCACCACCTTAATCCTCTCCAGTGAAACCTGATCCCATATGCACTCATAATCAAACCAATAGAAGGGAAGTCGCTAACCATGACAAAACTCTTCTACTTAGGGGTTAAAGTGATAAAGATCAAGTTCATACTTTTTAGAATCACCCCATTAGCCATCAGCATGAAACTCAAGAAGGACCTCCTAATCTCATCCACCTCAAAAGGTCTCTCCAATCAAGCCGACAAATCACTAGAAATTGTACTTTACTGCATAAAAGTACACTAACAACAAGACGACAAGC
Organism: Malania oleifera; assembly: GCF_029873635.1. NCBI lineage: Eukaryota > Viridiplantae > Streptophyta > Magnoliopsida > Santalales > Ximeniaceae > Malania > Malania oleifera. The sequence continues at coordinate 78,599,180 of NC_080427.1, forward strand.
ATTTTCCTCCTTAAAAGGGTTTCTAGAAAACCTCTTAAATCTCCTCAAGAAGAACAGTTGGGTCTCTAATGACAACCCCTAAATCCAATTCCAATTATTTAATCACATTTGTTTTACACCTACCTTTAGCTATCCTATGAAAGAATCTAGTAGTATCATAATCCCCTCCCTTAAACCATTTAAACCTAACTTTTTTGCCATCGTCACCTCCTTCAATAACAAAACTGCAAAACCATCCCTCCCATGAGTTAGCTCAACTGAAATATTACCCAGATCTTCTGCAGAATCAATCTCCCGAAGCCAGTATGGTACAAGAGTAATTCATTTCTAATTGAATTTCTATTGGAACTTTACTAATTAAACACATGTATAATCATGCAAAAATTATTCTTTCAATTTTATACAAAGTGGCCTCTAAACAGATACGGCTCCAGTTAAACACATGATACTGGGCCTTAAAGAGAAGTTACTGCATAAGTACACTCAAATAGTGTGAGGCTAATATAACTTTCATGCATTAAGCTAATTATTGACACATTGAAAAGATAAAGAATGGTGCAAAGACAAGACGAGTGGAAAAATCTAGCTCAATCTATGTACAAGAAATAATTGATAATTCACTCCACCACTTGTTTACAAGCTAAAATCAAGGAAACTATTCAATAAATATTCACAAAAAGAGTAAATTAGGACTAGAAAGTAACAGATTTAATAGACATCCTTAAGACCATACATTTCTTTGTGTGTGTACATACATACACACGTACAGAAACTGTAGTTTCATAAAATATTTGTTTAATTTTTTAAAATAAAAAATGAGACTTATTTTTTCTGCAATATTTAAGAACTTGCATTACCATTGCATTTGTGACTCAATTAACTTCTAGCTACACATCCAATGTCATTATAAATGAAGTTCATCAAGATGATTGTGTAAAGGTGGTCTACCTTAAGTTTTCTTCACTATAGTATCTTCTCTCCTAGTAAATAGCAATGTGTGTACTAATACAGGGTCACAACCTCAAAAGATAAGATTGCGTTTGTTTCACGTTGTTTAAGGAAATGCAAAATGCCATGCCAAGAGAAGAAAGAACTATGAATTATTCTATGCTGAGAATATGAGCAATTTCATTGTTTTTGTGAGACATCACATCCAGAAGAAAGTTAGGGGGCCCCAATACCTTAGTATGACAATGAACCCCTACACTTATCCCAATCAGGATCTTCCCCAAATTCTACCTAGCCATCATGCCTGTAAAACCCTATTTCTCAAATCCTACTCCTCAAAATCAACCCCTTTTTTTCTTAGTCCACTCACGATGCTTACTAGTACAACGTTTGTTGTGGCCAAAGGGCCCTAAGTGCTAAATTTCCTCCCATTTTAAGCTTGGCTTGCAATAAGGATGCCCTCAATCAACATCTTCACATTTCAAATCAAGGACCTTTTGGAACATTCCGTTGATAAAATATGTTCCTAATTGGGAAGTTGATCACCTCATTGACTTTTACAGCAGTTTGTACAAGTTCCGGCACCAGAACATTACCAATGAACATTACCTTGGGTAAGAGGAAATGGTTAAACAATCTATTCGTTTGGGAAGCCTGAGGCTGAAATACCTCCATACTTACAATCATAGTAGTTAAAAGCGCGCCTCAGGCGCAAGGCGCAGTGAGGCGATGAGTTCGCCGCCTCATATCAGGTGAGGCGAGGCGACCTGCAAGAGGCGAGACGAGGCGAGACGAGGCGCAGTGAAGCGCGAGGCGCAGTGAGGCGCGCCTTGTGTATTTTTAAGCCATTTAAAGGAGACAAACGAACAGAGCCCTAGCCCCTTTCGACCCTTCGAAGCCCTTCGTGAGTTCGTTTGCGAGCCTTTGAACCAGCCGGAAGCCTTCGCGACTTCGTCTTCGAGCTTCGACCAGGATCGTGAGTTCATCTTCGACATTTTGAAGAAGCACGACCTGCGCAACTTTGTTTCGAACCAGCCGGAGCCCTCGCGAGTTCGTCTGCCTGCCTTCGAAGCAGTCGTGAGTTCGTTTGACTGCCTTCGAGCACGACGTGAGTTCGTCACGTCGCCTTCAACACTTCGAACCTTTGTAAGTCTTCTTCTTCTTCTTCTTCTTCTTCTTCTTCTGCTGCTGCTGTTGCTTGCGTCCCGCTGCCTGCTGCTTCTCTTCTCTTCTTCTTCTTCTTCTTCTTCTGTTGCTGCTTCTCTTCTTCTTCTTCTTCTTCTTCTTCTTCTTCTTCTTCTTCCTGCTGCATGCTTGCTGCGTGCTGCTGACTGCTGACGGCTGCCTGCTTTTTTTCTTCTTCTTCTTCTTTATATGTAAGCTTACTGTTTTTTAATTTATAATATTTAGTTTAATTAATGTAAGCTTATAAATTATAACTAATAACATAATATTTATTTTTTTCACAGAAATTTAGCTACTGTTTTTTAATTTATAATATTAACTTCAATTAATGTAAGCTTACAATTTATAACTAATACATAATATGTATATTTTTAACAGAAATTTAGCTACTGTTTTTTAATTTATAATATTAAATTTAATTAATGTAAGCTTACAAATTATAACTAATACATAATATTTATTTTTTTTACAGAAATTTAGCTACTGTTTTTTAATTTATAATATTTAGTTTAATTAATGTAAGTTTATAAATTATAACTAATACATAATATTTATTCTTTTTATTGAAATTTAGGTACTGTTTTTTAATTTATTTGGAAATGCATTATGTAAGTCTTAAATTATAAATATATGATGCATTGTTTTTTTCAGTTAGGATACGGGATACCAAGTCTAAAATCTTAAATGGATTCTAGTTCTGGATGTGAGGCCTCGTCAAAGAAAGATCCCGCATGGAAGTATGCACATTTGGAGGATAAAAAAAATAGAAATAATTTGACTTGCAATTTTTGTGCTAAAGTCACAAGGGGAGGAATATTTCGAGCAAAACAACACATTGTCGGAGGATTTCGAAATGTGAAAGAATGCTCTAAGTGCCCTACTCATGTACGTGAGGAGATTAAAGAGTATATGTTGAAGAAAGATATGGAAAAGGAGGAAAATGAGTTATTGCCCGACTTTGATGATATAGATCATTACGGTGAAGATGAAGAAGATGAAGTTCAAGAAATTGACATTCGTGGCAAGAGAGTGTTTACTAGTGATGGAAGTAAAAGATCATACCAATCCAACTTGAAGAAACCAAAACAGAAGGGGCCTATAGACTTGTTTTTTACTCCCGATCCAAAGAAAGCGATTCAAGCTAGGAAAGAAGGGAAGATGAAGCAAACATCAATAAATGAAGCGTGCAAAAAAGAACTTAGAAAAAAGGCAATGGGAGATTTTGCTAGGTGGATGTATGATGCTGGGATACCATTTAATGCTGTACGTTTGAGCAGCTTTGCAGTGGCACTTGAATCGATTGGACAATATGGTCCTGGAATAAAGCCACTTAGCTATCATGAAGTGAGAGTTCCTTACCTAAAGGAGGAAGTCAGTCGAATGAAAGAGTTGTTGAAGGTCCATAAGGAGGAATGGACAAAATATGGCTGCTCAATTATGTCTGATGGTTGGAGAGATTCAGTTGCTAATAAAGACATAATCAACTTTTTAGTGAACTCTCCAAGGGGATCAGTATTCATCAAGTCTATTGATGCTTCTAATATTGTCAAGAATGCAGATAGAATGTATAGATTACTTGATGAGATGGTCGAAGAAATTGGAGAATCAAATGTGATTCAAGTGGTAACTGACAATGCGTCAAACTATGTTGCAGCAGGTAAGAACTTATTTTTAGAACTACTTTCTATAGTGTATATATTGTTTATTTTAATATTTTCATGGCTTCATTCCTTGATTTTTCAACAGGGAGATTGTTGGAAGCAAAGAGGCCACATTTATATTGGACACCGTGTGCTGCTCATTGCATTGATTTAATTTTGGAGGATATTGGGAAGATGCCTTCAATTCATGCAACTTTGAAAAGGGCAATTTTTTTGAATGGCTATATCTATAATCGTGTTGGCGTTGTCAACTTGATGAGACAATTCACTGGAGGAAAGGAGTTGCTAAGACCTGCAGTTACAAGATTTGCAACTGCCTTCATCACTCTTCGTTCAATCCATCTTCAAAAGAATAACTTGAGGAAGATGTTTACTTCTGAAGATTGGAATACTACTAAATGGGCAAAGGAGGCGGCTGGCAAAAGAGCAGCTACTATTGTTTTGATGCCTACTTTTTGGAGTACCATCGTTTATGCTCTTAAGTTAACAGGTCCACTTGTTCGTGTACTCCGTTTGGTTGATGGGGAAAAGAAGCCTGCAATGGGATATATTTATGAAGCAATGGATAGGGCTAAGGAAGCCATAGCTAAGGCTTTTGGTGAGAGAGAGGATAAATTCAAGGAGGCATTTGAAATTATTGATACGAGGTGGGGATGCCAACTCCATCAACCGTTGCATGCAGCTGCACACTACTTGAATCCAGAATTTTTCTATTCAAACCCCAACATTTTGCAAGATGAAGAAATTATGTCGGGTTTGTACAAATGTGTTGGAAGGTTACTGCCAACTATTGAAATGCAAGATAAAGTTTCAAGTGAGTTGGAAAAATACAATGCCGCTAGTGGCGTCTTTGGAATTAGTTTGGCAGTGAGACAAAGGAAGACAAAAGCACCAGGTAAAGTGGCATTTGTACTACCTCTTCATTTTTGAAAATTATTTTTGCTATTTACCTAGTAGGTATTCATTTAAAATTTATTTTATAACAGCGCAATGGTGGATGGCATATGGATCAACAACTCCAAACTTGCAAAAGTTTGCTGTGAAAATTCTTAGCCTCACGTGTAGTGCTACTGGCTACGAAAGAAATTGGAGCATATTCCAACATGTAAGTCATTAGTATATCATGGATTAATTATTAAAGAACAAGAACTACCAATCTACTGCTTTTTAGAATCATTATTAACCATATTACTGTAAACTTTTTGCAGCTTCATAGCAAAAGGAGAAATAGGCTATCCCAGCAACGCTTGAATGATTTGGTATTTGTGAAATATAATCGAACTCTGAGGCGTCGATACGACAAACGTGACACCATTGATCCCATCCTCCTGAAGGACATTGATGATAGTAATGAGTGGTTGATTGGTAGGATGGATGGTGATTCTGATGAGGATGATGAACTTGTGTTTGAAGATGATAATTTGACTTGGGATTCTGTTGCTAGAGCCGCTGGACTAAATAACCCCCCACATCACACTAGATCAAGAATAAGTACAAATATGCCATCATCGTCTAAAGGAAGAGGAAGAGCTTCATCTAGTAGTGCAACCACTGCTAGGGGTCGGACCACAATGTTGGAACTTGTAGATGAGGATGAAATCCAAGTGGATAATGCAGAGGAGACAGAAGAGGAAAAAGATGTTGGAGAAAACAGTTCTAATGATGAAGAGGAAGATGATGATATCTTCACCGACCTAGTTGATGATGAGTGATGAGTGATGATTGAGGAGGATTTTTAGATTTTATATTTTGAAATCTTTTATTGTACTCTTTTCTTTTGATGTTGAACTATGTTGAATTGTTGAGGCTTTTGGGCTTTGTCTTGGCAATTTTATTAAATTTCCAATTTTTTTATTGAATGTTTTGACATTTTAAATTCTAATATGACTAGATATTCATATGTTCATATATAAATTACCCCAAATAGATATTTTACACCATTTTAATAATTGTGCGCCTCACCTTCGTGAGGCGCGCGCCTTCGCCTCGCGCCTCGCGCCTCGGCTTCAAAGACCCTTTGCGCCTCGGCTCGCCTCGCGCCTCTGACTACTGTGCTTACAATAAACCCTTCTTAGGAAATGGCTATGGAGATTCATGAAGGAAAAAGATCACCTTCAACGTGGAGTCATTGCTTCTAAATATAGGCTCTAGCTCAATGAATGGATCACTCACGCCATACGAGGACTCTACAGAGTTGGAATTTGGAAATACATCAGGAAAGGCTGAGACAATTTTCCCCCTATATCAGCTTTCAAGTGGAGAACGGGGGGCAATGTTTACTTTTGGCACAATGTTTGTTGTGGCCAAAGGGCCCAAAGTGCTAAATTTCCTCCCATTTTCAGCTTGGCTGCAATAAGGAAGCCCTCCTCAATCAACATCTTCAGATTTCAAATCAAGGACCTTTTGGAGCATTCCGTTGATTACATAAGTTCCTGATTGGGAACTTGATCACCTCATTGACTTTTATAGCAGTTCGTACAAGTTCTGGCACCAGAACATTACCAATGTACCAAAATGGATCCTGGATGGTAATGGTAGATTCACGGTCAATTTTTTTAATAGGAACTCTCCCCACTGGGAGCAAACAGTGGCAACCTCCCTGGGAATCACATCTGGAAAACAGCAGCTCCCACAAAGGCAGCTTTTCATACTTGGGAGGCAATGCACCAGAATGTTTTAACCCTTGATAACTTGCAGAAAGGTGGGCTGCCCCCTTGTCAAAAGGTGTTTTCTATGAATGGTTAATGCTGAATTCGTAGACCACATCCTCCCGCACTCCACTGGACTAGAACCTTTGGACCATGACCTTCTCCTTGACCAGGCAGCAATGGGCCACTGCCAGCTCTGTTGGAGATGAGTTATGGGCTTGGAAGGGTATCCCAGGCACCAAATAGAAGAGGAAGGCTTTGATCCACATCCCCCTTAACATATTTTGGTGTGTTTGGAAGGAAAGAAATATGGGAGCCTTCAAAGGACTACACCCCTATGGATTAATAGAGATTAGTAGTTGCTACTACCAGCTGGCACAATTTTTGAATGAACCTATTATAATTCTTGATTTTGTCACACTTCGCAGGGTGGGTGATCTTTTTTTGTTTGCAGTACTGAGTTGGCATCCCCTTGATGCTCTTTTAATAAAATTCTCTTTGCGGATAAAAAAATATACATTTACAAGCCCAAAGTATTATGCATGGTTCAAAGTGAGGGGAGGCCAACAATTGGAGTTGTCTTTGAAGAAATAAGGGTGATGAAAGAGGCCATTGAATTAAAGGCAAGAAGCGGAAAATGGGTTCTCAAAGTAATTTTCGGTCAGATAGAGCACTTGAACATTCTCTTTAATGTCTTCACATTGCAAATACTAGATTTAAACTTAATATTTATAAATTTCAAAGAATTCATATCTGGAGCTACTTTATATGAATATTACATTTTGCTTTAATTGATTGACAACTTTTTTCCAAATCCAAAAAGTCACTACAAAGAAGGTGGTGTTGGGACAGGGTCTTGCACCTCCAATTTGCCAACAATGCTTTCTTCTTTTTAATAATAAATTTTCTTTTCCAGATTATAGTATTGTGTGAATATATATTATTAGCATGTGAATAATATAATAACATTTCAACATATAAATCATATATTATAATATATATAAATAATATACAATTATTAAATTATGTTAACATAATTACTATTTATAATTAACATTTTAATATTTTTTTATTAAAAAATTAATTAATGCTCATGTTAATTAACATTTTTTTTACATTTTCAATATTTTCTAATTAACAAAGTAATTGAAATTTTCAATTAACATTTTTTATTAACAATTTTAAATATTAATTTCAAATATTTTCTAATTATTAAATTATGTTAACAATTTTAATTAATATTTTATACTCAATATTTGTAGTTAAGATTTTGATATTGTCCAATTAATAGATTAATAAACGTCTATGTTAATTAATATTTTTAAATGACATTTTTAACTTATCTAATTATACAATTAACATTTTTAGCTAACACTTCTAATAAAAATTTAAATATTTTCCAATATTAATATTTTAAATTTCTTAATAAATATTTATGTTAATTAAATAATTTATAATTTATAATTAACATTTTAAATATTTTATTAAAAAATTAATCAATTTTTTTATGTTAATTAACATTTTAATTGACATTTTGAATATTGTCTAATTAATAAAGTAACTGATATTTTCAATTAACACTTTTAATTAACAATTTAAATTAAAAATTTCAATATTTTATAATAATTAAAATATGTATTTAACATTATCTAATTATAAAATTAACATTTTTAGTTAACACTTCTCATAAAAATTTAGATATTTTCCAATATTAATATTTTAAATTTCCTAATAAATATTTATTTTAATGAGATAATTACTAATTTATAATTCACATTTAAATTTTTTTATTAAAAAATTAATCAAAAATTATGCTAATTAACATTTTTAATTGACATTTTGAATATTGTATAATTAATAAAGTAACTGAAATTTTCAATTAACATTGTTAATTAAAAATTAAAATTAAAATTTTAAATATTTTATACTTATTAAATCATGCTAACAATTTTAATTAATATTTCAATTAAAATTTTGATATTCTCTAATTAATGGATTAATCAATGTTTATGTTAATTAACACTTTTAATAGAAATTTTTAATATTAACTAATAATAAAATTATTGACATTTTTAGTAAACAGTTATAAAAAATTTTAAATATTTTCTGATATTAATATTTTAATTAAAACTTACTAATTAATATTTATGTTAATTAACCTTTTTGATATTGTGTAATTAAAAAACTAATTAAAAGTTAACATTGTTAATTAAAACTGTAAATATAGTCTAATTAAAAAATTATTTAAATTTTTAATTAAAATTTTATAATTAATATCTTTAATTAACATTTTTAATTTTTCCAATTAACAAAATATTTAATGTTTATATTTATTATAATTTTCAATTCACACTTCTTATATTTTCTATAAATAGAACTATGAATGATTTTTATTTTCTAATTGAAAATAATCTTATTATTAATCTATGTTTATAATATTCTTTTTAATAATATTTTTATAATTTGTCATCAATTTTTAATTAGTAAAATGACAGTCATGCTCATAAATTGTTTAAATTTACAAGTATGCCACCGTCTACAAACAGTAGCTACTTTTTTTTTTTTTTTTTTTATCAGTAAAGGGATATTGATCAAATGGGTATGTCCAATATCCAATGGGCATACCCAGGCAAAAGGGAAGCCAAATCTCCAGCACAATTGCAAAGCAATCCAATCAAAAGGATAAGCTATAAAGGCCACCCACTGCAAGTAACAAAGTTACATCAAAAGCCTAGAGCAAGGCAACAACCAAAAGAACAAAAACAAGTCCAGGATTCTGAACAGAACATCTGAAAGTGAAGAGCTCCCAACCAGAATTCTAGTTCCAGCACTGATTTAGCAGTAATGGAAATTTGTCATATAGGATTCTATAGGTTTGTGTCTGAATCACCTTAACAATCCCTTCAGGGGACGTGATGGAGCCTTCAAATTTTCTTTTATTTCGAAAGTGCCATAAGAAGTAAACCGTGGTAACCAAGCAGATTCTCTTTGAAGCAGCCTGAATACCAGTGCCTTTAGCTTCCTTATGAAGCCATTTAAGAGCAGCTTTAACTGTTGTCATTGATCCCATTCCCAACCAGTCCTTCAAAAGACTCCACGCTGAACTTGACACTCTGCACTTGAAGAAAATGTGATCCAAAGGTTCTGTTTCAGAACTGCAGAGCACACAAACAGGATCCAAACCCACCAGCTGAGATTTATCACTAGTAGGAAGTTTACCCTTAGAACATAGCCATAGCATAAAAGAGTATTTGGGAGTGCAACCAGACTTCCAAACAACTGAGAGCCACTGTACCTTCTGACTTTTAACTCTCCAGAACTGGTAAGCCTTTGAGCTGTTTAACTGATCACCCAAAACCCATTGTCTAAGCTGTTTATCTGCATTCTCAGTATCCCTGAATTCCTGCAAAATCAAATTCTTAATCCCCACAATTTTTTTGATTAGGGGGGAGTCTTCATGTTTTGGACTGACCTCCCAAATGCTACCACCCCTCAGATAAACTTGGTTCGCCCATTTTGACCACAACGAATCCTTCTTGTCATGTATATTCCATAAAGCTTTGGAAAGAAGAGTTATATTCCAAATTTCAAGATCAACCAACCCAAGACCTCCCTCTTCCTTAGGCAAACAAATTTCTTTCCAAGCCACCAGGGGCCTTTTCCTACCCTCCACCCCCCACCCCCCCCCACCCACAGAAAAGTTCTACAAAGTCTGACCAAGTGATTCAAAACTGATTTCTGAATGGGGAAAATTGCAAGGCAAAAACATTCAACTCCCTAAACCACTGATTTAATCAACTCCAGCTCCCCAGCATAAGAAATGGACTGGCAAGGCCAAGAAGCAAAAAGGCTTGATTACTTCTCCAAAACCACTTATTTTTGCTCCAAAAAAGTAATTTTGGAATTTTTTTTTTTCCAATAAGTACTCATCCAGAAGAGCTAAATAGTTTTTTTTTTTTTTTTACACAAATACTTATTTTAAGCACTTTTTTAAACAAGTACTTTATTTTTGATTACTTCCATCATAAGTTTAATTCCCCAACAGTTATTACAATTTTAAATTTCTCCTTTATTTTTGTATACAAATATTAAAGTACTTTTCCTCCATTCATCTTGCATTTTCTTGGGTCACCTTGTAGGAATCTTGGAATACGATATCTAGGATGTTGGATGTCCACGCTGGGAACCCATGGAAACCCTCTATAGAAATCTGTATGCCTTTGAATGCAATATCTACTCAAAACATGGGTATTCAAAACCCACCTCTTCCTGAGGTAATCTTTGGCTCCTGAGGGAATCCAACTTTATGGTACAAATATATCCTTGCCATTCATTCCTCTAGTAAGAAATTGTTATTATTATTTATTTATTTTTCAGTATTCTGATTACTATAATAATAAGTCTAACATTCATGCCCCCTATTAAACTCCTACTGGGAAGAGCTAGTAATATCCATTTTTGGAAAGATCCTTGGTTGGGGAATGCAGTTTTGTCCACCTCTTCTCCACGCCTTTTTCGCGAGTGCAGGGCAGGATGATGATTCCATTTCTTCTTTTGTTTTTGATCCAGTTGGTCCTTTGCCTTCTTGGGATTTCCATTTTCGTAGATCATTAAACAATAGGGAGATGGTAGAGCTATTTTTCTACGCTAGTCTTGTTGAATGACTGTCATTTTTCTTTAGAGGAGGCTAATGGTCTTGGCCTTTGGATCCTTCAGGGGTTTGCTCTTGAAAATCTTTTTGTGAGTTTCTGAATAGGTCTAATTTACATTTTCCTCTCTATAGATCCATTTGGAAGGCCAAATTCCCCTTTAAAATCAGCACTTGATAGAATTAATACCAATAACTTGCTGCAGGTTAGGTGGCCTTTGAAGGCACTATCTCCAGATGTTTGAGCTCTTTGTTTTAATTATTCAGAATCTGCATTGCATTTGTTCATTCATTGTGATTATGCTTGGAGGGTGTGGAATAAGCTATTTGGTATTTTAGGCGAATGTTGGGTGAGTTCAGAGGCAGTGGAGGACTTTTTGGCAGTTTCCTTCGTTGGTTTTGGCAGGAAAAAGGAAAGGGCAGCCCTCTGGAAATGTGCTTTTTTGGCAGTCATTTGGGGGTTGTGGACGAAGCATAATGCTCATACTTTTCTAGGAGGGAGAAGTAGCCTCATTTGCTAATTTGCGAAAAGATACATTACTTGGCTTCTCTTTGGTGTGTGGCGCAGAGGAATTTTAAGGGAGAAAGCTTTTCTGATATTCAGTGTGAATGGCATTATGTGTTGGGAGTGTCTGTTCGTGTTGGTTTTATCTCTTGTTTTTTCAGTTTTCCAGTTGTTTCTTTGTGTTTTTTATCTGGATTTTCCATACTATTTAAGGAGATGTCTTATTGTCCTAGCCGTGTATTCTTATTCTATTAATGAAATTCTTCTTTTCCAATCAAAATAATAATAATAATAATAATAAGTTAACATCATTAAGATAAAAACTACTATAAATAAACACTTCTGAAAATAAATTTTAGAAATAATATTATAGAGTTAGAAGTACCCTCAACTAATCAATTTGAAATTTAAAAGAATCATTACTTGAGCATTAAATAAACAAAAAATAATAACTATAAATATTTTAGGTAGAAAATCACAATTTAGAAATTGCAATAAATTTATTAATATGTTTTATGGAAGAAGTCATACATCAATTCTTTTATGAAATAATAAATAATAAAATGTTGTTTATTAAATTTTTTTTTTTTATCTATAATGATGTATAAATATCAATTTAATATTTTGCATAATGTTAATTAGAACATTCCTATCATATCATACCCTATATTTTTAATATTTTTCTTGTCTATGCATCTACACAGTGTCATAATAGTATCTCAAGTCTACATTTATATTTTATAATCTTAAACAAAATATAAATTTTTATCAATAATTTTGAATATTCATAATTTAAATCAAATTATGACAGTATATTATTAATTTTTCAAAAATATATATCTTAACTTTATTAAAAATTATAAAAATATTTAACATAATATTATTCACATGCAATGCACATGACACATTTACTAATACTAATAATGCATATCATTATTTGTTATTATCACTATGATTATCTCCCTCTAGAAGAATCGTCCCTCTGGCATAAAGTAGTAAAAAGTAAGTTTGGGATGGATGAGAACAGGTGGGATACCCATGATATTTTAAGATGTTCTTTGGGGAGCCCATGGAAATCCATTTCTCAGATTCATCCTTCTTTCATCCCTCAACACTAAACTTGAGGGTAGGGAGGGGTTCTCATATTCATTTTTGGAAAGACCCTTGGCTGGGAAATGCACCATTTTAACTACTACTTTCCCTCATCTAGTTCTGAACAAAATATAGCCACTTCTTTTTTTGTTGATAAATTGAATAGTCCTTTAGTTTCTTGGAATCTTCATTTTAGGAGACCTTTGAATGATAGGGAGACACTAGAATTGTCATCTTTATTGAGTGGGAGTAATCTTTCTTCAGGGAGGGACGTTCATTCTTGGTCTTTGGACCAGCCAGTATTATTTTCTTGCAAATATTTTTTTGAACTTTTGATTCGTTCCAACTCTTCTTTCTCGCTATACTCTGCTATTTGGAAGGCTAATGTTCCCCCTAAAATAAAGGCTTTCATTTGGTTGGTCGTGCTTAATAAGATAGATACCAATAACTTGTTGCAAATTAGGAGACCTATGAAGGCTCTCTCTCCCAATGTATCTGTATTCTGTTACAAGAACTCTGAGACAGTTTCTCACCTTCTTTTGCAATGTGAATTTGCTTGGGAGTATTTGGGATATGCTTTTTAGCGTGATGGGAGAAAGTTGGGCTTGTCCTCCCTTGGTGGAAGAATTTTTAGAAATATCCTTTGCAGGTTACAGTAGAAAAAAGGACAGGGCAACTTTATGGAAGTGTGGCTTTTTCTCAGTATTATGAGGTTTACTGATGGAACGTAATACTCAGATATTTTCTGGGAAAAAGTTAAATCAAATGTTGGTTTGGGAAAAAAACTGAAGTATTTGGCTTCTTTGTGGTGTGTTGGGTATGGATTTTTTAAAGAGGCAAGCTTTTGGGAGCTGCAGAGAGATTAGAGGAACACATTGACTGGATGATTTTTTTCTTGGGCATTTTTTTATGTTTTTTGTTTAGTCTTGGAATGTCTCAGGTTGTCTCGGGAGATTTCTCATTCTCCCTCTTGTAAATTCTCTTTCCATTAATGATATCTTCTTTTGTTATAAAAAAAATTATCATTATCATTATTACCGCAAAAAGTACTATAAAAAATTACTATTATGATCATTATCATGAAAAATATTACTGGTTCCCAACTAACCAGACCATCCTTTTCCTCCCCCACCCCAAACTAAAGGAAATCTCTCATGATTTTTGAAATATTAAAGGATACCTCCTACCCTCACAGAAATTCTAAAAATAAGGAACAAATGAGGAGGAATGCTAGCTAAGCAAGCCTGGGGGTTAGGGTAATATGCCCATCTAGAGAAAATAAAGCACCCTTCCACCCATCCAACCTCTTAGACACCTTCTCCACCACACAATTCCAAAACCTAACCAACCTAGGATTACCATCTAAAGGCACACCTAAATAAATCAAAGGCTAATAGACAAGAAATAAGGAGGAATATTAGCAAAGCAAGCCTAGATTAGGGCAATACATGCACCTAAAGAAAATAAAACACCCTTCCACCAGCCAACCTCTTAAGACACCTTCTCCACCACAAGATCTCAATACCCAACTAACCTAGGATTACCATTTAGAGGCACACCTAAATAAACCAGAAGCTATTCAATAATATCACACCCAACAAGGAAGACAACTCCAACCAACAAGAAATAACCAAATTGACACAGGCTATCCCACTCTTCCCCAAATTTATTTTTAAACCAAGGACCCTCTCAAACAATTGCCAAATAGAAAGAACATTTGAAAGAGAATCTCTATTTTGTTCCAAGAAATAATAGTAGCATCCACAAAAACTGATGATGAGAAACCACAATCCCCTCACTCCCCACTCCAAACACTCACACAAACCCTCTCTCTAGAACCCTATAAACCAATGCACTCAAGACATCTAGCACAAGAACCAGCAAAAAAAAAAAGAAAGACAACCTTCTTGCCTAACCCCCTTCAAAGCTCTATAAACCAAGATTTAGGCTCTCCACTTATAATGACTAACAAAGAAGGATTAGACAAACACTCCTCATCCAAGACCGCCACCTTTCATGAAATCCCTTCAAAAAATGATTTTTATCCCGAAAATTCCAACTTACTCAATCTGTAAATCATAAGCCTTTTCAAAGTCTTCTTTGAATACAACCCCTTCTCTCCTTCTACAAACATCCTCTACAACCTCCTATCTACTAAAATAGCATTCCGAAAACAAAATTCCAACTTACTCAATCTGTCAATCATAAGCCTTTTCAAAGTCCTCTATAAAAACAAACCCTAATCTCTCCTTCTACAAACATCCTCTACAACCTCATATGCTACTAAAATAGCATCCACAATCTGCCTATTCTCCACAATAGCACTTTGAGCCTCTGAAATAGTGATCTATCTCCAATCACAAAACCCAGCCTATCACCTAAAACAACAATGTATTATGCATTGGGCGACTTCATTATGGATTATGCATTGAACTACAATCGGACAGCTTAGCCAGTCAAGCCCGTCTCGCTATAATTGCTAAGAAAACAAACAAATATTCGAACAATAAGTAAGAAAATGTCAGTTCCACGTGAGCCACCTCATGACCCCCCCAAGCTGCTTGATTCAAAAAACCTATTGAAATCTTTCCATTAGACTATAATTGTAGGAAAAAGAGGGCACTTTGATAGCAATCACCCACTCATGCTGCTGTGAGGAGACTGCTAAGATCAAAACCCAAGCTTAAGACAGAAAAGAGCTCCATCGATAATCAGATTGCGAATGCACTCGACGAGGCAAGTAATATTAACTACCGAGCCTGCTTTAAATTGAGGTTGAGTTCCCATTTCTTTCAATTAGGGAGATTCATGCAGTCATCATCAAAAGTTAATTCTATTTTTGTTATTTTGTTTATGATATTTTTATAATGATCTTATCTTTAAAATTTTTAGGCAAAAAGGGCAGTCCAGTGCACAAAGCTCCAGCGTATGCGGGGTCCGGGGAAGGGGTGGACCACAATGGGTCTATAGTACGCAGCCTTACCTTGCATTTTTACAAGAGGCTGTTTCCACACCTCGAACCTGTGACCTCCAAGTCACAAGGTGACAACCTTACCGTTGCTCCTAAGCTCCCCTTCATTTTAAAATTTTTAGATAATTCTATTTAATAAATTAGTTTATTCAGGTTTTTTAAAAGCATTGTACGCCTATAATTGAAATAATATTATTTTGTGTTGGACATTGGTCTTATATCACACGGGAATTTCAAAAGTCATGATTGAATATCTAAAACAATGGCTTTTCGAGCAAATACGAGTTCATTCTCACCCTAAATTCTGGCAATAAATCCCATATTCCCATCTTCTTTAATGGCATTTGTAGAGACCCGCACTCGTAAATAAGGAAAATAAATAAGAAAAGGGTAAAAAGGGAATTTCAGCAAGGTTCGTCGACAAAGCCAGTATATTCGTCGACGAAGTCCCTTCAGTTCTTCGTCGCCGAAATTCAAAGCGTCGTCGACAAAGAAATACCAAGCGAACCAAGAAAATATTCGGATGGGGTTCGTCAACGAAGGAAGAGCTTGGTCCATGGATAGTCCAGGTGGTTCGTCGATGAAGGTACCGGTTTGTCGACGAATTTGACTCAGTCAAAGGCTCTATAAATATCATTTTTGGTTATTTAAGGGGTAAGAAAACCCAAAAGCTCTCTCTCTCTCTCTCTCTCTAACTAGCGAGCTCACTCTCTCTCTCTCTCTCTCTACGATCCTTCACCGTTCGTCGTCTATTTCTACAATCGAAAGTTTCTATGTGGATCGGGGGAGGAAACTCTACAGTTATAGCGGATCAAATCGTCGTTTAGAAGATTTTCGAGATTTTCCCTAAAATCGAGATAAGGATCTGAATTCGTTTTCGTTTAGGTAGATTTGTAGTAGATTGAATAATATTGAAGTATTGTTCTTCGGCTTTTAGGTTTTGAGGATTCCGTGTCGTAGTTTTGGCTCAATAAGCTCTTGTTTCAGTCTTCAGGATAAAGGTAAGGGGATTTGTTTACATCAGTATTTTTTTAGAAAATGAAACCACAGGATATGTAGCTTATGTTTATATGTACTTATTGACTGCTTATTTACAAAGTTTTACTGGGTATAAATGCTGATTCTTACGGTTTTCACGATTTTACAGTTTTGGTAAAAATGGGGTTTTTGGCATATGATCTCCAAATTTCTTAAACTATTTTATTTGCACTAAAAATAAAGTAGGAGATGCTTAAAACTCTTAATAGCAGCAGAAATGATATTTTACGAACCATTTTATATGAAATGTATATATATGATCAAATAAGTATGACTAATGATATGAATTGAATCTATACTGATTTGAGATGCATGTATATGAACTATGGGGACTAAGGTTCCAAGTAGTTAACAAAAATTGCAGAAAACAGGTGCCGGTTAGATACCGTGCCAAGTATGAGAAAAGGGTAAAACCGAGAAGTTACAAGCCGGTTTTTACCATAGTATGAATGAAAGTATGCATGAATAAGATTGTGAAAATACTGGAATTGCACAGGTGATTATGTTTTAATGTAAATTATATATATGATATTGGGACCACAACTTGTCTCAATAGTATATGAAGCCTTAAAAAGCTTATATGATATAGGCTCGATACCGTTGCCAAAACAGAGGTACAGTGCAACCACACGTAGTTATTTTTTAGTGTGGGTACCTAGTAGTAGGCTTGGTAAGAAGGGTCATTGGTCAAAAGGGATCAGGGTGGTAATGGCCAAGTTGGACTACCATATGTTATGATGTCTGACAATGTTTGCACGAACAGGACTTGATCAGTGCTTTCTTATCGCACAACTCTTGCCACGGAGAGTACTGGCATAGTTATGATAATTTCGAACTGGACGGTGTTCTAAATATGCATATACATGATTTAAAAGTTTTACTGAGCAAAGTCACAAGTTTAAGTACCGGACAGAGGGATTTTACAGTGTATGAGCCTGTACCCTACCCTAACCTCGGGAACTCTCACTTGTAATGATGTTGGGTTATACATTATCAGGATTTATATATGTACTATATATACATTACAATATTGAGAATGTGCAATCTATGTAATTGTTTTCAAACAAGAATATAATTGTACAATCACACACTGATATAATATCTTCCTCCTTACTGAGAAGGGTCTCACCCCAATCTTACAACCTTTGTTTCAAGAGTTACAGGAAATCGGTCCTAATCTTCTAGAAAGACTTTGGAGCGTAGCGTCTGGTTAGCTGACGCAAGTTTTGTATGAGTTCTGGGTTGTTTAGCCAGGATGAGTTAGAATGGGAATGTAATATAGTTTATGCTTTACATACGGATGAATGTATGTAAGGAACAGTTAGACACTTTGGTACGTCTATTAGAATCCATATGAATGTTTATGTTTTCTGTAATATATGTAAGTACAAATCAGTATGGTATACCCGTATGTCCCTGTTTAAAGCGGGTATTTTATGTATGTTATCAAGATTTGTACAGGTTATGTATGTATAGTAGGACTCTGGGGCCGTATAAAGGGCCGGCGCGTTACAGTTTGGTATCAAAACCCATAGCCAACCGGAAGTGTGATGTGAATTGCACTGCCTGGTTATGGATATGCTCAGAGCTTAAGTTGCTAGGTTCTGTAGATTAGACTATACCAAAATTTAGGATGTGAGTATGATTTTCGAGTTTAGCTTAGTATACCTAAGGACAGAAATCTATTGGCAGACTTCTGTGCTTTTCTGGATCATTCGAAGGGTTCAGAAAATCACGGCAATCTATTGACGGTGTTGTTTCTAAGTGGAAGGGCGGAACTCAAATTAGAATGAGAATGTGAGTCATTAGAGTACGTCGGTACTAGGAATGTTATTATGGGAAGCAAGTTTATAGTATTGCAGTATTAGTTGGTTAAACTTCTAATTGATTTCCTCAAATGCTTTTCAGGATAGAATCCAGGGATATTACTGTCAACGTTGGAGGCAGTAGTGGTGAGGGTGCTGGCCATGAGGTTAGCAGTGACTCTACTAGTATGCTACGGGACTTCGCTCAGCAACTTATGGCTGAGGTTGTTCGGACCAATAAGGGTCAAGGTCGTCCCCTTGCTGAGTTGAGATGCTCCATCGACCAGATCACACGACTGAAACCTCCCATCTTCGTAGGGGAGTGCAGATCCGATTCGAGCTAAGAATTGGATCGGAAAGATTGAGAAGATCCTAGACATCCTGAATTGCACTGAGAAGTAGAAGGTAGCCTTTGCGACATTCAAGTTGACGGGTGAAGCAGAGAAGTGGTGTTTAGACCTCCAGGGAAGCAGGAATTCAGATTCTTAGGGTCGTGTGTGCGTTCCGCACCACAGATCCTCTCAGCTTTGCAGGTTAGGAGATTACTTTTGGAGGGATGCCAAGGGTATCTGGCATTTTTGAAAGACACGCCGGCAGGGGAATGTGAATTGGAGGAGATTCCTGTTGTGTGCGAGTTCCCAGATGTGTTCCCAGAGAACTTGCTGGGATTACCTCCAGATCATGAGGTGGAGTTTGGTATAAAGCAGGTACGGCGCCGATATCAAAAGCCCCATATCGTATGGCTCCAACTGAACTGAGAGAGTTGAAAGAACAGCTTCAAGAGCTACTAGATAAGGGGTACATTCGACCGAGTGTTTCTCCTTGGGAAGCACCTGTGCTATTTGTAAAGAAAAAAAACGGGTCGATGAGAATGTGCATCGACTACAGAGAACTTAATAAGGTGACGATAAAGAACAAATACAAATTACCCAGGATTGATGATCTGTTTGACCAGCTAAGATCGATCTACGGTCTGGGTATCACCAGCTAAAGGTGAAAATGGAAGATGTTCCAAAAACAGCTTTCCGAACTCGGTATGGCCATTACGAATTTATGGTTATGTCATTCGGCTTGACTAATGCACCTGCAGCATTTATGGATCTGATGAGTCCGATTTTCCACGAATATTTAGATTAGTTCATCATGGTATTCATTGATGACATCCTAGTATATTCTAGGAGTGCTACAGAGCATGAAGTTCATCTGAGACTGGTACTGCAAATGCTTAGGGAGAATAAGTTTTTTGCTAAACTGAAGAAGTACGAGTTCTGGCTGGAACAGATTGCATTTCTAGGGCACGTAGTGTCCAGAGAAGGAGTATCAGTGGATCCGAGTAAGATAGAGGCAGTAGTGGACTGGGCGAGACCGAAGAATGTTCAGGAAGTCAGAAGTTTTCTGGGTCTTGCAGGTTACTACCGTCGTTTTGTAGAAGGGTTCTCCAGTTTAGCAGGTCCATTGATGTGACTCACGAGGAAGAACGTGAGGTATGACTGGACTGATGAGTGCGAACTGAGTTTTCAGGAGCTGAAACGGCAACTGGTTACTGCTCTGGTTCTGACTATTCCATCTGGGGATGGTGGATTTGTTATCTACAGTGCCGCCTCTAAGAAGAGTCTCGGCTGTGTCCTAATGCAGCAGGGCAGGGTGGTTGCATACGCTTCTCGTCAACTCAAAGAGTATGTGAAGAACTACCCGACACATGATATGGAATTGGCAACTGTAGTGTTTGTATTGAAAATCTAGAGTCACTACCTGTATGGTAAAAGGTGCAAGATTTTTACTGATCACAAAAGTCTTAAGTACATTTTCACCTAAAAAGAGCTGAACATGAGGCAACGTAGATGGCTTGAGTTGATAAAGGACTTCAACTATACTATTAGCTATCACCCAAGAAAAGCAAATGTGGTAACTGATGCTTTGAGTCGGAAGTCTGTGGATGCGTCAGTCTCTGCAGCGGGAGTTCAGCATCAGATCTGTATGGACCTGGAAAGGTTGGGCTTAGAGATAGTAGAAGGAAATCACCAAGTTGTTCTTGCTAGCTTGGTGGCACAGCCGAACTTATAGGAGAAGATCCGAACAGCTCAGAAGGAAGATCCAGAGCTGGTTGAGGTTATGGAAGGAGTTCGGAGTGGTTTAAAGCCGGATTTCAGTATCTTTGGTGATGGAATTTTGAGATTTCATAACACGATATGTGTACCAAATGACAATGGAATTAAATGGATCATTCTGGAGGTTGATTGTTCGCTCTACACCATACATCTTGACAGTACGAAGATGTACCGGAATCTGAGGGAATCTTTCTGGTGGTCAAACATGAAAAGAGAGATCACCCGTTTCATAAAGCAGTGTCTGACATGTTAGCAGGTCAAAGCAGAGTACCAGAGGCCAGCAGGACCACTTCAGCCACTTGACATCCCCAAGTGGAAGTGGGAACACATCTCGATAGATTTTGTGACGGAGTTACCTACGGCGGTGCATGGACAGAATGTCATATGGGTTGTAGTTGATCGGCTGACAAAGACTACACATTTCATTCCAATCAGAGTCGGCTATTCTCTGAATCGGCTGGTAGAGTTGTATGTGCAGGAGATTGTACGACTCCATGGTGTCCCTATTTCTATTGTTTCATATCGAAATCCACGTTTTATGTCTCGTTTTTGGAAGAGTCTATAGGATGCTTAGGAATCACAATTGACGTTCAGTACGTCTTTCCACCCGCAGATGGATGGGCAGTTTGAGAGGACTATTTAGACGTTAGAGGATATGTTATGGGCTTGTGTACTGGACTTTGGTGATAGTTGGACACGATATCTACCGCTTGTTGAGTTTGCGTATAACAACAGTTGCTAGGCTAGCATAGAGATGGCACCTTACGAGGCATTGTATGGTCGTCGGTGTCGATCTCCGTTATACTGGGATCAGGTAGGTGCACGGCAGATACTGGGTGCGGAACTAATTTAGCAAGTCTCTGCAAAGGTTGAGTTGATCAGGGAAAGAATTAAAACAGCTCAGAGTCGGCAGAAGAGTTATGCTGATACTCGCCAACGAGAGCTAGAGTTCGTGGTAGGAAGTATGGTATTCCTAAAGATTGCTCCAATGAAAGGGGTGATGAAGTTCGGAAAGAAGGGGAAGCTAAGTTCTCAATATATTGGGCCTTTAGAGATCCTAGAAAGGATAGGTTCAGTAGCTTATCAGGTGGCTTTACCCCCAGCACTATCTAGAGTCCATGATGTGTTCCATATGTCAGTGCTGAAGAAGTACATGTCAGATCCATCACACGTGCTAAGTTATGAACCTCTAGAGATCAGTGATACTTTATCGTATGAGGAGGTACCAATACAGGTATTAGATCAAAAAGTTCAGCAGTTACGGACTAAGGAGATATCGCTAGTGAAGGTATTACGGCATAACCATGCAGTGGAGGAAGCTTCATGGGAGTTAGAGTCCGAGATACGCCAGAAGTACCCTCACTTATTCAGAGATAGTTAGAGTTATAGAAGTAAGCAAAAGGACATGTAAGTAAATGTATGTGTGTTTAGTAAAGCATGTATGACTTTGGGGGAATTTGTATGCATATTGTAATCTCTCGAAGTATTATGTTGTAACCACGGTATTCCTCTGCCATATATGAGGACGGGTAATAAACTTAGGCCGGAGCCTCTATGTGGGTGGCTGCCGACTCTTCGATAGGACTGAGCCATTAGTGTAGAATATGTGTAATATCGATTATCAAATTTCGAGGACGAAATTCTTATAAGGAGGGGAGATTGTAAAGACTCAAACCCGTAAATAAGAAAAATAAATAAGAAAAGGGTAAAAAAGGGAATTTCAGCAGGGTTCGTCGATGAAGCCAATATATTCATCAACGAAGTCCCTTCAGTTCTTCGTCGCCGAAATTCAGAGCGTTGTCGACGAAGAAATACTGAGCGAACCAAGAAAATATCCGGATGGGGTTCATCTACGAAAGAAGAGCTTCGTCCACGAATAGTCTAGGTGGTTCGTCGACAAAGGTGCCAGTTCGTCGACAAATTTGACTCGGTCAAAGGCTTTATAAATATCATTTTTGGTTGCTTAAGGGGTAAGAAAACCCAAAAGCTCTCTCTCTCTCTAACCAGCGAGTTCTCTCTCTCTCTCTTTACAATCCTTTGCCGTTCATCGTCTGTTTCTACGATCGGAAGTTTCTGCGTGGATCAGGGGAGGAAACTCTACAGTTATAGCGGATCAGATTGTCATTTTGAAGATTTTCGAGATTTTCCCTAAAATCGAAGTAAGGATCTGAATTCGTTTTCGTTTCGGTAGATATGTAGTAGATTGAATAATATTGAAGTATTGTTCTCAGTTTTTAGATTTTACGATCCCGTGTCGTAGTTTTGGGTCAATAAGCTCGTGTTTCAGTTTTCGGGATAATGGTAAGGAGATTTGTTTACATCAGTATTTTTATAGAAAATGAAACCACAAGATATGTAGCTTATGTTTATATGTACTTATTGACTGCTTATTTGCAAAGTTTTACCGGGTATAAATGCCGATTCTTACGTTTTTCAAGATTTTACGATTTTGGTAAAAATGGGGTTTTTGGCATATGATCTCCAAATTTCTTAAACTACTTTATTTGCACTAAAACTAAAGTAGGAGATGCTTGAAACTCTTAATAGCAGCAAAAATGATATTTTACGAACCAGTTTATATGAAATGTATATATATGATCAAATAAGTATGATGTATGATATGAATTAAATCTATACTGATTTGAGATGCATGTAAATGAACTATGGGGACTAAGGTTCCAACTAGTTAATAGAAATTGCAGAAAACCGGTGTCGGTTAGATACCGTGCCAAGTATGAGAAAAGGGTAAAACCGAGAAGTTACGAGCCGGTTTTTACCACAATATGAATGAAAGTATGCATGAATGAGATTGTGAAAATACTGGAATTACACAGGTGATTATGTTTTAATGTAAATTATATATATGATATGATATTGGGACCGCAACTTGTCTCAATAGTATATGAAGTCTAAAAAGCTTATATTATGTAGGCTCAGTACTGTTGCCAAAACCGAGGTACAGTACAACCACACGTAGTCATTTTTCAGTGTGGGTACCTAGTAGTAGGCTTGGTAAGAAGGGTTACTGGTCAAAAGAGATTAGGGTGGTGATGGCCAAGTTGGACTGCAGTATGTTATGATGTCTGACAATGCCTGCACTAATAGGGCTTGATCAGTGCTTTCTTCTTGCACAACCCTTGCCACGGGGAGTTACTGGCATAGTTATGACAGTTTCGAACTGGACGGTGTTCTAAATATGCATATACATGATTTAAAAGCTTTACTAGGCAAAGTCACAGGTTTAAGTACAGGGCGGAGGGATTGTATAGTGTATGGGCCTGTACCCTACACTAACCTCGAGAACTCTCACTTGTAATGATGTTGGGTTATACATTATCAGGATTTATATATGTACTATATATACATTACAGTATTGAGAATGTGCAATCTATGTAACTGTTTTCAAACAATAATATAATTGTACAATCACACACTGATATAATATCTTCCTCCTTACTGAGAAGTGTCTTACCCCAATCTTACAACCTTTGTTCCAGGAGTTTAAGGAAATTGGTCCTAGTCTTCTAGAAAGACTTTGGAGCGTAGCGTCTGATTAGCTGACGTAAGTTTTGTACGAATTCTAGGTTGTTTAGCCAGGATGAGTTAGAATGGAAATGTAATACAGTTTATGTTTTACGTATGGATGAATGTATGTAAGGAAAAGTTAGACACTCTAGTACGTCTATTAAAATCCATATGAATGTTTATGTTTTCCGCAATATATGTAAGTACAAATCAGTATGGTATACCCGTATGTCCCTATTTAGGGCGGATATTTTATGTATGTTATCAGGATTTGTACAGGTTATGTATGTATAGCAGCACTCTGGGGCTGTATAAAGGGTCGGGGCGTTACAGCATCATCCTAGATTATTACCTTTTACTTCAAAATGTCATGAAAAACACAAGGTGCTCATTTGAATTTTAGAAGGCATTCAAACACATCCTAAAAGATATGACAAAACTAGACGGCAATAGATATATGCATTCAAAATCTGCATACAAGAGATTCGATTTCTAACTTACGTGACATTGATATCATGTCAGCAGCCTCCTGGATTAGTATGTCATCATGAACATCTGGATGAGAACGGTCCACTGGATCTGAATGCAAACCAACATACCAATCTTTACGAACTCTCCTCCGAGGTACTTCTAATTTATCAGACATCATGTAGCCTGAAACCCTTAAATAAAAATAGAAATAAATATGACAATCTAAGTTTTGGAATGATGGAGTACAACTATCTAAACAATAATGATCAAATCACTATAAGTTGATCATACAAGCGATAACAAAAAAAAAATTACCTGAAGAAGAGCACTTCACCATTGTAAGTAGCCAAGGCAATTTCTCTCACACCATCCTTGTCAATATCAAACAGGAGAGGGGTGGAATGAACAGTTGACTGGTGAAAAGCAGGCCACCCTGATACAATATGTCATTAAATAAGTATATAAATGATTAATTGCATCAAAGTCTATGCAAACGTCTATAAAGCTTAAATTCTTATGAACTTCAAATGACAAAAATATGCAACTAAAATACTAAAATAATTTAAAGAGTGATCATGGTTATGACAAAAGCCTCCAATTTTCTACTTCCTTTTTAAGAAAATGTTGACAGCGTCAAACTGAAGCAAAATTGTAGACGGTACTTAAAGAAAATGATAGTTGCTATTTACTGTTTCTGGAGAAGCAAATCTTAGGGGCAAAGTCACAATTAACTTTCAGAGGCATAGCCTGTAATTTTTCTTATTTTTATGTTTTTTTGTGGGTTATTTATAGGGTAACTTTAAAAGTCCTTTAGTGAGTCCAGTTTTGAATTCTATTGTTGGAAGCTAAGTCATGGATTGGTTTAAGTTCCATGCCTCCCAAGCTAGTTGAATCCTAGTAGGACTGATAAGTGTGAAGTCTGTAGAAGGGATGCCGCCTTTTGATTTTTGATGGATGACTGAGCTAGAATTTTTTAGCATAATTCTTTCTCAAGGCTGTGAGGGTTTCCTGCGCACTGTAAAAGCATCTGAATTGGATTGCCTTTACCACCATAAAACCCTAACCATGCGGTACTTAAAAACCTAGTCCTTTTTGCTGCACAGAATTTCCAGCTACTATTATATTATTAAATCCCAATTAAACTTATCCCTAGTCCCCCCCCCCCCCCAATTGTGATCCTACTTTCTACCATAATTTCAAACCCTAAAATCCATTATTTCTCTTACCCTAACCATACCTAAGACACATAAACAAATATTTCCCTTATCCGTCCTGCATCAATAACAGAACTATTCACTGGATTTATTCTTTTAAGGTAATTACTTGGCCAGTTAACTTATATATACAAAGTCATTTTCATACAAAAAGTCAACTGCATATACCTGGCATTTTATCTCCATCGGAGCCTTCTAGCACTTCCAGGTAATGAACGAAAGAAGGAACTACTATTTCAAGTTTTCCGTCACTGAGAAGCAAATCCAGTATATCATGATCAAATACAATACTTTATGGACAGATGACAAAATTAACATGTCAAAAGGAGAAGAAAATGAAAAGAAAATAAGAAATTAGATTGAAATTGATGGAATGCAACTCCAACATACAAATTAGGAATATAAAATAATACACCCATTTGGCAATGATAACACCATACTTAATCTGGGAGAATCATTTCTGGAGTAAATTTGTTTGAAGAAAAAATTCAAAAGCTAACTGAAGTGGGACATTTTTCTTTATCAACAGAGAAAGATGTGCTGAGGAACATTCAGGAGATTCTCAGATTCCACGTAAATAATAATAACCAAAAGCAGTTATGTTCAACAAATAGTCGGGAGAAAGCACGTACCTGTTAATGTCCGCAACCAGGGGGGTAGCATATATGCTGGAGCTCACTTCTGTCTGCCATCTGAGCTCCAGATTTCGAGGGCACTGTGTGTTTAACAACGCATCCTCGTCTCTACACACGCATACAACAATCACAGAATTAATGCGGCAAACACAACACTATTCAACACACTTATGTACCATCAGATTCAAACCGAAACCGAACCAATTAAATTTGCAGAAAAGAAGAAGAAGAATAGCTGGAAATAAACAAAGGTCTAATAGGGGTTAAGCTTACATGTCTGGATACCCAAGGGCATCGTCGCTAGCCTCTCGTTCCCGAAACTTGTTCTTCGTCTCCTCACCAATTCCATGATTGAAATTCAAGAAAGCGAACAGAAGAAAACAAAACAAAAACAGTCTAGGTGCCTGGGATTTCATAGGATCTCCTCTTTATCTTTATCAAAAAGCACTACAAGTTCAGAGAAAAACAAAATTGAGAACTTGTTCAAATGATCAATCAATATCTTCTACATAAATCCTCGAGAAGTTCTTAATGATTTCTCCTTAATTGATCATAAATAATTAATGGGGAAGAAAAACCCAGCTAGGGTTCTAATGTCTGAGCCGACAGCAATTGACGAGCTCCGCAAGACCGAGCAGGGAAGCACAGGGGAGTCGAGGACAGTCACGGGTTTTGGCTCTTCGTAGGCAAGTGACACAGTAGTTACGTGGCGTCGTTTCATTGGACGGACGCATACCCGATTAACCCGAGCATGCTCGACCCGAGTGCCCCAGGCCAGACCGCGCTAGCCAGGCCTTGTTAGCGGAATAGGAGTCGACCGAGATGGATCTAAATCAAAGGATACATAGTAAGCAAGTACCTCATTAATGGTTTAGAGTTAGACTCGTAGTAGTCGAGATTATTTATTATCTAAATAATATTGTAAAATAATCTCACATCGGTTGGGGGTTACTAGGGGATCTACCTCATAAGTTGGTCGACTCCTAAATCACTCGATGCGTTTAAAATTCGTGAGGGTCCTTAAGACCAAGAGCGGACAATATCAGGTAAGGGATGGACCGGTGCACTTGCTGGAAATGATGCGATCCCAAAAAATGGATGAATTGGGTTTTAAAAACTTTTTGGCTAATTAAACATTTCGTTGATTCACCACAAATTATATCTCATTCACGTGTATATAAAATAATTAAACTGTAAGTGCAGGCATATACATGTGCAGCATATCTTATTTAAAATAAAGGTGTGCATTCAAATAATATAACAGTAAATAAATAGGCATACACATATTAAATTTAAAGTGCAGTAATTTAAATGAGATAGAGAGAGACACACACAAAATATTTGTTATCAAGGTTCGGCCAAACCAATCTACGTCTCCGCCTTGGGCATACCCCTCAAGGATTACACTATATCTGCTCACTTAAAAGGGCGGAGTAGAAGCCGTTTACATCCTCTCCTTACGGGGTGAAGAAACCCCCAGCTCAAGTACTAAGTTAAGTTGAACTAATCTCACTTACGGGGTTGAGACTCTCCAGTTCAATTTTCGGGCTAAACCTTAATGATTTAGAGTTTGACTTGTAGTAATCGAGATTATTTATTATCTAAATAATATTGTAAAATAATCTCACATCGGTTGGGGGTTCCTAGGGGCTCTGCCGCATAAGTTGGCCAACTCCCAAATCACTTAACGCGTTTTAAATTCATAAGGGTCCTTAAGACCTAGAGCAGACAATATCAGGTAAGGGATGGACCGGTGCACTTGTTGGAAATGATGTGATCCCAAGAAGGGGGTGAATTGAGTTTTAAAAAATTTTCGACTAATTAAGCATTTCGCCGATTCACCATAAATTATATCTTATTCATAATGCAAACGTATATATAAAATAATTAAACTGCGAGTGCAAGCATACACTTGTGCAGCATATCTCATTTAAAATAAAGGTGTGCATGCAAATAATATAACACTAAATGAATAAGCATATACATATTGAATTTAAAGTGCAGTAATTTAAATGAGATTAGGGTGAGAGCGACACAAGATATTTATTATCGAGGTTCGGTCAAACCAGCCTACATCCCCTCCTTGGGCATACCTCCCAAGGATTACACTATACCTGCTCACTTAGAAGGGGGAAGCAGAAGTCGTTTACATCCTCTCTTTACGGGGCGAGGAAAACCTCGGCTCAATTACTAAACTGAGCCGAATTAGTCTCACTTACGGGGCTGAGACTCCCCAATTCAATTAACGGGTTAAGACTCTCCAGTTCAATTAATGGACTGAACTCAACCAATACATGGAAAACATTTGTGTACATGAAAATGCTTCTAAACATACAAACAGAAATGTACACATTAAGCTCATAAAACATCCACTCTCAAAAGATATGAAATAAATGCTTAGTAGAGTAAGGGTATTTTCAAAATGATTTTTACAATATAAAGATTTTTCAATGAAAGCATGAATGCAAAACTATATTTCTCCAACAACACATTTACCATAGAAATATGTGGAGAAATCTCAACGCTTACTCTTAAAATGATTTTCAAAGTGAAGAGTAAATGAGAGTACAGATCTTTGAATGAAAACAAAGTGTCCAAATAAACACTATCTTGTAAAACTGATTTTTAAGAAATAAATAAAGGAGAGTTATTGGAGAGTAAAAATATTTGCCCCAAAATGATTTTTGAAATGAAAATGTAGTTGGGGGAACTTTGATTAACTAAAAGATTTGAGAGAAAACATTGCTAATCAAAGTTGCAATTTAAACAAATGAAGGGGGTATATATAGAGATTATGAGAAATATGTCCGTTCGGGACCTATTGGAAATTTTCAGAAAAGTTTAATTAAGTTTTAACCTTAATTA
This sequence comes from Malania oleifera, assembly GCF_029873635.1. Lineage (NCBI taxonomy): Eukaryota > Viridiplantae > Streptophyta > Magnoliopsida > Santalales > Ximeniaceae > Malania > Malania oleifera. The sequence goes on from NC_080427.1 coordinate 78,628,499, forward strand.
TCGCAGTTAAAAATGAGCAACCCGAGAGTTTCGGTTTATAGTTCGGTCGCCCGAACAAACACAATGGAAAAAATAGGTTTTCCATCTTCAGGTGCCTAAATTTTGGTTCGTTTTGCTGAATCGAGGCGATTCTCCAAAATAGCACGATTTGGTTGCCCGGTCTAAAGTTCGGTATGACGAACTTGAACTTTCGGTCGCCTGAGGCATATTTGAACATGAAGTTCAGACTGCCAAGTTGGTGAAAAAAGTACCTAACACGAGTTCGGTCGGCCATGGACACTCAAGTCATTTGAGTTCGGTCGCCTAAATCTAGGTCAAGTTTTTGACCGGTCAGCAATTCGGTCGACTGAGGCAATTTGACTTGCCAGGTTCGGTAGCCCGAAGTCCTTTTGATTTTAGCCTAAGGTCCTATTTTCATATTCATTTAAGTGTGGGGACCTAAAGACCTTTCTAGGGTCTTTTTGACCTTATTCAACCATGTGTGAATAAGCCTGCGGCAATTTAGTTAAAGGGTATAAAAACCCAAGGTCGATCGACACCCTAAGGTCTGTTTGCAGCCTATCTGAGCATTCAAAACATACCATGCATATGCATGCATTATTACAAACCAGAATGAAAAATAAATGCATTACAAATGAAATAAACAAATGTCTTCATCTTCCTTTTGCTCTTCAAGACTCCATGGAACACGCCAGAATGATGATAAACTTGAAGTTCCTCCTATATTCCACTTTTCTTTATGTGTAATAACTCGAACCGTGACATATGGATTTAATTAAGAAAGATAAGGGTAAAATAGTAAATTGAGCAAGCTTCGTCGACGAAGCCAACTTTCATCGACGAAGGCCTTCTGTTACTCGGCGACGAAACGCAGAGGCTCGTCGATGAGGAGAAGCCGAGAGGTTTCGGGAAACCAGGAATCTCAGGCTCGTCGACGAGGTCACCGTCTTGTCGATGAATTGTCTTCAGTGCCTCGTCGGCGAAGATGCCATCTCGTTGACGAGGGCGGCCAAGCCAAAGGGCTATAAATATCCATTTCCTTTTCTTCCAAGCTAAATAATCTAAAATCTCTCTCTATCTCTCTAGGAACTCAAAATACTCTCTCTCTCTCTCTCTCTCTAGATTTCTTCATCATACGTTGCTGGAATCGTCGATTTGACGTTACCACGAGGATCAGGGAAGGATTCTCTACAAGTTTTAAGGATCAGATCTTCATTTCACAACATCTGAATCCCCACCTCTTGCACCAGAAGGCCCAACTCCATAATACCGACTAGCGTGCACGCTACTACCTCCTCGGTCCATCCTGCAATATTATCAAATTATTTTAAGTATCTGAATCCTACAATACTATACTAACTGGACTACCCCTAACCTGTAATGACCAGCTTAATTTCCACATATTTTTTTAAATAATAAAATACAATATCAACATATCAAATCTAGTAGGTCATAATCAACCTAAACCCGTGGGTACTAGGGACATACGAGAAACCCAATACGGAAGCCTAAGTAGCAAGAAATCCTAACATCATAAACATAACACCATTCATTTTAGTACCAGAGTTACTACATCCATTGTGTTTATATATACATCCCAAAAAGAATTCTAGAGCCACTTCTCACCAAAACTATCTGGCCCTAACAAAATATTTACCCTTCAAAAAGGGCAGGTCAGCTGAATCTATCCCAGACGAGCTTTATCCGCTCTCCAATCAGGGGCTCCTAAAAATTTCATGTAATTTGGGATGAGACACCTCTCAGTAAGGGAAATAAACTAATACTAGTGTGTGGTAAAATAAGAATTTCGGTGTTTTACATATAATCATATACATAAACATAACCAGTAAAACTATATGTATCATTTATGGGAAAAATATGTATAATCACGGCATAGCAAAACATATAGAATTTCTTTAAGCATAATCCATCTCATATAATAATAATACGAAAACAACCCTGGTAGGTTAGCTGATTGTTGTCACGTATTACTCCCACATGACTAGGTTGTGTGGCTTGAAGGCGGGACTTGACAATGGTTAGCCGACTACTGCCAACTCAAAAGTATAGTTTGTAAGTCTGATAGGTCTTCCAGACCTGGTTCGTACACCAGGGGTGCTCACACTTCTTAAAACCACATCGACTATCCGTCTTCATGCTACTCCATACAGCAGCATTAACACAATATCGTGATGATCACGAACACATAGCAGCGGTACCGTGCAAGTGCTAGGCTAAACCAAGCCAACCAGGTTCTGATAACATATAGCATATAATGAAACTGTGATACATGGATATTTTATACTATTAATTGCCAAATCAATATCATCACATCATTTTGCATATTTATATACATCATAAAAATCATCGGCCCGTATGCCAACATTTCATATTTTACCATAGCTCAGCCTGTACGCTGGCAAAATCATATCCATAGCTCGGCCCGTACGCCGGCAAAACATATCCATAACTCGGCTTGTACGCCAGAAAAACATATCCATAGTTCGGCCCATACGCTGGCAAATCATACACATAGCTTGGCCTGTACGCCGGTAAATCATATATGTAGCTCGGCCTGTACGCTGGCAAATTATACACATAGCTCGGCCCGTACGCCGGAAAAACATATAAAACCCTCCACCTCGTACACCGGTTTTCCATTATAAAAATCCATAATATTATCATGTTCCTAGAAAACGGCAGTTTATCATAAAATCTACTCATGCCATACAAAATGGGTATTATATATATATATTTATATACATATATTTTCCTAAAATCAAATGCTATACAATTCTACTTACAATTTTCATAAAACAACTAACTTAATTTATCCCCTTACCTGATTCTTGAAAAGCCCCTAAGATAAACAGTTCTGCACCCACAGGATTCTCCGTTCAACACCCTGAAAATGATATTTCCCATAACCAAACTTCAGTATTTCTATGCGTACTACGCTTTCTACAACTGTCAAGAAGTCAAATACTGAGTAGAAAGTCTTACCCTGAATTTGGGATAAATTTCCAAACTCGACCCACCGACGATCCACTCCAACAAATATGCAGAGAAATTCCCTAGGAGTGTCGTGGTGGCTTCAGATCATCAATTTGTTGAAGAACGGACCCATAAATTAAAATATAAGGGATGGAAACCGAAATGGGAGAGAGAGAAAGGTTTTACGCCAGAAATTCTGTTGAAAAATGGAGTTTAACACTATTTATACACTGGCCCTCGTCAACGAGCCACGTCACCTCATCGACGAGTTCATGAAGACAAATCATCGACAAACTCTCTCCTCATCGATGAAATTCAGAATCACCTAAAACCCCCTGTCAGTATTTTCTCATTGATGAAGCACACCCTCATTGACAAGTCCAATATGTCACGTCGTCGACGAACGCGAAGCATTCGTCGATGAAGACCTACTGTGCCCCCTTTTTAATTTCCTTTTCTTCCCTCTTTATTATTTAAATATTATAATTTCTCCAGGTCACTACATAACCTCTCATTACTAATTTAAGGTTGAGTCCTACCGTATGACAGTAAAGATCATCGATAGTTTACTATGATTTTCCTAGAATCGTCACCCCAGGAAAATCACAGAAACCACCCCGAAATTCTACCTCCAAACTACAAGAACAAAACCCTAAATTCTCATCCTAATTTCCCAATATCAACTTCACCAATACCCTGTTCAACTCTTCTTAAGATTCCATTCCTAAATTCTGGTATTGTTTTCCACTGTACTTTAAAGTCTATAGAACCTAACAACCTAGGCTCTGATACCAAACTGTAACGACCCAAAAATTACACCATTTTTTTTAAAATAAATAAATAAACACATAAACTACTTTATTATCCCTGCTATAGCATCTCAGGCCTCAGAAGAGCACTGAGGTATTCCTGTACATAATAGACACACCTATGCAGCGGAAAACATAAATCATACAACCATATATATACATACAATACCTGAATTCAGTGTTTCCAAACCATAGCTACATTTTTACATCTCACACCAGTACCATCTATCCCAAAACACAACGCTCTGTACACACTTACCCTATAGGCAGGGCAGTCAAGGGATCACTCTATCTGCGAGTCTGATCTGCTCGCCTAGCTAGCTCACTTGAAAAATATTACATTAATGGGGTGAGATGACGTTTAGTAAGTGAAAATATGCTATTACTAGTGTGTGGCAATCAAGTTGCATAACTATTATAATAACATCTGAAACTGTATAAAATGGTAAATCTATACAAAATATATCATACATTCGTTGTAGTTTAAAATATAACTGTATCATCTGATTTTCTACTTTTTATACTTCTAATATCATACTATATTTATCAAACACTGTAAATCTGTATATATACATAACTTTGTTTTTCCCTGAAAATTTGTATGTCATGATTTGACCCTTCATGAGAGGGTTGTGCGGCTCATAGGCAGGACTTAACTTTGGTTGGCCCACCAGGTAAGTCACTATACTCTACCCTTCCTCAGTCCAGCCAAACTGCATCCACTCCTAAGCACGGAACTGGAAAAACTACCTCGTCAAACTGGGCCCCCTTAACCCAGAGTTCTGGGGAGTCTAGAAGCTCTCTGAGCATGGTTGACAGTACCCATATACTATTTGAGATATGTAGCTGCACTCTGATCTGTAAATAGCAATGGTACCATGCTCTATTATCTGTATCTGTCTGTAATATTTTCCTCAGGGATCTGATACTGTATATATATTCTACTATTATAATTACTCTACTGTTTTCATCATGTTTCCAAAATAACCATAACAATGTAAATCTGAACTGTGTATACTGTGATATCTATATCACATATCTGTAGTAACTGTTTGTAATAACTGTATATCTGTCTATAATATCTATTTGTATAATCTGTAAATCTAAGTGTTATGGTTTTAGGAAACATGGTATTCTTTAATTACTGTGATATACTGATCTGAATAAAAACTGTAATACTTGTTTGATAAATATCTATTTGGTAAATATTTGTCTATATCTATATATACTGTAAATCATGATATGCTGGGAAAAACTATATAAATTCTATATCAGGTAAACATCCACTTAGGCCACAAAAATATTAAAACTCATATTCTGTAAAACTGGATAATAAACTTGTATAAATATAAATATACATAAAATTTCAGATATCTTTGCTAAAATTTCCTAGCATAGCATAATTCCCTTACTTGGTTTTTGAAAAGCCCCTTTTCTGTATCTAGTCCCGCACCCACAGGGTTCCCCACTCAACACCTTGAAAACAACATCTCCTAGAGCAAAACATCAGTATTTCTCCATGTACTACATTTGTTATAACTATGGGAAAGGAAAATACTAAATAAAATGCCTTACCCTGAAATTGGGATGGAATTCAAGTCAGCCCCACCAATAATCCGTTCTAGTAGACTTGAAGAGAACTTTTCCAGGAGCGTCATGGTGGCCCTGGATCGTCAAACTAGCGAGAATCTAGCATGAAAACTTAGAGAGAAGGGGGAGGGGACGAACTGAGGAGAGAGAGAGAGAGAGAGAGATAGTGAGAGTGATTTGTGCGAAAGTTTCAGCTGAAAAATAAAGTTTAGGCTATTTATACACTGGCCTTCGTCGACGAGTCACGCCACTTTGTCGACAAGGTCAAGAAGGAAGTTCGTCAACGAATGCCTACTCCTCGTTGACGAAATTCAGAACTTAAAAATAGCCTCTCGGTATCTTCTCATTGACAAGACACGTCCCCGTCGGCGAGACCCTCATGTGTGCTCATCGACGAATCCCCTATGTTCGTCGACGAGACCTTGTTTAATTCTTCTCCTTTTCTATCCTCCTATTATTAAATTATGAAAATTATTCGGGTCTCTATAGTCATGATTTAACCCCTTATGACAGGGTTGTGCGGCCCGTAGGCGGGACTTACTCTTGTTGGCCTACTAGGTAAGTCAATATGAATCTCTATCAATCGACAATCTAGCTCACTGCAATCTCTCTGGGCAATCTCCAAATCTATCTCGTTTAATTTTCCACCTCAACCCAGCTTGCTGGGGAGACTGCAATCTCTCCTGGTGCGGTTAGACGGAATCCACATACTATTTGAGTTATGTAGTTGCACTCTATCTGAATTAGCAACGATATCGTGCTCTACTATCTGAATCTTTCTGAAATTTCCTCAAGGATCTGATACTGTGGAATACTAATATATATATTTATCTTACTGTTTTAACATGATTTCAAAATAACCATAACATTATAAATCTAAACTGAAATATCTGACTGAAATATCTATAATATCTATCTGAAATATCTATAATCTCTGTTTGAAATATCTGTAATATATTTCTGAAATATTTGTAATTTCTATTTAAAATATCTATAATATTTGTTTGAAATTTCTATCTAAATAATCTATAATGTCTTAGTGTTATGGTTTTAGAAATCATGTCATTCTAAAAAATGCTACAACTCATACTTTCTACTAATATACTGTATAACTGGATATTTGTAAAGTTGTTTAATCATCATACTATATTGTAATAAACTCATGCCACACATTTGAGTAATCAAAATTTCATGCTCAATTTCTGTAATTCTACTGTAATACTAATAGCCCTAATATTCAGGAAAAAAAACTGATTAATGAGTTGACATATATATATATATACACACACACACACACACATAAACATAGTCTTCTGACATACATGCTAAAATCCCTAGCATAACATATTTTCCTTACCTAACAACTGGAAAGCCCCTAGTATAACTGGTCCTACACCCGTAGGGTTCCTCGTTAACATCCTGAAAATAACATCCCCTAGAAAAAAACTTCAGTATTTCTCTATGTACTACATTTCTTATAACTATGGTAAAGCCAAATATTGGATAAAAGGTCTTACCTTGAATTTGGGTTGAAATCCAAGGTAGCCCCACCAACAATCCACTCCAGCAGACTTGAAGAGAACTTCCCCAGGAGTGTCATGGGGGCTTTAGATCGTCAAAGCAGCAAGAATCTGGCCCGAAAACTTAAAGAGAAGATGTGAGAGAAGAATAGGAGAGAGAAGAGGGGTTTTGCGCGTGAGATTATGGCTGAAAATCAAGTTTAGGCTATTTATACACTGGGCTTCATCGACGAGCCACGTCACTTCGTTGACAAGGTCAAGAAGGAAGTTTGTCGATGAATGCCTACTTTTCGTCGACAAAATTCAGAACTAAAATATAGCCTCTCGGTATCTTCTCGTCGATGAGACACGTGTCCCCATTGACGAACCCCTCAAGTGTGCTCGTCGACAAACTCCCTGTGTTCGTCGACGAGACCCTGTTTAATTTTTCAATTTTAATTCCTTTTCTTTCCTTCTCCTATTATTAAATTATGAAAGTTATCCGAGTCTCAACAATCACCTTTCCTTGCTACATTAGGACACACCCGAAACCTTTCTTAGAGGCGTCACTGAAGATAACAAATCCACCATCCCCAGATGGAATGGTCAGAACTGGACCGGAAACCAACCGCTGTTTCAGCTCCTTAAAACTCAGCTCGCACTCATCTGTCCAATCATACTTCATGTTCTTCCTCGTGAGTCACATCAATGGACCTGATAAATTGGAGAACCCTTCTACGAACCGTTAGTAGTATCCTGTAAGCCCTAGAAAACTTCTAACCTCCTGAACAATCTTCGGCCTAGCCCAGTCCACTACCGCTTCTATTTTACTTGGATCCACTAATACCTTTCTTTGGACACTACACGCTCTAGAAATGCAATCTATTCCAGCCAGAGCTTGCATTTCTTCAATTTAGCATATAACCTCTTTTCCCTGAGTATTTGCAGTACCAGTCTCAGATGAACTTCATGTTCTGTAGCACTCCTGGAATACACTAGGATGTCATCTATGAATACCATGATGAACTGGTCTAAGTATTTGTGAAAGACCTTGTTCATCAGATCCATTAATGCCGCAGGTGCATTCGTTAAACCGAAAGGCATAACCATAAATTCGTAATGGCCATACCAGGTTCGAAAGGCTGTCTTTGGAATGTCCTCTACTTTCACCTTCATTTGGTGATACCCAAATCGTAAAATGATCTTAGAGAAGATCTGCATGCCCTATAGCTGGTCAAACAGATCATCAATCCTGGGTAGCGGGTATTTATTCTTTATCGTCACCTTGTTAAGCTCTCTATAGTCGATGCACATCCTCATTAACCTATCCTTCTTCTTTACAAATAACAACGGTGCTCCCCAGAGCGAAACACTTGATCAAATATACCCCTTGTCTAGTAGCTCCTGTAGCTGCTCCTTCGACTCTCTCAATTCTACTAGAGCCATATGATATGGAGCTTTCGATATTGGGGCCGTACCTGGAACCAATTTTATAACAAAATCCACCTCTCGATCTGGAGGTAATCCTGGAAAGTCCTTTATAAATACGTCTGGGAACTTGCACACTACAAGAATCCCCTTTAGTCTATGTTCTTCTAGCGTGTCTTTCACAAATGCTAGATACCCTTTGCATCCCTCCAGGAGTAATCTCCTAACTTGCATAGCAGAAAGAATCCGTAGTGTTGAATGCACAAACGACCCTAAGAACTTGAATTCCTGCTCCCTTGGTGGTCTAAACACCACCCCCCCTCCTGTGGCAATCGATACTGGTATAACTGGTAGATAACCCATCCATCCCTAAGATGATATCGAAGCCATGCATGTCAAATACAATAAGACTGACTAGTAGTACCCTCTCCTGAATTTCTACTGGAAAGTCATAGATTACTTTACTACATACGACTACGGAACCAAATGTCGTAGCCATTACCAGTTCATAATCTAATTGTTGAATTTCTAACCCACACAATTTAACAAATCCGCGGGAGATAAAGGAATGTGTTGCCTCAAAATCGAATAATATAACAACTTTATGAGAAAGCATGTAAATGGTACTTGTGACTATATCACCAGCCTTTTTTGCATCACCTGGAGTCAGGGAATACACCCTCGCCTGGGCTGTACCCCCTTGGTGACCACCACGCTGCACCTGCGTACCTCCTCTATATGGCTATTGTGGGGCTCCACTGTTCCCTTGCATGTTACAATCTTTCGCCTGTTGTCCCATCTTACCACACCGCAAACAAGCCCCTGTAGTCCTTTAACACTACCTAGAGTGCCTCTTACCACACGTAAGGCAACCACAATAAGATGTGGTACCCTGAGATGTACCACTACTGTTCTTATTCCAGTTGCCCTACCTTGCACCAGAAGAATAGCTGGGAGGTGCTGGCCCCTTCTTCGGGACTTGCACCTCTGAATCCTTCTGCAAACTCTCCTCTGCTACGGTTGCTTGGTCTACCAGAGTAGCAAAGTCCTGCAACTACAAGATTGCCGTCTATTTGAGGATCTCCTTATTCAAACCCATTTGAAACTTCTAGACCTTCATCGCCTCATCTGGAATCATGAATGGAGAAAATCGAGATAGCTCCTAGAATCTGGCGACATACTGTTGAACTGTCGGTGACTCCTGCGTCAGACTTATGAATTCCTCCATCTTTGCATTTCTGACCGTGGCCAGAAAGTACCATTCAAAGAATAACTCCTTAAAACAAGCCCACATCATCGCTACTGGTATCGATTGGCGCTCCTCCATCATATTTACTGACACCCACCATCTCTCTGCCTCCCTTGATAACTTAAACGTTGCAAAGGTTACTTTCTGCTTCTTTATGCAGTTCAGAACATCCAGGATCTTCTTGATCTCCTAGATCCAATTCTTAGGAATATTTTCCAACCAAAAAAATCATCGAAAATATTCAAAAAGAAACATGTTTTAAGCTTAGTTGGTCATCACTTGCGACCATGACAATGAGCAAATTCGAGGGTTTCTAGGGTTGTTTTGACCTAGTTTCTTATTCATTTTTGTGTGTTTTACCATATGGACTTTTTTTTTCTTTTTTTCTACCCTTCAAACACCTCATGCATGTAAAAATACTTTTTTTTTTTTTCAAAATATTCTCTCCTCTTTTTTTTTTTCGGTTGGCGAAGCTCTAGTAAGCTCTCTCCTCTAGTTCTCTCTCTATAACACCTAAAAACCCACTTATTTTGCTTAATAAATACCCCATGGCAAATAAAAATAGAGCTTTAGGCTATATAAATTCAAATTATCAATGAAATAAGCCAAAAATCCTATATTTAAGTAACCTTACCTCCCCAAGTGTATCAAACCAATTTCTTCGGCCATCAAGTAGAGTTTAAACACACCAAATGCATGATCTTAATGAGAGATTAAGATTAAATTACTCACCTTGTATCTTGATACTCTGAATCATTAAGAAATCCCATGTTTTTGTGAGCTGACTTGTTGATTTTGGCGGAGCCTCCTTCTTCTTTTCTCTTTTTCTCTCCCTAGCTTGGGTGTGCAACCCTTCCCTTGTGCTCAACGCGCTCCCCTTTTTCCTCTTTTGTTTGGATGTAAACGAAAATCCCCTCTTCTCTTGTATCCTTTGGATTACCTCTCTCTCTCTCTCTCTCTCTCTCTCTCTCTCTCTCTCTCTCTCTCTCTCTCTCTCTCTCCCTCCCTCCCTCCCTTCCTTCTTTTGGGAGTGAATGTACACTTCCTTTGCCTCCTCGTATTCGTGTGTCGCTTTGAAGCCCAAGCCTTTTTAAATAGAACAAACCTAGGGCTTACCTTCTTTTCCTCTCCCAAAATACCCCTTATCTTAAAAGGAGCTCACTTTTATATCAAAAAGGGGTGCTTCGGCCCTCTTTTTACCCTATTCTTATCCATTTCAAATTAAAATGAGAATAAGCCAATATTCTTGGCTAAACAAGTCTAAAAAAGATGAAAATAAGGCTCCACAATTTTTTGAATGCGAGATTTGAACATTAAAATAAAAGGAGGGAGAACATGTTTTCCGTTAGTTGTTCCTAAAATCACATTCACTTTTAATTGCTTCTTAAACCCCAAATTAACCTAGATTTTGTCTAAATTGACCCCAAGCAAAATAGGGTGTCAATATGGTGCAACGAAGATGGCATTGCCCTATCTATATGGATCCATGGCCTACCTAAGAGTAGATTAAATGAGGGCACAATTTCCAAGACCTGGAATGCAATTGTGAAGACACATGGACCAATCTCAATATCAAGATCAATCTCTCCTATAATTTCTCTCATGGTTCCATCAAAAGATTTAACTATCGAGCTACTCTTTCTCATTGAAGACTTGTCTAATCCTAACTTTATTAGTGTTGAATATGGACATACATTTAGTGTTGAGTCTTTATCAACCAAAACTTATGGTATGATCTTCTTTCGATGTTTTATAGCTACGTATAAAGGATTCACATAACCTCTTCCATCTGATGGAATTTCATCATCTGCGTAGGGATGTTGTTTACTACCGACATGGAATTGACTATATTCTAAAACTATTCAACCAGTATATTATGAGAACGTGAGTTTCCTTCAATACCTTCAACAAAGCATTCTTGTGACCTTCTAAAGCTATAAGCAAATTGAGTATAGAAATCTAAGTTGGAGTTTTGTTCAATTTTTCCATAATGCTATAGTCACTGATCTTAAGTTGTTATAGAAACTTCTTAACCTCCTCGTCATGGGTTTCTTTGCTCTTCACTATGTTAGCTTCATTCTTTTTCTTCACCCACTCTCTCTTTACCCTTCCTCTTTCTTCCCAATTCTTTAGAAGTATAATAACATCCAATTCTTATTATATCACCAACACTAGATAGAACAACTACCTTGGCTAATCCTCTAATTTTATTATTTATGTTCCATACTTCCAAAGCATAACTTGGTTTAAGGAATACGGAAACGAAATAGGTGATTTGAGAATTGAAGTTTCAGTATTTATGGGGTATGGATTATACTGGACCACAGTGGGTGTGAAGCTAATTGTAATAGAAGATGTGGATGGATTGGTACCATGGATTTAACATATTTAAAGAGTGTTGATGGATGTGTTTCCATAATCTGGTAAAGGGTTAGTTTTCACACTAGAATTTGAAGCATTTTTACTAGCTGGAACTTTAGAATATTAGTATCAATGAGGTCTTTGACTTGATGTTTAAGGGCTAATGAATTGCTGGTAGTATGGCTAGAGCATTCATATGATATTCACAATTCTAGTTTTTTGTCATAAAACTTCATATTCTACCCTGGTTAAATGGGTACTAGCACAATCTTCCCGTGTGCCAACAATTGATGGTATAAGTCAACCGAGGGAATCGAAAGAGTAGTGAATTCCCTCCTTTGTCTTAGGTTAGAATTGGCTTGATTTGGGTTGGCATTTAAAGGGATATGCATATTGGGTTATGAGCTAATGATAGGTGTTGGCTGTAACGACCTACCTAATTTACTATAATTTTTTTTTCTTTCCATAATAACAATCAATATAATAATCCTAACAAATCATAGTCAACCTAGACCCATGGGTATTAGGGATATACCTGAAATAAACCACTAACACCTAAGCAGCGGGAAACGTAAAAACATATACATTTTAAATCATCCAATCCACACAATACCAAAATACACATCCCAAAATATCCAAAAAGTGTCCTAGAGTCACCACCCAAAAAATCCGCCAGTCCCTAGCAAAATGACTTACCCTTCAGATAGGGTAGAACAGTCGAACTCTAACGCTGCGGAGCTCTATCCGCTCTTCTATCTGGGACTCCTGAAATGTTTATATAGCGAGAGTGAAACACCTCTCAGTAAGGGAAATAAACTAATATCAGTGTGTGGAAATATGAGTGTTTTCGTGTTATACATATAATAGTACATAAATCATATGTGGTAAAAGTGCATGTATCATATCTGGGAAAAACATGATTTATCATAACATGGTATAACATACTGAGTTTCTATACATGAAATCATTGTATATGAGTGTACATGAAATAACACCCTGGATGGATAGCTGGCTAGTGTCATGTCTTACCCCCACATGACTGGGTTATGCGGCCCGAAGGCGGGACCTAGCAATGGTTGGCCGACCACGCTAGATCAACATAAGTTTATAAGTACGATGGGTCTGCCCCTCTTGGTCCGGATACCAGGGGGATGCCTGCACTACCATAAAACCACATCGACTTCCAATCTCCCACTGCCGCTTACGAAAAGTGATAGCACTAACATATACATGATCGTGATCATATAGCTATGGTATCGTGCTTCATGAAAACCTAAACCAAGCCATCCAAGTTCTAATAACATATAGTATATCTCAAATGATGATATGTAACTGTTTCATAATAATATCTGTCAGGATAATATTTTCATAAATTCTTGCAGAACATATCATGTAAAATTCACGGCCCTTACACCGGCATATCATATAAAGTCTACGTGTAGTGATCGTAAAAAAAATTTAAATTAAAAGAAATTAAAATTTTTTTAAAAAAATTAAAATTAAATTAAAAAATTAAAATTAAAATTTTAAAAATAAATTAACTAATTAATTAAATAATATAATATAATAATGATATAATATTATAATGATATATATATATATATATTACATAACCTGAAGGATCTCAGGATCCCTCAGGCGGAAGAAATACAGAGCGCCCCCCCTCGTCTCCTCTCTCCCACTCTCCTCAATTTCGTCTCCAATATTCGACCTATCAGAAATCCAAAAATACCGTTGGACTCTGTTCGCCGCCACCGACACTTCTATTAGAGCGGATCTGTCATGGAAGCGGCGTAGGCATATCTCCTAGGGTAAGTTCAAATCTCAAACTTACCTCAATTTCTCTTAAACCATAAGCCCAATTAACGAACGAAAATTTTCAAGAGACTTGTGGGGAGATTCTCTACAATCTAACCGGACCGAGTTTTCGAATTGGGGCTCCGGGGCACCAATCCTAAATTGGGGGTAAGTTTAATAATTTAGGCTTTATTAGGCTATTTAGGGTATTCAGAGCCTAGGAGAATTTTAGGGAAAATTACTCTACGGATTGTGACAAGTAATGTAATGAAGTTTGAATTTTAGGGTTTCGGGGATTTTGAACGTCGTGGGGCGTAGGCCGGGGTCTTAGCGGGCTTTTCAAGAATCAGGTAAGGGGATTAAGTTAAGTCAGTAATCTTATGAAATATGAATCAATTTAGTCGTTATGTTTATATAAATTTATTTATTTATTTGAGAATTTAAAGGTTATTTTGAAAACCTACCGTTCGAAATGGTTTTTACAAACCTAGGATATATGGTATGGTATTTTTGAACAAAAGGAACGGTGGAAAGCTTATTTGTTTATATGGATATGTTAAAATGTGAAAAATCGTGTGGCATATGATTTAATTGGTATGAATTATTGTATATTTGGATTTGAGACTTTGAAATACTGAATCATTTGAGAAATACTAGAAATGCTTGTGAAAATACTGGAACTGTTTATGAAATACAGGTGTTTGAACTAACAACCAGTGGTCGGGTATTTTTTGATTGGCCAAGGGCAAGGATTATTATTGGATGGCCGAGGGCCGAGTTTTAATTGATGGTTGTATGCTAGATTGTATTTTTTGGTCGGGGGCTAGGTTTTTTGAATAATAGGAAATATATGTGAATTAATGTTTTAAATGGTGATTTCTATTATCTAAATTGCATGATATGCTTTAGGAATCCTAGGGACCAGTGTAATGTGGGCACGGTACCGTTGCTAGTTAGATCATGTGCACCCACACTGTTCTGGATAGAAGTGTAGGGGGGTCCATCCGACTGCCTGCGTGACGTTGAAGTAAGGGCGTCGGACCTGCAGCTTTGCTGTGGATGCCTGCAGATGTGTTTGCAGAGGATGTTGTTTTTTTGACTTTGTTTGGGCTGATCACCTAGGCTTAGTCCAGCCTTTAGGCTAGCCTTCAGGCTGCACAACCCATGCCACAGGAGAAGTAAATGGCGTGTTTGTCACAGGGAGTGTTTTATATGCATATCTGTTAATTTATGTGAATATGGATAATTAATAAGATAATTTTGAGGGCTTGCTGAGAGAGGCGAGTGCCCTAGTAGTAGTAATGGTATTAGAGCAGAGGGAAACTACTTGTATGGGTGGGTAATCTTCCCTATCCTCGGCTAATTGTGTGTGTGAGTGTAAAATAAGAATGTTTTCATAAATGTGTTTATCTGCTTAGTGAACTGATTATTTTCTGTACACTAAACACATGCTAGCCGCACATTGACATTAACTTAGTCTTTCCCTTACTGAGCTGTGCCTCACCCCTACTTTACAAATTATCTTTTCAGGTAATCCTAGAGATCAGGTCTAGTGGGCTAGAGGAGCCGGGCTAGAGGTGTAAATTTATGTAGGTAGTGTGTAGATAGAGATTTTATTTTTATTTAGTTTTATGGGATATAATTATGTGAAAATAGATATATTTGTGTATAAAGATAGTTAGAACTCTGGTAATGTAATTTGAGGGTTATGTATTTTATTTCCATTGCATATATGTGTTTTATATATGTTGAACAAGGTATTAGGCACACATACGTCACTAAAGTAGCACTCTAGGCCCACGTGGTGGGTCAGGGTCTTTACAAGTGGTATCAGAGCCTAGGTTTGCTAGGTTCTACAGACTTTGAGGATTGATAATTACCAGAGTATAGGTTGAGATAAGATAGGGATAGGAGTGGGTAGGTTCAAATGGGTTTTAGTCTAGAAACTTGGAGGCAGAAATCTATTGACAGACTTCTGTGATTTTCTGAATCAGTCGCGAGTTTCAGAAAACCATGGAAAATCCATCGATGGTTTCGTTTCTAGGTTGAGGGACTTGAACTCAGGAAATTTAGGTTGGAATGTTAGTATGAGTGGGTATGTGTGTGAAGTTAATGTTGGGATGGAGATTTTTACCTCAATGGTTTGGTGATTGAATTGGAATATGAATTATTAAATTAGAACCCGTATATTATATCAATTCCATTATTCCATATTTGCATTAATTATGTTGAATGTGAAATGTCTAAGTCGGGTTATATCCTATTTACATACTGTCAGATAGTGCCATTGTATTATTTGATTCAGGCAACCAACTTGTTTATGTCTCGGGGATTTGTTCAACTATGTGGGTTAGAGGCTCAATTGTTAGAGACAGAGTTAGGAGTGGGCCCATCGATAAGGTCAGTGCTAGTATGTAGTAAGGTGATCAGGGATTATCCAGTTGAGATTCGGGGGAGAGTGCTACCTGTTAGTTTGATAGTTCTTGATATGCATGGTTTTGACATTATTCTGGGCATGGACTGGCTAGCATCTAGCTACATAAGCATTGATTGTCGCAGGAAAGAGGTGGTATTCAGACCTCCTGGGGAGTTGGAGTTTGTATTTGTAGGGTCGTGTGTGCGTTCGGCATCACGGATCCTTTTGGCTATCCAGGCAACTTTTGGGGACGCCAAGGTTACCTTGCAATGGTGAAGGAAGCGCCGAAGGAGAAACTCAAGTTGGAAGATATCCCAGTGATAAGGGAGTTCTTTGATGTGTTTCCAGAGGATTTACCTGGGTTGCCTCCTAATCGTGAGGTGGAGTTTGTAATTGATCTGATCCCAGGGATAACACCAATCTCCAAAGCCCCATACAAAATGGCTCCAGCTGAATTAAAGGAGTTAAAGGAGCAACTACAGGAGCTTCTAGACAGGGGGTTTATTAGATCGAGTGTATCGCCCTGGGGTGCCCCGGTGTTGTTTGTCAAGAAGAAGAACGGGTCGATGAGGATGTGCATCAACTACCAGGAGATTAATAAAGTAATGGTGAGGAACAAGTATCCATTACCCCGAATTGATGACCTGTTTGATCAGCTCCAGGGTACGCAGATTCTCTCTAAAATTGATCTGCGATCTTGATATCGTCAGGTGAAGGTTAGATCAAATGATGTATCGAAGACTGCTTTTTAGACTTAGTAACTCCATTACGAGTTTTTGGTTATGCCATTCAGGTTGAGAAATGCTCCAGCGGTATTTATGAATTTGATGAACATGGTATTCCACGAGTACTTAGACCAGTTTGTTATTGTGTTCATAGATGTTATTTTGGTCTATTCAAGGAGCCCTGAGGAGCATGAAGCTCATTTGAGACTAGTACTTCAGGTGCTTAGGGAAAATAAGTTATTTTCTAAACTTAAGAAATGTGAATTCTGGCTAGAGCAGGATGCATTTCTGGGTCATGTGGTATCCAAGGAAGGGATTTCAGTGGATTTGAGCAAAGTAGAGGTTGTAGCTGATTGGGCACGGGTGAAGAACGTGCAGGAAGTCAAAAGTTTTCTAGGTCTTGTCGGATACTACTGCCAATTTGTTGAGGGGTTCTCCAGATTATCAGGGTCTTTGACATGACTCACAAGGAAGAATGTGAAGTTTGACTGGACCTACGAATGTGAGCAGAGCTTCCAAGAATTGAAGTAGTGTCTAGTCATTACCCCAGTGTTAACCCTTCCATTAGGTGAGGGTGGATTTGTAATTTATAATGATGAATCACAAAAGGGGCTTGGTTGTGTTCTAATGCAGCGGGGGAAAGTCATTGTGTATGCGTCTCTCCAGTTGAAAGAGTACAAAAAGAACTATCCTACGCACGACTTGGAGATGGCAGCAGTTGTGTTTGCATTGAAGATCTAGTGACACTACCTTTATAGTGTAAGGTGCGAGATCTTTACTGATCATAAGAGTCTCAAGTACTTCTTCACCCAAAAGGAGTTGAATATAAGGCAACGCAGATGGCTCAAGTTGATAAAGGATTACGACTGCACCATTAGCTATCACCCAGGAAAGGCGAACGTGGTAGCTGATGCATTGAGCTGGAAATCTGGGGGTATGTCAACCTCAGCAGCTATGGCTTCGCACCAGATCGTGATGGACCTGGAGAGGTTGGGTGTAGAATTGGTAGAAGGGAATCATCAGGCGTTCATTTCTAGTCTGGTAGTTCAACCGACTTTACGGGAGAGAATCAGAATAGCTCAGTTGAAAGATGCAGAGTTGATGGAGATTGTAGAGAAGATACAGGATGAGCAGCACACAAACTTTAATGTTTCTAAGGATGGATTTCTCAGATTTCACACTTGTTTATGTGTGCCAAATGACGCAGAGATAAAGAGGATGATTCTTGGGGAAGCTCACTGTTCTCTCTATACTGTTCACCCGGGTAGCATGAAGATCTATAGAGACTTGTGTGAAACATTCTAGTGGAGCAACATGAAGAGGGAAATTGCTAAATTTGTGGGTTAGTGCTTGACATGTCAGCAGGTGAAGGTAGAACACTAGAGGCCAGTGAGACCACTTCAACCACTGGACATCCCTATATGGAAGTGGGAGCATATCTCGATCGACTTTGTATCGGGATTGCCTTCAGCGTTGCATGGGCAGAATGCCATATAGGTAGTGGTTGACAGATTGACAAGGATTTCCCATTTCATTCTGGTTAGAATCAATTATTCCATGGATAAGTTGATAGAACTCTATGTTCAGGAAATAGTCAGAATACATGGCGTGGTCATGTCCATCGTTTTAGATCCGAATTCGCGGTTCACTTCCTGGAAGAGTTTACAGGGAGTGTTGGGTTCTCAACTCACTTTTAGTACTGCATTTCACTCTCAGACGGATGGACAGTCTAAACGAACCATTCAGATTCTTGAGGATATGCTACGGGTATGTGTGTTAGATTTTGGGGGCAATTGGATCCAATATCTGCTGTTGGTTGAGTTTGCATACAATAACAGTCACCAGGCCAGCAGTGGAATGGCACCATATGAGGCCTTGTATGGTCGTCAGTGCCGATCTCCATTGTATTGGGATGAAGTAGGCGAGCAGCGGATTTTGGGACCAAAACTTGTTCAACAAGCCTCTGCAAAGTTCGAACTTATCAGCGAAAGGATCAAGGCAACCCAGAGTCGGCAGAAGAGTTATATAGATACTCGCCGACGAGAGTTAGAATTCAAAGTAGGTGATATGATATTCTTAAGGATTGCTCCGATGAAGGGGGTAATGAGGTATGGAAAGAAGGGTAAGCTGATTGGGCCGTTCGAGATTTTGGAAAGGATTGGTTCGGTGGCATACATGATAGCACTACCCCCGACGCTGTCTAGGATACCCGACCTGTTTCACATGTCCATGTTGAGGAGGTATGTTCCAGACCCCTCGCATGTGATCAGTTATGAATCGTTGGAGATTGGGGATACTCTAGCATACGAGGAGGTACCAGTTCAGATTCTGGATCGAAAAATACAGGAATTGCGTACCAAGGATATACCGTTACTAAAGGTTTTGTGGTGGAATCATGCAGTTGAGGAGGTTTCTTGAGAGTTAGAAACGGAAATACGTCAGAAGTACCCACAGCTATTCAGTGAGGGCTAGTGCCAGACGGGTAAGGGTATGGTTGTATGTAGAGGGATTAAAGTAGGTTGTGTGGTTAGTTGTGTATAGTTTTAATTATGGATAGTCTTTAGAAAAAATTGTTATGGTTATTGTAATTTCCCAAAGGCAGTATTATAACCACGTTTTTCCTCCACCATAAGTGAGGGTAGTTAATAAACGTGGGACGGGGCCGCTATGTGAGTGGCTACCGACGCTTTTGCAGATAGAAGTCGTGAATTAAGGAGATAATTGGTAATAGTGAACAAATTTCGAGGACAAAATTTTTGTAAGGATGGGAGAATGTAGTGATCATAAAAAAAATTTAAAATTTTTTTAAAAATTATTATTAAAAAAATAAAAATTAAATAAAAATAAAAATAAAAATAAAAATAAAAATAAAAATAATTTTTTTTAAAAATAAATTAACTAATTAATTAAATAATTATTATTAATTAAATAATATAATATAATATTATAATGATAATATATATATATATATATATATATATATATATATATTACATAACCTGAAGGATCTTAGGATCCTTTAGGCGGAAGAAATATAGAGCGCCCCCCTTCTCGTCTACTCGTCTCCTCTCTCCCACTCTCCCCAATTTCGTCTCGATATTCAGTCGATCGGAAATTCGGAAATACCGTTGGGCTCTATTCATTACCATCGACACTTCTACTGGAGCGGATTTGTTATGGGAGCGGCGTAGGCATATCTCCTAGGATAAGGTCAAATCTCAAACTTAACTCAATTTCTCTTAAACCATAAGCCCAATTAACGAACGAAAATTGCCAAGAGACTCGTGAGGAGATTCTCTACAATCTAGTTGGAGCGGTTTTTGAATTGGGGCTCCAGGGTACCAATCCTAAATCGGGGGTAAGTTTAATAATTTAGGCTTTATTAGGCTATTTAGGGTATTCAAAGCCTAGGAGAATTTCAGGGAAAGTTACTCTAGGGATTGTGACGAGTAATGTAGTGAAATTTGAATTTAGGGTTTCAGGGATTTTGAACGCCATAGGGCGTAGGCCAGGGTCTTAGCGAGCTTTTCAAGAATCAGGTAAGGGGATTAAGTTCAGTCAGTAATCTTATGAAACATGAATCAATTTAATTGTTATTTTTATATAAATTTATTTATTTATTTATTTATTTGAGAATTTAAAGGTTATTTTGAAAACCAGTCATTCGAAATGGGTTTTACAAACCTAGGATATATGGTATGGTAATTTTGAACAAAATGAATAGTGGAAAGTTTGTTAGTTTATATGGATATGTTAAAATGTGGAAAATCGTGTGGCAAATTATTTAATTGGTATGGATTATTGTATATTTGGATTTGGGATTTTGAAATACTGAATCGTTTGAGAAATACTAGAAATGCTTGTGAAAATACTAGAACTGTTTATGAAATGCAGGTGTTTGAACTAACGGCCAGTGGCGGGGTATTGTTTGACTGGCCAAGGGCGAGGATTATTATTTGATGGCCAAGGGTTGAGTTTTAATTCATGGTTGTATGCCGGATTGTATTTTGTGGCTGGGGGCTAGGTTTTTGGAATAATAGGAAATATATGTAAATTAATGTTTTAAATGGTGATTTCTATTATTTAAATTGCATGATATGCTTTAGGAACCTTGGGGACCAGTGTAATGTGAGCATGGTACCGTTGCTAGTTAGACCATGTGCACCCACACTATTTTGGATAGAAGTGTAGTGGGGGTCCATCCGACTACCTGCGTGAGGTTGAAGTAAGGGCGTCGGACCTGCAGCTTTGCTGTAGATGCCTGTAGATGTGTTTGCAGAGGATGTTGTTCTTTTACTTTGTTTGGGTTGATCACCCAGGCTTAGTCCAGCCTTCAGGCAGCACAACCTGTGCCGTGAGGGAAGTAAATGACGTGTTTGTCACGGGGAGTGTCTTATATGCATTTCTGTTAATTTATGTGAATACGAATAATTAATAAGATAATTTTGAGGGCTTGTTGAGAGAGGCGAGTGCCCTAGTAGTAGTAATGGTATTAGAGAAGAGGAAAGCTACTTGTATTGGCAAGTAATCGTCCCTATCCTTGGCTAACTGTGTGTGTGAGTGTAAAATAAGAATATTTTCATAAATGCAATTATCTGCTTAGTGAACTGGTTATTTTCTATATACTAAACGCATGTTGGCCACACACGGACATTAACTTATTCTTTCCCTTACTAAGCTGTGCCTCACCCCTACTTTACAAACTATCTTTTCAGGTAATCCTAGAGATTAGGTCTAGCAGGCTAAAGGAGTCGAGCTTGAGGTCTAAATTTATGTAGGTAGTGTGTAGATAAAGATTTTATTTTTGTTTAGTTTTATGGGATGTAATTATGTGAAAATGGATATATTTGTGTATAAAGATAGTTAGAACTCTGGTAATGTAATTTGAGGATTTTGTATTTTATTTCCGCTGCATATATGTGTTTTATATATACTAAAGTAGCACTCCGAGCCCACGTGGTGGGTCGGGGTCGTTACACTATGGCCCTTACACCAACATATCATATAAAATCCACGACCCTTACGCCAACATTACATATAACATTCATAGTTTGAAAGTCTCTGTATCGTTTTTAATATTTTCCTAAAAATAGTAATAACATGCTTATTGTAAAAACATAATATTTTATCATCATAGTTTCCATGGTAAATGTTACTCATGCCACACAAAAGGAATAATATTCTGAACATAAAATCTGTTCTAAAATCATATTTCTGATCAACAACATTATTTCCAACATAATTTTACAGTTATACATATTTACCTAAAATTAAATGCTGTAAAATAATAAATATATTTTTAGAGGAAAACTGACTTAGTTTATCCCCTTACCTGACTTTCTGGGAATCCCACAAAATACCCAAAATCACCCCCGTATGTTCCCCAGTTCAACACCTTGAAATTGATATTTTCCCCACAAAACTTTAGTATTATCTTACCTAACATATTCTCCTCAGTCTAGAAACACCGAAAACCTAATAAAACTGAAATTAACTAACTTATCCAAATTTTGGGATGGTTCCCAAGTAGGCCTAATCAATGATCCACTCCAGCAGATACAAAGAGAATCTTCCCAGGAGTAGCGTGGTAGCTTCAGATTGTCGAACCGGCAAAGAACCGGCCTAAAAACTTAGAGAGAAGGGGTGGGGGACGAAATGTAGAGTGAGAAAAGGGTTGCATGCAGATTTCTTCACTGAAAACCCGAGTTTGAGCTATCTATACACCTACCTTCGTCGACGAGGCCAAGTATAGAGTTCATCGACGAACACTTATTCATCGTCGACGAATTTCAGACCCTGAAATAGTCCTCTCGGTAATTCCTCGTCGACGAGACATGTGTCTTCGTCAACGATCCCAATTAGCCGCTAGACCTTGCTGTGACCCCCTTAAAAATTTCCTTTTTCTCTCATTTCTTTTATTATTTAATTGCTATAATTCACTGGGTCTCTGCATTCTCCCCTCCTTATAAAATTTTGTCCTCGAAATTTACTATCTGTATTGACACAATCCCTTTAAATAAAATGGGCTACTTATTTTATTACTTATCCTCATTTATGGCGGAGGAATACCATGGTTACATTCAGGATTCTGGGAGATTACAATACACATAAAATAAAAATTCTCCCACAACCAAAATGCTATTTACTACCAGAAATTATTAAATCTAACTAACTTGCACAAAAGAAATTTTACATATTCAATAGTAACTTTCCTAATTACTACTAATTCCCGCTAAAGAGATATGGGTACTTCTGTCATATTTGCTCCACAGGTTCCAATGAAGCCTCCTCTAACACATGAATCATCCACAAAACTTTTACTAAAGGAATCTTCTTATTGCGCAATTCATGTTCTTTCCTGTCCAGAATTTGCTCTGGTACCTCCTTGTATGCCATCGTATCCATGAACTCTATCTCACCATAACTGATCACATGGGAGGGGTCTGGGATAATATATTTCCTTAACATGGATACATGGAATATGTCGTGTATTCTAGACAAAACGGGTGGTAGGGCTAGCCTGTAGGCAACTGACCCCACTCTCTCAAAGATCTCAAACATGCCAATATACCTAGAGTTAAGCTTACCCTTCCTTCCAAATCTCATAATTCCCTTTAGTGGAGCTATTTTCAAAAACACATGATCTCCAACATAAAACTCCAGTTTCTTGCTGCGAGTATTAGTGTAACTTTTTTGTCGACTCTAAGTTGCATTGATCTTATCTCTGATGAGCCGAACTTTATCATATGCCTGCCGCACTAGCTCTGGTCCCACCACTCGCCGCTCACCTAACTCATCCCAGTATAGAGGAGAACAACATCTCCTACCATAGAACGGTTCATAAGGTGTCATTCCAATGTTGGCTTGATAGCTGTTATTGTATGCGAACTCTACTAGCTCCATATAATGAGTCCAACTACCCTCAAAATCTAGCATGCATACCCGCAACATATCTTCTAATATCTGAGTCACCCTCTTAGTCTGGCTGTTCATTTGAGGATGAAACGCCGTGCTAAAAGATAACTGAGACCCCAGAGCCTCCTACAACTCCTCCAAAACCGTGACGTCAAACTTGGGTCTCAATCTGACACTATAGACACTAGCACACCATGAGAACGAACTATCTCCTTAACATAAATCTCTTCCAGTCTGTCCATGGAGTGGTTGACTTTAATAGGGATGAAGTGAAAGGTCTTCGTCAATCTGTCAACGACCACCCAAATAGCATTCTGACTATGCGGTGTCGGTGGTAAACCTGTCACAAAATCCATAGACACATGATCCCACTTCCACTCTGGGATGTAAAGTGGCTACAATTGGCCCGCCGGCCTCTAGTGCTAAGATTTTACCTACTGGCACGTCAGATATTGCTGTACGAACTCGGCAATTGCCCTTTTCATGCCACTCCACTAGTAAGACTCTCGCAGATTCCTATACATTTTAATACTACCTGGATGAACCGTGTATAAGGATCTATGAGCCTCCTCTAAGATCGTCCTCTTGATGTCCATATCTGTAGGCACGCATAACCTGGAACAAAACCTCAAGGCACCGTCATCAGAAATGCTGAATTTATCTCCTTGTCTGTCCTGCACCTTGGCTATCAACTCTGCTAATTCTACGTCATCTCTCTGAGCTGTCTTAATTCTTTGCTGCAGAGTAGGCTGTATTACTAGGCTGGCAATAAATGTCTAAGGATCACTCTCTACCAACTTTACACTGAGTCTCTTTAGATCCATCTAATTCGGATGCTGAACCTTCATAGTTGCTAGTGCTGGTCTCACTGATTTCCTACTCAAAGCTTCAGCTAGCATGTTTGCCTTCCCTAGCTGGTAACTGATAGTGTAGTCATAATCTTTAATAAGTTCCAACCACCATCTCTGTCTCATGTTCAGCTCCTTTTGAGTGAAGAAGTACTTCAAACTTTTGTGATCGGAGAATATCTTGCATCTTTCACCGTACAAGTAATGATTCCAAATCTTTAATGCGTGTACCACTGCAGCCAATTCCAGATCATGGGTAGGGTAAATCTTCTCATACTCTTTCAACTGTCGGGAGACGTAAGATACAACCCTACCATACTACATCAACACACAGCCAAACCTTTTCAAAGATGCGTCATTGTAAATTACGTAACCATCACCCCCTGACAGAATGATCAACACTGGTGCAGTGACAAGCCTCTGTTTCACTTCCTGAAAACTCTGCTCGCAATCATCATCCCATTCAAACCTGACATTCTTCCTAGTCAGACATGTGAGAGGTCTTGATAAAGCTGAAAACCCCTCAACAAACCGAATGTAATAACCCGCCATTCCCAAGAAACTCTTAATTTCTTGAACGTTCTTTGGTTTTTCCCAATTCAACACTATCTGAATCTTACTGGGATCCACTGAAATACCATCACCTGAAATGAAATGCCCTAGAAACGACACTTTCTCTAGCCAAAATTCATATTTACTAAACTTGGCATACAACTTCTTTTCCCTGAGCATTTGAAGTACCAGTCGTAAATACGTCTTATGCTCCTTAAAACTCCTTGAGTAGACCAGTATATCATCAATGAAAACTACAATGAACTAGTTTAAATACTGGTGAAAGACTCTATTCATCAAGTCCATGAATACAGCAAGAGCATTCGTCAAACTAAATGGCATAACAAGGAATTCATAATGCCCATATTTGGTCCTGAAGGCTACCTTCGAGACATCTTTTGCTTTTACTTTCACCTGATGGTAGCATGATCTAAGGTCAATCTTGGAATAGACCCGTGTACCCTAAAGCTAGTCAAATAAATCATCTATACGGGGTAGAGGATACCTGTTCTTGATCGTCACCTTATTAATTTCCCTGTAGTCTATACACATCCGCATAGACCCGTCCTTCTTCTTTACAAACAAGACTAGAGCATCCCATGGTAATACACTGGCCCAAATAAATCCTTTACTGAATAAGTGTTGTAACTAATCTTTTAGCTCTTCCAATTCTGCTAGAGCCATTTTGTAAGGAGCTTTAGAAATTGGTGTTGTCCTAGGAAGTAGATCAATAGCGAAATCTACCTCGCGGTCGAGAGGTAACCTAGGTAGATCTTCTGGAAAAATGTCTGGAAATTCTTTAACCACTGGTGTATTGCCCAGCTTCAATTCATTCTCTAACGCCTCCTTAAAAAAAGCCATAAATTCCCAAAAATCATCCAGTAGTAATCTCCTCGTCTGTATGGTTGATACTAACTAAAGCAGGGATTGTACACGCGATCGTATGAACCTGAATTCTAATCTTCTAGGAGGTTTGAATATTCCTTCTTTCAAACAATAGTCTATACTGGCATAATTGGCTGCCAACCAGTCCATACCAAAAATTACATCGAACCCATGCATATCCAATACTATCAAATCAGCTGGCAAGACTTTTCCCTGAATATCAACTAAACAGCCTCGGAGCACTTTACTACACCTCACTACCGACCCTGTCGATGTAGTTACTAATAGTTTGGTATCTAACAACTATGTTTTTACCCCACATAATCTAATACACCCCATAGACACGAACGAATGTGTGGCTCCTAAATCAAACAGTACAATAACTTTAAATGAAAGCATGTTAATCATACCCATCACCACATCGCCGACTGTATCAGCATCTCTAGGCATCAAAGCATAGACCCTCGCTGGAGCTACATTCCTCTACTGACCTCCACGGGATGCCAAATAGCCTCCTCGGTATGGTCTGGGAGCAGGAGCGGTATCAAGTGGTATAAGGCAATCTCGCATTAGATGTCCCTGCCTACCGCAATGATAGCATACATCTCTCCCCACTCGACACTCTCCCAAGTGTCTCTTCCCACAAGTCTGATAGACAGGAAAATTCTGCACCACCTGAAGCTCTCGACCTTTAGTCTCCTGCCTTTGTCTTCTACCATAGTTTCCTCTCCTCCACTAACCTTGCCTAGATCCCTTCTGGAAGCCTGAAGGTGTAAATCCCTTCTTCCATCCCTGCTCTTCTACATCCATGCGCTCACTAGCCTCGGCCAAACCTGCTTTGTCAACTAACTCAGCAAAATCCTGTATCTTCAGCACTACCACCTGCTTGTATATTCCTCGTCTTAATTCTCTTTCAAACTGTCTTGCCTTCGTTACTTCATCAGGAACAATATATGGGGTGAAGCGGGAAAGCTCTATAAACCTCACCACGTATTGCTGGACCGACTGTTGTCCTTGCTTCAGATTCAAGAACTCTTCCACTTTAGCTTCCCTGACAGTGGCTGGGAAATATTTGTCAAAGAATAATTCTTTAAATTGGTCCCATGTCATAACTATCAGCATCGTCCTCTGCTGCTCCAGAAGTTTCACAGCAGTCCACCACCTCTTAGCCTCCCTTGTCAGTTTATAGGTGGTGAAGAGGACCCTCTACTCCTCCGTGCACTGTAATACCACCAAAACTTTCTCGATCTCTTGCATCCAATTCTTGGTGGCTGCAGGATCAACTCCTCCTAAAAATGCTGGAGGATTTATCTTGGTAAATTTCTCTATCATGCACCCATGGCCTGCAGATAGGCCTCTCTGCTCTCTGGAGCTCCTAGCGATCTGAGCCATAACCTGTTGAGTCATGCTTCGTAGTATCGCATCAGAATCAGCCTCGCCTGCACTCGAGGGCCTTGCACCGTCACTACCACTCATATGGGCACTACCTCCTCCAGGGTCCATCCTGAAAAGATAATAAACATGACTTAGGGACCCTATCCTTATAACTTACACATCCAACCAAAATCCCCCATCTTGACATCCTTATCTTATTTCAAGATTCAATCCTATACTTTAGAAAAACAACTTGGCAATAGTTTACTATGGCTTTCCGAAAATCGTCACCCCTATAAAGACACAGAAATCACCACGAAAGTCCTGCCTCTAGACTGCAGAACAAAACCTTAAATCCTTTTCCTATACTCTGGTATCGTTTCCGCTGCACTCTAAAGTCTACAAAACCAAAAAACCTAGGCTCTAATACCAAACAGTGATGACTTACCTAATTTACCATAATTTTTTTTTTCTTTCCATAATAGCAATCAATATAATAATCCTGACAAATCGTAGTCAACCTAGACCCATAGGTACCAGACATATACTTGAAATAAACCACTGACACCTAAGTAGCGGGAAACGTAAAAACATATACATTTTAAATCATCTAATCCACACAATACAAGAGTACACATCCTAAAATATCCAAAAAGTGTCCTAGGGTCACGACCCAAAAAATCCGCCAGTCCCTAGCAAAATGACTTACCCTTCAGACAGGGTAGAACAGTCAAACTCTAATGCTGCAGAGCTCTATCCGCTATTCTATTTGGGACTCCTGAAATGTTTATATAGCGAGGGTAAGACACCTATCAGTAAGGGAAATAAACTAATATCAGTATGTGGCAATATGAGTGCTTTCGTGTTATACATATAATAGTACATAAATCATATGTGGTAAAACTGTCTGTATCATATCTGGGAATTATATGATTTATCATAACATGGTATAACATACTGAGTTTCTATACATGAAATCATCATATACGACTGTACATGAAATAACACCCTAGATGGATAGCTAGCTGGTGTCATGTCTTACCTCCACATGACTGGGTTGTGCGGCCCGAAGACAGGACCTAGCGATGGCTGGCCGACCATGCTAGATCAACATAAGTCTATAAGTACGATGGGTCTGCCCCCCCTGTTCGGACACCAGAGGGATGCCTGCACTACCATAAAACCACATAGACTACCAATCTTCCACTGTCCTTTATGACAAGTGGTAGCACTAACATATATATGATTGTGATCATATAGCTACGGTACTGTGCTTCGTGAATGCTTAAACCAAGCCATCCAAGTTCTAATAACATAGAGTGTATCTCAAATGATGATACATAATTATTTCATAATAATATCTCTTAGGATAATATTTTCATGAATTCTTGCAGAAAATATCATGTAAAATTCACGGCCCTTACGCTGGCATAGCATATTATATAAATCCACGACCCTTACACCGGCATATCATATAAAGTCTATGGCCCTTACGCCGGTCTATCATATAAAATCCATGGCCCTTACACCAACATATCATATAACATTCATAGTTTGGAAGTCCCTGTATCGTTTTTAATATTTTCCTGAAAATAGTAATAACATGCTTATTTTGAAAATATAATATTTCATCATCATAGTTTCCATGGTAAATGTTACTCATGCCACACAAAAGAAATAATATTCTGAACATAAAATCTGTTCTAAAATCATATTTCTGATCAACAACATTATTTCCAATGTAATTCTACAATTATACATATTTACCTGAAATTAAATGCTGTAAAATAATAAATATATTTTCATAGGAAAACTAACTTAGTTTATCCCCTTACCTGACTTTTTGAGAAGCCCACAAAATACCCAAAATCAACCTTGTATGTTCCTTAGCTCAACACCCTGAAATTGATATTTTCCGAACAAAACTTCAAGATTATCTTACCTAACATATTCTCCTCAGTCTAGAAACACCAAAAACCTAATAAAACTGAAACTAACTAACTTACCCAAATTTTGGGATGGTTCTCAAGTAGGCCTAATCAATGATCCACTCCACCATATATGGAGAGAATCTTACCAAGAGAAGCGTGGCAGCTTCGGATCATCAAACCGATGAAGAACTAGCCCAAAAACTTAGAGAGAATTGGTGGGGGACGAAATGTAGAGAGAGAAAAGGGTTGCATGCAGATTTCTTCGCTGAAAACCCGAGTTTGAGCTATTTATACATCCGCCTTCGTCTACGAGGCCAAGTAGAGAGTTCATTGACAAACACTTATTCATTGTCGACGAATTTCAGACCCTGAAATAGCCCTCTCGGTAATTCCTCGTCGATGAGACACGTGTCTCCGTTGACGATCCCAATTAGTCACTTCGCATTCGTCGATGAGACCCTGCTGTGACCCCCTTAAAATTTTCCTTTTCCTCTCATTTCTTTTATTATTTAATTGCTGTAATTCACTGGGTATCTACATTGGCCTTACAAGGTTTAATCTTGTTTTGATGATAAAAAATTAAGGGTATTTAACATGATTGTTAAAGCAGATTTCAGGACCTCAAAAAGAGCTTATGGGATCAAGATTATGTGCTTGAAGAGCTTGATGAGGTACTTAAGTTAATAAGCTATAAAGGAAGTTGAAGCATACTGAAGGAAGAAGTTCAAGATTAGACATAGCATGGAAGCTGAAGCATGAAGACTTAGTGTTTAAGATAGTTCTATCATATACAAGTCTCATGTAAATACTTCAAACAATTCAATATTGACATATGAAGCTCTTAGGAATTATCTTTGACCCTAGAGACCTTATTTTAAAATCATGGAAAAAGTATTTAAAGTCTTGCTTATGTTTTTCCAAGATCC
Organism: Malania oleifera; assembly: GCF_029873635.1. Lineage (NCBI taxonomy): Eukaryota > Viridiplantae > Streptophyta > Magnoliopsida > Santalales > Ximeniaceae > Malania > Malania oleifera. Next base: position 78,658,798 of record NC_080427.1, read on the forward strand.
AAGTAAAGTTTTGAAATCAAAATTTGAAAAACATGTAAGCTGAATGAAGGACAGGCGATTGATGAAACATCATCAGGCAATAAAAATTTTCTGTGTTTTTTAGAATAGCAAACAGAACTGAGATAGGCGATTGACCCTTCAAGACTAGTCGACTGACCTCATTCTGTGTTTGAAAAATACGCTGAACTGTAAAGGATCAGTTGATTGACTTTAGGTCACAGCCAACTAACCTTCGAGATTTTAAATTCTCAACAGCGAGGGAAAGTTTCCAAAATTGATTTCTTGGGCTCCAAACTTTTTCAAAACTTGGGAAACACTGCAAGTAACTTGGGGAATATGAAAATTTAATTTTTATATCTATAAATACATGTTAATGTAAAGAATTAAAAACAACAACTATCAACATTCAAGAAAATTCTTTCTACTCTTCAAAGCTATCTTGCTAATACTTTTGCTGAAGTACCTGCTGTGTTCTTGCTGATACTACTCACAATTCTTGATCATTTTCTACTGAGAATTTCAATCCTAAATCAAAATTCCGATGATAATCATCTGAGCTTCATCTTTTTATATTGATTATTGATTGAAGTATATTAATATTCAACTGTACTAATATGCTCTTACTAAGAGTTCTACTTGTACAAAAATTGTTCCTTGTTTTTCTTGTTGTTGTTTGACGATTCAGGGTTGTTAGATCATTACCTAATGAGAAGGGGTATTCTTGTTAGAGAGGGATCTCCACCTTATACGGAGAGATTGTAACTTAGTTTGAAAATAAGTTGGAAAGGAAAATCCTCATAGCGGTTGCTTGGGGCAAGGACATAGGCCACTGGCCGAACCTTGTAAAAATATGGTGTTCTTCTCTTCTTCCCTTAATCTATTTAAATTATTGCAAACATATTAATTGCGTGATTGTTTAAATATTTACTAAGAACTTACTGAAAGTTGGGATATTGTTGAATACTGATTTGAATCAAGGAGATTGATTGGATTGAATATTTAATTAAAGCTTTGAAATCTGAATTGTTGAATGAACAGTTGATATAAATCTTGGGTAATTATATTGCAAGACACTTCCAAATGGTCTATTGAGATTATCTATTGAAGTTATTATTTTTCATTCTTGAGCAGAAATTTGGTTATGTATTGAAGTATTGGATATGGATACTGAATTGTTAAGCATTATAACTGCGTTTAATCTTGTGAAATAAATTATTTTATTAAATCAAAATTACAGAGTACCTAAGATAAATTTCTAAAACTAATATTGTCTTTCATATATATTGAAAAGAAAATCTGATATGGAATTTTTATTCATTGAAGTACTGAAAGTTGAATTGGTAACATCATCTTTACATTACACTAATTATTGGTAAGGTCGTTGATAAAAATTGTGTTGTTGGTTGGATAGTGTGCTTGTAATCAACTTAGATTGTAAAAGGGTTATACTAAACTAAAAGTTTTGTAAAGAAAATTTTAAAACCCAATTCACTCCCTTCCCCTCTTGGGATTACACCTTTATTCTCAACAAGTTGGGTAGGATAGGTGCAAATAACTTAAGTTGAATTTTGATTATGTACCTTGTCTTTAGAAACTACATTCACCTCTCCTTCACTTTTCTCTTTCTTTAAAAATACTTTCTCAGCAACTTGTTCGGCTAATTTCAAAGTGGTATAGTCAATTTTCTAGATTTTAGTCCACTTTCGATTCTATCCCCAATGCCCACAATTGTTGCAAGGTTGGATAGACTTTGTGGGATCAACTTGTCATAATATACACCTTTCAACGTACCTACAAAAGTACTAACCATTATAGTATCCAATAATGACAGATTTTGTAACGCCCCAACCTAGGTCTGTTAGGGAGCACCGCATCTCTCCTCCTCCACCTGGACCAAACAACAGCGGGGCAGGCCTTATAGAACTAATGACTAGCCCTACATACCAACACATGTCCTTTTTAGTGTTTTTTGCCCTCACTCACACACTTCCTGAGAAAACTTCCTAGAAGGTCACTCATCCCAAGATTACTCCAAGTCAAGCACGCTTAACTATAAAGTTCTTATGAGAAGGCTGCAGAAAAGAAAGGTGCACCTTGTTGATATGGGTAGTAACATCTAATATTTTTAAGCCTTTCTTCCACGGGGGTATTGCATTCTCCCCCACTTACAAAACGCAACGTCCTCGTTATGAACCCACATTTCCAAACTCAGGCGACGTGAATCTCATCACACTTTCGGCTAGGTAATGGCTATGATACCATTTTATAATGCCCAACTTGGGTTTGCTAGGGAGCATTGCGTCTCTCCTCCTCCACCTAGACCAGACAATAGGGGGCAAGCCTTATCGGACTAATGACATGCCCCACAGACCAACACGTGTCCTTTTTAGTGTGTGTTGTCCTCACTTACACATTTCTTGAGAAAACTTTCTAGAAGGTCACCCATCCCAAGATTACTCCAAGCTAAGCATGCTTAATCGTGAAGTTCTTATGGTAAGACTCTTGAAAAGAAAGGTGCACCTTGTTGATATGAGTAGTAACATCTAATCCTTTTAAGCCTTTCTTTCACGGGGTGTCACAGATTTAGTTAAGCAGCAGCCATCCTCCACATTTAAGGATAGTCTGTTAGAATTTTTTAAATTCTTCTTCTCCATATTCTAAAGACTCATTCGGTATATAGAAATGTTGGCATTCAACGAATACCGTTTTAAGAACAAATAAGGAGCTATTTTATAAGCATAAATCTGAAGCTAGGCTAAATCCCTCCATTTTTGAACTCGATTCTTGTCAAGTGAGCATACCACCTTAAAGCTAGGCTAGTTAAGTTTTCATGGAATATATGTATCAACAACTTCTGGTTCTTAGAATAAGGAGCTATTTTATAAGCATAAATCTGAAGATGAATGTTCAAACATCCCATCCTAATATACTTATCAAAGTTAGGTACTTTGAAATTCTTTGCAATGCTCAATAAGAAGACATAAATCTTCATAATCTCTAACACCTTTGTCTTCTATGCCTTGAATTGACCTTAGTTGTTCTTTAATGAAAGTCATACAGTTTTAGTCACTAGCTCACTGATTTCCTTCCTCTTTGGATTTGGCTAACTTAGTATTTGCCGCTTGTCTAGTTATGTTAATGAAAAAGGATTCCTGAGCAACTAATAGTTGAATTTCATCAATTACAAGTAACTTCCCTTTTATGAGCTAGGCCAAAGTTGTTATAGAATTTTCGAAAACCTCAATCTTCTCATCCAATGGTGATTAAATGCTAACTATATTCTCTTTATTTTAACTAAGTTTCAGTAACTCCATGCTTTGTGACCTAACTCTAGTAATGATTAGGTCGAGAATAATTGGATAAATTCTCCTTCTTCTTGGAATTTCGATTACCCTCTAAAGATTGTATCAATTAAGATTTATAAAGAGAAAACAAACAATCCACTAGTCAAATGCATAAGCAACAAAGATGATAGAATTCAATAGCATAACTAGTGCAATATATTAAATAGTCTTGATATTAATTTGGCTTGGAAGCCTCTTTAATCAATCCAATTGACTTGTTATACTCTGTATGCAACCAAATTCTACAATGATGAAGATAAAAAGCACTCAATGTGTAATAACCCAGAGAATTAAACAAGGCCTCATCGATGAACATAGGAGATTCGTCGACAAGAACATATGAGGGCCTCGTCGACAAGGATATGTTTCGTTAATGAAAAGATACCGAGAGGGGGATTTTAGCAGTCTAAAATTAGTCGACGAGGGATTCGGTTCCTCGACAAACTTTCTTCAGTGACTCGTCGATGAGATGACGTGTCTCATCGACGAATCTAGGACTATAAATAGCTAAAACTCAGATTTTTCAGCAGAAAATGGCGCAAAAACATCCTCTCTCTCTCTCTCTAAAATGACCCTCTCGCTTTCTCTCTTCGATCCCGGCTCCATCTCTCACCGGGTTGACGGTTTGAGGCCATCACGACGCTCCTAGGGAAGTTCTCTGCAAGTCTGCCGGAGCGGATCGCTGGTGGAGCTGGTTTGAATTTCATCCCAATTTCAGGGTAGGGCATTTTATTTAGTATTTTTCTTTCCCACGGTTATAAGAAATATAGTATGCGAAGAAATAATGATATTTTATTCTAGGAGATGTGGTTTTCAGGGTGTTGAGTGGAGAATCCTGCGGGTGTAGGGCTAAAGTACAATAGGGGCTTTTTAGAAACTAGGTAAGAGAAATATGCTATGCTAGGAGTTTTAATGATGTTATCAGAGATTTTTTTATGTATATATATATATATATATATATATATATATATATATATATACCAGTTCATTATCCAGTATTTACAGAATAAGAATGTTAATGTTTGTGTGGCCTGAGTAGATATTTTCTGATATAGAACTTATAAAGTTTTTCCAGCGTATCCTGCTATATAGTATATATAGATATAGACTGATATACACAAACATTTATTCAGATCAGTATATTATAGTTTTATTCAGAACAGTATACCATAGTTTTTGTTCAGATCAGTATATACAATATTTACAGAATGTCATGTTTCCTAATACCATAACACTCAGAATATACAGACAGATTATATAGTCAGATATACAAATATAGCATCTAGATGCTATAGTTGTATTATTCAGATATTATAGTATTTACAGTATAGAATTATAGTGTTATGGTTATTTTGGAAACATGCTGAAAACAGTAGAAAGATTATAGTATTATATATATGGTATCAAATCCCTGTGAAATATTACAGATACAGATACAGATAACAGAGCACGGTACCGTTGCTAATACAGATAAAGTGCAACCATATATCTTAGATAGTGTGTGGGTACCTTCAAACCGTGCTCGGAGTGGATGTAGCTCTCCAGTTTGTTAGGTTGTGGGGGCCGGTTTGACGAGGTAGTAGTCCAGTTCCGAACTTAGGAGTGGATGCAGTTTGGCCGGGCTATGGTAATGTAGAGTATAGTGACTTACCTAGAGGGCCAACCAACGTTAAGTCCCACCTATGGGTCGCACAACCTTGTCATGAGGGGTCAAATCATGACATACAGAGTTCTAGGGAAAAAGCACAGCTATGTATATGTATACAGTTTTATAGTATTTGATAAATATAGTATGATATTAGTAGTATGAAAAGTAGAAAATTCAGGTGATACAGTTATATTTTAAATTGTGAAAGTATAAGATATGCTTCTCAGATCTATCATTTTATACAGTTCAGATGTTATTAAAATAAGTACGCAACTTAGCTGCTACACACTAGTAATAGCATATTTACACTTATTGAGCATCGTCTCACCCCATTACTTTAACATTTTTCAGGTGAGCAAGTTAGGCGAGCAGATCAAGCTCGCAGATAGAGTGATTACTTGGTTGCCCTATCTATAAGGTAAGTTTGTACAAAGTGATGTATTTTGGGGTAGATAGTACTGGAGAGAGATGTATAATATAATTACAGTCTAGAAATACTGAATTCTGGTATTGTATGGTATATATGGTTGTATGATTTATGTCTTCCATTGCATAGGTATGTGTATTGTGTACAGGAATACTCCAGTGCCTTTCTGAGGCCTGAGTTTTTATAGTAGGGGTATCAGGGTAGTTCATATGTGTTTATTTTAAAAGTAAAAAAGTGATTTAATTTTTGAGGTCGGTACACAATGAATGATTGAAATGCCCCTAAAGATAATGTCAATGGCTCAATGTGTCTTAAAATTTTCTTTATCCCCAACACTAGGTAAAAGCTCTATCTTAGGGTATAAGATAAATTTTTATAGTGCATGGTTAGGCTCTACATATCACAAACCATAAAGGCTCCTGGATTGTCTTCAAAGAGAGTCAATTGAAGGAATTTTCATAAGACTTATATGGAGGACAAAACCCCACGAAGAACCTCATTATTTCTTCCTTCTCCTAAAACCTACAAGGAAAGGAGTTCGGGTATTGGACTCGTACATTTTAGTGGAAGTCTGTGAATTAAAGCACTTATGAATATGCACAAAATGTATGAACATGGAAAAAGAATATAAAATACCGCATATCAGCTAACAACAATATACTTACACAATATGAACATAGTAACATATAACACTCCATATAACCACAAAAACCGTGCACACAATCACATAAAAGGCGATTTGTGTAACGACCCCAAAAACATATATACATAATTAATGTAACAACCTAAAAAAAAAGTTAATTAATTAATTAATTAATAATAATTATTAATTAAATAATATAATATAATATAATAATATAATCTAATATATATATATATATTAACTGAGGATCAGGAAACATCCTGATCCTCCTTTAGAAAGAAACCTCCCTCTTAAAACCATCTCTCTCTCTCTTTCTCTCTCTCTCTCTCTACAAAATTGAAGAACAGACATCATTCTCAGGTCCTAATTCTGTTCTTTAAAGATTTGACTAGGGAAATTTCGTCTTCTGCATGCTGTAGGCACCACTCCAGAGTTAGGGTAAGTGAGTTAGATTATGTCAGGTTTTATTTTAAAATATTTCCAATTAAATTTGAGTATATGAATTTGGTGATATTGGTTTTATATATATATATATATATATATATATATATATATATATATATATATATAATTGAAGTATGTGGATTGATCCTGTCCATTTTTATTTAACTATATTTGAGTTAAGTTAAATATGTGGAGGTGATCATACCCATTTTTATTAAAATATACCCGAGTATATTATTATATATTTTTTTCGGCAATTTATTGGATTATAAATAACACGCAAATCGTGGGGCATGAGTTTAATTTATTTTATTACAGAATTAAGCATGTTGGGATTTTTATAGAGTTATATTTATTATGTGTTTTATTTTGAATTTTACAGTGTTATATTTATTACGTGTTTTATTGGGAATAATGATGAGATTATTATAATGTTCTATTGCATAAATTGCAATTATATGTCTTAAGAACCCTGATAGGCCGGATGTGGTGAATGCTCAGTACCGTAGCTGTAGAGGAATATTAATGCAGCCACACTATTGTGGAAGTGTTGGCGGTCGATAGTCGATTTGGCCTGAGTAGGGGTGTACACACCTATTTCCGAACCAGGATGTGGTAGGCAAATCGATCTTACAGACATAATATTATTTAGATTTAGTCAGCCAACCAAGTTAAGTCCAGTCTTCGGACCACACAACCCATCATGGGGGTTAAACATGATATGAATCGGCCAAAAAGGAGTCTTTTGTACATATTTGGATATTTATGTGATTATGGTCATTTAATAGGCTGAAATTATATTTTGAAGAAAAGTACGTATATTGATTTATATATATGTGATCTACGGTTTACAAATGCAATTTTTAGTAAAATTATTAAATGTATTTTTATGTTACAAAACTCATTTTAGCCACACACTAATAATAATCTAGTCCTTACTTACTGAGAGGTGTCTCACCCAATTATTATTATACATTTCAGATACCTTGAGGATCATAACTGAAATCAGAGTAGCATAGCGGAAGCATGGGTGGGATTAGAAAGAGCAGTTTAGATTAAATATTAAATTTGTTATTTTATGTATATTTTAGAATTTCTAAGGATGTATTAATTTGAGATTAGAGATATTGTTATAGTGAGGTTATTTTGTACTCTGGTAAAGTTTGTTTGAGGTCTTTTGCTGAAAAATTGTTTGTAGGTTCAGGTTACTACAATTCAACTCTCAAATTTCCCTAGTGGAGTCGTCAAAGTTCTTGACACTAGGTTTAGGAGGCCTCTTTGGTTGTCAACATTTTGGTCACCCCTTACAAATCAAACAAGTATAGACAACCAAACCATTGGTTCCCTAACTTGTCTCACCACTTTATTTTAGTTTTGAAAAGGTAAAATAAAGGAAAACCCTTTTAAAGAGATTAGGTTCAAGACTACTTTTTTGAATAGGGAAGGTTGTGACGACCTGATTTTTTTTTTCCTACCATTTTTTTTATTTTTCTAATTAAACAACAATAATCAATCAACATCACAAACATTTATCAAATATCTCTATCAAGTATCTATCAGTTATCTCTGATACCATATCCACATGCCCCGACCCGAATTAGGGTACCAGGTGATCAGTTCATCTCATAAAAGTATACCTAATAGCGGAAGTCAAAATATACACCATCCCAAATACAAATACCAGAGTTCTATACATCCATACATACACAAATTCATATGCCTCCCCAAAAATCCACAAAATACTCTGGGGGTCATACGAAACACATCCCCAGCTCAAAAACACTTACCTTGACTACTAGGGTACTATGGTCTCCGTTCCCTTGGAGCTCTCTCTGCTTGTCTGTCTTGGTTCCCTGAAATGTTTAAATTCTGGGTGAGACACCTCTCAATAATACGGAATAAATTATTCACAGCGTGTGGCAACATGATTTTAATATATCATATCACATTCATAATAAATAATTATATCAGTTGGGAAAAATGTACAGATATGTACTCATAATCATATATATATATATATATATATATATATATATATATACACACACACACACAAATATATCATAGTTTCATAGGCTTTCAATTCATTTCTCGTATTCATATTTCAACATGTTCATAAGCTTTCATTTCTCAAAATCATATATCAACTTCTTTTCAAAAGCCTTCATTTCTCATAATCATATTCTAACTCATGAGCATCCACGAGCATATAGCATCACGCGTCTGTAGCTCATGGTTGTTCATTTTATCATTTCATTTCTCAAATTCATATTCTAACCCATGAGTATCCACCAGCATATAGCACAACGCATCTATAACTCATAACTGTTCATTTTTCATTTCATTTCTCATATTCATATTCTAACTCATGAGTATCCACCAGCATATAGCACAACGCATTTGTAACTCATGACTTACAATTATCCTATCTGTAATGAGAAACCATCCTGAGGATATTCATGCTACATCATCATGTATTCACCCTACATGACCAGGTTTAGCGGCCCATAGGCGGGACCTAACCGTGGTTGGCCTACCAGGTTAGATAAAAAATAAATGCGCCTGTAGTACGATTAGCCTACCCAATCCTGGTCCAGACCCCAGGGGGTAACACAACCCTTCACTGGCCCAATCGATTGTCTCGCCACACTCTGAACCAAACATGTGGTTGCACTAACTCAAATATTAGCAATGGTACCGTGCTGTCTGAATCACTCTAGTCCATCAGGGTTCTTATTTCCACATTTCTGTATTCATATTTCATCATGTTTGTATATCTCATCACATCTGTATAGTTCTCATCATTTCTGTATAATTCTCATCATTCCTATGTATATCTCATCTCATGTCTGTATATATGTCAGTTCAACATTTCTTAATAAAACATCTTTGTATATATCACACGCTATCATTTTTAGTATAATATATATATGTATTTCTCATTTCCTCATTTCTGTAAAACATATCTATCTATCTCATATAACATCATTTCTATGTAAAACATATTTGTATATTACGTATTATAGTTTCAATATAAAACATATCTATATTTCTCATATCATCATTTCTATATAAGAACATATCCAGGTTTCTCATATCTTCATATATATCTCATATTTACATTTCTATATAAAACATTTGTATAACTCATATCATTACTTCTCAATGCAAATCATATATATGTCAGTATAAAGTACATTCCCAGTATAAAACGGTTATTTCATATATCTCATGTCACACAAATTTTTAATTGATAATCATAATATAATAATCATAGGGAAAATATTCTTATCATAGTTTTTCAAACTATATACCATGTTCTCAATTTTCACATACTTTAATCAACAGTTAATTTTCCAAAAATACCTGTTATAATTTATTCCCCTTACCTGCTTACTGAAAGAATTCCTGCGAAAATCCTAAACCGACACCCACAGCGTTTCGGAGTTTAAAACCCTAAAATCACATTTCCCCAATCCAATCAACATCAACCCCATAATTATAACCATTTAAACATCCCTAAGTTCACACACTCCGATTAACCAGTTAAATTCTAACAAAAAAAAAAAAAGCAGGTACGATCCATTTCCCATATTTAAATTTAATTTCTAATATATTTAAAAATACCAATATGATCAAATCCCAGCAGTTTAATCTAATTCCAAAATATTCCTAAAAATCTAATTTAATCAAATCCCTGTAATTTAACTTAGTTCTAACTTATTCTCTAAAAATTCTATTTAATCAAATCCCTACAGTTTAATTAAATCCCATGAATATTTCAAAAAATCTAATATAATCAAATGCTACAATTTAATCGATTAATTTTTAAAACAACAAACATAATTTATACTCCTCACCTTAGCCTTGGACGGTGCTTAGGATCACCAAATCAAAAATCTGCTCTGATTAACTTACTCAAAATCGAAGCCGGAACCCTGTAGTGGTGTCCGATCGTCAATTTGACTGAAGATTTGAAAGAAATTAAGGAGAGAGAGAGCGAGAGAGAGAGTTTACCCTATCCTAGGACTGGTGCCTATGATGCCCTAGTCACAAATCCACTTCGGTTAAAACGTTGGTGGCCGAGAATGGAACCCAAGAGTATTTTTCGTTCTTTAATCGGTTGAGCATTCGCTAAGAAAATGAGGAGAGAGAGAGAAAGCATATAGAGAAGGAGATAAGAGAGGATGACAGGAGAATCGAGAGCTCTATAGATCTCTCTATCTATCTATCTCTCTCATCTTACCACTTAGATTGGTTACCGCTTCGCATCTCCATCCCCAAGGTGTTGCAAGAGACAAGATAGACTCCCTGAAGGGGGGGGGGAAAAATTCTAATCATCTCAAAGCAAGAGAAAAGCTTAATTATTTTCCTTCCTTTTCCTGAAACTTCTTTTCTTTTGAACTATCTTCAGGTTAAACACCAACTTATAATATATTTTAATCCTATCATATTATTATTTATTTATTTAATTCAATTTTAATAATAATATTTAATTAATTAATTAATTAATTTTTTCCTTTTTAGAATTATTTTATTACTTTTCCACTAATCTTGTATGATACAGACTATTTTTTTGGTCGTTGTTTACAAAGGAAGGTAAAATTCCTGAAATGATTCTTTTTTCTTTATTTAAATTAACTTAATTTAAATTTCCTTGTTTTTTTGTGGTTGGAAAGTTTGGTTTATAATTATTTCCTTTTTTGTTGGAAGTCAAAAAGAACTAGTAGACCCTCTAACACCCTTAAAGATACAGATACAGATAACAGAGCACGGTACGTGCTAATATCAGATAAAGTGCAACCATATATCTTAGATAGTGTGTGGGTACCTTCAAAACCGTGCCTCGGATTGGATGTAGCTCTCGTTTTGTTATTTTGTGTGGGCCGGTTTGACGAGGTAGTATCCAGTTCCGAACTTATGATGGACAGTTTGGCCTGGCTATGGTAATGTGAGTATAGTGACTTCCTATGAGGGCCAACCACGTTAAGTCCCACGCTTGGGTCGCACAACCTGTCATGAGGGGTCAAATCATGACATACAGAGTTCTAGGGGAAAAAGCACAGTCTATGTTATGTATACAGTTTGATAGTATTTGATAAATATAGTATGATATTAGTAGTATAAAAATAGAATTCAGGTGATACAGTTCTCTTTTCCACTTGTGCCCCGTCTCCGTCTGCTTCTCCGCTTCTCCTTTTCTCCCGTTCCGCTGTTCCTGCCCTCCGTCCCGCCCCTTCGCTGCTCCCCCCCTCTACTAGCAAGACTTTACACGGAGTGAGCAGCGTCTCCCCCCATGTACTCGAACATGTTTTCAGGTGGATCCAGTTAGGCCGAGCAGATAAGCTCGCAGATAGGTGATTACTTGGTTTGCCCTAACTATAAGGTAAGTTTTTCTAAAGTGATGTAATTTGGGGTAGAATAGTACTGGAGAGAGCGTGTACTAAAATATAATTACAGTTCTAGCATACTGATTCTTCTGGTAGTGAATGGTATATAGGTTGTATGATTTATGTTTCCATTGCTAGGTTGTGTAATTGTTGTAACAGGAATACTCCAGTGCCGTTCTGAGTCCTGAGTTTTTAATAGTAGGGGTATCAGGGTAGTTCATATGTTTTTATTTTAAAAGTAAAAAAGTGATTTATTTTTTGAGGTCGGTCACAATGATGATTGAATGCCCCTAAAACGATAATGTCAATGGCTCAATGTGTCCTAAAATTTTCTTTATCCCCAACACTAGTTACAAGTCTTCTTAGGGTATAAGATAATTTTATAGTGCATGGGTTAGGTCTCTACATATCACAACCATAAGGCTCCTGGATTGTCTTCAAACGAAGTCAATTGGAGGAATGTTCATAAGCTTTATAAGGGAGGACAAAAAAACCCCACGAAGACCTCAGTATTTCTCCGTCTCCTAAAACTACAGGAAATGAGTTTTTCGGGTATTGGACTCGTACTTTTATTGGAGTCTGTGAATTAAAGCACTTATGAATATGCACAAAATGTCATGAACAATGGAAAAGAATTAAAAACCGCATATCAGCTAACAACAATATACTTACACAATATGAACATAGTAACATATAACACTCCATATAACCACAAAACCCGTGCACGACAATCACATAAAAGGCGATTTGTGTAACGACCCCAAAAACATATATACCTCATTTAATGTAACACCAAAAAAAAATTAATTAATTATTAATTCATAATACTTATTAAATGAAAATAATATAATATAATATAATCTAATAATCTACTATATATATATATATTTAACTGCGGATCAGGAAACATCCTGATCCCCTTTAGAGAACCGCCTCTCTTAAAACCATCTCTCTCGCCTCTTTCTTCTTTCTCTCTTCCTCTCCTTCTCTTCTCTCGTCTCTCTCTCTCTACAAAATTGAAGAACAGACATCCGCATTCTCAAGGTCCTACTTCTGTTCTTTAAAGATTTACGAGGAAATTTCGTCTTCTGCAATGCTGTAAAGGCAACCACTCCATAGTTAGGGTAAGATTGAGTTAAGATTATGTCAGGTTTTAATTTTAAAAAAAATATTCCAATTAAATTTTGAGTATATGAATTTGGTGATATTGGTTTTATATATATCTATATATATATATATATATATATATGATTATATTATATAATATAATTGAAGTATGTGGATTGATCCTGTCCATTTTTTATTTAACTATATTTGAGTTAAGTTTAATATGGGTGGAGGTGATCATACCCATTGTTATTAAAATACCCAGTATATTTTATATATTTTTTTTCGGCAATTTATTGGATTATAAATAACCCACGCAAATCGTGGGGCATGAGGTTTTTTAATTTATTTATATTACAGAATTAAGCATGTTTGGGAGTTTTATAGATTTATATTTATTATGTGTTTTTATTTTGAATTTTCCAGTGTTATATTTATTACTGTTTTATTGGGAATAATGATGAGATTCTTATAATGTTCTATTGCATAAATTGCAATTATAATGTCTTAAGAACCTGATAGGCCGATGTGGTGAATGCTCAGTACCGTAGCTGTAGAGGAATATAATGCAAGCCAACTATTGTGGACTTGGTTTGGTGCGGTCGATAGTCGATTTGGCTGATTAGGTTGGTGTACACACTACTTTCCGAACCAGGAGTGGTAGGCAAATCGATCTTACAGACATAATATATTTAAGATTTAGTCATGCCAACCAAGTTAAGAGTCCAGTCTTCGGACCACACAAAACCATCATGGGGGTTAACATGAATGAATCGGCCAAAAGGAGTCTTTTGTACATATTTGGATTTTTATGTGATTAGGGTCATTTAATAGGCGAAATTATTTTTGAAGAAAAGTCCGTATATTGATTTATATATATGTATCTAAACGTTTACAAGCAATTTTAGTAAAATTTTAAATGTATTTTTAGTGTTACAAAACTCATTTTAAGCCACACACTAATATAATCTAGTCCCTTTCTTACCTGAGAGGTTGTCTCACACATTATTATGTATACATTTCATATACCTTAGGAGCATCACTGAAATCAGAGTAGCTAGCGGAAGCATGGTGGATTAGAAAGAGCGTTTAGATTAAATATTAAATTTGTTATTTTATGTATTTTTAAGGAATTTCTATTCTTTTCTAAGGATGTATTAATTTGAGATTAGAGATATTGTTATAAGTTGATGTTATTTTGGTACTCTGGTAAAGTTTTGTTTTGAGGTCTTTTGCTGAAAAATTGTTTGTAGGTTCAGGTTACTACAATTCTTTCACCTCTCAAATTTCCCTATAGTGGAGGTCGGTCAAAGTTCTTGACACTAGGTTTAGAGGCCTCTTTGGTTGTCAACATTTTGGGGGGGGGGTCAACCCTTACAAATCAAACACGTAGATACACCACACCATTGGTCCCTAACTTGTCTCACCACTTTATTTTAGTTTTTTGAAAAGGTAAAATAAAGGGAAAACCCTTTAAAGGATTAGGTTCAGACTATTTTTTTGAATGGGGAAGGTTTGACGCCCTGATTTTTTTTTTTCCTACATTTTTTTTATTTTTCTAATTAAACAACCCAATAATCATCAACATCACAAACATTTATCAAATCTCCTATCAAGTAATCTATCATTTATCTCCTGAAACCATATCCACTCCACCTGCCCGACCCGAATTAGGGTACCAGGTGATCATTTCCTCTCATAAAAAGTCTAACCTAATAGCGGAAGTCAAAATATACACCATCACCAAATACAATACCAGAGTTCTATACATCCATACATCCCAATTCATATCCCTCCCAAAAATCCACAAAATACTCTGGGGGTCATACGAAACACATCCCCAGCTCAAAAACACTTACCTTGACTACTAGGGTACTATGGTCCCGTTCCCTTGGAGCTCTCTCTGCTTGTCTGTCTTGGTTCCCTGAAATGTTTAAAATTCTGGGTGGACCCTCTCAATAATACGGAATAATTATTCACGGCGTGTGGCAACATGATTTTAATATATCATATCCATTCATAATAAATACTTATATCCGTTGGGAAAAATGTAAAGATTGTACTTCCTAATCATATATATATATATATTATATATATAATATATATACACACACTCACACAAAACAAATATATCATAGTTTCATAGGCTTTCAATTCATTTCTCGTATTCATATTTCACATGTGTCATAAGCTTTCATTTGCTCAAAATCATATATCAACTCTTTTCAAAAGCCTTCATTTCTCATAATCATATTCTAACTCCTGAGCATCCCACGGCATATAGCATCACTCGTCTGTCGCTCATGGTTTTCATTTTATCATTTATTTCTCAAATTCATATTCTAACCCATTAGTATCCACCATCATATAGCACAACGACATCTATAATAACTCATCACTGTTCATTTTTTTCATTTCATTTCTCATATTCTTATTCTAACTCATGAGTATCCACCACATATAGCACAACGCATTTGTAACTCATTACTTACAATTATCCTATCTGTACTGATAACCATCCTGAAGGAGATCATGCTACATCATCATGTATTCACCCTACATGACCAGGTTTTAGCGCCCATAGCGGGACCTAACCGTGGTTGGCCTACCAGTTGATAAAAAAATAAATGCGGCCTGTAGTACGATTAGCCTACCCAATCCTGGTCCGACCCCAGGGGTAACACAACCCTTCACTGGCCCAATCGATTGTCTCGCCACATCACTTCTGAACCAAGACATGTGGTTGCACTAACTCATATTAGGCCAATGGTACCCGTTCTGTCTGAATCACTCTAGTCCATCATGTTCTTATTTCCAATTTCTGTATTCTATTTCATCAATGTTTTGTATATCTCATCACATCTGTATAGTTCTCATCATTTTCCCTGTTATAATTCTCATCATTCCTATGTATCTCTCATCTCATTTCTGTATATATGATCAGTTCACAACATTTTCTTAATAAAACTCTGTGTATATATCCACTAACTATCATTTTTAGTAAATATATATATTATTTCTCATTTCCATTTCCTCATTTCGGTAAAACATAGTCATCTATCTCATATAACATCATTTCTAGGTAACACTATTTGTATATTACGTATTATAGTTTCAATATCAAACAGATCTATATTTCTCATATCATCATTCTATATAAGAACATATCCAGGTTTCTCATATCTTCATTCTAGCTCATATTTACCTTTCTATATAAAATTTGTTAAACTTCATAATCATTACTTCTCATGCAAATCATATATATGTCAGTATAAAGTACATTCCCAGTATAAAACGGTTATTTCCATATATCTCATGTCACCACATTTTTAATGATATCATAATATATATCATAGGGAAAATATTCTTCTCATAGTTTTTTCAAACTTATACAATGTTCTCAATTTTCACAACTTTAATCAACAGTTATTTTCCAAAAATACCAGTATAATTTTTCCCCTTACCCCCTTTTTACTGAAAGAATTCCTGCGAAAATCCTAAACCGACACCCACACCATCGTTTCGGAGTTAAAAAAAAAACACCTAAAATCACATCTCCCCAATCCATCAACATCAACAACCCCATAATTATAACCCATTTAAACATCCCTAATTCACCACACACCCGATTAACCAGTTAATTCTAACAAAAAAAAAAAAGCAGGTACGGTCCATTTCCCAAAATATTTAAATTTAATTTCGAATATATTTAAAAAATACCAATATGATCAAATCCAGCAATGTTTAATCTAATTCCAAAATTTCCTAAAAATCAATTACAATCAAATCCCGGTACTTTAACTTAGTTTCTAACTTATTCTCTAAATAAAAATTCTATTTAAATCCAATCCTACAGTTTAATTAAATCAATGATATTTCAAAATCTTAATATAAAATCAAATGCTAAACAACAATTTAATCGATTAATTTTTAAAACCCCAAACATAATTTATACTCCTCACCTTTCCTTGGACGTGCTTAGATCACCAAATCAAAATCTGCTCGGATTACCTTACTCAATCGAAGCCGGAAAAAAAAAAAAAAAAAAAAAAAAAACCCCCCTGTAGTGTGTCCGACTCGTCAATTTGACTGAAATTTGAAAGAATTAAAGGAAGCGAGAGCGAGAGAGAGAGTTTTACCCTATCCTAGGACTGGTGCCGTATGATGCCCTAGTCACAAATCCACTTCGGTAAAACGTTGGTGGCCGAGAATGGAACCCCAGAGTATTTTTTCGTCTTTAATTAATTCGGTTGAGCATCGCGAAGATAATGAGGAGATAGAGAGAGAGAGCGAAGAGAGCGAAGAGCGATTAGAGAGAGAGAGAGATGCAGAGAGCGAGAGAGAGAATAAACTCGAGGAATATAGACCAAGGTTGTCATTAGAAAGAGAGCGCTGAAGGGGGGGGGGGGGGAATTCTAATCTCAAGAAACTTAATTTCCTGAAACTTCTTTTGAAGCTTCAGGTTAACCAACTTATATATATTTATCTATCATATTATTTATTTATTTAATTCAATTTAATAATATTTAATTAATTAATTAATTAATTTTTTCCTTTTTAGAATTATTCCACTAATCTTGTATTACTATTTTTGGGGTTGTTACAAAGGTAATTCCTGAAATTCCTTTTTTGTTGGAAGTCAAAGAACTAGGACCCTATAACACCCATTTTATGAATGATTACCATACTTACCTTGTATGTGTGTGTATTTCCCTTCTTTTTGAAAGAAATTTTTAGAAGGAAATTTTTGAAAAATGAAAAACATTTGAAAAACCGAACTGCAAAATCTGTAAGTGGTCAGCTGCCCCTTTGCACCTTTCTTCTCTTTTGCTTATTCTTTTCAAAAATATTCCATCCCTTAAGCCTTTTGAAAGGACTTTCGTAGTATCCATACAGAGGACTTAACCTCATGAAAATTCTACTACTTAATGCCTACACAAAATGAACATGCAATTATGCAAAAGTTGAAAAAAAATAAAGAAGAGAAGAAAGAGAGACTTTTTGGTTTTTTATTTGGTATGAATAAATATACAAAGTAGACTACCTACATGTCCTCAAAAGAGGAATTAAGCCACTTGCAGTGCATTAAAAACATTTTAAATTTCACTTCAAAAGCATTTTTTTGGTTTTTTTTTTTATGAAAATTATAGCATTTGAATAATTTGGTTTCTTTGGGAAGAAAATCATAAAACCTAACTTTAAAACACTAAATTTATTTTAGAAAAAGAGGCTTTTTAATCCATTTAATAACCACATCATGAATGGTTTATTGAAAAGTTAAATTTTCTATAAAAAAATTAGTTTCTTTGGAAGGAAAACTATAAAATGTAACTTGAATAAATGTAGATTTTTGGTTGGAGAACCACAATCCTGCCTTGGCATCTTATTGGAAAAGGTTTGGAGAACATCCAAGAGCCATATCATCTATGTACGACTCCAAGAATATTTGAAAACTTTACAAAACAACAACAACAACAACAACCAACAAAACCAAGCCTTAGTCCCACTAAGTGGGGTCGGATATATGAATCATTTTCCGACAATTTATGCGATCATGGACCATTTCTTTTGATAGATTCAAGGATATTAAATCCTTACTCACTATCTCCTCCCAATTTGTTTTAGGTCTACCTCTACCCCCTCTACTACCCCCCACAGTAACTAAGTCACTCTTCCTCACAGGTGCACTATAAGGCCTACGTTGCAAGTGTCCATATCATTTGACTCGTCCCTTCCTTATCTTATCTTCTATAGGAGCTACACCTAACTTACCACGAATATGTTCATTCCTTAATTTATCTTTCAATGTTATACCACTCATCTATCTAAGCATCCTCATCTCAGCAACGTTTACTTTTTGGATATTATGTTTCTTTATTGCCAAACATTCCGATCCATATAGCATAGTTGGTTTTATAGTTGTCCTATAAAACTTCCCTTTCAATTTTAAGGGTATTCTACGATCACATAGCACACTTGAAACACTTCTCCATTTTACCTAACCTGCTTTAACTCTATGCACTACATCATCTTCAATTTCTCCTTCAGCTTGCATAATAGATCCAAGGTATCGAAATCTACAAGTGCTATTTATTTCTTCATCATCAAGTTTAACTTTGTCTCCAATATTCCTCCTATCATTACTAAAATTACATTTCATATATTCTGTTTTATTTCTACTTATCCTAAAGCCTCTAGATTCCAAAGTTTCTCTCCATAATTCTAACTCAACCTCTACTCCATCCCTCATTTCATCAATTAATACAATATCATCTGCAAACAACATACACCATGGAACCTCCTTTTGAATACTCTTAGTCAATTGGTCAATCACTAAAGCAAAAAGATAAGGACTCAAAGCAGATCATTGATGTACACCTATGGTAATTGGAAATTCTCTAGTTTCTCCATCTATAGTCCTTACACTAGTCATTACTTCACCGTACATATCCTTAATGACATCGGTATACTTACAACATATACCCTTTTTTTCTAAAACCCACTATAGAACTTCCCTAGGTATCATATCATATGCTTTCTCAAGGTCAATAAATATCATATGCAAGTCCCTCTTCTTTTCCTTAAACTTTTCCATTAATCTTCTTAAAAGATAAATAGCTTCTGTGGTAGATCTACCAGGCATAAAACCAAATTGATTTTCTGAGATCTTCGTTTCTAGCCTTAATCTTTGTTCAACTACTCTTTCCTATAGTTTCATCGTATGACTCCTAAGTTTAATTCCACGATAGTTATTACAATTTTGAATATCTCCTTTATTTTTGTATATAGGTATTAAAGTGCTTTTCCTCCATTCATCTGATATTTTCTTAGTTTTTACAATTGCATTAAATAAATTAGTTAACCATATAATTCCGTTATCATCCAATCATTTCCAAACTTCAATTGGGATGTTATCTGGTCCCATAACTTTCCCATTTTTCATCTTTTTTAGTGCAAACTTAACTTCGTTAACTCTAATTTTGCAAATAAATCTTATATTTTTAGTCTTTTCCTCATTTGACAATTCTAAGTTTAAGCCTTCTATTTGGTTTTCGTTAAACAACTTTCTAAAGTAACTTCGCCATCTTTCTTTAATATTTTTGTCCTTAAACAAGACAATATCATCCTCACTTTTTATGCATTTTATATTTCCTAAGTCCTTACTCTTCCTTTCCCTAGCTTTAGAAAGTTTAAATATATCTCTTTCCCCTTCTTTTGTACCTAATCTATCATACAAACTATTAAATAATCTATATTTAGCTTCATTAACGGCCATTTTTGCATCTTTTCTTGCCTCCTTATATTTTTCAAAGTTATCTCTGTTTCTACATTTTTGCCACGTTTTATACCAAATTCTTTTTGTCTTTATGATTTTTTGTACATCTTTATCCCACCACCAACTTTCTTTGCTATTCGAGAATCTTCCCCTTGATTAACCTAAAATCTCTTTTGCTATCTTTTTAATAGAGCTAGCTAATCTATTCCAAAGAGTATTTGTATCTGTCCCATCCTCTAAGGTCCAATCCCCATCTTTGATCATTTTATCTTTAAATTTTATTATATTTTCTCCTTTTAGGTTCCACCATCTAGTTCTCCTACATTGGTTTATTTTATACTTTTTCTTCCATTTTTTAATACATATATCTAATAGTAAGACTCTATGTTGTGTGGTTAGGCTTTCACCTAGAATAACTTTACAATCCTTGCATGATAAACGATCTACCCTCCTAGTTAAAAAAAGAAATCTATTTGACTTCTATTTTGTCCACTTTTAAAGGTTATTAAGTGTTCTTCTCTCTTCTTAAAGCAAGTATTCATTATACTAAAATCTTATGACATAGCAAAGTCTAAGATCATCTCCCTATACTCATTTTTGTGTTCATATCCATATCCTTTATGTATCCTCTCATAATTTTTATTATCTTTTCCAACGTGTCCACTTAGATCTTCTCCTATAAATATTTTCTTAGTCCCTGGTATGCCTTGTATAATACTATCCATATCTTCCCAAAATTGTCTCTTAAGATTTTCTGCTAAGCCAACTTGAGGAGCATAAGCACTAATGATATTTATTATCTCTTGTCCTAATACCATCTTGATTTTTATAATTCTATCCCTTACTCTAGTTACATCCACAACGCTATCTTTTAAGTTTTTGTCTATAATAATGCCTACTCCATTCTTATGTTTTTCTTTTCCAGTGTACCAAAGTTTAAATCCCGATTTATCGATTTCTCTAACTTTCTCCCCCACCCACTTAGTTTCTTGAAGGCAAATTATATTAATTGTTCTTCTAATCATTATATCCACAATTTCCATGCTTTTACTCGTAAGTGTCCCTATATTCCAAGTTGCTAATCTAATCCTAGTTTCCTAAACTAACGTCTTTACTTGCCCACGTCCAAAATGATGCACGAACCCTCGCATATTTGACACTATACCCAGGCGCCGACATGGTGTGTCGCTTCGAGGCGATGACCTAGCTCACCCTCGCCCACTTTTCGCTACACCTGAGTGGTTCAAGTGCAACGCGTCGCTCGTAGGGGACGCCTTAGCAAATATTCAGTAAGGATTCATATCATAGTGTTCTGAAAAATTTTATGCTGGATGTCATCTACCTAACGCAGCCCTCATCCTTAACCCGGGCTTGGGACCGACTATGTGTGAAAAAATTAGGACTTTAAGTGCATCACAGGCGGAGTTGAAAACTTTACAAAAACATAAAAAAAATTTATGAAAAAATTCACATGGATTTATTTCTTGATGAAATTTTAGTTTTTTTTTTTAATGGAGAAATCATGAAAACTTATAGAAAAATAACATTCGAATTTGACCAAATGTATTCTACAGAGTGTGGAGACCAAAAAATCATGGTCTTAATGGTTGAGCCAATGACGTGAGCATCACATTATAATATATTTATTTTTATATATTTATATAATCTATATATTATAAAAATAATATCACTCCAATCTCATATAAATATTTTATAAAATATTAATTAAATTCAATAACTAATTAAAATCAAGATAATCTAGCAACTATCTCAATAAAATTTGTATTTTTCTTTTCTTATTTTTTGAAAATATTCTTAAAAGTTGTTATTATATTGTTATAATTGGTTTTTATTGATACTTATATGAGTGCATGATATGTATAGATATATATAATTTAATCCAATGAAAAATAGAAAATAAATAAATAAATAAATCTAATATGGTGGCAAAGGAAGGACCTCCCATGAAGGAGGTTCCAATGGGTTGACTAGCCTTGGACCCCAATTCAGACCAGTCCATTCTAGTTCAGACCAAGTCAGATGGGTCAATATTGGTTTGCCTCATTTTTGATTTGGAGTGCTGACTGGACCAACTTGATGACCAGTTCTGGTTGAACCAGGTTAAATTGGCTAGTCCGGTCCAAGATTAAAAATCATGCCAAAAACACTTGAAATCCTAGATAAAATCAATAAAAAAAAGTGCAAAAATTGCACTCTTGGGATTTGGTGGTCGACCACTTACAGGAGTCGGCTAATTGTATGGTTGCCAATGGCTATTATTTCAAATAAAAGCAGTCCAATCAGCCGCATGCAAACCAATATGCATTATTGACATGAAATAATGGGGAAATCATGAGGCATTAAACATGAGCACTCAAAGAAATATCAACATTCCTCAATACACAAGAACTCATAAAACAAGTGGAAATGAATAAAGTAATGGGTAGCCTTATTGAAAAAACAATTCTTTTTAGATCAAATAGAAGACACCTCTTCAATTCACTCACCAAATACTCAAAACAAAGAGATGCGTGATTTTCCCTCTCTCTCTCTCTCTCTCTCTCTCTCTCTCTCTCTCTCTCTCTCTTTTCTTTGAACAAAAATCCCTCTGACTCCCCTCCAAAATTCTTGGAAATCCTATCCTTACCCCCACTTGGACATGCCTATTCTTCTCCCCTAAGAGGTCCTTTTATAGACCTCCAATGGAATGGTATGAAAAACCTTTTTGAACTTGAATTTTGAAATTTTAAATTCAAAAATAGCTACGAACCACAAACTACTAATGTCGTTACTTGACATATGGCATCATTGGGGCACATGACATGCCGAATTTCTTCAATCAATCACAGGAAGTCAACTCAAAAGTTTGAAATTTTTTAGGACCGGTCGACCACCTATTGTTGGCACCAAGCAATAAAGGTGGAGGGAAATAGGCTGATCAATTGCCTAACGGGACCGATCGACTACCTAGTGAAAAAACTTCGCTTTCTCTTTACTTTTCTTCGAATTTTAATTTCTTCAACTAAACTATTATTTTTTTGGTCAAAAAATGATTATTAATACTCACCAATATGGATTTGTAAATCTTCTACCATGGTACAAAAGTCCTTTGAAAATTCACAATAAAACCTTATTTTGATCCCTTCAATACATCAGCACATTCAACAAGTTTAGCCATCTATATAGCCACATTGTTGGTTGTCTCAACAAACACCTTAATTCTCTTGGTATTGGTAGTGTGAGGAATGGTGTATTCCCAAGAGGGGAGTGAATTGGAAATTTAAAAACTTTTCCTATGTTAGGTTCAAATCTTCAAGCAGTATATCACAACCTCGGGTCTTTCTAAAACAGATTCCAATATCTACAATATTCAAAGCATGTATGTAAAATAATTAAGACAATAAATAATTAAACATACATGTGCAGTAATTAAAAGTGCAGAAAGTAAAGAGTATAGGGAATAGAATGACACGATATTTTTGTCGAAGTTTGGCCTAACCTGTTTACGTCCCCACCTCAAGTTAACCAGCAAGAGGATTCTACTAATTGCTCACTTAATGGGTGGAGCAACACCGACTACAACCTCTCCTTTACAGGGCAAGGAAAACCCCAACTACACTTACTGAGTTGAGCCAAAACTCAGCCACACCTTACAGGCAGTGCCAACACCCACACCTTATAGGACGGTGCTCCTAGTTCTCCTAACTGGGTCTAAACCAGTCCGGTGCACACTTTACAGGGTAGTGCAAAATTTAACTTTCCTAACCGGGTTTAAACCAATTCGGTACTTTCTTAACCAAGTCTATGTCTATCCAGGAATTTTGATAGGGCGAGTCTCCCTCTTCAGGCCACGCCTGGAATACAACAAAGTGAAATATTTCGTACAAAGAAATGCTTCTACAAAAGCAGAGGTGTACACAATGAAGCACAAATGCACTCACACAAGATATGAATATAAGCTCAAGTGAGTATGTGATTTTCTCAAGAATTTTTTTTAATCTTTGAATAAAAATGTATATGATAAGTGCTTCAAATATTTAAACCCAAATAAATGTCTCCAAAAATATTTTTCAAAAAAGATGTTGGAGAACCAAGGGTTTTGGTTTTCAAATGATTTTCTCAAGAATAAAAGACCTTTCAAGTAAAGATATTATATATGAATATATGCTCAAGGTACTCTTGACTAACTCACTAAATTTCTCCAAGAATGGTTTTGAAATGAAAATGAAGTGGAGAAATTTATGTAATACAAACTTTTCAAGCAATGTATATGAGTTTATATGTAGAGACCCAAAAAATTATAGTAGTTAAATAGTAAAAGAAAAGAGAGAAATAGGAAAATTTAAAAGGGAACTTACAGAGTCTCGTTGACAAATGTAGGGCACTTTTTGACGAGCATCCTATAAGAATCCA